>NC_140471.1:519200-1151700 GCF_051167445.1 Perissodus microlepis | reverse complement strand
AACAACAGCAAACAGTCCATTCACTGCAAATGTTTACGAGAAGACACCGGCAATAAGGGCTGAACATGCAGAGGAAGAAGCAGATGGACATTAAGGTCTAATGGGCTGCTTCTGGTACGAACCAAGTGTTTTTCATGCTGCCTATCTTCACAGCTGCTCTGCAAAGTCCTGGCACAGATGGCTAGTTGTGAAAGAAGTATCAGGAAACAATTGTCAAGAACAACTGGTAATTCCTGTTGCTGAGATGTGACAGCTGAGCCTAGATCAGGTACATCCACTGAACATCAAAAATATACAATCATCATGATTATATATGACAAACTAACAAATCACCATGTCTAATGAGACATGTATGGTGATGACGCCACCAGGAATGATTTTGAACCTTGCAGTAGTCCTTAGCAGTGCTCTGCATTTCGACCTCATGTTTTCTGCTGTCTTAGGCTTTGCTCAGTGAAATGTGAAGTTTCTCTTTATTCAAATTCAGATACTGGAGTGTTTTTGAAACTGAACTATAAAGATTTGGCCGTAACAGCCCACTTCTCTTCAAGTCTTCTGGGTTTTTTCTCTGTTCAGTCTCTCTATGCACTAACTGCCACAAACAGCAGCTGTAAGCATCTCCTTATTTCTCATTGTCTGTGGCATCATGAGAATCAGCTGCTGCTTTAATCAACTATTAGCCACTGCATACAAACCCTAACAACTCGTGTGTTCATTCGTGAAACTTTAATCCTCAGCACAAGGGTCACATTCCAAACACTACTACATAATTCAGAGCTTAAATATTTTTGGTAAATTCAACTGTATATTTCAATCTTTTCAGACTGCAATAACCGAAAAATGATTTCTGACTGATATTTTTACGTTTCACAATTCGCACACAGCTTGCATACATTTTTATTTGTACTTATTCAAACCAACACTACGAAGGTCTCCTTCATTATCTGCATTAGACCAACTTCCTGTTAATCGTTAACCAATATGGCTGGTAGCGCATGTTCTAGACAAGTAGCAGGCACAGGAGGGACCCTATGAGATGTGGGAGTGATTACAACATTAATTTATAGTGCAGAAAGATGTATGAACAGAGAGTATGCAAAGGGATAGAGCAAAAATGAATGGGACTTTTATCCTCACAGAATGATTGCTTAAGTGCATTGCTTTAGTCTGCACACAAACACAAGGCCAAATAATCTTTAAAAATCTTGTCTAGATTTACACTCTGTCCCTTAATTTCCTCTGTAATGGATCCCTGATTGTCGTGGAGGAACAACCCACCAGCCCAAGCCCAACCCAAGCAGTGTGGTGGCCCCCGAGGGCAGGCTGGTGGTCCTTGGCCAGTGTTTGTGAAAGGGCCCCAAGCTGCATGCACCGTGGCAAATGAGGCGCGTGACTCATCAGACCAAACATGGGATTAGCTGGTAATGATCTGGCAAATGGTTTTGAAATTGTAATTATCTGGCCTTCAGCTGGATCTGCTAGGAGGGAGGGACACATAGAAGGACTGACAAAAAAGGAGATAGAAAGGAAAATTATAGTTATTATTTGCTACGTGACATGCACATTAGCAAAAGTCTCATTTAAATATAGTACAGTTGGGACTAACAGAGAATACACGCACGAGATTCAAGCAGACGGAGAACTTAAAGAAAAAGGACTGAAACATGAACATGGAGAGGCAACAAACACTTTCACATCCTAACACATGTCCACTCCAATCTGACATAACTGAGCTCTAACTCTGTGTTGATATTCCATCCAGGCAACAAAATAACATCCACAAAGACTGATGTAACCCGTTCAGTCATTACTGCTGACCTCTGCTGCCACCTGCAGGGAGGAACATAGAACGACTTGTAGCGATGCCCACTAAAGTTCCACGTGCTGGGGTATGAGTTACTGCAAACCCAGCACAGCAGCAAAGCAAGAAAAATATAAAATAACACAAGTCCAAGTAAGTAATGAACCAAGAACACATATTATAGTTTTAGACTACATTTTACCAAACAGTTGGAGTTCACTGAAATATTCAATAATACACTTCATGAAGCCTGGCCATCATTAATGTTACTGCTCTCTACCAACCCTCTCTCCGTGAGTCTTGACTAGGTACATACAGACTTTTATTGTGAAGGTTGGGCACTCTTGTCCATTAATCCTCTTAGCAGATTAGCCTTTGAAAAGCAAACCCTCCAGTTGCCATGATGTCTTTTAGAGTGCACAGTAGTAACATTGAAATGAAGATAAAAACGCTGTGTAACATGCCACGTTTCCACAATGCAAGCTGACAACCAGACAGATTCAGACGAGGAGGAGGAGGAGGAAGATGACGGGGGGAGTGAGGGAGGAAATAGTTCATCTGTTGTCACTTTTTTCAGCAGTTTAATTTCAGGTGTGTTTTCATGTCAGTGCAACCCGACTCTATTCAAGCTAACTTTGAATTGTTGTGAGTTTTTCTGAATGGTGTAATCAGTGTTGTTTTTGATGCAGCTCCTCTTGCTCTGTAGTGACACCCTACCAAAGACATCACACAGTGTCACCAATGTTTTGCTGATGTTCTTTGTAAATGTCTTAACTGCAGCACCCCGAGGAAACCCTGAGGCCTGTACTACAAGGCAGGGTTTGGGCTTATCTGGGTAACTCTAGAGTTCACTCTGAGCCTTCTGTACTATGAAGCAAGTTCAACATATCCAGAGTATCTTTTCATGACCTGGAAGCACTTCCCCTAACACTGACGGTCAGGATAAGTGGTTGCATGATGCTGGTTATCAGCCTGCTAAGTTAACCTGGGGTTTACTGATACAAACGTGTTCATATGAAAGAGTTGTGTTGGAAACATCTGGCAAATCGCATTGATTAGTGTACTGGCAGCTGAATTGAAGAACAAACTATAGATTTAGAAAAATACACACATAATACAAAATGAAAGCAACAAAACATAAATAATTGATGAAAGATGAAACTCACTTTACAATGTTTACAGTTGGGGCAGATTGCTGCCCCTCACTGAGCCTGTTTGGAAGGTTCTTCCTGTTAAAAGGGAGTTTTTCTTTCCCACTATTGCCAACTGTGTGTAGTCTGAATGTTGGGTTTTCTCTGCGTTATTGTAAGATCCTTGTCATACAACATAAACCTGGAGGCAACTCTTGCTGTGATTCGGTATTATAAAAATAAAACTGAGCTGAAATGAATTTATTTAAAAGTATGAACAGCATCAATGACTTCGGTCAATAAGACTGGAAAGAGGCTTTAGCTGATTTGAAGTCTAGAAAGAAGCTAAACAACTGGGAAGTCCACAAACTTATGACTATCTCAGCTCCCAGACACGGGAGAATGTGGTGGATCACAATCGAGCATTTTCTTAAATTCATATTTTTATCGTAAGAAAACAGAAAGATAATCTGCTCACGTTAAACTTGTTTGGTCGCGAAGCAGCGACGTCGCAAAATGATGACTTCACGTGTTGACTTTGTCGTCAGACTGTGCGACAAATGTAGTCTTATTTATTTACGGAAGCTTAAGCCAGGCGGTAGTTCGCACTTACATCCTGGATAAGGAGAACTACTGAATTTGATTATTAAATATTTCTTTCAACTCGCAAACATTAACTTCAGTCGAAATCTCACTCTTTAGATTTACCTCTAAAGTACGTTGACCTGTTAGCCTAGCTTAGCCTAGCAGCACTACTCGGCTGAGATGTGTCATGAGCTAGCACCGCCGACAGCATGACAGCACTGTGATATCTGGTGTTTGTGTGTGACTGTGTTAAACTGCCGCTGGTTAAACAGGGTTTGTACGAAAGTGGGGCTGCTTCCGGACCGTTCACAACATGTTAAACGTCCCGACCCAGTCCTTTCCGGCACCGAGCTCCCAGCAGCGGGTCTCTCCGTCCGGCCAGTCCGGGAGGAACAAGGTAACTCACTTTCTGGATCCCCCGAACACCCGTGAAACCCGCACACGCCCGTTACACACTTTATTGTGTTGATGCGCTTTCTCCCTTCTTTACTTTTGTAACCATTTATTTATTATCCTCCAAAATATTTATTGCGCAATTGACTTTTTTACATTTCTCTTTATTATTCTAATAAATCAAAGCTTCTATTCTGGCAAATAAGTCAGTGAGTTCAACTTGGCACATAAAATAAATTCACAGTGGAAATAACCGAGTAATCTGGAGACACCTGTGTCGCCGTTTCCGCTCATGAAAACAACACTTTTTGCCACATATAAATCAAGATTTCACGTTGTAATCTGGAAATGTCGAATCCAACAACGAGTTCATGCCTAATTTATTCAAAATGAAAATGTTTTTTGTTTGTTGTTTTTTCAGTGGCGGAAGCAAATATTCTGCTAAATAAGTAAACGTAAAATAATGTCAGAGCTTGCTTCGTGGGGATGCATCAGTTGTTGTGTATGTGAAGTAACAAGGCTGGTTGCTATTGTGGCAGATTTATGTTTTGCATTAGAGAGTGGTATTTATTCGTTTAGAGTTTTGGAGTTTTGAATGTCACACCATTAACATCTGGCATATTAGCAGAATTGAGTTTCCACAATGCTCCAGAGCTCTGCTGTCTAAAATTAGTTCCTAACGTTTTTCATGACTCTGCCCTTAAAGGTGGCATTGAAGCCGGGCCACAGTCTCATGGACTGGATTCGGTTTGCCAAGAGTGGAAAAGATCTTACTGGACTCAGAGGGCGCCTCATTGAAGTTACTGAGGAAGAACTGCGGAAACACAACAGGAGAGAGGACTGCTGGACCTGCATACGAGGTGAGTCTGCAGAGGCCTTTATTCTTGGAGAAAACTTCATGGCACTTCTCTTTGTGAAGTTTGTCCTTTTGATAAGGCCATCTGTGTTGATAGGCTCATGACACAACGTGGAGTTTGTGTCACTTTTAGCACTTTTAATTTGTCATTTTTCTGTGGTTTCCCCAGGTAACTGTTAAAAACCGTTTCCCTTCATGGATTGGTAAAGTTGCAAAGTGTAATGTGTTATAGATTTTGCTCAGTTTTCAAAATTCAACGAACACCATGAACCACAAAGTGCATCTAAAGAAAACAAAATACTAAATGTTGTCGGCTTTATTGAGTTTACTTCAGTGAGCAGGTCCTTCTGATTTACCTACAGCAGAATTTTATTCACTGACAATAATACTGTTTGCTAGTGATGGGTCCAGCAACACTGACGCACCGACGCTTGTATCAAGCTCACCTAGCGATGCCTGTATCGGTGCGTGTCGCTTTAAGAAAAAGTCACGTGATCGATACAGCTGCTGTATCGCTCATTGCCAACGCGCCAAACTGTGTTTAAAAGGTTCTGCATCCGCATCTGTCAACGGAACGGGTCGCCACCAAAAAACCACAAAATTACTGCAAAGATAAAAAAATAAAAAATACACATCTCTCCATAACAAATGGAGCCTGAAAGAAAAAGAAATGTGTCTGCTGTGTGGGATCATTTTGATCTTTTATCTGGAAATAAGGTAATAGTTTGTCTGTCTTTGTTTCAGTGTAATCTATCAGAACACCTCCTCAGTGTTTAGGCATTACAGAGCCAAACATGACAATGAACACAGGTAGGCCTATATTGACACTGAACAGCTTCATCATCATTTTTTTTTTTATTAATATGTGTTTTATTATTTTGAAATCAAGCATCTAGGAAGACTGTTCTGGGCCAGGCAGTCCTGAATTTTATTATAAAGGACTGCCAACCCCTTAGTATTGTGGAGAGTGTCAGAGAGAAACATTCCAAGATCAGAGGATCCTTTAACGTACTGGGGGAAGAGGAAGACAACTTATCAGAACCTTTTCCACCTGGCTTTACAGCTTTTGTGTACCCCAGCTTCATCTGTGCCTGTGAGTTTTCCAAAGCTGGGGAAATGGTGTCAAAAAAAACCAAACGCAATAGACTGAATGCAAAAACAATGTATGAAATTATTTTTCTGGATAGAAATTTATAATAAACTCTGAGTCAATTACATTTAAATGGGTAATATTACATTCACAATACTTTCATTTTAATTTTCACTTAATGTCATTCACAATATATTTTAAAGATGGTAAATGGACTGGTTCTTATATAGCGCTTTTCTACTCATCTGAGCACTCAAAGTGCTTTACACAACTTGTGCATTCACCCATTCACACCAGCACATTTTTCTAAGTGCTTCATCACACACATTCACACTCCGATGGACGCATCGGAGAGCAATTTGGGGTTAGTATCTTGCCCAAGGATATTTGGCATGCAGACTAGGGGAAGCCAGGAATTGAACCACCAACCTTCCGATCAGTAGATGACCTGCTCTACCGCCTGAGCTACAGCCACCCCAGATGTCTACAATATTTGAAACGTAAAAGATATAAAATGATTCCATGGAAAATACAATACCTTACAGTGTATACACGTTTGACTAGGTCATTGAATCAGTGTCTGTTGTGAGTCTCAAGTAAGTTGCCTGCAATGATATTTAATGTCCAGCAAGTGTCAGTATGGAGCAAAACAGCAACACTGTTTCGACACAGTCTCGATACAGTTTGGGGAATGTGCTGAAACGCTTCACGAGGCCTCATCTACCCATCACTACTGTTTGCTTTGACCTTACAGGCCCGCTAACACATATAACATAACCCATATCAGTGTCAGTCTCATGTGTCCTCACAGATGATCGACCATGTCACTGTTATACCGCTGGTGTGAAGCAGGGCTGGGCGACGAGGAAGATCTAATATCACGATGTTTTTTGGCTGTATCACGATACACGATATATCACAATATGTCTGAATAACCTCCAAAAACAAATGTGATTCTCAACCATACACGGCCCAACATTGCACAGCTGTACTCATTCAAATCCACCGTTCAGTATGTTTTTCTACTTTGAATACAAAAAATCTGAATGAATTGAAATGTTTTATTTTAACCCTTGTGTTGTCCTTGGGACATTTTTGTCCTCTAAAGAAATGTTTTGCTCTCAAAAACGTGTTATTCATCAAATGGTCTGAAAATAACAGAAGTTATTCAGTACTGTGCTGTGCATGACTGGAATAAGTTTTAAGTAATTTGATTTATTTATGGGGCTTTTATTGGATTTTATAACACCTGCTGTCCTCGTGGACAAAAATGACCCCAAAGTACAAAGTGTTGCAAAGAGCTGTATTTTCACAACATACTGCTTTCAAACATCTTTGATCTTGGATCACTGATGTGTGGGGTCAAACAAAGGTCATAACAACAACAACAACAGGCAGCACAATGAGGAGGCAGGTGCTCTATATTCAATTAAATTATTTTTATACAGCGCCAAATCACAACAACAGTTGCATCAAGGTGCTTCATATTGTAACGTCGACCCTACAATAATACATACACAGAAAGTAACTCACAGGCCTCCATTGCACTGGACACCTTGGTAAGAACTCCAGACTAGAGCACACAGAGATTGAACCAGCAACCATCCAATTAGCAGATGACCTGCTCTACAGCCAACTCAATGACAAACAAGGAGGGACAACGAGAGAGGAAGAAAAATGGACCGAATGCAGCTGTAGGCATATGTGGGCATGTTGATTCTTACTGCCGCGCATCCAGTAGAGTCGCTACGGCCAGTTTATGACATCCTGAGTCTGGTAGAGAAGTTTTAAAGGTGACAGAAGATTAATCATAGAAGCACAAAAAGGATATAATTTCTTGATAAAGACACAATAGATGATCGTCGTTCATGACACAAACGTGCTCCCATTTGAGGTGTATGGAACAAGTGGGTGTTTCTCCTGCTGTGATGTAAGATCCTGGTACTGATGTGACTGTATGAGCACCAAGTCCCCTTCAGAGGACTCTGTCCAACAGAACATCCAAGTAAACCAGGGAGCTATGAGATACAAACATGGGCAGCATGTGATGCAGGTCCAGCTGTACATGGAACATGCTCGTGCACGATGGCAAACCGTCTGTCCTGCAGTCAGGACACGCGAGTTGTCCCCAACATTGCAGGTTTCCAAAAGAAAACAATCACCTGTAACAGCTTGTTTACTGTATATGACCCTTGGCCTGCAACTGCAGAAAGAAAGCTGTCCATGATGGGACCAGTGCAGAGGAATGAACCTGAGCTTCCTCCTGCACTTGGGTCAAATATGGACACACCTTTGTTCTGATGAAAGTTTGCCTTCACTCAGACCCATGCCCTGCTGTTCCTACCATGCCAAAATATAGAAAACTGTCAGGTAATGAGTTGGAATAAAGTTGAATAAAACCTTGAAACACAGAGATGGATGATATTTTATACTTGTTGCTTTATAAACAGTCAAAGCAAACGGGGTCATTTTTGAGCCCAGAGGACAACAGATGTGATTATTTGCTGCCAGTAAAAAACTTGAAGTAGTTTAAAAACAGCTTTCTAAATTAACTTTGACATAAACCCGTCTGTGATCATCTGTTAAAGCAGCCGACTCTGGTAGTGAAACGATAATCACGATAACTGATGATTTAATTTATTTTTAACCCGAAAACAAAGAAAAATTTGGTATAAATGAGGTTTTATCAGACATACATTTGAAATGGAATAAAAAAAATAGTGTCAAAACAGTGCCCCAAATGTAAAATGTAGGGTAAATTTTGTGGTCATGTGTTGGTCTTAAGTAAAACTAAGCTGTAACACTGAATTGATTGGCAATTTATACTTTATACTTTTAAAAACAGTCAAATGAAGTGGGGTCCCGTGAGGACCACAGGTGTGTGGTATCGGGAGGACAGTTTGCTGTTCGTCTCTTTCTGTCGTCAACAACACTGATATTTAACAAAAGATCACGACAACAGAAAAGGACATCGAGCAATGTTTCATCAGACAAAACAACTGAAATTAAAAATGTGCTCCTTTGTGCTTAAACAAAAACTGTCTAAACAAAAGTGTAGACAGCGACTACAAAAACCACCGACTGGTGAAATCCAAACGACAGCGAGTCACAAACTCCCGCCGGCACCTTGTTTTTCTCGATGTTGTAGTAAATAAACACGCATGCTGAGTGCAGTGTGTCAGGTTGGGAGGGGGGAATTAGTGATGCATTTGCAGCGTGTGGGAGAAAAAAACTCAGTGAATTACATGCAGACAGCTTAATATTGCCATGGCAACATATACTCAATGGTTACGATAAAGCTAGGTTTGACCAGCCCACAACCCCCCCACCCTCACCTTTACTACAGAGCCCTGTCCCTACTCTCCTACCTCCCTCGCTTCCCCCCCTCCCTGACACTATGACATCCCCCCCCCCCCCCCCCCCCCTCCTCCTTCTCCAACCCCTCTCTAAACAGCACGACAGCCTCTCTCCCCCCCTTCCAATCATCTCCCAGTGTCACAGTGGATCAGGTCAGGAGACAACTGAGGAAGCTTCGCCCCAGAAAGGCGGCAGGCCCAGACAAGGTGTGTCCTAGGATGCTAAAGGCGTGTGCTGCTGAACTTGGGGAGCCGCTACAACGAGTCTTCAACCTCAGTCTGCGACTGGGGAGAGTGCCCGCCCTATGGAAGACATCCTGCATCGTCCCGGTCCCCAAAAGGAACCGGCCCAATGAGCTGAATGACTTCCGACCGGTGGCACTGACGTCACATCTTATGAAGACTCTAGAGCGGCTCTTCCTCAACCTCCTCCGACCACAGGTACAACATGCCCAGGACCCACTACAGTTCGCCTACAAGGCGGGTGTCGGTGTGGAGGATGCCATCCTGTACCTCCTGCATAGAGCCCACTCACACCTGGATGGGGGAAAAGGCACGGTCAGGATCCTGTTTCTTGACTTTTCCAGTGTCTTCAATACAATCCGGCCCTGTCTGCTCCAGGAGAAACTAAACAGGATGCAGGTGGACCCCTGCCTGGTCGCTTGGATCTCCGACTATCTCACTGACAGACCACAGTACGTCAGGCTGAAGGACATCACATCTGACACTGTGGTCAGCAGCACCACAGGGAACTGTGCTGTCCCCTCTTCTCTTCACCCTGTACACCTCTGACTTCTGCTACAACTCAGAATTATGCCACATTCAGAAGTTTGCAGACGACACGGCCATCATGGGGTGTATCTGGGATGATCAGGAAGAGGAGTACAGGAGCCTGGTGAGGAACTTTGTCACATGGAGTCACACAAACCACCTGCAACTCAACACTTCAAAGACCAAGGAACTGGTTGTGGACTTTGGGAGGTCCAGACCAGGTCCACTGCCAGTTCAGATAGAGGGAGAGGAGGTGGAGGTGGTCAACACATACAAGTACCTCGGGCTGTGGGTGGACAACAAACTGGACTGGTCATGCAACACGCAGCACCTGTATAAAAAAGGCCAAAGCCGACTGTACTTCCTCAGGAGGCTGAGGTCTTTCAACATCTGCAGGAAGCTCCTGAGGATGTTTTACCAGTCAGTGGTCGCAGGAGTCCTTTTCTATGCTGTGGTGTGCTGGGGGAGCAGCACAGCAAAGAAGGACTCATCCAGGCTGGAGAAACTAATCAGGAAGGCTGGCTCTGTGGTCGGCATGAAGCTGGACACTCTGGTAACAGTGGCAGAGAAGAGGACCTTAAAGAAACTGATGGACATTATGAACAATGCCGGGCATCCTCTGCACACGGTCGTAAACAATCAGAGGAGCCTATTCAGCGACAGGCTGCTTCTCCCAAAGTCAAAAACCAACAGACTTAAAAGCTCCTTTGTCCCACACGCCATCAGACTGTTTAACTCCTCACTGGAGGGGAGAGGGAGGAGAAACAGGGGGACAAGGGAGGGGGGAACAACTGAGCTGTAGGTGCTTTTCTACACTGTGCAATATTTGCAATATTTGTTTTTTGTTTTGTCTTTTTTCTTATATTTGACTGTGCAATAACCACTGTGCAATATACTCACTCAAATGAGCAATCCTATTTATCCATATTGTATATTCTGTATCTATATATGTGTATATGTGTATATATGGTGTATTTATTTATGCTTATATCCTTACTCTCATTCCCCTTAATGTATCTGTAACATGAAACTTCTTTCGGTGCTTTGCTACTGGAAACTGAATTTCCCGGAGGAACCCACCCGAGGGATTAATAAAGTTTCATCTAATCTAATCTAATCTAATCTAATTTATGCATCGCACGTGGAAAAACTCGCGATACGTCGCGTGTATTCGATAAATATGGCCCGGCCCTAGTTTGAAGCTCGGTTTCATTTAAGGTAAAGCAGACGTGCTGCAGCCTTTGAGGACGAGGTCTCTCTGTGTGAGGAGCCCAGTCACTGATTGATAACACAGCTGATTTCTCAGCAGAGTGTGCACGCTCACGATGTGGGACCTTTACTGGGTTTTCTGCTGGGGTGTATTCTGTGTAATTTTAAAAATATAATTAATTAAAAATATGATAATATTGAATAATCGTTTTATACTGTTTTATCTGTTTCTGTCTGCAGAGGACAAACATAACTTAACACACATAAAACTTTGTGTGGATGTTTTTGACAGGTATGGTGTATAATGTGAGCGCCTACATGGACTACCACCCTGGTGGAGAAGAGGAGCTGATGAAGGCAGCAGGAGTAGATGGAACTGAACTCTTTGACCAGGTATGGAAGCAAAAAGTAAATGCAGTGTATTGTATAGGCAGTAAAGTGACAGTGAAATACTTTTTTCCATGTTTGTCATTGACACTTTTTCAGGATTAAGATACAGTAAAAAGTCTGGAATGCATCTGCAGATTTATGATAAGTGGTAAACGTTTAATTGGTTTACCAGTGTGCACACGAAGCGACTGTAGGCTCATTTTTCTATCAAGCATCACTGGAATCCACCAATAAATCAGTTACAGAGTCGACTTCACATGTCCGCTCTTTATTCTAGGCAGGATTTGTTTGTTTAGTCATGCCGATGTGTTTAGCTTAGATTTTAGCGTCAGACTGTGACATAGTTCTTTATCAGTCTCACAGTCAATTAAAACTACTCTCCTGTTGGCTTTATGTGTGAAAGTGGGGCCTCGTTAACGGGCAAAGCTGAGCAGAGGTGAAAATAACTCTGGCAAGACTGCAGCAGGACTTTTGTTTGCAGTATGATATAGATTTGTAAGCTCAAAGCTTCAATTCAGCTTTATTTAAACAGCGCCAAATCACAACAACAGTCACCTCAAGGGGATTTATATTGTAAGGTAGACAGTACATTGATAAATACAGAGAAAACCCCAACAATCATATGACCCCCTGTGAGCGAGCACTTTGGTGACAGTGGGAAGGAAAAACTCCCTTTTAACAGGAAGAAACCTCCAGCAGAACCAGGCTCAGGGAGGGGCGGGGCCATCTGCTGTGATTGGTTGGGGTGAGACTGACTTGGATGAGTGTATATGTGTGTTTGTGAGCAGGTCCATCGCTGGGTCAACTATGAGTCTATGCTGAAAGAGTGCCTGGTGGGCAGGATGAGCACCAAGGCTGCCACAGCTGTTAGAGGTACACAGAGATTTACATCCGTCTACACTCTCTGCAGAAAAACACAGCCTTTAACTAAGTCCATGAAGCTGGGGGTAGGGGGGCTTCTCACAAGTATACATGTAGAAACTGCTGTGACTCTACATCCTGGTGCTGCCATAGTTGTGTTTAAAAAATAAACATGTATGCAGCTGTGACCAGTTTATTGGCACATCTGTAATAAATACACATAAATATATTTGAGTCATGCCGTGAATGTTCATGTTTAGTATGATGTGTTGTTGTTGTTCCAACTGAAAGTTTTTGCTGCATCAAACATGGTTTCGTCTGTTGCCATAGCAATCCTCCCTCCCCCACCTGTGACTGGCCTCGCTTCACCGACTTCAGTGGCTCCTCTTCCAGACAAAGACTCTCGCCCTCGGTATGAAGGACAGTAAACACCTAAAGAGCACATCTGATAAGGAAGCTCTCGAGTGACAAAATCATCTTCTTCCTGTTGCTGCTGCAGGTACGATTGGTTCCAGACTGATGGGACTGTTCATCTGGTTGTTTATACCAGAAGAAAGGTAATCGCTCCACCTGTGATGTGCTGTAAGATGGAGCTCTTCACATGCCCCCCCTCTACACTGAGTGCATCCAGGCCCTGACTGTTATTGAGCTCCACTTGTGTCCTGTGTTGCTTTCATTCCTCTAACCAGTACAACCAGTACCAGCTGTGCACACAGTAACTGTACCATCTGTATGTGTCAGATACCCAGCTCAGGCTGTACCACTGTCGATCTAAAGGCAGGTGTTCTTCGACTGGAGGTGCTGCTGGGGAAAATGTCCTACATGATTCATTTGCGTGAGTATTTTATTGCTGTGTTGCATCGCTCCTACGCAGCTTACTACGCTGTGTCGTTGCAGCAGTCTTTCACTCTACATTGTTAAATAAAATATAAACAGATTAATAATGAAAGCCCAACTCTTAGCTGTCCAATCTGGTAAACACAGAAACATTTTTATTAACTGTTGTTATCATCTGCCTGTCAGTCATAGCAGACTTGTGTAAGGAGGTAAGGCTGTGTAAGGTGTGGCACTAAGCTAAGAGGCCTTAAAGAGCTGCTGGGCTGGAAGTTTGATACACTACTTTAAAAAAGCACCGTCTGTTTTTACCCCTCAGCTGTAAAAGGCTCCTGGGGTCATCAACGTGGCCCTGCTGCGAGGGCGGGCAGCATAGGTGCATCTATGAAAAGCAAACTACAATAACTCACATGAGGCAAACACTGAGCTACACTGACGAGAGCGGGAGCTTCATACAGCACGCCTCATTCACCCGTACAAGCACCTTTTTTCTGTGCTTAAGTTCTTTCTGTCTAACATTGATACGCATTCGTACTCTGATGGGCACGCCGGTAGATCAGCTGATGACCCGCTCTACCTCCTGAGCTATCGCCTCCCCAAGAACAGCAGATCAGCTGTCAAGCATGGTGGTGGTAGCATCGTGCTGTGGGGCTGCTTTGCTGCCAGTGGTCCTGGTGCAGAAGAAGGACGACCTCTGAACTCTTCAACTTGACCTCACATCAGCAGCTAGACAGTTAAAACACCACAGGACAGTGATCCCAGACCGGACAGCTGTTGTTCTGCATAAAGCAGGTTAACATTAACCTTCCCGAAGCCCCGAGCTGAACTGTATTGAAATATGTGTAAAACTGACCAATTTAAACGAACTGTTCAAGGTTCAACATACCGAGAGACATTTAGTCAAGTATTAGTTGGGATGTATGTACAGTATTTAAGCCTGTATGTATCTGTTTGACTTTGATGAGAGAAAATACAAAACGGATTTAAATTTGTGTGCTCAATTCTTGTTTTTTATCATTCCACTCTGGGAAAAGAGCCGTTCCAAGAAATCATTAAAAGCCCAAAGTGAGCCTGAGTTTCGTGCCCACAGCTACACAAGAGCTTTCTCCCAAGCATTCCTCAGTTATGGAAGTCATACCGAGATATTTGTTAGCTCCCACATGTGTTATAGCTGACTCTCTGTTCTCTTCACCCCTCACAAGTCACAGCAGATGGTTCTCTTTCTGCTGTCATTGAGCATTTCATCATAGACGATCTGAAAGCTGGGGTTGTAGTCTTGGTCTTTGCTTAGCTTTATAAAGGTGTGAATCGGTGGTATCCAGATTTAGCTAAAACCAGATTATGGTTTGATTTGGTGCCAGAACTACTCGAATTTCTAATGAGATTTTTAGGTGCTGTTACTTCTGGAAGCCCCAGTTTTTCTCCTGTGGAGATTGTTCCTCCAGCTTTTAGCACAGCTTCTGTCAACACAGCCCTAATGTGAGTTTCAAGCTTATGAATAAATGATTTTGTTTGTAAAATCGACTGTTGTGCTTTTGCAGGTCTCTCTGATGAAGTTGAGGAAAATGTTGCAGGTGAACATCTTTGAAAACAGATTCTGTAAAATGAACATTCACTGTCTTGCTCTTGTCCTTAAGTTGGTAAGTTGTTATCATCTACAGTTCACACTGCTTTCTCCGTGGGAAAGATCCAGGTTAGCATACGCAAAGGTACTCACGGAAAATGGGCGAGCCTCGGTCAACCTCTGGAGTCCCATAATACGTTTGTACGCCAAAAGGACCGAGGTGGGTTCCAACAGCATCACAGATGTGCCTGTGTAGCCTGTTCACATCGTCCCACTCGTTTCCTGCATGCTGTGTGCTCAGATAAAAAGAAAGATACATAGGAGACCACGTTGCTGTTCCCTGTTTTACAGCTCTCTTCTATCGGGATTGCGTGTTGGTGTCTAAGACTGAGGTGAACCACAACACTTACCTGTTCAGACTGCAGCTCCCTGCTGGGACTGTCATGCATGTGCCAGTCGGGAAACACGTCTGTCTGAAAGCGCTCGTCCAAGGTGAGCAGTCGCACAGGCAGCTGGTGAAACGTGTATAAGCTGCAGTTTAGAGGAAGCTTAAAAACACCTGTGGAAGCAGGTGTGGTAAGCCTGCTGAAAATAGAGCAGTGTTAGAGAGTTTATATTGTGTGGGGATGTTTCATTATCATCTACAACCATGAAGTTTACAGTTCACACAGTGGTACAGAGTGTTCACATCCTTGTTGTTAATGTGTCTTAAACCAGTTGCATTCAGTTTGCAGGCCTCCTGTCCAGAATAATGTGCTGCCCTCTTTCATCAGTGGGACAAACTGGTCCCCAGTGCTGCCGCCTGTGTGCGTTTGCTAACCTCCAAATAAAATCAGCAGTCTCTGATTATTGTGCTCGTTTCATTTTGATGTGGAGAGGACGGAAACTGAAAATCAGAAAAACACATTACATAAAAGTTGTAAAGTGATTTTCATGTCATTGAGTAAAATAAGTATTTGAACCACATGGAAAACATGACCTTGCACTTGGTGGAGAGCACAACAGTAGATGGTCAGCAGGTTTGCACACATCTCAGGGTTTGTGCTCTTCCACTCCCGAGTGCGAGTCTGCAGTCCTGATGTCCTGTCACAGCTCTTTGGTTGTTACTTCAGGAGTATCTGACTAATCGGTTCATTATAATGTAGCGCACAGCCTTTGTGTGGCTGGGTTGTAGGGGATCGCTACTTATTTTACTCAGTGACCTGCAAATGTGTATAATTCAATTCATATGTGATTTCTAACTTTTATGTAATGATTTTTTACATCACTGTGCATTTTTGTGGCAACTATTTCCACCAGTCTCGTTCTAAGCCTTACTATAGTTAAAATGAGCACAGCTAGATAAGTGATGACAGGTCAGTTAGTAAAATGCTGATATTAGTTTGATACAAACTGATTCAGCACATTTTTATTATTTTAATGGCAGCGAATCACAGACAGAAACAGCTCTGACCTTGGACTGTTTCTGAGAGTGTGACATCACCGAGACGGGCACAGCTGTAAATCTTACTGCTGTTTGTTATCTACATGCAGACGTGGAGGTAGTGAGGCCGTACACTCCAGTGGAGCACATATTTCCTGCAGCTTCTAAGAATGGGTCACAGGAATCAGACCTCTACCTCATGATCAAAGTCTACCCTGGTGGAGCGTTCACCCCACACCTCAGCAGCCTGAGTGTCGGTGAGTCACATTCAGGGAGCACCTCCCAGGGTGGGAACATGGACGAGGTCCAGTGACTTCTCTCTGCTTAACCTGTAACAAACAAAAGTACAATGAAAAAACCAATGTGTGCATTTCCACGTGTGGCACAATAACGCGACCAACTCGCCATCTAACAGTAAATAATGTTCTGAATTTTGATTTGATGAAGGTGTTTAATCTGTGTAAACTGTTGTAATAATGACGCGTTTACTCTTCTAGGTGACCGTGTGGCCGTAAGTAGTCCAGAAGGCACCTTCAGTCTCCGCCCTCTTCGTGATGTTACAAACCTCTACTTAATAGCTGCAGGCACAGGCTTCACGCCCATGGCTCGTCTCATCCGTGCGGCCCTCGAAGACATCGAAACCATCGGGTAGGAGCAAACTTTCAGAAGCAGCGCTTATAAGTGACACCTTTGTATTCAGTGCTGATCAGTAAGTGCATTCATTTATATAAATCAATGTACTTGGAGCAACCATCTGGTTGTTGGTCACCTCCCCGAACTGTATCAGGAGTCTCCAGGGCATGAGAAACAAACAAACAACAAGAGAAACAAACAAACAACAAGAGAAAGAAACAACAACAGAGAGAAACAAACAACAAGAAAGCAAACATGCAAACAAAAAAGATGACTTGCAGAGACATTACATTCATTCATTGCATGCTGTTGGTCAGATGTTTGTGCGTACTGGAGATGTTTCCCTTCTTTGTTGTGATCAGTTTTGGGTTTCATTACTCAAAAAAGTTACTTATGGGTCGCTTTTCTTAAATGTAATGCAGTACGTTACCTTCCAGGAATTAGTTTCAGTACTTTTTACACCGTTTTTGCATTTTTCCAAAACACACTGAAACACACTGTCTGATAATCACCATTTAAACACATAAAGCTACAGCCCCACACACCAACACTGATCTGTCCTAATGAGGACACACGTCATCTTTCTCTTAGTACTTAGGTGTGACCACAAAGCAAAGATGAAAGTGGTTGCCATGGTGATAGTACTGTAGAAACGGAGGCTGACTGCTCATCAGTGCTCATGTTAACTGTTGAAACTTAGAGTGTGTCTGCTGGGTCGCCCTTCACTCAGCTTTAACGTCGCTGGGTTTTTGGCTAGATTAGCATTAGCATGTTTGCAAAGCTCTAAAGTTGCGTTAGCAGCATGATGCAGCTGTTGTGGATGCAGTTTGCACTTTACCATCGCACTCCTTTTATAGAAATAAAAGTCATGTCCATCCACTCTGAAGACTGTGGCACTATGAAGTGGAAGGGGAACTGTGGGATGGATAGACAAGCAAACTAACAAGGAATTAGACTTCTGGGTTCTTGATTCCCATCAATACTTCGGAGTGCTTGAAGGATCTGGTTAGCTGTGCAACAGCTTTAGTGTCTCACACCCACTCACCATCTTTGATTTATTCTTACAAATCCAACAAAACAACAAATACGTTTGCACAAACTTGATCATTTTATATGCGAAAACGAAAGTGTTTGGATGCAACATCTGTCTGTCGTGTGTGGGTGGTTGATTATATTTTGTTTGAGGATCTGACACTGTGCTCTTAGATGCCCTGTGTGCACTGTAACCTCTGGTGTTTTACCAGTGAACTCCCTGTGCTCTTGACACTAGTTTGAGAAAACAGTCGTAGTGTTTTTCAGTTGGCTGCTTGCTTCATAACCTACAACATGTTTGTGTGTCTCCAGAAACACAAAGCTGCTCTTTTTTAACCGACGAGAAGAGGACATTCTTTGGCGCTTTGAACTGGATGAACTGGCTGCTAATAACGACAGGTATAGGAGCTGTGCACCTGGGGAGGGCCTCACACTGTTGGTCGTGTTAACAACAAGCCTCTAAGGTGGTGCATGTGAACAAACGGCAGGGTGGAGTCATCGGTAGAAAAGAACCCGAGGTCTAAGAAAGAAAGAAAATACAGAGAAAGAGAGACGATGAGGAGAGGAGTAGTAACCAGTTTAGGCCAGTGGATTTTTGCATCCTGTTAAATGTCTGTGTCATAAATGTGTTATGGCCAATTTAGATAGCTGGTTCAATATTTGTTTTAGCCTTTGGAGCTTCAATAAGCCGGTGTGTCAGAAAAATACCTCTTCTCAACTGAAATGAATGGCTGTGGAGACATGTTTACATGTAAAATGGCTCTCGTGTCTCGTCTTCAGTTTGTTTTGTGTGTTAGGTTTCAGGTGGAGCATGTCCTCTCTGAGCCCAGTGAACGCTGGACCGGCTGGAAAGGTCCGGTGAACGAGCCCATACTTACTGAGCTGCTTTCCAGGCCTGATGGGTCCAAATGCTACGTGTGTGTCTGTGGCCCTGCAGCCTTCACAGAGCTAACACTCGGGTAGGTAACACAACCGCACTGCTGCTCTGACAAAGTGTTTTATTTAAAAGCCGTCCTCACGGAGATCTATGTTCTGTTCGACTGACTGCACTGTTTCACTTGGTGTGCAGTCACAGCATTTAAGAGCGCTAATACAGTCATGTGATACGTCCTAGAAATATCATTGAAACAGGCAGCGAGCGTGTTCACATAGACTCTGGCAAAGTCTCAGATTTTTATATGATCATTAAATAATAAATGTGTTATAAATTCAAAGGCCAAACTGCCTCAGCTCCTCGCTCTATTTTTCTTTTCTTTTTTTTCCAAGGACTTGATGTAATTAATGGCACATATTTTTCCACCTTGTTTAAGATCTGAAATCTTTGTAAAGCATTCAGCTGCACGGGCCTAACAACACCACACTGAGAACATTTTCCATGTGTAGCGTGAACTGACTCAGCTTTGTGTTGACCTCCTTTCCTGTGTGCTCTTCTTTTAGGTTGTTGAAGCATCAGGGCTTCAGTGAGCAGGAGCTCCACGCCTTCCAGGGTTGACATGAAGGGAACACTGTGTTTCTATGCATCAAGAACTTGATGATGCTGATACGTTTGAGGTGCTCTGAGGAACATCATATAAATAAATAGAAATATCACTGGTACTGTTTCAGATACAGTGGATCCAGAAAGTATTCATTCAGCATTTGTCATGATCCAGCCTTATTCCAAAATACATTCAATTCATTTTCACTTTAAAATTCTACACGTGACACACCATGATAGACCATGGCGTACATGGCCTTAATGCCTACTCCAGCTCATTTAGCTTGAAGCTGCTCTTAACCTCGTCAGTGAGGTAACCTGTGCTCACTGGGCATATTTCTATTTTGATTGTGTAATTCCTGCTCACCTGAATGCTTTGAGGAGTGAACAGCCAGTGACACCTCAGCCCGAGTCCAACCTGCTGATTTTTATAAACACACTGCACCTTCAGTTCTGCCTTGACAGAACCTCATCACCTGCCTCTAGTTTTTGATTCAGTTTTATTTATAAAGTGTTAAAATCACAACAGCAATCCCTGCGAGGTGCTTTATATTGTAAGGTAAAGACCTGCAATAATACAGAGTTCACATTGCAGGATGTTATGCCACACAGCTACGAGGGTAAAGGAAACCACACCTAGAGACTGAGGCCTGTGGCAATCCATGACTGCTTCTCCGGAGGGTAGAAGGTTACTAACAATGAAATGTCCCAGAAGTATCTCTGCGTGCTAAAGAAAAGTGTTGCAACAGAAGGAGATTTTTCCAACTATCAAAAAGAAAACTCTAATGAACGCCAAGTGCTTCCGAGCATGGTATGGTGGCACCACCGCCTGGTCACGGTGCCAGTAAAGCAGCCTTTTCCCGGGGCTTTAAAAACGTTGCTCAGGGTAAATTCAAAGGTTTGCTTTCATCATATCAAACTCATTGCTACATGATACAGGCCTCAGCAGTGCCTACCTGTGGCCGTAGCTCATGTGGTAGAGCGGGTCACCTACTAACCAGGTTAATCCCAGGTTGCTCTTCAATGCATCCATCGGGGTGTGAATGTTAGGTAGCACTGAAAGCCTAGAAAAGTGCTGGTGTGATTGGGTGAATGAACAAGTTGTATAAAGCGCTTTGAGTGCTCAGATTGGGTAGAAAAGCGCTATATAAGAACCAGTCCATTTACCTTTAGCTCCTCCCACAATAGTTGGTGCACATTGTTCCCATTGGGCTGTAGTCTCTGGATCTTCAGTTTCAAAAGGTTATAGCACTGAGCTACCAGGTGTTTCTTGGTTCTTTGCCCGTTCATAGTTATCACATTTATGCATATAACCTCTCTGAGTGGGTTAGCTGGCATAGCCGTGTTACATCAGTTCCATGTTTCCTGTCCTTACCCGTGTAGGCAACTTCTCATCTGTCCTGTTCTGGTTTCCCAACACCTGACCTTGTTAAGCTGGGTGACGTCTAAGCCAGTAGTTAGGCTTAGCTAGCATTTGGGGTCTAGCCCATGCTGCATGCTGCACGCATGTCTTGAATGGGTATAATACGGTCAGTGGATACAATTAGAAAACATCGTTTACATTACAGTTGGTAAACTTCATCAATACTTGGTCACCTAACATGACTTATCAGTCAGGGACGCACATCCACTGTTACAGTCACGCCCAAAAGTACCGCAGCATGGCTCCTCTGCTCCTGCAGTGTGATAACACAACCCTTGAATTGTGCAACAAAGACATTCAGGCTGCAGACAGAACAACGTGATGTGCTATGTAGCTGCAACAAAAATGAATCCAGCAGATTCCATTAGTGTGCGAGCTACACCACAGCCACAGCTCTGTGTTTGTGTCATATCAGTAATGCCAGCTCACAGTCTGGGTTTAGGGAAGCTGCTCTACTTTAACATAAGGCTTCAAACTTGCATGTTTTGTAGGGGCAGCCTGTAGCTTCGGCTGGAACAAATAATCTTGAACTTGTGGAAAAATAAATTGACACCAGTCAGATTTTCTGAGGTTCATTAAAAATAAATCCGGATCAATAAAGCCAGAGCAGTCTTCACACCTGCACTGATACTGAAAAGAATAACTAACATCTCCTCCACACATGTGTGGATACAAACACTGTGTTTGCAGCTGTATGCAAAAGTTACAGTACATAGAGGTTAAATCAGGTGAAACATTTCTAACCTTGGATTATTTTAATTCATTCACAGCACAAAACTCGTGTGTAAAATGTATTAATAATAGCGGTGGTGAATTAACATTGGCTGTTTTGTAGCAGATGGGCATCTCAACGCACACTGTAAAGACAAATGAAAGCATTTACACCGAGTGTGGTGCTCAGCTGCCCCAAATCTCAGACACAACCTGGAAACACAGTCTGAAGAAGGTTCATAACAGCATCCTCCCATCCAGACCACAGTCTGTGCTCCCTGCTTCCCTCTGGGAAGAACGAGGTTCAGGAACCTCTGATCCAGAAACAACCAGCTCAGGAACACCGTCCTCACAATTTAAACCCTAAACACACACAAGCACACCATGCACACAAAAATAACATTGTGCAAATACTGTGAATCCATGTACATATTTACTCTGTAGGCTTCTCTTTTATTCATGTAAGTTACTCCGGACAATAATGTTATATCGTTTCCACTTCACATTAGATACCAAACTTTGTGTCATAGTTTGAGTATTGTAGTTTTCAGTGACAATAAAACAGTCTAATCCAAAACCGTCTTAATTTTGATTACTAATCTTCATAACCTTCCCGGGATTCAGGAGATCAGGTAGTTTATTCACGAGAGGCTGTTATTGAGTTTAGGCTCTCATTTGCTGTGCGACACACTAATAGGTCCCTCTGACAATCCGCTCTCTAACACAGGGGACGACATCATGTGTTAAGAGAGCAAACACTACATTAACACTACTGTCAGACTAATATTGTTTTCCATTGAACATTATTGTTGGGCTGCTTTAGGCAGCAAGGGTTAGTGTCACTACTGGTACCATGAAGTAGTTCTGATGTTGCACAGGCCGTAGAGAACATTATGCTGCTCGTAACATCGTGCAGATGAACAGTTTGGTCTGAGGACTCCTCTCCAGAGGAAGGCACAGACCTCTGCAGGCTAAGCACCTGACTGCCATTAGGTATCGGGCCTGAGCCCAACAATGCCTGGCCTCATGTGGCAGACTGCACTTCAGACTGTCCGGGAGCTCGGCAATGACCATCGAGACGTGGGGGGGGGAATGCCCCAGGACACTGTTGTCGTCTCATTAGGAGCATGCCCTGATCCTGTCAAAGTCAAATTTATTTATGTAGCACATTTAAAACAGCGACTGTTGACCAAGGTGGTGTACATTTAAGGTAATCAAAAGAGATAAAAATATAGGAAGAAATGATAACATTTAAGAAAAAGAAGCATAAAAAGAGAAGATTTACGTAAGAAATGAGACAAATAAAGGTCATACAAACTCTTTCTGATTTAAAAGCCAAGGAACAAAAGTGGGTTTAAAAAGAGTCCGATGTTGGGGAGGTCCTGATGTGAAGGAGCAGTTTGTCCCACAGTTTAGGAGCAGTTACAGCAAAGGCCCGATCTCCTCTGTGCTTTAATATGGACCTCGGCACAGGAGCATTTGAGCCGTACCCCCAGTGAGCTCTTTGGGGGTGTACCAATTTAAAAGACCAGAAAGGTGTGAGGGTGCTAACCCGTGCAACGCCTTCAAAGACGAATAATAAAGCAACAAAGGATCCAGCAGGTGCATCTTTCCAATCCTGGGAAATGTAGGATGCATTTGTAGGCTGTATTTGGATGAACCTCTAAATTGGGACATCCTTCACTGCCTACAATACGAACCTAAACGATGGCACATCCAGTGTGTCCAAACACATTAGTCCAGTAGAGACATCTAGCACGGTTTTTTGGGTGTTTTTCTAAACTGATGTTTAACACTATATTAAGGATGCCTTTGCAGTGTAATTGAGAGAATCCTTCTCTCATCTCACATGATTTTATGTTATTTATGTTAAATAACAGCACTTTTTCTCCCACTTCTTTTTGAAGTCTTATTCAGTATGTTTACCAGTTTAAAACAGTGTTAATGAACACGGGGTCGGTCGGTCTAGAACTTTGTAGACAACTGCTGGAAAAAAGTTGAGAATTTGTGTTTGTGATCTGACGTATTTTCTCCAAAACAAAATATTCAGCAACTCATCCACAAAGTGGCAGCCAGGTGTCAGAGACGTCCTGAGATGCATGAAGTGTAAAAGCTGCCAGTGCTCCGCTGACACAATAACACAGACCTCTGAACTTCTGGCATTAACGACACAAAAACCTCCTGATTGTAACGCAGTAAGTGCCAGGAGCTTGTCGATTTGGGATTTCATAGCCGAGTAGCTCTTACAGGAGTTAATAGTAAAGGCTCCAGTATTTTTGTCAGTTATTAATTTCACCCCCTGCTTTAAGTTCACTTACATACAAAAGAAACGAACAGTCACAAATTTCATGGTAGTATCCAGAAAGAACAGAAAAAAACTTAAATAGATTTTTATGTCATGAGTGAAATAAATATTATATCACAACAAGCACAACATGACTTAACACTTGATGGAAAAATGATTCTTTCGAAGCATAGCAGTAATTGGTCACCAGGTTTGCACACATTCAATTCAATTTTATTCATATAGCGCCAAATCACAACAAAAGTCGCCTCAAGGAGCTTCATAGATGCAGAGAAAAACCCAACAATCATATGACCCCCTATGAGCAAGCACTTTGGCGACAGTGGGAAGGAAAAACTCCCTTTTAACAGGAAGAAACCTCCGGCAGAACCAGGCTCAGGGAGGGGCGGGGCCATCTGCTGTGATTGGTTGGGGCGAGAGAAGAAAAACAGGATAAAGACGGATCAAATCCGTATTTCACTCAGTGACATCAGCCAGGACCAGGTTTGACAGCATTCCTCGTCGAGCATGAATCGATGATTAATGTATTTGCTCGCTTGAAGATTTTATAGTAGACTTGAATATGGCTACTCTCTGCAGTTTTCTGTACTTACCTGAAAGAGTGATCACAAGGAAAACAGCATGTACATGAAGTCTTCAGAACCAGGAGTTTCAAATTCTGTTTGAATGATTCAGTGACTCTGCTGCTATAGATATGTAAGAGTCTGACAAATGACTGTAACAAAAAACCTTTCTCACCGCTATGGGTTTAATTATATTGCCAACTCTTCTAGGACCACCAAACTGTGCAAAGAATCCAAGAAGATGGAAAATCTGATAATGAAGACAAATTGGATCTATAAGTTGAATCTGGAGCTGATTTCTTATTACAAAGTGTGGCATGTAGTTGACCTGCAAAGGCACTGAAACAGAGGCAAAGAGATGAAGAATTGAGACTCTGATGCGAGTCCCATCAAAAACACCTGCAAAGGATAACAACTGACGGGCATGTTACACAGTGCTACCCAGCAGCCATACTTGGGTGCAGGCTGCTAACCAAGCCGGCCAGTGTTAGCTGAGACTTGGCCTTCCACCTCGCACTGGGGCAATAAGGAGAACTTTTACTGCAGAATATTTAAATATGTATTCATATTGTGGTTGTGATCAAGTATATTACTTTTCTCTGCAGGCCCTGTTGTCATATCTAGACATGTAAAACAGTCAAAAAACAACAAAATAATGTTCAAGAGGTTTCTTTATTTTACACGACTGTTTCCTCTGTGGAGGCAGGGATGGTAAGCCAGTCTCTGCAGGTCTTTGGTGCAATACTGATCCTAATAAATCATTAACATGAAAAACATAAAAATATATAGTTATTTAAATAAAAAGTAAAAACTTCTATTGCTGACACTCTGGCATGGAATCAGTGCAGCATTCACAGTCTCAGCTTTCAAACGTTGTATTAAGTCGTCTGTGGAATGGCGAGCTCAGGAGTCGGCAGAACCGCGCCCTGTCGTTGCAGATGTCTCAGGATGTCCAGGATGGAGTCGAGCTCAAGGCGGAAAGCATCCATCTCCCTGCTCTTGTCCTGAGCCAGACGTCTCCAGTGCTCCAGCTCAGACTGCAAATCATCACCTGGCGTCTGCCACGCCCCCCTAAGCACCTGAAGGACACAAACAAAAGACCTCAGGTTGTACTTGATACAGTAGAACTACTTCATCTGACCTCTATGTGAATAATGTCATCAGGGGAAGTGCACAGTTTTCTCCACCAAACAGCGTACACGTTTGGCCACAGGTTCAGCAGTGTGTTTAACTCTGATGTCTGTATGACTCGCAGACGGTTTCCCAGAGTCCAGGAGACGTTAAAAGTCATTTATAGCATAACATTCAGGTCAGCTTACGTTTTCGTACAAGTTTGCCACTAGTTCAAGTTAGTTTCATTTACGCTGACAATGTGGATCCAGAACTGCTTTGTTTGAACGTGGTTAGTTCAGGGGATCACCTGCCGTGGATGTCCAAGCCTTTGTGTTCAAAGTTAATCACAACTGCTGATTTAAAACACCTGAATCTTGACCTTAGGGGTCACTACAGGTTCACATCAGGTTCTGGGTTCCAGTTTCTGTCAGCTAGTTGTGCCCTCACTGGTACCTGCTGCAGCTCCTTCTCTCTGTGCTGGTGTCTGAGCTCCATGTTCAGTATCTTCCTCTCCAAGGTGCACAGGAGTTTCACCTCTGAGCTTGAAGCTTCTTTAGCTTCCTTCAGCTCCTGCAGCAGTTTGGTTAGCTAAACACGAGACAGAAGCAGCTAAAACATCTGGTTTAAAAAAAGGAACATGTACATGTGAGCTAGGCCTGTGAAAGTATTAACGGTCTAGTGTGTTGCAGATTCAGCAGGGTCATCCAGTATGGAATGCCAGGACTGCCAAAATGAAT
Organism: Perissodus microlepis; assembly: GCF_051167445.1. Taxonomy (NCBI): domain Eukaryota; kingdom Metazoa; phylum Chordata; class Actinopteri; order Cichliformes; family Cichlidae; genus Perissodus; species Perissodus microlepis. The sequence goes on along the minus strand of NC_140471.1, from coordinate 1,125,443 downwards.
TAATTAAATACACCATTAAATAAATAATTAAATGTGTCAATAATTAATTGGAATTAATTAATTAAATACATATTTAATTAATCCATTAAATTACCAGGACCCACACAGACAAAGCGTGTTTAAGTTTAAGTAGAGAGAGCAAAAAAGTCCAGTTAACATCTGATCTTTGTGCTTTTTGTTCAATAATCAGCGTGACCTGTGTATAAACGCATACACTTTAACATGTCGGTGTTTCCGTCATGTAGTAACCATTAGGTTTAACTGTACAAAGCTTGTTAGACACTATGAAACACGTACAGACCTTACGCTGTTCGACTAATGTTTTTATTGTGAATATTGATCATGAGTGAAAACTGGAAGCCCCCTTTACTGCCTCGGAGGCCTGCACACCACGGAGCGAGGTCAGCATATCCAGGAATGTCTTCAGCGCTCTAGCACACATCCTGCTCACCTGTCAGCTGTTTAACACCTGCTGCTTATTCAGGAAACACGCCCACGTTACCTGGTGATGGTCACAGGTTAACGTGGGCAGCTGCAGCTCGATATAACACAATGTCTGCGAATTGCTCTGCACAAGACAAGTAAATTTGGTTTTTTTCCTGAGCTCAGAGCTGCTGGAGTTTGTGTTTCCATCAGAGTGACTGACCTGGGATAAAGACGACAAACGGGACTTAAACGGAGAGCGATGGACACCTAGAAAACTACAGAGCACTTTATCAGCGGCTGATATCCAGTCACTGGCAAACCTTCGCTCAGTTTTAGCTCTCAGTGGTTAAACACTGGACTTAATTCACTCAGCTTCTGTCAGTCGGCTCATGTTTACTTCACCGTTTTATTTACAACTCAGGAAATCGGTTTGGCTCAGATTAAAGTTATGTTTCATAACTGCATAGTTTTACTGAAGTTAAATGTCTCACTGGAGCACGTTAGACTGAACCATTCGCTTTTCTTTATCTGGCGTTCATATGTGTGATTTAAACTGTGAATTTCAAGTTAAAACTAACATTAAAAATCTTTTTTTTATACAAGGAGAAAAGAGAAGGCGCATTTCCACCAAGAGGAGCAGCGTTGAACCAGCGTAGATACTGAAAGACTTCAGCCTGCCCAGAAATATTACATCCTCTGTTTTTTAATAGTTATTCAACTGTATTCTAAGCACCAGCTGTCTGTTAGAATGAGCAAAGTTTACTAAAATAAAAATAAATGAAGGTAACATCTGATTTGTGTGAGGTAGTTTTTTCATGTTGGTGTTTCAGTCATGTTATGTTTACCTGTCAAAGGCTTGTTACAAACTATGAAATCGTGCAGACGTCTGGATGTTAGAATAAAACTAATACTGCTCATGAATGAGACCAAAGGTGTCCTTTATAACTAAACATGTTATTATCATCTCCACATTTATATCATATGTAATTATATAGCACGTGTATTTCAGTAACAGCTGATTTATCCCAGTGTAGTGGTGAACAGTCACACAGCTCAGTGTATCTGTGATACTCCTAAACTACAATGGAACCAAACAAATGCACTTGTCTTGTGCCGACATTGTGTTATATGGAGCACCGGCTGCCCATGTTAAACTGTGACCATCACCAGGTAACGTGAGTGTTTCCTGAATAAGCAGCAGGTGTTAATCAGCTGACAGGTGAGCAGGATGTGTGCAGGTAAACTGAGGGTCAGCTGATCGCTGGTGTCGTGAGGAAAATGTCGGCTTGTTATTTATGTTACAGAAACATAAGGACACGAGAGCAGGCGGAAAGAGACGACCGTTCGGTGAAAATGAGAATCTGCGGATGCAACATGTGGAACTCACAAATCTAACTGGTAAACGTGAAAAACAGTTACGATGGAACAGCGGGGCTGTGAGCTCGGTGCACGCTGTCAGCTGGATGTTAGCTAGCAACATCTCCGAAAACATCGTCCACACCAGCGATCGATTATCTAGGATTGACCTGTCTTGACTTACTTTGCACAGTAACCAATCAGATGTTAGAGAAAATGCAGTGGCAGCGTTAACCCCGCCCACTTAGTTTGATGGGTGAGGCTGACAGATAAAATAAATTCATGAACAGTCAGAGGTCAGGACTGCCAAAATGAAATAAATAATACATCATGAAATAATTAATTAAATGTGTCAATAATTAATTAAATGTCATAAATATGTATTTAATTAATTCCAATTTTAATTAATTATTGACACATTTAATGAATTATTTAATGGTGTCTTTCATTAATTCATTTTGGCAGTCCTGGCATTCCATAATTCAGAGGCATTCTGTGTACAATCCTGGATAGAGCCAGCACAGCGATCTTTCTCCACCTCCTCACCTGCGTCTGCAGAGCATCCTCTCTCCTCCTGGATATTTTCAGTGCTTCTTTGCACCCCTGCATTTCTTTCAGCTGCTTGTCCAGATGATTCATCATCATCTGCAGGTACATATGAATGTTAAAACAGCAGGCTCATGTTGCACAGAGGCTGCTTGATGAGGGAGCCCTACCTCTTGAGTGCTCAGCTTATTAGTCAGTTCTGCAACCTTAGAGTCTGAGTGTTCGAGTGCATGGGTGGCCCGCAGGTGGTCCAACACTCTAAAGTGTTCTGCCTTCATAGTGGATAGCTGCTCTTCAAACTCCTCTGTCAGCCTGGGAGATTAAATCATATCTTTAATTCAGGGGCAGCAGGTGATTGGCTGGGTTATTGAAGAACATCCTGCTTCTTTGCAGGATGGGTCAATATCTATTTGCACTATGAAGCACTGTCCAATCAGTTTTGCCTGAATCTGAAGAGAGTGTAACTTTATATTCCTGAGAATTCATCAGCAGCACAAATGTTCCAATAGCAGCCGTGCATCCCCAATGTGACGTCCCCTTCACCGTTTTCCTGACAGATGATGTGATCTGCATCATCTCCACACACTTTTTGTTCTTGAGTATAACCAGTGGTTGGCACTTTGTTGTACACCTGTGTATTTCCACTCACAAAGGTCAGACATTGACAATGATATTCCCCATCAGCCTTTTACGGCTCAGGGATAGAAATTCAACACTGTAAATGAACTTTGATATTTAGTCTGCTTCACTGCTTTAAGTATAACATTTCCTAAACAGCAAGTGCAAGTAGAAGCATTTGGAAACAAGCAGAAAGCACACAGAAGCAAAACTACAAAACTGTACCTGCACAGCTGCTGCTTGGCCTGTGCAGCATCAGCCTTCAGAGCTTCCTTCTCCTGCTCGCTCTGCAGGAGCACAAGCTCCACCTGCTTCTTTAAAGCTTCGTTCTCCTGCAGAACCTCAGAGATATGACTCCCTGTCAGAAGGAAACATGAAAAAAAAATCTTCTAGTGCCTCCAGCTAGCTGCATTTTTTAAATCTGGAAAAGCACAGCCCTGCTTATAGACGCTTCTACATCCCTGCTGTTAGTGTTCACACTGGGATCGATGTGGGGATGTTCTTACTTTCTTCTGATGCAAGTCTAGAATATGTAAACAATACTTGTGTGTAAACCACTTTCAAGGATCGCTCGACAAATAACAGTCACACACACACACACACACACACACACACACACAGCAGTCGATTCACTCGACTGAACTATAACTTTTGTTCCCTGAAAGACAGAATAACGAGGTACAACACGGTCCCTTGCCGTGCAGCTTTGCTCAGTGAAGAGCAGCTATCGACCTGCAGGATGTACACATGCAGGTGGGGCCATGTCCTCACAGCTCATCTGTCTTAAAGATGTAAACAGAGATGTCTTCAGCCAGGCTTGATATCCTATATGTAAATGGACTGGTACTTTTCTACTACTACTAGTGCTTTTACACAACGTGCCTCATTCATGCAATAAATAAATCTAAGTGCGTTCACACACACTCATATGGAAGCCTCGGAAAGCAACATGGGTTAGTATCTTTCCCAAGGAAACTTGGCATGCAGACTGGAGCAGTTAGGGATCGAACCACCGACCTTCCATTCGGCAGATGACCTGCTCTACCCTCGGAGCTACAGCCACCCCCCATATGTGCATATGTGTTTCCTCTCCTTCAGGGAACAGACGTTATAGGCATAACTGGTCATTTTAACTGGTCACTTGAGTTTTCCACACAGCTCTGAGTTTGCTATAACTCCGATCTTCTCTGTGGCTGGGTGATGAACCAACAACAGCACGAGCAAGACTGGTCTACAGATCACATGGAGCATATTCTTTGTGCCTCCATCTGACAACGAGGCTCTCTGCAAGCAGGCTGCAAACGTGCTGCCTCTTCTGAACCATAAATTGCCCCCTTTCACTCACTATGTACTTATACAGCACTCTGCATTTAATGATGAGTTGTTATTAATCTTTGGCTCTCTTCCACAGCACGACTTTTGTCTCGTCTCCTTGCTCTCATCCCCGATGAGGCGAATGTTGTTGGGATTTGGAATTATAGAAATAAAATCAAAGTGAATTAAACAGTGTGACCACAAAATATTTTCATTGTATCAGGTGATCTTTAGTCCCTTTTGTGTATTATTTACTTTAAAAAAGTGCATTCCCACCTGTGAATACTGTGGGCTGATATGTCTTCTCACACAGAGCAGCTGGGAATGTTTCCCCTCCTGCAGTGAGGAGACCTGGTTGTTGGTGTTTGCTCTCAGTGGATCGTCTTTCTGCTCGTGTGTTGGGGGCAGACGGCATGTTCCTCCGTTCCTTCTTCAGTTCCTGAATGGTCCGTGTCTTTTTAGCGAGCTCTTGATTCAGCCGCTCAAGCCGCACGCCAAATGCTGCCTCGGCTTGGCGCTGGTGCCGGCCGGGACTCAGCAGGGCCTGTAGAACGAAGGGCTCTCCTCAGTATTGTATAATCGAGTACGAGTTTATTTTGTGTTATCAACTCCTCCATTATCCTACTTCATCCATTATTTCAAGGTTTCAGAGCAAAGACTGCCTGCTCTAGCATCTGGAGGCAGCTAAGAAAATAGCTCATTGCTTTTAAGACTTGTACTGACCTTCTGTTTAAGCTGCTGCTGGAGAGACTCGATCTGCTCATGCTGAGATTTCTCTTTCTGTTTGTGGCTCTGCTTCACACGGCATAGCTCTTCCTCCAGAGCCTGGACTACTGATGACTGGGACCCAGCTGCTGCTTCAACCTGCTGCTTACGCTGCAGCTGCTGCTCCAGCTCACAGATCTGCTGCTCGTAGCGAAGCTACAGAGCAGACACATAGTGGCATTCAACAAAAATCTGCTACACTGTTGCAGGTTGTTCGTTTTTAAGACTCTGTTTGTGAGCATGATTTAAAATGTATTTGATTTTATAATGTGTCTAATTTAATTAAATAACTGTGACAAGTTATATATAAAACAGTCCTTAATGAAGAGGAATTAATAATACAGGACCAAGGGCAGTACACCAGTGACTGCAAGCAAAGAAACAACAAATCAAAAGCAGCTGCTGATCAAGGAACACTGTTACTGATCCCTGTGTGAAACAAACCACATGTGCTTCACACTTTCTACTTCAGTGATGTATAAACAGTGAGTGAGCTCTGCTATTTACGAGATACACAAACCAGTTAACAGGTACAGCTGGAAACTGAGCCAGTCAGCAGCTGACAGGCTCGTGGGTGTAACTAAGCAGGCGGACGCCTACAGACTCAGATCCTCCACAGTAGAGTGGCTGCAGTCCATTATGAAACAATGCTCTGAAAACACTATAATGAATATGTCCATAACAAGAGTCCAAACTGAAATAAAACCTTTCTGTCCTTCAGTTTTTCTACAGAAAAATGGCCAGTGCTGTAAAGTGACTCATAGTGCTGTCACACAGCTGCTGAGGGGTATTTCACTACAGTGAAACTGTGGAGTTGAATCAGAAAGATATTATAATGTATTCACTCTGCCTCATCTCTTGAGTTCTCTGCTAATGGTGCTTCAATCCCTGGCTGTGGACAGGTGACTGAGACGAGCTGTGTGAAGAGCTTTAAGTGCTACGAGGCGCTACAAGAGGAACTAGTTCATGTGTTCCCTCATCTGATGTTTTTAATGATCATTTCAGCATTAAATGATACAACCACAGAAAATAATGGTTCTGACACAGACTTCTATAAAAGACACGGAGTCTCTACTATAACCAGACGTCTGAAACGTGGTTCTTCACTGTGATGAATCAAACTACTTCCACAGCAAGAACATTTAAAAGTGTTGGTTCAGCACAGATACACGTTTCCTCACTGATCTGCTGTAAATCAGACATGTAAAGGGAAAAATAAAGGTTTTACGTTTTAGTCTCACAGCTGTGCGGTTAAGAAGCTCATTTACTGACTGAAACTGAACTTATTATGTCACACTGCTTCCTCTTTGGGCTTCAGTTCTCTATGAAGCTTTTGTCTGTTTGTTGCTCTGGTTTGCTTTTGTAGCACACCAAGCAGGAGGATGCACACAGGAAGAGACGTGGTGATCACAAAGTGTGGATTCAGTGACTTCTACTGATGACCAGCAAGAGACGGTGGCTGCCCTATTTCTTTGGTATTAAGATGTGATTAACATATTTTTTTGTCATTTAAAAAGGACAAAACCCCACACTAGCAGACAGCTCTAAAAGGTGTGTATAAACACGCCCCCAGCAGCCGAGGCTGGATGCAGGGTCACCTGATCCAGCCCTGACTATACGCTTTATCAAATGGCAACGTTTTAAGCCCAATCTTAAAAGCTGAGAGTGTTTGACCCCTGAACCCAAGCTGGAAGGTGGTGAACAGGTTGGTGGTGTGACGGGGCTTTCTGTTTAGGGTCCTCTTCACAGTCACCCAGCTGTTGCTTCCAGGCTGAGTGGGAAGTGCTGGCAGGTCGTTACATCGACAAGCCTGTGGACTGATGTTAGCTGTACCTTGACTCTGTGAAACTGCTGCTCCATAACCCGGAGGCTGCGTTTGGCTTCCTCGTCGTGATTCTCCAGCTCGGCCTCCAGACGTTGGATCCTTCGCTCCAGCAGAGCAGTGATCCGGCTGGAAGAGGACATTTTGCCAGCGTCCTCGTGGCTGGCAGATGTGGCTGCAGCATAAATCAAAGCAGGCAGCGAATTTGGGTTTCTGCTCCTGAGTATTTGTTCCAGCTCCTTCACCTGGTGAAAACACAAGTGATATGAAGTTGTAGAAGAAGGAAGGAGAAATGAATTGTTAGTGTATGCCCGTGTGCCAAACCTGTCGCTCCAAGTCCTTCATCCTCTTCAAGTCCACAAATTTGTCTCTCGCCTTTCTCTGCCAGCTGTTTCTTTTGCCCACTTCCTGTTTCAGTTTTTCTACCTGAAATGGAGACGGCCTGTTACTTCCCACACGGTCCATCCTCATTCCTAAAGCTTTCACTGTTGTCACTGTAAAGCACCACAAAAGAAGACGCTCTAGAGCAATGTTTCCAGAGCCAGGAAAGAGACACGTTCCTTAAAATTAACACAATTTAAATCCATTTTAGTTTTTTCAAATCAAAACAATAGTTTCCTTGAGGCACATTTTACTGACATAAAGACCACTGAAACCAACAATCACACGATCCCCTGTGGGAGGTGCTCTGTGACAGCAGGAAGAAAAACGATGGTTTGTGGAAAACCATCACAGCCTGGTCACATGGTGTGACTGGGAGAGTACAACCACCAGCCTGCCTTAAATGGGAATGATAAATTATTCAAGTTGTATATCTAAAAAAAGTACAACAACAACAAAGACAAATAAAGTTCTGATCAACAAAGGAAACCGTCTCTAAGACTAAACACGGACCTCATGAATTATAAATGGTGTGATTGAATGTTTTGTTTCTATTATAAGTATTTAAATTAGTTGTTTAAAGTATTTAATGAAAACTGTACCACACAGATGCTAAAACAGACTCTTACATGGCTCGACTACACCATCTATTTCAGGTACAAACACTGAGTCACACGTTAGAAGGTTATGTTACAGTCATTGAATTAGCCTGCTTTATGTCCTGGTGGGCGGGGCTATGACTCACCACACCCACTATCAGATCGTTACATGGAGAAACCTTTTGAATAGAGATTGAAAATGTGACGTCATTTCCGTGGTAAAACCACAAAGGATTCTGGGTACGAGTGGCAGGCGGTACTAGGGCACGCAGGCTTTCACATGAAAACAGTCACACAGCGATAAAAAGAAGCACAAAAAATGGCAAGAAGCTGTTGTATTATTAACTGCAATAGCCGGTCGCATGACAGCCACGGGAAGCCGACGGGTAAAGAGATCGGTTTTATCGGATTACGTCGTGGAAGAGAAATTGTTTAAGCCGTGTTTCCGAAGTAACAAAGAGCCGACGGATGGCCTGGATTGCAGCCATTCAAAGACCAAATATAACGTTTCAGAAAACTCCAGCTCATGTTAGTCTGCTCCAAGCATTTCCACAAAGGTAAGTCTTCTGTTGTAGTTATTACGCAATTTATCATAATTGTTGATGTAGGTTACAAATAAGTCTTATATTGATTTGAATTGAATTCGTTGCGCGTTGCTGCTTTGTTCACGGTGGCTTTGCGGGCTAATGTTTGTTGTGTTTTGTAGGAAAATGCAGGAATGTGATCCAGACTGGGCCCCTCTATCAACCTGGGTCATATTTGATTGGTTAAGAGAGAGAGCGAGATCGAAACAGCCACGAAACGTCCGCATATATGTGCCCAAGTGTTGTATTGAAGCAATCAAGTGATGAATAACTTTCCCAGTATGTTGTTTCTCACCGAAGCAGCTAATAAAGCTGATGGATTTTTACAATTTTGCCTTTTTCCTGTAAAATTCTATAACAGAATGAAACAATAATGCCAGTTATAAATAAAGACAATAATTGAATGAATTACGAAACACTCATTTTATTTCTATTAGATCCGAAAATGTTGTGTAACACTACAACCTGAAAAGACAAACAGATGCGTTGGCCTGTAACAGCAGCTGTGAGATGGAATCGTCCAAATCACCAAAGTAAACTGGACCTGGGCTTGTTGCAGGGTCTGAAGTTACTAAACATGTTGTGAGTGTACGCACTCACACTTAGGACCATATAATAATAAATATGTGCGTGATGAAAGTTGGGCAGCACACTAACGTCCTTACTCCACTCTGCATGCTCGTGTGGGTCTGACCCTTTCACTCCTTTGATTTTTTCCTCGTCCTTTTTTTGCCTCTTCGTCACGTCTGTCTTTGTACGGAGCTGCCGTGTTCTCCGTCGTTTTGTACAGAACTGTTTTGGGGGCAAATAAAATGCCAGTAGGGATTAAAACTGTAGAGTTAATGATTACCGGTGCTGCAAATGCAGTGTTTTGATGTTGTTGCCACTTGTACCCACAATGCAATGCGCGAAAGTCACGTGGTCTGTCAATCTCTATACAAAGTGTTCACGGACACCTTGGCTGCTGCCTCTAAACATATTGTGCGTTGTCGGTCGTGCATGCTGCTCATTAACATTCAGTATTTGTTAGTTACTGTTACAGGTTGCTGCTGTGGTCTGCCTACTGTGTTGTTCTCTTTTGGTTTCTTGACTTTTCTTCCAGCAGGTGATCCAGCTGATTTTTGCGGTCTTTTCCTTCTGTCCCTCTTCCCCTCTGATTTTATTGAACTTCCCTTGTCTATGCCTTTCCCGTTCCTATCCCCCGGTCATGTCTGTTCTCATTGTAATAACTTAAAAGTAAAAATAAAGATCAATCAAGTGGACCAGTATGACAAAGCCGCAATGATCCACGTTGCCTGCTGGGCATCTTTCTTGGCCTTCAGACGATAATTCTGATGCTACAGTGCCGAACGGCACAGGGAGAATAACTGAATTAAACTAACAACAATGACTTGCATGAGGGAAGTTCACTGAAGTCAGAGTATCATTTAAATATGTCTGTGAAGGTTCTCAGTCATCCAGGTCATTTTGGCTCAAAATTGAGTCAAAGGACTCAATTTTGCCATTTCTCCACAACAGTTGCCCATAGTGGACCTCATCACAGCCACAGAATCTGCCATACGGATTAATAAATGATCACAGACAGAAGCAGAGCAAATCAGGATGAAAGTCTCAGCCATTCAGTGTCAAAGTCCCTCCGTCCAACCTCACAATACAAGAAAAGAAGGCCGTCGCTTCCCTAAGCAAAGACCACGACATCACTGTTTTACCAGCTGATAAGGGAAGATGCACCGTGGTCCTAAACACTACAGATTACCACACAAAGATCACTACTCTCCTCAGTGACAACAATACCTACGAAGCCTTAAAGCGAGACCCCACAAGCAGCTACAAAAAGAAAGTTATAGCTTGCCTTCAAGACCTTGAAAAGGACAAAATCATTGACCGCCTTACATATCACCGCCTTTACCCAGGGGATGCCATACCCTGCATTTACGGACTTCCTAAGATCCACAAGGAAGGTGTCCCACTCAGACCCATAGTCAGCAGCATAAACTCAGCCACTTATAACATTGCAAAACACCTTGCTACCATCCTTGCTCCTCTCGTGGGGAACACCCCACACCACATCAAGAACTCCACCGACTTCACCGACAAGGTCCAGAAACTTACCCTGGATCCAGATGAAACCATGGTGTCCTTTGATGTAGTCTCTCTCTTCACTTGCATACCCACCACGGAGGCTGTGGAGACTGTCAGAAAACGACTACAAGAAGACAGCTCCTTGGAGGACAGGACCAACTTCACACCCGATCAGATCTGCACACTGTTAGACCTCTGCCTTACCACAACATACTTCAAATACAACGAAGGCTTCTACAGACAAAAACATGGCTGTGCCATGGGCTCCCCCGTGTCACCTGTTGTAGCCAACCTTTACATGGAGGAAGTGGAAAGGAAGGCTCTTGGCTCTTTCAAAGGAAGAGTACCCAGCCACTGGTACAGATATGTAGACGACACCTGGGTCAAAATCAAGACACAAGAAGTGGAATCCTTCACTGCGCACATTAACGCTGTGGATAAAAACATCAAGTTCACCAGGGAAGACACAAAGGACGACTGTTTGCCTTTCCTGGACTGCGCTGTGCACATTGAAGAGAACGGCAACCTCAACATCGAAGTTTACCGGAAGCCCACACACACAGACCAGTACCTCCTCTTTGACTCCCATCACCCTCTGGAACACAAACTTGGAGTAATTAGGACCCTACACCACCGGGCAGAACATGTTCCCTCTAAGCCTGAAGGAAAAAAGAAGGAACACACACATGTAAAGGAAGCACTCAAAACGTGTGGCTATCCTAAATGGGCGTTCTTAAAGTCAGCAAAGAGGCACAGAAAAGAAGACCAGACACCAGCGAGGGAGGATAAGAAGGACAGACGCAACAACATTGTCATCCCCTATGTAGCCGGTGTATCAGAAAAACTTAGGAGAGTTTTCTCCAAGCATGACATCCCGGTGCATTTCAGACCCAGCAACACGCTCAGACAAAAACTGGTTCACCCGAAAGACAAAACGCCAAAACACAGACTTAACAATGTGGTGTTTGCTGTACAGTGCAGCGAGGAATGCCCAGACCTCTACATTGGAGAGACCAAACAGCCACTTCACAAGCGCATGGCACAACACAGAAGAGCCACCTCCACAGGACAAGACTCAGCAGTCCATCTGCATCTTAAGGATAAAGGACACTCTTTCGAGGATGCCAACGTTCACATTTTGGACAGAGAGGACAGATGGTTTGAAAGAGGAGTGAAAGAAGCATCTATGTCCACTGTGAGCGACCATCTTTGAACAGAGGCGGGGGTTTACGACACCAACTGTCTGCCATCTATAATCCAGTTTTGAGATCCCTTCCCAGACGCCTTAACGCCCACTCACATCCTGGGCCATCTGACCTCAGGAATTCGCATGATAAGGTGGGGCCAGGTTTCACAATGAACACACCCGAAACTCTGGCTGATTGGGACCCACACCCAGTTTCACACCTTGGCTCAGGCGATTAGAGGATCATCAGGGGGTCCTTTTGTCCCTCTGTGGGGGGAAACTCCCACTAGGTTTATATCTGGGACTCTCCACCATTTGACCTTAGAACTGAAGAAGCTTCTCGGATGAAGGTGAAACGTCTTCAAGCAACTCAAAGAAGTCCAGACGCTTTTCTTTGCAAGTATCATTTAAAATAAAAAGTAGTTAGCACAGACAGAGGATTCATGCAGATTGAGGGTACAAAATAAATCAGTCTGTAACCATCGTGTGAGAGCGGAGCATCACCTGTTCTCTGAGCTGGTGTATCTCAGCTGTAGCAGCCTTCAGCCTGCCAGCATCTCTGTCCAGCATCTCCTGCTTCTCAGCAAACCACTGCAGTTTTTTCTTAAGGGCTGTCACTTCCTCCTGGTGCCTGTCCTCTAATACACGCATCTCAAAGGTCTGATTTCCTAACACATTCAGGAGAAATGCACTCAGTTTTTACTCACATATACACAGCAGGTACAATAAGTATTGAACATGTCACCAGTTTTCTAAGTAAATATATTTCTAAAGGTGCTACTGACATGAAAGCTTCACCAGCTTAATTCCCACATTACAAGAAATCAAACATAAATGTCCACAGATTAAGTTATGTGTAAGAATGAGGAGCGACACAGACAAGTAATTAGAAAGCAATCCTGCCTTTTTATAGGCCAGATGGGACCATCAAGAAACATCTCATGATGGGTCAAACCAAATAATCTAGCTCAAGACCGTCACAGTCCTATTGTTGTAAAACATCCTGATTGGTTACAGAAGAATTTCTAAAATCCTGAAGGTTCCAGTGGCCAGTGCCCGGTCATGGCCGGTCCTCCCCACAGAGGAGTGGACAGAATTATCGCAGAGCCAAGGGGCACTACAGAGCTACAGAAAGGCCTGGAATCCTGCAATTGTTTCAAAGAACGCAATAAAAACACGGCCTGTATGCACAATCACTGTTCATTACTGAAGAAAAAGCAAAATGAAACACGTTTAAATTTTGCTGAAAAACAATCAAACAAGCCTTTGAAATACTGGGAGAACATAGTCTGGTCAGATGAGACCATAGTTCCACTCGTTGCATGCATAATAAACACCATACCAACAGGTATGCACCACCAAGGCCTGGGTGTTTCAGCACGTGACGCTGGCACACTTCAGGATGAAGGGAAAAATGTGCCGAGACATTCCTGATAGTGAAGAAATGACAGTAGGTGTAACAGAAAGGAAACTATTGACTGGCTTCAGAGAAAGAAGTAAAGTGTCTCGCCCAGCCAATCACCTGACCTATATCCAGGTTAAAGTCAGTGGAAAGAACTAAAGGTCAGAGGTCATAGAAAGGGCCCGCGCAGCACTTTCAAGCTTTGAAGACTGTTTGTGTGGAAGTTTGGGCCAAAATCCCACCCGAGCACACCTGGGAATACTTTCTCCACACAGGAGACGTCGTGAAGCCGTCGTCTCCAACAACGGCTTTTTGTGCGAACAGTTAAGTAAACATCAGTCAGTACGTTCAGTACTACTGACATCTATGTGTGGATTAGATGTTACCCACATCTGGTGACAATTTCACTTTGAATCATACATTTAATGACTTGGGGCGACCGTGGCTCAGGGGGTTGGGAAGCGTATCTGTAACTGGAAGGTCGCCGGTTCGATCCCCGGGCTCTCTGTCTGGTCGTTGTGTCCTTGGGCAAGACACTTCACCTACCGCCTACTGGTGATGGCCAGAGGGGCCGATGGCGCGATATGGCAGCCTCGCTTCTGTCAGTCTGCCCCAGGGCAGCTGTGGCTACAACTGTAGCTGCCTCCACCAGTGTGTGAATGCGAGAGTGAATGAATAGCGGCATTGTAAAGCGCTTTGGGTGCCTTGAAAAGCGCTATATAAATCCAATCCATTATTATTATTGTACATATTTGTCAGTTTGATATATTTTGGGGTTTTATGAACAAATCACCAGTAGCAGCTGGTTACACATCGTTTCAGTGTTGCAGTAATCCTGACAGCGTTTGATGCTTTTCTTTGTCACACGACATTAAAGTGAGTCTCTTTGGTCAAACACAACATTTGAAGCTGCCACTTTGATTTATGGGTTTCTGCTAAGGTAGCACATTTTTAAACTGGCAGAGTTTTGCATATTTCTACATGTCTTGAAGGCAAAACGAAGCTCCAAACTTGGGCTTGTCATTATCCTATTATAGCATTTTGGAATTGGGTTTGTATATGAAGTGAAAAGGGGATGAAAAATATGAATATTGTAGTTTCAGGACTGTTCTTTATCTTACCCGCTGTGGAGGTGGCTCGGGCTTCAGCCAGGCCTCTCTCTTTCTTAATGAGCTGCAAGTCCACCTCCAGAGCCTGCTTTTCCTGCTCAAGCTTGTGGACGTCCTCAGACATCTTGGCCTCATTTCTCTGCACAAAGAGTCACATCTGTGCTACATCAAAGAGGCTAACATAGACCTCCAAGCCTTACAGTACAGGTGGATGAGAGCGGTACTAACCTGAAGTGTGTTTATTTGCGCTAACAAGTCTGCAATGCGTGGAGTATGATCCGTTAAGCATATACTTCCCACTGGCCTCGAAGTTTTATTCAGCTGCTCCCTGGTGAGGTAGAAAACGTTTACCCTAACCGCAGAACAACCACTCCACAGCTAGAGAACTTTATGATCTCTATTTGTTAACGACCTACTTCACAAACTTTGAATAAAGTTAGCGCTGCTGTCCCTGAACACGAGCGAATCTCCGGTTTGGCCTATGTGTTGAATACCTTCCATAGCCCAAACACGCGCTGTTAGCTTCACTGTTAGCTTCACTGTTAGCTTCACTGTTAGGTGCTTAAATGCACAGAAGGAAGCGATGCATGAACATGTGTGTGACTCGCAGTGTTCCAAGCGGTCAGTCTTTCACAGTGCACATAAACACACATATGGGTACAACAACATGTGTGGGACGTACAGGTCTGTCAGACGCTCACCTGGTGGCAGCCAGCTCATTCAGCAGCCGCTGGTTTTCTTTAAACATGGCCTCCTCGTTAGCTTTACTCTTGGCCTGCTGAGCCTTCATCTGTAAATACAGCTTCTCATTCTCCTGGAGGAAGATTAATGTAAAAAACTATGAAAAGAACAACTAGGTACAAATGGCTCTTGTTTTTTTAAACCGTTGCTCACACCTAGTATGGGCTTTTCTATTTACTGCATTTTGTATAAAACTGAAAATGATTAGAATTTCATAAACTGTGCCCACACGGCGTCTTAACATAGAGCTTCTGAGGTAAAGCACTGCTACGAGTGGAGAGGACTTCTAAAAAGTTGTTTTAAGCAGATGGCAGAAAGACAAAGTTTAGTGCTTGGGGAAAATGAGTCCCTCTCATTAAAGACACACTCTCATCTCCCAAACCTATGCAAACTCTTAAAGCAGGGGTCCCCAATCCCAGACCTCGAGGGCCGGTGTCCCTGCAGGTTTTAGATCTCACCCTGGGTCAACACACCTGAATCACATGATTAGTTCATTACCAGCCTCTGGAGAACTTCAAGACATGTTGAGGAGGTCATTTATCCATTTAAATCAGCTGTGATGGATCAAGGACACATCTAAAACCTGCAGGGACACCGGCCCTCGTGGACTGAGATTGGGGACCCCTGTCTTAAAGAGTTCAACACACACAGCACGCTGGCTCGGGCTCTCCAGAGAAATCTCTCCGAGGATTTCAGTGTAACTGGTCAAAGAGCAACAAGTTCTCTTTCATGGTATTCGCTTTGTGTCTCACTATGGGAACACCTCCTGTGTGACCTCATCAGAAGCTCAAATGCCCATGCCAGCAGGGGCTGGTACCCCCCATATAATAATTTTCAATTCAATTTTATTTATATAGCGCCAAATCACAACAACAGTCGCCTCAAGGCGCTTTATATGATAGGCTGACATGGTGTCAGATGACATTCAAAACAAGCCCACCTCTTCCTAGCTTCCACAGCAAGGAAGGTGAGGGGTGTCCAAATTCATGGGCTGCATCCTCCTGAGGACCCGGCCTTCGTGGTCTACGTGGGCCGGGTCCTCAGAAGGTCGGGTAGGCTGGAAGTAAACGGCTGGGGAAATTGGACGGTCCAGCCTTCAGATCAGCGTCACCGCTGTCTCGGTGGAGTTTAATAAACTCGGCCGTCTGCTCCTTGCTGTCTAAAATATTACAGGACACTGGCGTAAATTCTCGACCGTCTCACACTTCTGCTTAATCGGTTTTCTGTTTTCTGTTTATTCAGCTGTGTGAAAATCCCGGAGGAACCCACCAGGGGGATTAATAAAGTTTTATTTTATCTAATCTAATAACTTTAATCTCAGCCAAACCGATTTACTCACGAACAAATAAAACACTGAGAAAAAGCCCAACAATAACATTTTTAGGTTGTCTAAGTGACTTACATATTACGTTTAACCTGAGTAGCGAAAGTCCGCGGTGATCTGAAAATGATGTGCCGGGACTTTGCCATTCTCGGCGGCTCTGGTGACCCTTGACCTCCCGGTCAGCTATCGAGCTGGCGGGTAGCAGACGTCTCCGAAAATGTCGAAGCCCTTTTGTAAATATGCGATATCTTGATAAACCGAGCAGATATTAGAAGTTTACACAGCTACTTTCTCACCTGAAAATATGTTAAAAGTTTATTTGGTGACCCAGAAAGATTAGTAAGAGTAATTCTAAAACTTAGTAGCGGCCGCCATTGCCGGAAACTGGAGTTTGGCTGGGCCGCGCTATGAATTCTGGGATATGGTGGCCCACGAAGGACACACCCGACCCATCCTTCAAATTCAGGGAAAAGGAGGACGCATTTGCCGGCTGCATTTGAAGGAGTCGACGAATTGGGACAGCCTTCGTCGTGTCGCTGTGACACGTCTTGATTGAAATCGACTAGTTAAATTCGCCACAGTTGACCGCCTGTATGAGTGTGGGCCCAAGTTCTTTCGCCGGTTCAATTCCGAGCTGAGATTGGGAATCCAGCTACACTGTCCTTAGACTGTGTGTATAAAAGTTAAAATTCGTTACAGCTGACAGTCTGCCTGACAGTGAGGCTGAGTTCTTTCACCAGCTAGATTCCCGCCCGCTGCAGTGCCTCTACACTGTCTGGGTTAATTTGGGGTTAGTAAATTAGGCTTAAAGTTGAAATTTGCATCTAAAACCGTGTGTTTGGGTTTTGCAGAGCGAGACACACGCTCTGTATGGTGTGTTGAGTGTGAGGGAGAAGGAAGTGTCTCCCAGAGCGGAGTGAAGCAGACTGACAGAAGGAGGGGCAGGCAGCCCAACTCAGAGGGGAGGAGCTGAG
The DNA here is from genome assembly GCF_051167445.1 of Perissodus microlepis. Lineage (NCBI taxonomy): Eukaryota > Metazoa > Chordata > Actinopteri > Cichliformes > Cichlidae > Perissodus > Perissodus microlepis. Next base: position 1,108,214 of record NC_140471.1, on the reverse strand, counting down.
TGTGAGGTGGACCCAAGGAGGAGCTAGGAGAAGCAGTCTGTGTGACTGCATGGGGAAAAGTGCCTAAAACAGAGTCAAGAGCAAAAAAAGGGGTAAAATTATGATGAACTATGCACAAAAGCTAAAGCTGAACAGGAGGAATTGGGAAAAGAAGGCACGGGAATATTTAAATTAGCAACAAAGGGAAATGTGTTTAAAGAATCAGAGAAATGAGAGTGTCAAATAAGTAGGGATGAAAGTGATATTAAATAAATCTCTTACTGTGTTAATACAAGACCTGTAGTGAAGACCGCTTAACTAAGACCGAGTCAAGACCGAGACAAAGTCGAGACGAGACAAAAAGTCTTTAAACTGCAGCCAGATTAGGGCTGTGCAATATGACCAAAACCTCATATCCCGATATAAGACATCTATCGTCCGATAACGACATAAATCACAAAAATGCAACATTTTCTGTAAGTTCTGTGAATCTCGGGCAGCTCGACTTACGTGAAGTGTTTCCAGCTGCGCGTCGTGTAGCTGGAGTCGAGTGTTTTAACCGATGCATGAAACGATACATTTTTAGACATAAGTTGTAACGGCCGCCGTTTTCTTTGTGAGTATTTATTACACGGCGTGCTGCGGGGAAAAGCCTGTTCTAACGTTTGACTCTAAGGTCTATTTTTTAGCACCTGGCGGCTCTTTTTTACTTCTCATCCGTAAATAATCTGCTCTTTCACGTGATTCAGTTTATTTTGAAAAGTCTCAACAGGATCTCGAGCTTTATTGTGAAAGGTTTATGTGGAACATAAACAAGCGGACACGCGATGGTGTTACCGTCGTTGTTGCTAACGACAATGCATAAAAACAGGTGCTTGTCTGTCCGTAGTGTGGTTATATTAAATATAAGAAAAAGAGAGAACTTTAAGAAATGAATAATAACTACAGTGACATCAAAACCATGAAAAAATATTGTCGTAAACAGTTTATTTTGCGACACTACGAAACAAACGACAGCGTAAAATGAAACGACAGACGTTTTTATATGATATATATCGTTATATCAAAGAGCCCTAAGCCAGATGCTGCTTCGCTGACGGGTGTCGGGCATATTTATGTGTTCTTGCTCTCGCACAGCCCTCCTCACTGCTGTCTACTGTCTCACTCACTGAGAGGACAGACGCACGCTCCACTTGACTGTGGCGTCCATCACCCTCTCTGTTTTTCACATAATGATATTATCCTGTATCCTCGCATGTGATTGGCCACAACATGGAGGGATTGGAGCATAGCTGAGCCACTGTGTGAGAGCTGAGCAGTGAAAGGAAATTAAGTGAGGAGTAAGTAAGGAGCCGGCTCTCGCTCAATGGGAGTCGACTCTTCTGATTCATTACAAAGCACTCTGTAAGCACGGCTCTTAGACCGTTATCCTCCAGGGCTGCCACAAACGATTATTCTGATAGTCGACTAGTCACCGAGTATTTCTGCGATTAGTCACTAATCAGATCATCATCCATTGGACGTACAGCTTATTGCACCAGCAGCTCTGCTCTTATATAACTATCATTAGCTTACAGCTGTAAGTGTTTCAGGTGCTAACTAAAAATAAAGACAAGATAATAGTTTATTACATTTTAATGACATTTGCAGATTGTTTCGGTGAAGTTTAATAAACTCCTTGCGATCTAAAATATAACAGGACACCGGAGTAAATGTAAACGGGGACGATCGTGGCTCAAGAGTTGGGAGTTCGCCTTGTAATCGGAAGGTTCCCGGTTCGAGCCCCGGCTCTGACAGTCTCGGTCGTTGTGTCCTTGGGCAAGACACTTCACCCGTTGCCTACTGGTGGTGGTCAGAGGGCCCGGTGGCGCCAGTGTCCGGCAGCCTCGCCTCTGTCAGTGCGCCCCAGGGTGGCTGTGGCTACAATGTAGCTGCCATCACCAGTGTGTGAATGGGTGGATGACTGGTTGTGTAAAGCGCTTTACACATGACGTTTATTCAGCTGTGTAAAAACTGTAACTTTAATCTCAGCCAAACCGATTTACTCAGGAACAAATAAAATACTGAAAAAAGCCAAACAATAACATTTGTAAGTTATCTAAGTGACTCATATATCATGTTTAACCTGAGTAGCGAAAGACGGCGGTGGGTTTGAAAACGATTTGCCGGGAGTCCGGTGTTCTCACGGCTCTAGTGAGCCTTGCCCCGGCTAGCTATCCAGCTAGTGGGTAACAGACGTCTCCGAAAACGTCGGAGCGCTTTTGAAAATATGTGGTGTCTTGATAAACTGAGCAGATATTTGAGGTTTACACAGCTACATTCTCGCCTGAAAACATGTTAAACGTTTATTTTGTGACCCAGAAAGAATAATTAGAGTAATATTAAAACTAACTAGCTGCCGCCATTGTTGGAAACTGAGCTGGGCTGCGCTATGAATTCTGGGACACAGCTACTTATTCTTCGGGGTTTAACGGCAGCTGGCATCCTTGTACATGCAGTGCTGCCATCTTCTGTTTCAGTCCGTTATTACACTCTTAAATCCTACTACTTATTCCTGCGTCTTTCAGGATCTTACAAAGCTTCAAACGACGCGTCGACTATTAAATCAGTCGTCGACGATTTTGATAGTCGACTAATCGTGGCAGCCCTAGTATGTAGTGTCATAAATTTGCATCCATTCAGTTGATGATGTAGCAAATGTATAAAATTACTTACACTGCTGGGATTACAGCTGACAGAACACAAATTAGAAATCAGTCTATTTGTTTTAGAAACAAGTCCTAATAAAAGTCCTTAAAAAGACGAAATAACACTGAAATCATTGAGAGAAAAACGTTGTGACAAAAGTCACAATAAGATGTAGAGTTCAGGGTCACTAACCTGTTGGTAACCTTTTATCAGTGCCTCCTGCTCTTTTATTTCTTTATCAATCTGCTGGAACTTCTCATCTGCAGCAACATCTGCAGCCTCCACCCACCTCTTCTTCTGACTGGCTTCTTCTGCACTTCTCAGCTGTTGAGAGAAAAAACACAAGTCTTACCCTGCCAGTACCCAAATAAGAATGGGCCATCCTACATTTTCCATATATATGGAATGAAAGTAGTGATGCGTTTATGCACCTTGCTTTGCAGTAGGTAATTCTGCTGTCTGAGTGAGCTGAGCTCCTCTGCTCCTGCCTTCATCATCTGCAGCTCCCTCTCCTTCTGTGCCAGCTGGGTCCTCAGCTCCTCCAGCACGGAGCTGTCGTGGCCAGTCTGAAAGTCAACAAACCAAAGTCACGCCTCTCTTTCAGCAAGAATCAGTGTGCACAGGAGCCGCAACATGTTTTTGCTTTTCTCCTTTTGAACACACACATTTTGACAGCATGTTTGTGTTGTGACACTCTAAATTTAGTGTTAGGTAAAACAACACTGTCCTTGTAAAAGGTGAAAAACACTATGGATGAACGTGTGAAATCCTTTAAGCAGAGGCTGTTGCACTTTAGCTCTGCAGCTCAGTCACTCCCTGGATGGCTCTCAGTTTGCTAAAGTGATGTGCAAACAACAAAGGCTCTAACTTTACTCACATCTTTCCATTTTAAATATTTTATGTTTTAGCACCCAGAGCTGTACCAATGACCAGCTACTACGTATACTCGGGTTTTGTCTAGGATCTGTAAGCTTTAGGCTCTGCTTTGGTAACCAGCAGCAGATTTTAGGTACACAGACTTCATCCCACAAAGAGCTGGGCCTAACACTGTAAAACATGGCAAAAGGAGACCTCTGGAAGTTCAGCTCAATCTCAATGCCAGACACCAACACAGACATAGAACAGGCTGGAGAGAGGACACATCCCTTCCATCTCCAATACCCTAAATGTCCTGTTACTACTGTAACTTGGCTTCAGATAAGTAATAGAAAATGAATGGATTCATGTTCTCTGTATGATGTTGTTCAAGAAAAGCAGAGGTCATGGGTACTGCTGACACGCTTAGTATTAGAAGTTGAGATGGAAGTAAGCATGAGGGTGTTTGGTAATCCAATGCCACGTTCTAGATGAAGTCGGAAATTTAAATTTGCTCCCTCAAATCAATTAACAATCTAATATCCCAGGAATGAAACTGCACTGACAGTGTTGTGTATTCAAGACTCACTAAATAAGCAGTGCGCAGCACACAGACCAGGCTCTATCCATCAATGTGCTGTAGGAGTGTTTCTCAGCACAAAACAACAAAAGTATTACGGCAGAGGTTCCCAAAGCTGTCGCAGAGCCATTGCAAGGGGAGTATGAATGAAAAACGTGTGGACCCTGCTGGCATAACGGACAGGTTTATGACGGGGCTCCCACACAAATGCAAAGCAGAGGATGAAGCATCTCCAAATATGTTTCCAAACCAACTTCCTTCCAAGTCAAAGAAAAGATGATCACATCTTCCCTTTGGCTTCACCTGCACAAGTGCAAAGGTAGGTCTCCCTGCAGAATTAGTTTCCCCTGCGTCAGGAGCAGCGCTGGGCTGTTTAAATCACGGACAAATGTATTGACAGCAATGTTGAATATTATTACACAGGAAAAAACAACTACACAAAATAGACCATGACACCTTTCTAAATGGAGGGACAGTAACTGTGTGTGTGTAAGTGTGAATACAGGAACCACTGTGTTATGGTGTAATGTTAATGATGCATTAATGAATCTACTTTGCTAAGATACAAAACAAGCCCTGTTTTTCTCTTTTCCAGCTTCATCACTGGAATGTGCTCCTCGTAAGTGAAGTCACTCCAGAGTAGGGATGGGTACCGGTATCCGGTGCCACGATGGCACCGGTTCTGACATAAACGGTAGTAACCAGACCGAAAAGCAGCGCACATTTCGGTGCTTTATTTCGGTGCTTTTTTTTCCTGAGCTGTGATACACTTTAGATTCTAGCCAATCATTTTACGTTTCCGAGGATAGTAGGCGGGTCCAGGTACATACGTTCTTTTAGAGCAGAGCTACAGATTAAAAATGCCCAAGGCGAAGCGGTCAAAGTCTGGCTGTACGTCACAGCAAAAGATGCAAACTCAGCAGCCTGCAACAAGTGCTTTAAGCTGATACTGTGATACTGTCAAAGGAGGTAACACCTCAAATCTGATGAAACACCTGGCAACGCATAGCCTTTTTTTAAAAGCCGAGAAATGCGCCGTATTTGATAGCTTGCTGCGAGACCTCACACCGAGCACATCTACTGCGGGTGTGGTGCCTGTTATCGGACCCGGAGTTAGCAACATCCCCCAGAAACCCGAAGAGGAGAGTCCTGGCCCCTAGCCCTGCCAGTGTAGCAGAAATGATGAGGATGATGATGCAGCAGCAGCCGTTCTTCTCTGCGTGAGTAGCGTAATGTTGTTCGTGTGTAATTTACGTTGAGTAGGCTAACCACGTTATTACATTAATACGGAGCCCCGGAGGGGACTTGGGAGAAAAAAAAATTAAGACGGACTTTTGCGAGATCTCGCAAAACTAACTCGGGATCTCGCAAAACTTTTGCGAGCTCTCGCAAAACAAACTCAGGATCTCGCAAAAGAAACTCGGGATCTTGCAAAACTTTTGCGAGCTCTCGCAAAACAAACTCGGGATCTTGCAAAACTTTTGCGAGCTCTCGCAAAACAAACTCGGGATCTTGCAAAACTTTTGCGAGATCTCGCAAAACAAACTCGGGATCTCGCAAAACAAACTCGGGATCTCGCAAAACAAACTCGGGATCTCGCAAAACAAACTCGGGATCTCGCAAAACTTTTGCGAGATCTCGCAAAACAAACTCGGGATCTCGCAAAACAAACTCGGGATCTCGCAAAACTTTTGCGAGATCTCGCAAAAGTTTTAGCCGCATTCTTCCCGTTAGCTTCGAGCTAATGGGAGGTCGAGACCTACTACAGCCGGGAGGAACACGGCTTTCCCGGCACATCGTGCCTCGACCTCCCGGTCGGCTTCGAGCCGGCATCCGAAGAATGCGGCTAAAACTTTTGCGAGATCTCGAGTTTGTTTTGCGAGAGCTCGCAAAAGTTTTGCGAGATCCCGAGTTTGTTTTGCGAGAGCTCGCAAAAGTTTTGCGAGATCCCGAGTTTGTTTTGCGAGAGCTCGCAAAAGTTTTGCGAGATCCCGAGTTTGTTTTGCGAGAGCTCGCAAAAGTTTTGCGAGATCCCGAGTTTGTTTTGCGAGAGCTCGCAAAAGTCCGTCTTAATTTTTTTTTTCTCCCATGTCCCCTGCGGGGCTCCGTACATTAATGCATGTAAGGTGAACTAGCAAACATCATCATAGCTACATGCGGCTGTCTTCTTGTTTGATGGCAGATGCTCCCTTCACCCTGGCCAAAAAGGCTAAAATGACCAAAGAAAAAGTGGGAAACAGCTAAACATGAGAGGTTTTTGGACAAAGTTTGTGTTTTTTCCATTGTTTAAGCACTGCTTCCAGCCAAGAGTGATACCATATATGCCCCATAGCTGCAGAAAAGGCTAACATTGTTATCTTTTTACAAAAAAACAGCTGAACATGAGAGGTTTTTGGACCAATTTTGTGTTCTCCGTTCTTTAAGCACCGGTTTGAGCACCGTTTAAGCACCGGCACCGTTTCAAAAGTACCGGTTTGGCACCGGTATCGGATAAAACCTAAACGATACCCATCCCTACTCCAGAGTTCATTAAGGATTACCCAAACACAGCACAACAGCTGTCGTAATCTTCCTAAAGTTATACAGGTTATTACCAACCACACAGACTAAAAAGAACAATGTGAAAAGATGCTGGTGGTCAGGAAAACCTGCACAAACAGTATTTCCTTACACTGATCTGTGGAAGATGTTGCTCCAGCCTGGTTTCTCTGACTTCCTGTGCAGAATCCTGGTGTTTGGTAGCATCTATTTGCTGCTGGAGGACAGCCACTAAGGACTGAACAGATGCCACTAGTTCATTCCTCACTGTTACTCCTGGTTCTACCAGTGAAAACACACAGAAAGGGATTCAAAGAAGTGCTACAAAGTCAAGACGTTACAAGGTAAACTGACAGAATTGATGCTGGTTGATAAGAAATGAAGTTAAGCAGTTATCCAATGATCGATCAATGAGTTTCTAACAGTGTGGAAAGCACACGATTCTTTCTTACATTATCTAAAGCCTCTGATGACTTGATGTGTGCAGTTAATAACCTGTGCAATCCCAGCAGTCTTCATGGTTCTTTGTGGATGTCTCTCTGTGTGGACACTGTGAGGAAACAGCAGACTGGGTTTTGGCTGGTGTAGCAGAACCTCTAATCCCCGATGACCTTGAAGTCACCGCCGTTCTCCCATCCAGGCGCTTGCCTCTTACAGGAGCTGGATTGGCTGGTCTCATTGAAGAGGTACAGGAAGGAGAAGTAAGGGAGCCACGGGAGGCCTGAGAAAAACGTATAATGCAAAGTGTGAATGTAATCTCTTTTCTACAGTAGTGCCTTTTATATAGTTTGCTCACCGGGTGTTTCTTAGTTTTGCCAGTGTGAGATGATGTGAGAGAAGAGCTTTTGGTATGATCCTGCATCAGCTTGTCTACTTCTGCTCTGATGCTGCAAATCAGATCCTTGTTGGGGGGGTGAGCAGCACCGATTGGGTGGCTTGTCGACTCCTCGGCCCCAGTTATTGCTGCAGCTGCAGGGTGCTGGGACTCATCCGGGAATGCCCTTTCCAGTCCCCTGGAAGTCTTTTCTTGGTTGGGTTCCACAACACTGCAATCAGTAAAAAATAAACAAAATATTTTATGTATTGTAACTTTACAGTTACTACTGTAACTATTTTTTTCAGAAGAGTGTCAGTTATGTCACGATGGTGAGTTCTTCTAAATACAGACAGATGGTGGATAATACGTTTTTTCTCTCATATTCATCTACATAAATGAGTACACATTAGTGCCAAGCAGAAGACGGTGGACGGACGGACGGGTGGATGGAACTATGTACACCCAGGCTTCAGCATTAGTCGTCACATCTGCCCGACTTTCACTGATAGGTAACACATTTAGCTCACCTGTCACATTTGCCTTTGCTGTGTAAACTACATACTTTTATTTTCCTGGAGGGTGCAGATGGTTTCCTAATTATTACAATCCATTTCATAATCATTGACACTCTGAGTCCAGACCTTTTACCAACTGAAAACATTTGATTCATCATGAAAAATAAAGAAGAGTCAGGACTGATGAGCAGTTAGACAAGAATGGGACAACAATCCACCAACTGGTTTCCTACTTACCAGATGTCTCAGGACTGTTGTTGAAAGACGAGGGGCTGGTACACATGGCCCAGTGTTTTTGAGATGTGCTGCTATCATTAAATACAACAGATTTTTTTATTTTTTAATTGTACATTTTATAAATATCGGCTATATTTTCTTTGTTTTGCTGGGAACAAATAGGGGCTTCAACATATTTGCAAATCAATGCAAAGGGCTTTAATTAACATTCTGCACAGCCTCCCTGAATTTCTAGAACTGATGATCACAGAAGTTGTCATGCTCTCCATAACGATCGATGCTTTCATTATTTTGTTTTGGACGATTACTGTTTGTTTCACTGTTTTTGTTTGCGAGTTTATTCTTTGCTTCACTTCTTGTTTTATTGCTAGCAGAGTTCCTCCAGTTGATCATCCCAACCCACGGATGAACTGCTGTCCACGGCATACCAAGAACTCTTGTTTATAATAATAATAATAATAATGGATTGCATTTATATAGCGCTTTACAAAGCCACTATTCATTCACTCTCACACACTGGTGGAGGCAGCTACAGTTGTAGCCACAGCTGCCCTGGGGCAGACTGACAGAGGCGAGGCTGCCATATCGCGCCATCGGCCCCTCTGGCCAACACCAGTAGGTCAAGTGTCTTGCCCAAGGACACAATGACCGAGACTGTCCGAGCCGGGGCTCGAACCAGCAACCCTCCGATTACGAGGCGAACTCCCAGCTCTTGAGCCACGATCGCTCCTTAACATAGTTATGACAGAATGTGACGTCGGATTTAAGCTTGTCTGTTGGCTGATGTTTGAATATTTACAGTGAGTCCCTTCAAATGTTACTTGAACACTGTATTTGTGCCACAAACACTGAGATGCTGATGAACTGGGAGGAAAACAAGCTGGCAGCTTGCTGAGAATCCATCAACTGCGTAGTCCTGACCTGACAGGCTGGAGGGTGAAGCCTCTAATTTGAGCTGCCTCTGGTCGGAGGAGCCTCATCAGCTCTTCTGCAGTGGGCAGCTCTAAATACACACAAAGACAAAAGAATTTCTTAGCATACTTTTATCCTTTACCATCCTGCCCATCACAAATACTTTTGCACAACTAGGATGGATCTTATTTATAGGGCTAACACACATGAAGTGACATGATGTGACACAGAAGTGGAGCCCAGGTGTGACAAATGTGAAATGAAGACCTTTCTCTCAAGTCTTTGAAATCTGTGGACAAAGAAAATAATCAAAAAATATTGATGCTTTTTCCAAAACTGTCAAATGACATTGAGGGTTCATCCATGTTGCAAATTTTCTCATTTGTAGTGTCAGAAAGAGCCGTTAGGGTACGCTCACTTAGCAACCACAGACCTGGGACCTGGGGTTTATACACTGTGTACTCAACAGACTGACAAAGACTTAAAGTAGAATCATTTCTGACCTGACTCACTGGTAGAAACAGGCTGCAGAGACTGTTGGGCACGTTGAGGAGGAGAGGAAGGAGACAGAGGTCTGTTGATGCTCCATCTCACTTCCAAAGATGAGGTATGAGGACCACGGTCATCTGAATCCTCCACAACATGGACCTGCCTGTAGGCCTCCTGAAGAGCCTCCAACTCTGAGGCCCCACTTTGCACGTAAGACTGACCTGTAGAGAAAATGAAGTTTATCCAGAAAGCAAAGTTAAATGAAACTTGAATGATGTTTTAGGGAAGCTTCAGTCACGTTTAAAGACCTCCCTGAGAGAATTCGTTTCACGTGTTTACATGCTTGTTTCCTGACCACATATGTATTGTTTACAATTTTGTCTTCATTATGCATATTTACATATTATTTTACCTAATGAGGCTAAAGTTATTAAAATGTTTTCTGTAAAAGTCTAAATATAATTCATTCATTGCATAGACTGAAAATGTCACATGTGAATCACAGTGTGTGAGATGTGGATTAGACACTTTATAACCTCAAATTGGGATTAAAGTAATCTCTGTCAAAGATCAGGGACTGTGGCTGATCTCCTTAGAAGTAGTAAAATCACACAGACACTAAAGAGAAAACTGCATCAGGAAAGAGAAGCCCAGAGAAAGAGCTACATCTTAAAGGAATACCAGAGCTGAAGACCATCTATCATCCTGAAACTATATTTCTGATCATGCTGGAACTCACAGTACCCTGGGAGGAGCGGATCGAGGAGGCCAATGAAAGGAAAGTACCAGGAACTAGTGCAGGAGTGCAGGGGAAGGGGCTGGAAGACTTTCTATGAGCCCATAGAAGTGGGTTGTAGGGGCTTTGCAGGACGATCACTCTGCAAAGTCCTAGGCCGGCTGGGGCAGCCAAGAAGAGGGCCATCCAGGGTGTGAGCGAAGCGGCAGAGAAAGCCACAAGCTGGCTGTGGATTAAGAGGGCTGATCCGCGGGTAGCTACTGGTACGCAAGTAGGGGCCTGATCCCCCCCGGCTGGGTCGCCTGGGTGAGGGTGTGTGATGTTGTGAGACCCGAAACACCTGATGACCCCAGGATACATCACTGAAGATGCGTACCAGTGCATCCAGGAGATGTGTCTTGTATAAGAAAATAATTTATAGAGTGAGGAGGAACTGGAGCGAAAAAAGAAACAGCAGCACTCCTGACATAGTTTGTATGTTGTATGGTCGTTACCCTTCAAGCTCAGTTTGTCAGCCACAGAACTGGGAGCGTGATGGTCCTACAAGCACTACCACTCACAGTTTACGGGTCCATGCCCCGAGTGCACCAAACACCTCGTGAACCACTATTGGCTTCACCCTCCACACAAGCTCCTCTCACAGCCCTTGGGTTTTGTCGAGCTTTTTGTGTTACGTCCTCCTGATGTTGCTTCTACCTGGTATATTTATCACTATGGCCGTCTTCTTCTTCTACGCCTGGTCATCACCAGTTTGTGAGAGGGTTCAACCATAGAACTGGGACTGAACTGCACCTGTGGTGTGGTAGACCCCAGCCTCTATCGAGCTTGTGCCTGTGCGGCCATTACTAGTGCCTTTGGTGCCATTGGTAGGATTTTTCAATATGGGGTATTTCTATCTGCTGGTGGTGCATGTTGTGCAGAGGCTTGTCTTTCCATGATGTTTCCGTTCTCTGTGTTTCTATTGCCTCAACAGAACCATGTACTCACTAGGCACACTATCAGCTGTGGCCATGTTCCTGGATTCATGGATCTTAGCCGTTTCATTCTGAATAGTGGTTCTGACTTTCACTAGTTCTTAGCCTCCTTTCTTTCGCTAAGTGTATCGTCTCAGGGTGCTGGACTTGGGCTGAAAGCCTCCATGCACAGAACATGGCCCCCTGCTAAGTCCAGTATCTAATTTAAAATCCTTCTCATCACATAAAACATCTTACGTACAGTATTTCCCCACAGAACACCTCACTGTCAGACTGCAGGTTTACTTGTGTTTCCTGTGAATATTTCTAGTTACAGAAATTTCACAGGCATATCCCTCAAAACTGTAAATGCAAAAACGTTGCACAAAATAGTTTCCAACCACAGGAAAGTTATTTCATTTTTGAGATACACTACGTTTTATAAACTGAAAAAATGAAAATAAATATTACTGTGCACAATTTGCAACAAAACAGCATGTGCATGAAAATAAACAATTTCCAACAGTGTAATTTAAGTTCTAAGCCTCCCAGAAACTACACAGAAAGGCATAAAGTCAAACATGACTTTCAAAAACACCAGCTGACCTTTGAAAGGCCCTGTAGGGGGAAAACTATGTTTCCCACAAAAAGCGACACCACTTCCGGTTTTCGGAGGGATTAGCGGACTTGAAAGTTCGCACTGGATTATGTTACTGTGGTTGCGAGCACTTTTTACTTGATTTTTGCAAAGGAAACCCTGACCTGGGACAAGTTGAATGCATGCTGTGTAAGTACAACTCTTGTGGTTTCATACGCAAAAAAATGATTGCACTAGCTTATTTGTGTCACGGTTTGCGGGGCAAGCCGTGTGTAAATTATTAAAGGACCCTTTATGCAGGCAGCTCAGATGCAAGTGAGTTTATTCATCAAATGTTGATACAAACAGAGATGGCGAGGGTGAGCATGAAACTAAGCAAAAACCTAAACTGGAAAAACTAACAGAAACAGAGATGCAGGGAGACACGGAGAGACAACCTGAGACGACGGAGGGAGATACGCAGACCAGAAAACACCAAATAACGCAGACGAACCAGCAACGCACACGAGAAAACACAGGGTTTAAATACACACAGGGCAATCAGGGAATGGGAAACAGGAGGGAGACACGGCTGGGAGTAACTGGACATAATGAGACAAGGGGAAGCAAAACCAGAAACACTGACGAGAGACGCAGACCTGCAAAATAAAACAGGAACTCACACATGCAACGACACAGACTAAGGAACACGGACTTTACACAGAGGAAACACCGACAGAAATGACTAAAAATTAAACTGAGGAAGAACAGAACCAAAATATATCACAACAATAGAAAACACAAAACGCTGGGTCAAAGACCCAGGATCATGACAATTCTACCAGGATTTTAAAATAGTTACACAAATGGGAGCGTGTACGCTCCCATGGGCTTAAAGGGTTAAAGTACTTGCTCATACGGGGTCATCTGATTGGTGGAATTTTCTCTGGATCATTGTAGAGTCTTTACCTTACAATGTAAAGCACCTTGAGCCAATTGTTGTTGTGATTTGGCGCTGTATAAATGAAACTGAATTAGCCAGCTGGTTGCAGTGATGGGTATGCAGGGATTGTGCATAATGCTGCATTCTTATCCTCTAGCAGACTTTCACAGGGTACGTGACACGGTCTTGGTAAATAGCCATGTAGAGTCTAAATTTTCTTTGCCGTGATCTTCTCTTTCAGGTCAGCTGCTCTGGCATTCAATGTCAGTAGTCTCTATTGTCTCGTGTGGCCAGCGTGTTATTCTAGTGGGGGGATCTGATAATTGGTGCATGCATTGATGGCTGTGATCTTATTCCTACCGTTCAAATGACTTCTCAGCAGCTGTCTCGCCTTATATCTGGCTGTGGCTACCCTTTCTACATCTTCATCATGGTTCCTGTTGGCCTGTGGGTAACCCAAGTACTTGTAGCTGTCCTGTGCATCTCCTATTCTGCCTTTTTACAGCTCAACCCATTCAGCCTGGACCATCTTCACTTTCTTTGCAACCATTCAGCCACCCTTATCCAGTCACAAGAACATCCAGATATCCTTGCGGCAGATCCTGGCGAGATGGATCAGTAAAGTAATGTCTCACTAACTCTCGGGATATAGCTCGATGTCATCCATGTACACCAAAAGGCCGATGGTATTTGCTCTTCATGACGAGCTGACTTAGGCGAGTGAAGCCTATGCAGAACAGCAGTGGGGACAGTGCATTACTCTGGTATGTTGCATACTTTGTGGTAATTTGTGTGATTGCTTGCCTTGTAGATGGTGTCCAGTGTCATTTTCCACAGTCCCACTGAATTTCTGATGAATATAATTAGGGCACTATTAGAGCACCTTGTACAGTGCCAAGCACTCCAATATAATCCAGCTTCATCTGTTGCCCTGAGCTACAGCCACCCACATGATCTCACCTTCAGCTCTAGGTGTGTCTGGCTTGTGCTATTGTTCCCTTGTAGCTGAGATTCCCCCATAGATGAATCTTTGGAGAAACAGGCTATTTATTCTTTCTGCCTCTCTTCATGCTAGTGGCCAACGTTGTGACCCTTAGTCTGGATCCGGTTTTTTATCAGTTCCCAGAGTCAGAACCAGACACGGAGAAGCTGCATTCAGCTTTTATGCTCCATATATCTGGAACAAACTCCCAGAAAGCCTCAGATCAGCTGAAACACTCAGCTTATTTAAATCCAGGTTGAAGACTCACCTATTCTCAGCTGCATTTGAATAAAACACCAAATCCACACTTTTAAGCTTAAATTTCAAAACTTACATTTTAACTACTGATTTTATCTACTGTTCTGATTTTATCTACTGTTCTGATTTTATCTACTGTTCTGATTTTATCTACTGTTTTTTTTAATCAATTTTAAATCATGCTTTTTATTTGTTTTTTAATGTCTCTGCAAAGCACTTTGAATCACTTTGTTGTTGAATTGTGCTGTATAAATAAACTTGCCTTAGTTTGACAGTTTCTAGAACTCAGTTATTGAGATCTTGTCCCTCTTTTTCACCCAGCAGCTGTCTCTCAGAGTCCTTCTGAACCTCTGTTAACTAACATGTTTCTAGGCTTCTCTGATTTGAAGACACTGAATGACACCACACGGTTCTACCATAGTTGGCTCTTTACATGCATACAGCTTACTACTGTTCCCACTGTACTGCAGCCTCTTGATTTCCAGCTAACAGGGGCTCCTTGATCAGTGTGTCTTATTTGCATTGTACTCATTCATAGAGCCCACATACACTGCATACAAATGCTCTCATTGTGTGTGTCTAAGATATTAGGTTTCAAATAAAACCACGTTAAAATACACATATTGATATTCTTCTCTGGAGTTGGTGTTACCTCTGTTCACAGACTCCACTGTGTTGTTCTTTCTCTCCTCTTCGCCTGCCTCATCCAGAGAATCATGAAAAGACACTGAAACAAACATTAAGTTGGAGTGACATATATTCTTCAATAACTAAATCCAAAACAAACAAAGAGGAAGCCTTTAAGGTTTGATGGAGACCTCAATCATATGTTTTGGAGAAAGTGTTTTTGTGTTTCAGACAGAGCTGAGAAGTAACAAAGTATTTGTACTTTGTTACTCTACAAACTTTATTCATTCTTCTTGCCTCCTCCACTTCCGTACCAGTGATTCATTAATGTTGAATCCTCTGGCAGCTGCTCTATTCTGCACCTGAAAACAGGGTTTGATCTTGGTTTCATTCTATAATACTGGGCTTATTTTTCTCTGAACGTTTGAACTTTGAGAGTTTAAACAGGAGAGAAAAGTGTGAAAATGTTCGTGCCTGTCTGAGAAAAGTGTATAAAGTGTGTAGTGAGAGCTTTTACAGCCTTAAAACATCTACAATAACTGTAAAAAATAAAGTTGGCTACTTTGTGGATTTCACCTATCACGGGTCATTTTTAGAACGTAACTCCCGTGATAAACGAGGGACCGCTGTACTCTGAGAAATGGAAATTAGCAAAGATGGCTCATGAAACATCTGCTGACATCCGTTAAAGTCAGCTGTGTGAATCCACAAAGATCAGCAGCTCAGCTGATCACAGCCTGTCCACAAAGAAAATCTCCTCAAGCTCACATGAGACCACAACTTAGACCACAAAATTTTAGGGTTCTCCCACATGTTGGATCTAACTGTGGCGGGGGCGTGGTTTGCTGGCCTGTTGCAGAGGAGGGGTGACACAGTGAGCGGGGAGGGAACAGGTGTACGGGACTGTTTTAATGAGGGAGATGTCTTATGTGTGTCCGCAGTGAGAAGGAGCAGATGATGCTGGGAGAGAGTCGGAGTGGCTGCGTCCGAGACGGGTGCCAAAAACCACAGATCATTTCTCAATAAAAGCCAGGGGTCGGTTAACTGATGACCATAGCTGGACTGGCCATCGGGCATACCGGGCATTTGCTCGGTGGGCCAAAGATTTGTTTATTTTTTATTTTTGTAACGGTATAAACAATGAAAGGTGGTGGATTGGCCAGATGCTGGCCGGTGTGTAAAAATAACTCAGTTGTTTGGTGGTGGCATCGCGGAGCTTCCACAGAGGCCAGCAGGTGGAGGAGGGAAAGGGGAGGCAGGAGGAGCAGAGGCCCGAGGCGGCTGCTGGTCCGAGTGTGAACTGAACTTCAGGTAAGAAGTTATGACCTGCAGTCTCTCTGGTCAGATATGAACCAAGTTTAGGTGGAGTTTATTTTAGCTGTGCTGACTTTTTACAATCAGTTACAATAACTCTGCGTACTAGCTAGCATGACAGAGTTTCTATACAGCTGGGTGGTGCTATGATGTTACTGATAGTGAACTTTATTTTATTCATAAGGTTAGTTAGTAGAGTTTCCAACCGTCCTGTAAAAAGACAGAATCGTCTGGTATTCAGAGAAAATATTACGCGTTTCATGTTGAGCTGAGAAGGAACAGTTTGTCCCGGACTTCAGCTGAAAAAGACACAAAGCTGGATTTATTCTGTGTCTTTGCTGCACAGCTGCCTCTTCTCCTCTCATTCTCCCCCTCCCTCTCCTGTTGCTACTTCAATCATGAAACTGATCAATGATCAGCTGATCGGCTTTTCTCCCACTTTGCGCCAGAAAGAGGAAACCAGCTGATGTCGCGCTAAACAACAGCAGCACGTTTAAGCTTGATCAGCTGTTGTTAGAATTTATTTAATATTACTTTCTAGTATCAGCTGATGTTTGCTGGAGCCACAGCTGTAAAGCTGCTGGTCATGATGTTGGTTTGGATATGTGGTGAGTGGGAAACATGAAGATGAAACAGGAGACGTCCTTACTGAATCATCAGAGCTGAACAGGTGATGGAGAAACAGGTTTACCTTTTAGGTGACATGGATGAGTTGAAGTTATGAACTGTTTCTGAGAGACAAATAACACCAGGATCCTTTTCTAAGTAGCTGACAGCTGGTAACTGTGCAGGGGCGGGTCTAGCAAAGTGTTGCCAGGGGGGCATGAAGGGCATTAACAGGGAGAGGGGGGCACAAAGACATACTTTTCTTTCTTATTCTCATTGAAAATGTCTCGCTGTTATTAAATAATTATCTGAATCTTACAACCAAAGTTTTTATCTGACGTAAAATGTATAGAAATCATACATATACCAACAAGACTGTACATCACTGTCACAACAGCGTCTGTTTTCATTCAAAGGCTTTATGGCTTTAATACCTGGGGGGCCGGTCTCTAGTCAAAATGCCCGGGCTGTTTTTTTGTCCCAGTGCAGCCCTGGGCACGACACGCAGTGAATTAATCTGAGAGGGTGCATCAAAAAATAAATGGCCGGGCCAGCGGTGCACATCGCAAATTAGCTCGCATAGACACATTAGTTGTGTTGCTTCTTAATGACGGTATCTTAGCTAACAACCCAACTACCAGATTCAACTTGTAACTGGCTAAAAATAACTTAGCCTAGCGGTGAGAGGGACGTTGTTGGCTTTCCACATTCCGACACTTCAAAAGCTTCAGCAGCTGTCGGCTCAGCATCAGCACCACGGAGATACACGGATACATCCGAAGACTCGAGACAGAATTCACAATGTGTTTTTGGGACTTTCAGGTGTTTGGACCAATGTTTTCTTTTCTGATCAAACCAGAAAGCTTTAATGAGCAGCTGGTTTGTCTCACATTAACCGGCTGAGTTAATGCCAGTTAATGCGACATGGAAGCAGCTGGAATCCACAGCTGTGCGTGTTCATGGAGCTGCATGTTCACCTGCTGGACATCACTACCTGACAGGTTTAACTGTCTTCAGAACATTGCAGAGGCCTTATTGACAGTGTTTGGCTCTACATGTCTGTGTGAGCAGATTTTCTCTCACATGAGTCCTCAGGTCTGAATGCTGGACACTCGGAGACCTGCGTCTCTGAGTGGGAGACCAGAGATCACATTAACATGTGTAGCTCTGTATTAACAAACATGCCATATTGGCCCAGTTTATTTTTCTTATCATTGTTGTGAGGAGACCATAAATAGCATTTGTATTTTCTGTTGTTCAGTTCATTTGCTGTTATGGATAAAAAGTCTTTTTTGTTTCAAAGTAGCTGATAACTATTCGCTGACAGCTGCCAACATCTGTGAACAAATATAATCCTATAACGTTGTTCTATATAGTGAGTAACTGTTCATATAGAGCGTTATTACATTTATTGCTAATGCAGTCATATGGCACACTGACCTCTGAGGAAATGTTAGATGCACTCATCATCAGAAAGGTGTGTGTGGGTCCTGTGTTACACGAACTTTAGGTCTACCTGCACTGTAGTTCTCTAATTCTCTGCACGTGTCCTACATAACAGAGTCAAGCTGAGTACATTCATTACAACTAGAATTTAGATTCAAATAACATTTGTATTCTCATGTACTTTATTTTATTATCATATTAATAGAGCACAAGAGTCAGTTACTTCGTACCGTCTTACTCTGAGTACATTTCAGAGCCTGTAGTTTTTTTACTTGAGTAAACAAGTTGATTCAGTACATCAGCCTTTACTGGAGTATTTTTTTAAACTATCTGTACTTCAGATTGAATCATGACGAGACTTGGAAGAAGAATTTAGATTAAGAACATCGTCAGCGGTGACCTCACAGGCTTAATGGGAACTAAAGGTCATCACTTTAGGAACACTGCCGGTGACGACAGTAACACATCTCAGTGTGCTGGCCTCAGCTCAATGTCATCTGTCTCTTACCTCTGGCAAGAACTGAAGCCGTCGTTGACGTCTGAAAAAGGACAAGAGTGTGACAGTGCCACAGTCACATGATATCCGTTCATTGGGAACAGTAAGTGATACTAACATTAATTATACACAGCTGGTTATCCTGAGGTCGCTGTTAAACAATCATACGGTCCCTCCCCTGGACAAACGTCCAGTTGAACTCAGATCCAGTTTGTTTAGCTAATTTTTTCTTTTTACAGCATTTGTAACTTTGCAGATACATCAACAAAGTGTGTTCAGCGACACTGATTTTCTCAAGTGTTATACTGTCTATACTATTGAACTGTATTCTGTGTGCTTTTCATTGGAAAATGAACTTTCTGATAAAGTTTCTAATATTTTTCAACTTTAACAGGTACAGATTTGAGCACAAACCTCCTCCAGTGGAACCTTCACGTCCTCGTCATCTTCAAAATCCTCGCTGTAGTGTGGGGAGCCTGTGAAGGCTGAGAGAGGACAGACATGATTACGACAAAGACAGAGACACAGCAGAGTTGGCCTAGATTTCATTATTCTTACCTGGACTGATCGTCCCTCTGGCCTTGCTGTGATCATCACCGCCACCTCGCTCCACTGGTTCTTCTGCTTCTTCTACATTCCTACAGGGAGGATATCCTTCTTATTATATTGAAATTACAACACTGAGCTTCACAGCAACAGCTGTTGTAGAGACACTGGAAGCACAGCTGTGCTATACTACTGTCCAAAATTAACTCATGTGTCTTACTCAGAAGCCTCATTTAAGGGCCTTGGGGGTGGGCACGCTACATGGCGTCCAGAGGACGGTGTGTGTATTCAACCTCACCTCCGTTTGTGTCTGTGCGCCTGTTTCTTTATGTTTATGTGTCAGGTCGGGTCTTAGACTCCACCTCTCTGGGAACATCTCAGACCCTCACACCTGGCCCCCACCCTGCCGGTGCGTTGGTGGTTCTCGGTCCGCGGCTGGTCGCTCAGGTATGTACTGGCTCACTCCCCGTAGCTGCACCGTGGCTTCTGCACCATGGCTGCTGGGCGACCCCCCGTCTGGTGCTCTCCTCAGCCCCAGATGGGGGACCCCGGTGGTCCTCCTTGGGCTCTCGCACTCTGGGGGCCTCTAGATGTCTGCGGCCTGGATCTCCTCCATGCCTGCTTCATGTCCTGGGGGGCGGGGCTATGGCTTCTTCTTCTTTCTTCCAGCAGGTGATCCAGCTGATGTTTACTGTCTTTTCCTTTTGTCCCTCTTTTTCTTGAACTTCCCTCGTCTACGTCTTTCCCTTTCCTATCCCCCGGTCATGTATGTTCCCATTGTAATAACTTAAAAGTTAAAAAAATAAAATAAGAGAGGGAGGTCTGGGCCTCTCTGCTTAGGCTGCTGCCCCAGCGACCTGGCCTCGGACAAAGCAGATGAAGATGGATGGATGGAAAATAAAATAAAATAAAGATCAATCAAGTGGACCAGTATGGCAAAGCCGTAATGATCCACTCGGAAAAATGAACCCGTTGGGCATCTTTCTGTGCCTTCAGACTGCTGCTGAACGGGGCAGGAGGGAAAAAACCGCAGAGGGGAGAAAAGTATCTACCATAAAATTCAGTAAGTAGTTATGCAGTATAGCTGTCCTCAGCAACAGATACGGGTATTTAATTGATTTACTTGTAATTCCTTTACTAATTTAAACAGTTAAAACTGTATTAAGTGATAATATTTGCTGAGCTTTATCAGACTAATACGCAATGCTAACAACTTTATAAAGGTTTGTACTTTTGCACCTCTGGACGGTGGAGCCCCAAAGTGACTCAAAGACAGACTCTGCAGCTGTCCACAAAACATTTTCACATAACCAGAGATGGGCAGTGTAATCTGATTACTTTTTTCGAGTAATGATTAAAGTAAGGGGTTACTATTGCAAAGAAGGTAATTAGATTACTGTTAGCAAAAAACCCTAAACGTCTGAGCAAACACCAAATACGCTGCTGCTGGAATGGGAAACTCACAGAGAAGCTCGCGGAGCCTTCCACTGACCGCTGCGGCACACCTGCACCAGAGCAAACCTCCGCCTGCCCCACTCCTGCCATACAGGTGAAAGTAGAGCAACAGGACCGCTAGTCTGTGACTTTATTTATTTTCTGCTGTGTTTTACTTGCATCTATTTGAAAGACTGAGTGTAAACACAAAAAATATTTTATTTTATGTGCTGGAATGTGCAGAAAATAGGTTTAAATGTTAAACTAATTTCTTCCAGTCAGAGAATGTTTCATATAATTTAATGTTTGCTTGATGCATAAAGTTAAAAGATTAAAACTAATAAAACGAGTTTTAAAAGGAGACTTTTCCATTTGATTACATTTTGTATGATGGATTATGCAGAAAAAGTAGAATTGGGCTGAAAGATCTATTGTTTTATTACCTATTTAGGGGATAAATCATGTTTTAAAAAGTAACTAAGTATCTAAGTAACTAATTACTTTTGACAAAGTAATCAGTAAAGTAGCATGATTACTTTTTTCGGGAAGTAATCAGTAATTAGTTACTGATTACTTTTTTCAAGTAACTGCACATAACTGACTTCAACTGACTTTCAAATGCTTGAATATTTAGTTCGAGAAACGATTTCCCTTTTTCCTAAATGCAATGAAAACCTTTTGTGTTGATGGCTGCTCCTGCTGCTGCCACCCTGCACTCATGTACACAAACTGATTTAGATGTGAAAAGTTCTGATGGTCTTCTGTTAAGCTTTTGTTCATGTTTGAATCTCACTGCAAGAAGGAAATGCAGCACAGGAACTTTCTCTGTGTTCGAACAGTTTTTAGTGACGGGTGAATGAACACAGTGCACAATGGAAACACAAGAGCTAAATGTGGCAAAATAAACGATCATTTACTAGTGCTGAGGGGATGTAACACAGCATAGCTGCTGACATACCTGTAGTTGTTTGCAGGGGTAGAACGTGTTGAGTCCAGCTCTCTGTTCAGCTTGGAGTAGTCTATAGTAGATGAAGCTCCTGCCTCCAGCTGGGCAAAGAACCTGGCCTTCTCCTCTTCCTCCTCCAGAGTGTCTAAACCCACAGCGCTCATGTACACAGCTGACACCGCCGCCGAGCCTGCACACACATTTAAACACAGCACAAGTGGGATACTTAAGACTCCTTCATGCATAGTGCTTTATGTAGGTGGACACATGAGGAGGCTTTAAACAGCTGAGGCAGAGACAATAACGGTGGAGCTACTCAGTACCGAGTTCCTGTTTGGGACTTTCTGTTGGGGTTTTTGGAGGGGTGGTCCTAACCTTTAGATCAGCTGTAAAACAGCCTGTTTCAGTTTAAGCTTTGATTTCAAAGATCTACATGCTCGAAAACTGTTTTGCACCATTGCCATCCTGGTTACATAATAAAAGATGAAAAATGCTTTTTGATCATTTATATTAATAAGAAGATCTGGGAAAACTGGAGTGCTAGCACAATTTCTCCAAGCATGAATTTGTGTAACACTTTCTTAGCTGCCAGTACATTTCTGGAGCCTCCCAAATAAACTGGTAGTCTCACGAATTTCACTGAACATCTGTTTCTGTTCTTCATCGCATATTTTTCTTCTCGGGCTTCTTTCCATTTGAACCTATTATTGATTTTCTTTCTTTTATAAAAAGTTTCTAAGCAGAGTTTTCTGCATGCTCCTCTGTTGTTTGCTTTTTAAATACCTTCACATATCGCTCTCGCTGGTTCGTCTGTGTGTTCAAGGACTCACCCTCTGTGTCTTTGTTGTCTCTCAGGACGAGGTCTTCCTCCTTTGAGTGAATACCTTCTGCCTCCTCATCCTCCTCTTGAATAGACTCAGACTTCCTTAAAGAAATCTGAGATTCCAACCGTGCTGACAGAAATAAAAATATCTTGATCTAAACAAATTAGGAAAAGCAACATCGATCCACCACCTGGGACCCAACAACACATCAGACACAGTCACCATAATAGAAACTATATTATTGGCTTAACAAAAGGCCCACGCTGCCACCTAGTGTAGGCATCAGCTCACTGACTGTCTTCATCAGATCATTTCAATTTTTTCTGTTTAGCCTGTATCAGCTTTTAGGTGCTGTAGAAACATTTCTCACTGTCTCATGTTATAGAATGACACCAACATTAACATGTACAGTCATCACTTGAATAACCCAATCAGGGTGGCTGTAGCTCAGAAGGTCCTCTACTGAGCGAAAGGTATCCCTGCGCAACATACTGAGGCCACGCTGGTCTCTGATGCAGCCGAGTATGAATGTGTGTGAATGTTAGACAGAAAGCACTAAAACATAGAAGGACGTGCTGGTGTGAATGGGTGAAGTGAAGACAACGCACAAAAAAGAAACAGTTATTCGAGTTACTGTCAGACATTTAGCTGGAATGCAACCCAACACATTCAGAACGCACTGGAGCAGTTTAGAGCACATTTAAGTTCAATATTAGCTCTAATCTGAAAGGTTCCTGTTTATATTTTCTTATGTATAACATTTTATAGTAAACAGTATAAATGTGTTCTTAAGATGTATTTATTATTGTTGTTATTTTGGTTTGACGAGTGGCTGCTTTCTGCCACAGACACAAATCCCCTTCGAGGCTTTTGTTTGTTATAAATATGAGTAAACAGTAAAACATGTTCCCAACTGATAACAAACACATCCTTGTGGTTTATGCAATGATAAAAACATGCGATTAAAAGAAGCTGCAATTCCTGCATTAGATGCATAAAATAACTGCAATGAAAAATTCATTCATTTCATTCATTTATTTGTTCATTTTCAGGCACAACAAATACCTATATTGAACATAAAATGCACAAAACAAAAAAACAAAACAAAAAGTCAGAACAATAAATAGGGCTGGGTTTAAAAAACAGCTCTTTAAATATAAATGTATTTTGCTAGAAACGCCAGAATCTCAGGGTAAAGCTTAGAAAACAGGCAGGGAGGTTTCATCCTTACAGAATCCACAGACATCCACATCACTCACACTCTCATAACACATACATGTAGGGCCTGCTACATGCTACATGGCGTCCAGAGGACGGTCTGTGTATTCAATGAGTCCATTTAAAAAACTCGGTGCTTTTCCTCGACATTTTGCCGCGACGCTTCAACGAGTAAATAAGCGGCAGACAGAAAGGAGGCAGGTCGAATCTTCTTACGTTTCACGCATGAGCAGTACTGGAACGTAGGCGTTTTTAGTCGTTTCATTGTGGATGAAAAACTCTTCGGCTCTTGTGGACACGGAGCGTTTTTAGATGAAAACGCCGTTTTCAAATTTATCCAGATTAGTGTAGACTAGGGCTGCCACGATTAGTCGACTATCAAAATCGTCGACGACTGATTTAATAGTCGACGCGTCGTTTGAAGCTTTGTAAGATCCACTTCACTACTCAGGTTAAACATGATATATGAGTCACTTAGATAACTTAAAAATGTTATTGTTTGGCTTTTTTTTAGTATTTTATTTGTTCCTGAGTGAATCGGTTTGGCTGAGATTAAAGTTATAGTTTTTACACAGCTGAATAAACGTCAAGCAGACAGCTGATCATCAGAAGTGTGAGATGCTCGAGAATTTACTCCGGTGTCCTGTTATATTTTAGATAGCAAGGAGTTTATTAAACTTCACCGAAACAATCTGCAAATGTCATTAAAATGTAATAAACTATCATCTTGTCTTTATTTTTAGTTAGCACCTGAAACACTTACAGCTGTAAGCTAATGATAGTTATATAAGAGCAGAGCTGCTGGTGCAATAAGCTGTACGTTTTACGTCCAATGGATGATGATCTGATTAGTCGACTAATCGCAAAAATACTCGGTGACTAGTCGACTATCAGAATAATCGTTTGTGGCAGCCCTGGTGTGGACGCAGCCTAATTCATGTTCTTATTTACAGATTTCTGCATCTAAAAAAACCCCACAAACAAAGAGAGAGGAGACAGTGATCTACAATAAAGCTAATGTCTCACATGTGTATGTGCTGGATGTTTTATCATTATTACCTGCTGCTGATCCTCCACCACTGAGTGCCTCATCCTGCCTCACTGTTGGGTTCTGGTTGCTTTTAGAGTGTGGCTGCTTGTCAGGACCACCTAAATCCACGGAGTCATCTGAAACAGACTGACAAAGAGATGCTCTTAAGACAAAACTGTGGTTTCCTGTGTTTTTTATTGCTGATATGAAAGGACCACTGATCACGGTGACATTTTTGATATTACATACACAAAGAGCTCCCTCTGTTTGGCTGAGATACGAACACTTCTCAGTAAATTCACTTACTCCTGATATTTCAGTACTAGCACAGTTCACATGCAGTCGGCGCTCTAAGGGGCGCTGACTGTAGGCTAATCTTTGCTGCTGGTCATTAATGTTTACAGGCAGTTCTAAATATAGCCCAAGAGGGGTGACAGATGAAAAACCCACCACCCAAAATAATAAGTTATGATTTTGATGAATCAGATCAGAATCAGATGAATGAAAGACTTTATACGGGTAATTGATAGTGTGATGATGATTTACAAACATCGGCACAGACGCATTAATGTTGCGTTACCTCTTTTAAGAACTGCTCAAACTGTGCATCCAGCTCTTCTTTGGTTAGTCTGCGAGACATATTCATGCTCACCTCATCCACCAGCAGGAAACTAGGAAAGAACAACACACAATAAAACATTTTTATGAACATTATGAGAAGCATCACCCTCACCTACTTAATACTCAGTTACAAAGAGTCCATATGCCATTCACAGAATGCTATTTCTGTTTTGTTGCATCATTCAAATGAATGAGAATAGTGTATGAAATATGTGAGATAACTAGGTTTTTGGCCCGGGAAGGGCTTGAAACAATTCGCCCTATGAATCATCCAAACACTAATGTTATCATGTCCTTTCAAGATTTCAGGTTTTCATTTAACAGGAGCAGAAAGCCTGTTCAGAAGCACATCAGTGTAATTCACTTCAGGTCTGTTCACAACTACTAATGTTACCCCAAGTGCACAAACCGCACGCAAGGCTGGGTGGACGTATGGATGTCACATGTTTTCATCACATTTGAAAAACACAGAGCAGTTGTAACCAAACTGCCTGACCATGGCCAAATGTTCAAGCAGAATGCACTGCCCACAAGAACCCAACAAACAACTTAAGCATGTTCCTTTTAAAAATGTGTTCACAGGAGTCAAAACCATCCAAAATCAGCGTCCTACCTCAACAAAATAAACTTTCCTGTCCATCCAAATAAACTTCAAAGCACCTGTCAACCCATAGTAAGCACTTTGTGAAAGGCAATATCATTTTTGCTGGCTCATCTTGCTTTGACACTGTTTCACTGCATGAAATATCAAGATTGGAAGAATGCAGTGAAATGGAACATCGTTCAGTTGGTTGTATAAAGTCGTGTCTTATAGAGACAACATTTATTTCTAAACGGTTTTAAACCAGAATTTTCAGACAAAATATTTCAAGACAGCATTTCTGTTACTATTTAGGGTGATTTTTTTCTTCTTTGAAAAGTTACTGCCTTGCCTATAGTGGAGACTGATAAGGAATACACCTACTAGAAAATATGACACGCTGTACTGTTAGTATATTACGTGCAGAAAACAGATTAGATTAGAAAACATAATGTTCTGTCCAAACACCCAAAACTACCATTACTTTAATGAGTGAAACACTGTGGTGTTTCATGTGTTTTGCATCACATTTGAGAGAAACCGAGTCCACACTTTGACTGTGAATGGGTCTTTACTAGGTCCTCAAAAACACTTAATGATGACAAAGTCTTCAACCATAGATGGAGTTTGCTCAGTTGTCATGGAGATATCTCCTATGGCCATTTCACACCTGAATTATCGCCATGGCAACTGAGCAAACCATGCTGCTAATGAAGACTGAACTGAGTAGTTTCTTGAGTTATGATTACCTTATTAAATAAAACAGATTTTTCATATTAACTTTGACAACATTTTCGATGTGAGGCTCAAAATGATCCAAATATAAAGTGAAAAGACTCACTC
Source organism: Perissodus microlepis (assembly GCF_051167445.1). NCBI lineage: Eukaryota > Metazoa > Chordata > Actinopteri > Cichliformes > Cichlidae > Perissodus > Perissodus microlepis. The sequence goes on along the minus strand of NC_140471.1, from coordinate 1,081,624 downwards.
GCCTATCAGGTCAATCTTTTCTTCACTGTAACAGGAGTATAACATCAAACCATCATTACGCTTATTAACAACACAAATAGTCAAATATTTGCGGCTTTCACACTTATTTGACTTGGCTCGTCTGATTCATATTGTTTCATTACTACATATGTGTTTTGTCAGGTTTCATTAGGTATGTGTGTTTGTGAAGGGATTTTTCTGTAAAGCAAATTTACCTGTGGGTATAATAATAATAACAATAATAATAATAATAATACATTTTATTTATAGGCGCCTTTCAGACCCTCAAGGTCACCTTACAGTAACACGTAAACAATACCATAAATAAAGTAACCTTAACCTTGGTTTAAGCATCATCAAGTGTTTTTCGACAACAGATTCTAAGACACTCACACGTATCTTCGAATCTGTGGTGGAAAATCACTGCTTGGTGCTTATTTCGCTGAAACCTTTTTTCCTCTTGGTGTGCGAACTAAACGTTAAAAAGGTCAAACATTTCAGCGAAACGTGCCGCATGCTAAATTACCATAACGACACACCACAACAGCCACTCTCGGATAAGCTTGCAAGTCAACGTCGCACGATGAAACGGTCACTTCCGATCACCAGTACCATAATAAAGCTCGACCCCAGCTCGTCGATTAAAAACAATTATATAATACGATCATTCTCATTCAACTTAATTATACCTAATAATGTCTACTTTTGTTAGTGTTTTGTAAAGAATCGTTTCAGCAAATGAGTTTAATACTTCACTTTTATTGCCTGTTCTTATTGTCCTTATCTACAACGTTGTGCTGCTCTGTTGTTTATTAATTGCCCTTTGGGGATAAATAAATTCTGATTCTGATACTTTGTGACTGGTTTTTATTTTGAAAATGAACTAACTTACTTCCGGTATTTTCGGGCGCCTTACAGCCAACTACAACCGCAGTTTATCTTGTAACGCTAGCTGGCTAAAGAGAAGAGCTGTTCTCCTACTGCATCTGCTGCATCTTGAGTAGCTTAGCTGTGTCGCTCCTGTATCAGCACAACTCACATAACACAATGGACTTACTCAGCTGAACACTTGTTGAAACGTCTCCTCTGTTTGTTGTCTTAAATTACTTACCCTGACGCAACCCGATTGGCTGACCCGATGCGTCACAGACCAACGACTACAGAAAAAAATTCAAGACCTTTCAAAAACTGAAAACAAAGCGTCTCTATCGCCCCCTGGTGTCGGGCGGCAGGATGGCTGTTAAACTGGTCATACAAAAAAAATAAATAAAGCTAACCTCAGCCATTAGTAGTAATTCTCGTCTGGTTGATTTGATTCTGTTTCAGATCCATTCTATTAGTTTTATTTTGATTAATAACCTGATTCTATAAGATGAGGTATTTGATTGGCAGCTGCTGTCACAGAGAAACATGCTTATGTTTGTTTGGAAAGCTTGCTGAAAGTCAGTCAGTGTGTCATTGTTTTACTAATACTTTTTTTCACTAAGATGAGTCCATTTTCACATTTTGTATCTAATTTCTTTGTGATGACTTAAGAGATGATGAATCCATTATCAATTTGCAAATTCTGAATACATTTTACTGACCACTATATGATTACTGTGATATTTGTGTTATACAAATGTTATACTAACAAAAAACATTTGACAGTCAACACAAACAGTTATTATCTTCAGACTTTTTTCATATGTATTCACTAACATTTCCTGTAGTTTCTGTCTCAGGAGTGTGGGCTGGATTATGAACTTGAGATCAAAGAAGGTAAACCTCACCGTGCAGCTTTTTCTATCTTAATGGAAGTATGGTTTCTGGAGAAGTTCAGGAGAAGTTTTTAACTGCAGTCTCAGTGGGCCAAAACTAGTGTCTCTGGATCCATATAATCTCTCTTTACAACTGCCTCACCGGCTCTGTTCCACACAACCTTGCACACACTCCCCCAGCTGTGTGACAGGGATACTAGCTGGAACAAGAACGCATACATGGTGCTCCATTTTGCTGACCATCATTCCAGTTTATCTGACAGACATTACCCATAATTTTGTGCACAGTAAGCACAATACACTCATACCATATATCTTAGCTTGTAAAGCAACAGAGGAAGCATTAAGGACGGAAAGATATTCACAGATACAACAAAACAGATAAAGTGTTTAACACACAACTTACAAACAAATGCTTCAAATAGGGTTGTAGCAATAGGTATACACAGGCGGAGATAATATGAAACAAAACCTGGTGGTTAATGGTCAATGGTTAAACCTGAACCATTGTAATATATGAGAATAATGAGAGTATTATTGCCATGTCTGCTGCAGCAGATGGTGGAGATGGAGAGTGGAGACCCAATTGCAACTATGGACATGGAACTGAAAATAACTAAAAGCAAGCCTTTATTTCTGGCTGTACACAAAAATACCAAGAAAAGCAAAGGGAGATTAAGATTAAACTAACAAAACCTAAATTGGGGAAAGCTAAACCCAAAACGTGAAGTACATAGAGGAAAATACAAAACTTGAACCACAGAGACCTGAGACTTGAAAACTAGGAAACACGAGGGAAGATTAGCAGACAGTGCGACAAGAGGCAGAGGAAGACAGATGTAACCCACATTTAAACATGGCTTTGTTCAAATGTGCCAAACCATGAAAAGAATGGTTAATTTTAACAGTTATACTTGGTTTATGGTGAATAAACCATATATTCGGCAGTTAAATGGTTAACAATTCTGAAGCACTCATGTATTGCTCTTAGCCAATGAGCATCTGCAAAATGATGCATTGTTCCGCCTGCCATCTCCGTCTGAGAGAGCACAGGCTATTCCCATTAGCTCTGAATACACTGGCAGGGAAAAAGAGAGGGAGAGATTCGCTGAAAAAAGGTACAAAAATGATATAGAAGGAAGAGTTAGCACTAGCTGCTTATGCTAAAAATGCTTTCATGCATGTGTACTGCTAAAATGATGCGTTAAGTTCAAAACAACTAACTAGTTCTGGTTCTCTCCGCGTTGTTTGGTCGTGGAATGTCAGGGCTTAGAGACGGTGCCATCTCACGCTCCTGCGCTGTCCTCTTGTGAGATCGGTGAGCAAACTATTTTACCTGTTCATTGTTTGTTTGCACTTATTATGAGTTCACTGTGAGTAAAATGTTTGTAGTGTTTACTGGAGAAATAGGTTACAATGTTTTGTGGAAATCTTTATTTGCTGAACCAAACTTGAGGCGATGCCCTACAGTTGTGTTTTCTTCAAAATGTGATTGAAATTGTAAATATTTTAACTACTGAAAAGACTGAAGAAGCCCTTGAAACCAATGCAAAGATTATTACATATTTCACAGTTTTATTTTCAATTGTAAACATGGTTAATGTTACAAACAGTACTTTTATGTGCTAACAGTTTGTGAAGTGTGATTATTTGGAAACTCAGTGTTTCCTATGACACTGTTGTTGACAGGTCAGGGTTTTTTTTCGATGCATTAGAATGGATCTGATATTGATGGCGAGCCAATCCCACCGACAGACCAGTTGATTTTGTTCCTGTGCTGCACGGCACACGCACACACACACACACACACACACACACACACACACACACACACACACACACATTCCCCTGGACTTTTGGACATTTTACTTTGAGGAGTTTTACAGACATCTCCACACACAGGAAGTGGATTTGGTGTGGGCAAGTTGGACCTTTTCCTCCAAATTAAGGTTTTGTTGCAACTAGCTAACAAGGTCTATGCAATGTCAAATCAATGTTGCCATTTGGACTTTTGTCTTTGAAATTGTGGTTTATTTTGAACTGGAAACCTCAATTGTACATTTAGAAGGGTGTACCCAGGGGGTTTCCGGTACGTGTAAGGTGAGAGCTCCCAGACTCACTAACCAAAACTCCCCAAATTTACTCGAATTATTACTCTGACAGCATTTTACACTAATGGAGGGGAAAACTGTTCGTAAACAGAGAGGCAAGACACAGATGATGACAGCGACGAGGGTATGGATGGCCTGCAAGCTAGCATCTGTGCTATCCACGAAAAGCTAAAAGCTACCAGGTTGGACATGAAAACAGACCTGAAAAATTTCAAAGATTCCTTCTCCACGGAACTTACGTGTTTTAGAAAAGATATTGATAACAAATTAAACAAAATTGTCAGAGATATAAAGGACACAATAAGTAGAGTGGATGGGGCAGAAGGGAGGGTGGCGGAGGTGGAGGAATAGGCTACCGTAGCTAACGAGGTTCTGCTTCAAGCTATTCAAGCACAAGAAAATATACAAGCTAAACTGACAGACCTGGAAGCCCGATCACGAAGAAACAACATTCGTGTTTATGGAATCCCAGAAGACACGGAAGGGAACAACCTACGGGAGTTCTTGGAAACATTTATTAAATCGGAGTTGTCCCTAAGTGATACTGAGCTGGGAATGCAAAGATGTCATAGAGCTCTCGGCCCAAAGCCACCGCCGAATGCCAGCCTCCGGTCAATAGTGATTTACTTTCTGAAGTACAGAATTAAAGAACTGGTGCTCTGCTCTGCTTGGAAAAAGAAAGGTCTTTCTGAACGGAGTGAGAATCTACTTTGACCAGGACTATCCCACTGAAATTCAACGGAAAAGAAAGGCTTACACCCCCATCAGAAAAGGAAGGTTCTGAGCTTCGCGGGAGAACAGGCCCAATCCACGGATGCAACACAGGAAAAGCTGAAGCACCTTTCCTGGAAGACAGCGGAGACAGCGGGATGCCGGAACCGTGATGAACATCAAGAGAGAGCGAAGATGATGCTCCAGGCATTTCGACATGAACCAAGGGACACAGTTTGATCAGGTTCTACGCTGAATAGTTGAGAAATTCAGTTTCTCTACCGATTTGACTTTTCCTGGGTAAGGATTGGCCTTACACTGTAAACAATACAATTTAGCGTTTAGGTTTCATTTTACACCTAAATATATACTGAAAGTTAAATGTCTGCCTTAGAGTAGTTAGAGATTAAAACACTGTTTGATTGTTTGATTACTTCTTACTTTGTGGTATTTTGTTTATGCATAACCTCAGGAGACGTCACTTTACACAGGAGAGGCCGCTTGTGAAACGACAGCTTTCCTCTCCAAAAGGTTTTTGGGGAATTCTGTTTTTTAGTCGAAACCACAGTTCTCTCATTTGTTCTGTTTTAGTTAAAGTTCAAGTTTCAAATTTTGAAATCAAATTTATGTTGTGTGTGGGTGTTTTTTGTTTATTTGTTGTTGTTTATTTGTTTTGTTTTTTGTTTTGTTTTATCACCCAGGTCTTACAAGGTAAATGCTTTGACTTATACAAGACGTGTCATTTTAAGAGTACAGTTTAGTAACACTTAATGTTAATGGGTTACAAAACCCTGTCAAAAGAGGTAAGCTCTTTGCTTATAGAACAGTTACAAAAATTAAAAATCCACTAAGACCTATTGCCACAAACCCGAAGATATAGAAGAATCTTTTGCATCACATTACAAAGAGCTTTACACTCAACCCCAAATAATGGATTCATCACCAGTGAAAGGATTTCTGGAATCTCTAGATTTGCCTTCCACAGGAGAAGAACAAAACAAAATACTAACTCAAGAGGTTACTAAAGCAGAACTTGATAAAGCTATATCTAGGCTGAAGACAAAGTGCCAGGAGCAGATGGATTCCCTGCAGAATGGTTTAAGCGGTATAGGGACCTTTTGTCACCAATGCTGTTAAAATATTTTAATTATATCTTGAAGGGAGGAGAGACTCCAGTATCCTGTAAACAAGCTATCATATCTGTGATTCCAAAGGAGGGAAAGGACAGATCAGAGTGCACCTCATAGACCTATCTCAGTCTTAAATATAGATTACAGAATATTTACTTCAATCATTGCAAAAAGATGGAAAAATATTATTCCCGACTTGATCGACCACGACCAAACGGGTTTCATAAAATATAGACAAACACAGGACAATGTAAGAAGAGCATTATACCTAATAAATATTATGAGTCAAAATCAATTTAAATCAGTTGCTTTGAGTTTGGATGCAGAGAAAACCTTTGATGTGATGCAATAGGAATTTCTTTATCTAGTACTAAAAGAGTTTGGCTTCAAAGAGCAGATCATCCTCCTCCTCCTCTCCCGTAGCTTCCCTGCTTAGCCTCTTGTGTCCTTGTCTAGTCTCGTGTTTTTGTATTACTTTTCCCTGGAACATTCTCTCACAGTCTGTTCTCTAAAACCTAAAAGAGGAATTATGGATTGGATCAACTGGTCCCTGAATGCAATTGACACCCCTTTCTCAACGAGAAGTCTGGGCTCGGGTGAGCCTGAGTGCTGAAGATATCTACCTATTCGGAACCATGATAACAGGGTTCTGGCTGATCGGAGCTGGCTTGGCCCTGACTTATCGGAGAATTAAGGAAGTGGAACCGGCTGTTCAAACCCCCACAAGGCTGCCCGCTGGAATTGGAACGATGGGAAGAGGCGTGAGTTTCTCAAAATGGGCTCATTGAGTCGGCACGGAGAAGATCTTGGAGAGGCTACGGCTGCTGTGAATACTCAGAATAAGATCTCTGACTGCAGACTGGATACATCCCGGAAGGGCTCGCTCAGAATAACATCTCTGGGCGCAGACTGGATGACATCTCGGGGAGGCACACTGCCGTGAGTTCTCAGAATCGGCTCCTTGAACACAAGAAATGACAACATCACAGAGCGCAAGTATGGCGAAGCTCGCGGCTCTCCAACGGGAGATTGAGAGACCAGTGTTGGACTGTAGAACTGCTTTGAAATTCATATGAGCTGTTTGCACTAAAGTAAAAAGCATCATCACTTCATGCGGATACCCTCTCGGCGCCAGCTGTGGTCTCAAGGCTGGAGCTGAACAACAACACCCTGATAACGACTGTGTTTAGTCTGTTCCTTCCCATTACATGCAAGGCCACCTGGGTTGGCTGGAAGACTGTTTACTTAGCCTGGCAGGGCGAAGGACACTGTCTCAGCTGAACTCTGGACACACACACACATACATAAACACAGATATGCACACACTCATCCCCCCTCCCTTTCCAAACGCCTTCGACGCTTATTCCCTTCCGATGCTGACGGTGGATCAAGGAGACCAGCGCACAGGCTGCAGGCCCGGATGTACTGTCTAATTCGGCGGTCTCTCACCCTTTACCCCCCCCCTGCTGCTTGTCATGTGTTTCTTTGGTGTATTAAGAGTTTTTTCATGTGCAGAGGTGTTTTTTCTGTTCTCAAACTGATCTCCCTGTTGGAGCTCAGCCTGGGGGGAGTTATTTTTTTCTCCTTATCTTTCCTCATGTGGTGCATTTTCCATTGTTATACCTCTCTGACCTGTCTTCCCCATGTGATGTTTTGTGTAATGTATGTATGGTCGGAGGGTAAGATGGCGCCGCCATTGCGTGCAATAGGTGGGCAGCCTTATGAAATTTCCCCTTGTGGGACTAATAAAGGTATATCAAATCAAATCAAAAGTTAAGTTAAGGCTGTGGCAAGGACAACTGGGAAAGGGAAACATGGTACACTTTCCCACCCTGCAAGAGAAAAAGCCTGACGTTACAACTCAATATGCCAGTGAGTGTGCAAAACTCATTTAGGCATTTGACAAGAGGTTTCAAGATGTGAAGAATATCCAAAAGGAACTGGACATGTTTGCTACGCGGTTTAATCTGCAACCATCTGATGTGCCAGACACTTTCCAAATGGAAACAATTGGACTGCAAAACAAGTACGACCTCAAAGCTAAGTACAACAACCTCTCTCTGTTGGACTTTCACAAACTGTATGTTCATGCCGAGGCTTTTCCCATCCTGAGAAGACATGCCCTGAAATTTGCATCTCTGTTTGGGACAACGTACCACTTTGAACAATTCTTTTCAAAACTGATTCTCGCAAAGAGCCGCTTTTGCTCAAGACTAACTGACCCAAACTTGGAAAAGCAACTTCGAGCATCATCATCATCATCACTGCCAGCTTACACCAGACACCTTGCCAAAAAGAAACAGTTCCAGTTATCTCATTAGGTGAGTCTGACGAGCAAAACTGCAGCAGTCACGAGGCTTAGTAACACAGTAGTTTTAGACTTTTCTTTTTTGCATTCCTAGGTATGTGTTCATAATAGAATGGCCCTCAGAGAACTATATAAAACTTGAAATGGCCCTTCATATGAAAAAAGTTCCCCACCCCTGGTATACATGAACCTGTCGTGTCAAACTGCTCCACCTAGTGAACTGTTAACCAGGACATAAAGAGCGTAAGCACCGGGCCTTCTATATTACCAGATGTGTCGATGTGCAGAATGTTGGCAGTGTGAATGTATTCATGAGGATGTCGAGTGAATGGATAGTGTGTTACCCAGAGTTCTTTAGTGCACGGGCAGCCTGCAGAGTGCAGCCGCACTGAACTCTTACACTTGTGTTTGTGTGTTTGTAGCACTAAGGAGCAACTAAAATACGTTATTTCAAACTTATGCACAACTCAAAGTGCCTTTGTGTCCAAGTGAAATGTTGGTGGCATTTCTGAGGTGATTCATGTAGTGGGCAACATGACCAAAACAGAGAAGTGTTAACTGTGATGGAGATACAGGGGAGCGCGCGGCTCGGGGGCGTGACTACAGCGAGTACAATGGACCAATCTCAAAGTTTGTGAAGTTTCCATGGACACCGACTCAGAGGTGTTGAAGCCAAAATTCCAGGTGGAATTGTCACAGCGTGCCAATCATTAATCAAACTAATTACAGAATCCATGGAAAATTTAGCTAATGATAAAGTGCATTATTTAAGGAAAATGTTCAACTGTGGACCAAACAATAGGAAGATGGTAAATAGACTGGTTCTTATATAGCGCTTTTCTACTCTGAGCACTCAAAGCGCTTTAAACAACTTCATTCACCCAATCACACCGGCACATTTTCTAAGCTGTAAGTGCTCACTAACTAACATTCATACACATTCACACTCCGATGGATGCATCGAAGGGCAAAATAGGGTTAGTATCTTGCCCAAGGATATTTGGCATGCAGACTGGAGCAGACTGTGATCAAACCACCAACCTTCCAGTTAGTGGCTGAGCTACCACCTGAGCTACAGCCACCCCAGGTAGCACTGATGAGAGGGAAGTTGAAGCAACGGTGGAAAAAAAATCCGTTTAGCTGAAAGATACATGTCTAGAGAAATAGGGGAGCTCTGCAGGGTAAAATTAGCAGGGGGTGTCAAAGAGTGAACAGAACATCACTGAGTCAGCTGACAGCTTCATAAAATGTGTTTCTGTTAGAGTGAATTGTTAAATGTTGCCATTGTAATTAAATGTGTAAACCTTTCCTTAAACTGCAAGTTTAGATATTCTTCTGTTCTTCTCCCCTACACATCTAGGATGTGGGGGAGGCAATTAGTTTTAACTGCAGGCATCCTACGTGAAGGTGAAGGTTCTCTGTCCTTATTTCGTGAGGATGTTTACTTCTTGCCATTTATGGCCTCACCTAGGCTTGTGTACAGTGGACCATTAAAGGGGTTAAACCGTATACAGGGGTGTGGTGACATGACCCTTTTTATGACCAGGGATGTTGTTAAAACAGTTGTAACCAGGAAGTCATGCACACAGAAAGACACACTTACTCACGTGCACACACACACACACACACGGATACACACACACACATGCTCGCACGTGCATACACACACACACACAGTGCCTTATCTTTTATAACCATAGGGGGGTTACAATGGGTGGTGCTTGCGTAAACTGTATGCATTTTCAATAAAAGGCGGCAAGCAGAGTCTGGGGTCGGAGTCGTCTGAGGTCAAGGGCAGAGGTGCTGCTCTGAGATCTCAAGCTAAAAACCGGTTAAGCTGTTTGTCTTGCTTTGTTCACAGGTGATAAGTCTCTGAACCAGCGGGGCCCGCTACGCTAGTGTAGAGCCAACAGTTTCCTACAGCTGCAAGCAGGCTTCAAGAAGTGACAGTAAGGAGAGTGTAGCACGCTCGTGTGATTCCGTACCGGAAGAACAAAACTCCCCCCACCATACTATTCCAGTTGGACTAGTCCCCCACGGTTATGGCAGGTCTGCACAAACAAATATTGCTTGGTGATCATTTAACCAATGATCTACAGAGAGGTTTCAAGATCTGTGGGCCAGTCGGCCTCTTGTGTAAAGGACACAGTGATGCTGAAGTCATAGAGGCTGTGGTCAGTTCAGTCAGCCCAGGTTTCAGTATTCGTGACATGCCTGAGATAAAATTTGACCTCACTCCCCCTTAGTTAAAGGAAATAATGAAAGCGCATCAAAAAACTCCTGACTTAACTCTTTGTGCTTGCATTGGGATGGCTCTCAGGAAGGGATCAGTGCAGCACTGCACCAGTGACAGTGAGGAAAGCTGCTCATCATTAGTTATGGGTCAAAAACTGCTCCAAAATCTAATTACCACCCCCATTCCTGAAAAGCAGGCAATTTATGAAAGATTATATGTATTATATATGTATTATGCCCGTTCCATTATTTTATGATACAGGCAATAATTCATGAACCCTGTCTGTGTCTATCCTATGAATTCTGGCCAAAAGCACCTGAGAACATTCACATGATGGGGCGAACAACCAGTGTGCAGAGCACAGCGATGAAGACAGAGTGGAGCAAGTTTCAAGGAAGAGGAAACAGCTTCTGACCCCCCAGGTAACTGCACACAGATAAACTGAGACATGTGTGAAGCATACGCTGGGTCTGTGTGATGGTTTATTGGGTAGAAAAAAGCTTTAAACCAGGGTTGTTTTATACAATTATATTTGGCCCCCGAGATCATTTCATATGCCAATTATCAATGGCTTGTGGTATGTGGGAGCCGAATCCTCAGCCCTGCTGAGAATCTGTGCAGTGTTGGAGTTTATTACGATGGGCACACCATGCAGCCAATCACATGCAAAGACAGACAGGGATCATATCATGCAGGCAGGCATGCAGAGAGACGGAGGAGCTGGAAAAGCTAGTGTGTTGGGAAAAAGTGGCAAAGCAATTTCAATGATAGATTGCAAAGCTGAGTGCAGAATTGATCAGAGGAGCTGGATAAAGTGTTTTTATTTTATGCCATTTTCCATTGTTTCAAACTTGTCCAGGCCTTAGACCTCATGTGCGTTCTCCCTGGTAGTATTAATGCATAAAAAGAATGCTTTTATGAAAACACTGAATAAAATATTGCTTTGTTGAAAAAGAAAATGTATATTTGAAAATGACATAAAATAAAGTTATACAAACTGTCTTCGAATGGCAGAGATGTGTGCATGTACCACAGAGCCATGGCTCACTGAGTGTCTAAATGAGTCTCACAGACCTGAACGCTTGCCTGAAGTTGTTAATAATTCTTAACTTGTTGGATCTGCTGCTCACCACAAGCACAAGCATGAATTTTGGACTTTAAACTGTATTTTTTTATAAGTTTTACAGCTTTTCCTAGTGATAAAAACCTCCTTTATTGCCATTCATGCTACACAAAGTCATCATCAAAGTGGGCTGTATGTGGCCTGCCATGTAAAATGAGTATAAATCTTCATGGTCTGAGAGATGTAGCCCACAAGAACGATTGAGGAATCAGAGCTGGACTGGGAGGAAATCGGCCCTGGCATTTTTGGTCTGGGTGGCCGATCATGATCGCTCCAAAAAAAGAAAGAAATATATAAAAAATAAAATAAAATAACATACAGTGGTATGAAAAAGTGTCACACTTAAATGTTTCAGATTATAACATTTAAATATTACACAACAACAACACAAGTAAACACAAATTGCACTTTCTAAATGAAAGTGTTTATTATTAAGATAAATTAACTGTTGTGTGTCACAGACCAGAAGATCCTCCAAAGCCAGACATCATGCCAGCATCCTAAGAAATTCAGAAACAAATGAATGGAGATCTGTCAGTGTGGACAGGGTTATAAAGCCATGTCTAAAGCTATGGGACTCCACCAAACCACAGTGAGAGCCATTATCCACAAATGTAAAACATGGAACAGTGGTGAACCTTCCTCAGAGCGGCCGGCTGTCCAGCCACGATTCATCCAAGAGGTCACCAAACAGCCCAGAACAAAGAGCTGCACAACTCACTCGCCTCTGTTAAGGTCAGTGTTCATTACAAGGGGGAAGTAACAAAGTACAAATACTTTGTACACTGTAAAAACGGTGACTAGAGGTTACTTAAAAAACCTATGGCAACAAAGTGACACTTAATTTACTTAAGCAGATTTTCATTTCAAGTGATTTATGTAAAATGTATATAAAATGTTAATTAAATTTCAACAAAAAACAAAAGTAAATATGTGTTGGATTTAGGGACAGAATCTCAAATTGAAGGTTAAAATTGCCTAATTGTAACAAAAAAAAATAATTCATTTGAAATAAATCTCTGACAAAAAATTACTTTGAATGTACTAACAATCTGGCAAAGGTTTAGTAAAAAATTACTATAATATCCATTACAAAGAAATTTTTTTTTTGTTTTGAAGTAAAACTCAAATTGGATTCAATAATTTTCCAATTAAACTTCATAAATAATGACTGAATGATAAGAGAAAATCAAATTAATTTAACTTCTTTTCTGAGTAAAATGAAACAATTTCACAAAGAGAACATTCAAACAGTAATTGTTTTTATTGTGGAATATAAAACGTATGAAAAAAGTATAATATAATATTTTTTCTGCTTTATTTACGTTGTATGCACTGAAATTCTTCACTAGTGCTTGCCCCAAAATAATAGGGAGAATAGGCCATAATTGAAAATACAGTTTCAGCCAACTTCTCGAGAATGTCAGTCTTTACTTTGGAGGTGGGCAGAAGATTTCCATTCTTTTTATACTCCTGTGGCTCTTTCCAGTTACATTTCAGTTTCATATGCAGACTGTGGAATGGGAAACAGCTTCGGCCAGGGCTCACAACGTTCTGTGAACTTCTGCCTTTTGAGAATAATGGTGTCCTGAGAAGATGTGGTTGCAGCAGAGTCTGCATTGGATACAACTGGATTGGATGATGAGTCATAGTCAGTTGACAGTTGATCAGAGGGGCTGCCGAAACTGGCAGGATGACCAGGGTGATGCCAACAACCTTTACGGCGTCTTTGTCTTTTATCTGGTCACTTCTGCGAATAGTGAAGTAGTCCTGAAATTCTGGGTCAAAATACTGAAGACTGAAGTCGTTTGAAATCCCAAAGGTATCCTTCACAACACTTTGCAGCTCCTCTACTGTTGGTGGGATCCCTGATGGAAGAACCAACTTCTCGATTTGGTCATCAGTAATTACATGGAGCTCTATCTCGTTCAACCTAGAATAAAATGTAAAAGGGCAGAGTTAAGTTAGATTAAGTAGGGTCAACTTGGTCATTTTCTGCTGCTTCAATTTCAAAACTAGTAGTTTAATTTAATACAATCATCCATCACAACCTATTTAAAATGCATAGTCTACTACAGAAACAGAAACATTGTGACTGTGTCTCACTGATACACGACCAAGTTTAACTGGAAACTCACATCATCCCTCTATGTGAGCTCTGCCTGCACTAAAGTCACAGGACTCCGACAGCATGAAAATGAAAACCAGTTATGTTGCTGGACTGAGCCACTTTAGCTTAACTACCACAACTGAAAACACTGCGTGGAGACAAAAGCTTCGAAAAACTGTGACTGACAAAATCCCACACGAATGATTTTAACTACATCACTCATTGCTGAGTGCGAAACGTTTTCATAAAATGTTAAAAGTAAATGAGGGAGTAAATCGAAATACATAATTGATATATTTTTTAATATGGTAAAACATGTGGTTAGTCAAAGCTCTGATGTAACACGGCCGTGAAGGCTTGGAAAGTGACCTTATGCTAGCGTCTAATTTTGACGTATCATACTGTTTAGAACTTTTGCTCAAAACTGCTGTACGTTATTGTTTAAAACGTGTCGTATTTTCAAACAAATTAAGATAATCTTACCTCGGACAAAATGGAGGTCATCCACTGCTGAAGCGTGTGTGTCCTGCACGTGGCACAATGGACTACGGGCGGAAGTGTAGAATGATTGAGATGGAAATGCTTTCATTAGTTAAATCTATTAGATTTCTTCATTTTTCATGGTACTCATACATTTCTGTTAAATCTGCTCAACAAACTATTGCTTAATTTGCCCCAAACAAAATTGTGTAAATTTAAATAACTGAACATCTCAAAAATGTTTAATTTTGCTTAGATTTAATTAAAACAACACATACATGTTTGTACTGAGTAATAGTTACTATTACTTTCCTATTAGATACTAATTAACCCAAATCACAGTTTTTACAGTATACTCTACTGTTCTAAAGTAGAACTTTCAGGTATCTGTGCTTTACTGGAGTACTTTTTACTTTTCCTCATTACATTTTGCAACAAATATCTGTACCTTGGACTCCTTACATTTTCTCATTACTTTTGGTTTAACAAATTTGCAGGGAGTTATTGTTTTTGTCACTCTAAACCTTCAGCCTTCAATAATCACCAGGGGACGTTACATACAAAGAGATGACGTGTGCCACAGTAACAGGTCCACGTGGGCCGCTGTGTGGTTTTGTTTTTTTGGCACAGCTCTGGAACGACTGCAGGTGTCCATAAGCTGTGGCCGCAGTACTTCAGCATCTAACGAGCCCTACAGAAGACGATCAAGCATAAAGGGAGTAACATGTTGTGGCAGGTAATTTCAAATGCAACGTTTCTATCAGCCCAACAAACATCTGCAAACACACAAACTGTTTTTGTGCAGTTTGAAATAACTTCACTCAGAGATGGAGAAAGAATACAGGACAGGACAGGAAGAGGAGAGCTTATATTTAAAGGTAAGGACTGCTCAGTGGCATAAACTGAAAGCTTAGATAGAAGTCCTCATGTTCTCATATTGTGAAACACGCTGCAAAGAAACTAACTGTGTTACTTAAAGAGCACATGAAAGTCCTCTGCAGGTTAGTGCAGGATAATCAGGTTAGTTCACAGTAAAGAACTGTGTGACTGATGCACAGTGGCTGTGGTGCTCGTGGTCTGTTACATCAAGTGTAACAGAGATGAATATGAATTTCAGCTGGTGATGCTTAAATGTAGAAAAAAGACGGTGTAAACAGTGAACTGTCAGTGTAGAGGGTGGAAATCAGCCAGGACAGAAATACCTGCTTACATCTTGTTGATTTCAGTTTCTACAAAGAGCCACTGCAGCTGATTTTAGGTTCCCCACCTGCTAAATCACACTGTAAGATGAAAACCCTGCTGAGCAAAAGGAACAAAGGCTGCTCTCAGTGCTGCCAGAAAACATTTCAATGATCCCCAAAACTTTTGGAAAGATACTCTGTGGCCTGTTGAACTGTCTCTGCTGCTCGTCTGCAGAAGTGACGAGTATCTCAGCCTTCCACACAGTGAGCCTTTTCTCCTCATTCAGATTGTATCATGGACTTAAGATCTGTTGTTTGATCTTTTCCTTCCATCTCTCCTGGTTTATTTCTCACTGATCTCACTTGCTGCAGTGACTACAATAAAAACATCCTGTTTGTGGAACAGCACATATGTGTCTGATCACTCTGCACTGCACGCTCAATGCAAATCTCACCGCCAGTAAGGACCTCAGTCACAAAGAGAAAACCTCAACACATAACATACACAATACATGAATCCCAGCTGTCATAATGTGCACCAAAAAGGGATTAATGCTGTTTTTTCTCAGTCCTTGCAGCGCTTTCTGTCATCTAGAGCCAGTTAATGTCTCCAGACCAGCCCTAAAGAAGTGAAAATGAATCCACTGTGAGTGTGTGCACACATGTCATTGTTTTTAAGCCCCACAGATACAATCATAGTTTAACTGTACAATGCAATGTAGTCCAAATAATCCAGCACATATACAGCAGTGAAGCGACAGAGGGGTCAGTGAGCAGGGACCTTTCAAAATGCTACATTTTAGGTTTTACCTTTGGCAGAATCACACTCTTACTTTTCTGTGTTCGTGTATTTGAAGTGAAATTAAAGATAATTAGAGCTTAATGGCAAGAAAGTGAAAGTGGAAAGTGCTAGAAAAAGAGAATTATCCTTTTAAGTGAATCTAAATATTTCCCTTCCTCTGTCTAAAAGAAGCTTCATCTCCTCTCTCTGTTTATACCAACTCTACTGTCTGACTGGCTTTGGGAGACTCAGATTTGAAGCCAAACAGAAAAATCAATTTTGTTTTCACTGAATGTTTTCTAACAGTAAATAATTTTCAAACATTTGTTCCCAGTTTCTGTCTTTCCATGTGTTGTCCCTTAATCTGAACTGGAACCCAATGAAGCAGAGTGTAATCACCTCCTACGAGCCATCCTGTCACAGTGAGTGGAAGCTGCAGTATCATATACTGGCTCTTTGTCATTTACAATGTGAGCTATTCATGGTGGCCTAAAACAAACTGTGTGCATGCTCCTGTTGTTAAAGGGAATCCTCCTGCAAAGCCACAAGTCAGCGTCACCTCTGTTTCCTGCTTGTCCAAAGTGAACCGTGATGAAAAGATCAATTCATACAGAAGTGAAGCAGCAGGATCAGTCATGGACGCACGAGTTTGTTTGTTTTGTGGCACCACAAGGGAGCCTGGAGTGACTGCAGCTCCACTGGATCATCACCAGTAGGAAGAAAAAAAAACACCACGTGGAACATTTTTGTAGAATCGTTGCAAATTTTCCAGCACACACTGGATGTGATCTGGGAATGCAGTTTCTTGCAACGTGTACTCAGATATTTATGCACTACTTATGTAAGAATGCTGTTTGTTGACTTCAGCTCAGCATTCAGGACAGTCATTCCCTCCAAGCTGATCACCAAACTTGTGGATTTTGGACTCAGCAACTCCAGGTGACTGTGGTTCAGGGGATTGGGAAGCTCATCTATAACCGGAAGGTTGCCGGTTTGATCCCCCTGGTCGTTGTGTCCTTGGGCAAGACGCTATATAAATGCAATCCATTATTATTATTATTATCTGTACCTGGATCATGGACTTTCTGACCAACAGACCCTGGCATGTAAGGTCAGGCCATAACTGCTCTACCACCATCACACTCAACACTGGCACTCCACAGGGCTGTGTGCTGAGCCCGTTCCTCTATGACTGCAGACCTCGGTCCGGATCCAACTCCATCATCCAGTCTGCAGATGACACCGCGGTGACTGTCTCATCAGAGGCAATGATGAGTCTGCTACAGGGAAGAGTAAAGCACCTAGCTGTGTGGTGCTGACAATAACCTGCTCCTGAATACCAGCAAAACCAAAGAGCTCATTGTGGACTTCAGGAGGGAGAACAGAGACCCCCATGTCCCCATCTACATAAATGGCACAGCTGTTGAATGGGTCTCCAGCTTCAAGTTCTTGGGGATCCACATCTCTGAGAATCTGTCCTGGTCAACTGACACCTCCAGCCTGGTCAAGAAGGCCCATCAGCGCCTCTTTTTCTTGAGGACACTGAAGAAGAACCACCTGTCTGCTGACATACTGGTTAACTTCTACCACTATGTGATAGAGAGCATCCTGACCAACTGTGTCACAGTGTGGTATGGGAACTGTTGCTGGCCACAAGGCACTGCAGCGGGTTGGGCAGTTTTCACCACAGGGACTCCACTTCCTGCCATTGAGGATGTCCACAAGAAGACATGTCTATGCCGAGCACGCATCATTCTCAGGGACTCCTCTCATCCTGCCAATAAACTCCTCCAGCTCCTCCCCCCCAGAAGGCGCTACAGGAGCCTTCAGACTAAAGCCAGCAGGTTTAGGAAGAGCTCCTCCCCCACAGCTGTCACCCTACTGAACTCAGCCCCCGCTGAGCCTTTCCATCCACACTCATTGAACCCTTCCACACTCCTCCTCCCAGTGACCATGATCATTTCATTCTCAACATTCACCACATGCTCACATTGGTTACTGCTATAGTTTTAGGACACTGACAGTCTCTGTTATAGTGCCTACACTGTTCACTGTTACAGTCTGTTCAGAGAGCTACGCTTCCACTGCTGTAGATATATTCATAGCACTCTGTGGATCTGTTTACCTCACACCGATACATCTGCATATATGTAGCACATCTGTATATTTGTTCACAGTACACCTGTATATCTGCCCATCTGTACAGCAATACAGAACATCTGTATGCTACACCATCTGTATATCTGTACATATGTATACAACAGCACATCTGTATATCTGCTCTCTACTGAACTTATACATAATCTGCTCTTATTGCACTTACTGATTAGATGCAAACTGTATTTTGTTACCCTGTATTTAGACATGTGTAATGACAAACGTTGAATTCTAAATGCTATCCTAAACATTTAAACAGCTACAGGAGAAGTTTTTAGAAGACCAGTAAAGAGAGCATGGAGGCAGATGGAGGATGCCAAGTCCACTGAATCTACACACTTCCTGTTTCCACCTCATCCTTCCAGTGCTTTACTACTATGGGCTCAATTGTGGTCATAAATATTTTGTACTTGTAAATCAGGATTTGTGTGTGTAAAAAAGACTTGTGTGTGGACTTATCCAAAAAATACGTGTGAAAGTCTGCACTAAACTTTCAAGTTACAAGTACGAATTTTGACCCTATTTTTCTTCCTCTCATCTGATTGGCCAATGTCATGTCAATCACAAATTTAACCATCCAATCAGAGAACGCGATTGCGTGTCCCGCGAAAATTTGGAAGCAGATTTGTATCGCGAAAACGCGTGAAACGGGCATCAGTGTACCGCGTCTGGCACGTTTGGCTCGCGAATAAAACCATGCGCGTCAGTTTTTGTGTTGCATTTTGTGCATACGCGCGTTTCGCGTCTACCGCTCGAGTTGGAAAAATCTGAACTCCAGCATCAAATCGCACCGCGACAACCAATCAGGAGCTTGGTGACGTGGCTCTGACCTAGGTCAAAGGGGCAGGTCCAGCCAAAGCCCTTCATTCTTCATTCAGTATGGAGGAAAAGCTCATCACTGCCGTGGACCCTAGCAATCAGTCGTTGTCTGATGAGGCAGCAGCTCTCCAGGGCAGAAACAATGTTGTTATTTTTCTCCTCCTTCTCCCTGAGGCTCTTCCACTCCAAGCTGGGTCCTTTTTATTCCCGTCTCTCTGTAAATAGTTAAATGTTATATATTTATGTTTAATGTTTTTGTTAGTGAATTTATATATTTTTTCCAATAAACATTTGTAATGACTAATGTCTCAGTTCTACTACACAGCAAATATTGGCACCCGACTGACACATGTAGAATTTATTTCATATTATACTAATGACAAAACATTCTAATACAGTGGGATGCAAAAGTTTGGGCAACCTTGTGAAAAGTCATTATTTTCCTGTATAAATCGTTGGTTGTTACAATAAAAACTGTAGGTAAATACATCATACAGGAGACACACACAGTGATATTTGAGAAGTGAAATGCAGTTCACTGGATTTACAGAAAGTGTGCAATAATTGTTTAAACAAAATCAAGCAGATGCATAAATTGGCAACACAAAAAAAGAGAAATGAAATGAATATTTAGTGTATATCAATGTGTGTGTCTCCTATATGATATATGCAAGTGACATTTTTTACTGTAACAGCGATTCATACAGGAAAATAATGACTATTAATAAGGTTGCCCAAACGGTTGCATCACACTGTATATAGGAACATAGTGAAGACAAGTTATTTAAGAGAGTAAAGAGAGGTTAGTTTATTTTGGAGTAGAGCTGCATTTATTAAGAAAAATTTAAAAAGACAGGAACACTCTTTAGAGGTTTGTGGGTGGCTCTTAAAAGAGCCGTTGTGGGGAAGTCACTCAGACTTCAAACAGGCTACTCCTTTGGTTGCCAAGACACGGCTCCCTCCGCTGAGAAGTGGGCCATGAACTTCTCCCCCACCAGAACAGCCTCTCTGGAGGAGTTGTTTGCTGCTACACGACCCAGGCCTTGCAACGGCTCCACCACAGCAGGTGCCACACCCCTCACAGCAGGTGCCACACCCCTCACAGCAGGTGCCACACCCCTCACAGCAGGTGCCACACCCCTCACAGCAGGTGCCCCTCTCTCGTTCAAACAGCGCAGAAAATTGTGGAGAACACACGTTGCCTTCACACACTTCTCCGCAATTTCAGGACGGAGCTCCATGGAGCGCAGATACAACCTCCACTGTGAGGGAGAGAGGGAAGTTCCAGCGCTCCTGGAATCCCTCTGTGATGGACCGCCAGTCTGCAGTTGAAGGCACAGCCATGAAGTCGTCCACTAGACAGTCCCAGATGGACGTCGCTACCTGGGGGGTGATCTGGCTCACCAAGGACACGCCAACTCGAAAACTGAATGCGATGGTCCTGAAGGAGTCCTCGGTGGCAAGGAACCTGGACAAAATGCTGCAGTTACAAAATACATTATTCAAATTCCAAAATACTTTTGTGATGTCAGATTTAAATTACAAAACATAAATCTTACATAAAACCTTTTGTAATCATAAGGATAATTACATGATATATATTAGATATAATCTAAAACAGTCTGCTGGGATTATATACAAATATTCAACTATCCCAGAATTAAACCAGGTCTAAATAAAAAGAAAGGAGTCAGTATCACTACAAAGGTTAACCCACAGTGGTCCTCATACCACAGTTTGATATCAGCAAACAGCGAGAGCATACACTGATATGACACCACAGCCATGCTATCATTCAAACACTGATAACAGCATAAATCAAATTAAATCGGGACTTGATGAGACCTGAGTATCACTAGAAATATTATAAACAGTCGTCTCCGTACCACAGCTTGCTATCAGTAAACACCGACAGCATTCATTGATAGCATAGCACATCCATGTTAGCACAGGTATCAATAAAGGACTACCGTATTAAACACTTTTACTAACCTCAGGCAGATGGACAGGCGCTCTGCAGGTGGGATTGAGCGTCTGGAGTTGGTGTCTAGGCGGGCAATGCTGGGACCAACGCGGGACAGCAGGTCCTCAAACTGAGCGAGTGAAAGACGGTGGTATTGCTGGAATCGGCCGTCATCCAGGCGCAGCTCCTGGAGCAAATGGTGAAACTCACCAAACTGCTCACGCGTCTGGAGGACCTGATGGACCCAGGTACGGCGAGGACGTCCTTAACGCCACTGCTCTGCTCCTTTTTGGCTCCTACCTTAAAGCACACTGTGCGCTGTCGATCTTACGTGCTGCACAATAATGTTTAACATTTAGTATTTACTGTTATATTCCCATAGATCATCATGGTGGTGTTTATTTTATTGCTCTAGTCTTCTTCTGCTTTTTTCTTTTTTCTTTCTCAACAGGTGATCCAGGAAAAAAAAAAAGACCCCGACGTATTAGCCAGAGGTCCCTTTACTACGGTTCGGAGCCGCGGACCTGTTTTATATACGAGATTGCTGCAAAAAGTGCAGCCTTACCTGATGTGCACCTACTGTTACTCATTTATATTAAGATTTAAACATCTAGTTGGTGTTGGTGTGGAGAGTAACCTTCAGTAATAGTAATAAATCACACAGCAATAGTTCATTCATGTAGTTGTAAAGTATTCAGAATATGTTACTTCTATAATCTTTGGTGGAATACATTTTAAAATTAACACCGTCAACAGGTTAGCACCTCATACCACAGTGCAGCAAAGCAGTCTCATGAGCGCTGGGAAGGACACGCCCAGAGCCCAAACAGACAGTGCAGCAGATGACAAGATAGTAATTGTATGGTGAAAATTATACTTTTAGTTATCTTGTTAGTTATCTACAAAATCTGCTTCTCACATATAGGGCATTTCCAAGATTTTTTTTCAAAACTTTTTCAATTTCTTTCATTACAGCTGTCCTGTGCCAGATGTTCTGTTGACCCACAGTGAGAGGCATCATTTCAGAAACACCAGGAAGACTGAAACTCATCGCCGGGATGAAGCAGGGCTCGTGATCTTCACCAGCAGCTCCCTTACAAGAAGGATAAACCCAGCATTTCATGAACACTGATGGAGACCTTTGCTTTGTGTAATGTTAGAAGTAGCAAAAAAAAATTTTTCTGGCACAACTTCACCTGCTTCCAAGGTGCATGGAGAGGATAAAAGAATTCACAAAGCAGGAACTCCAGCAACACTTGAGGGAAGATGAACAACTTTAATAATAAGCCGAAACGCGTTGGTCTATTATTAAAGTTGTTCATCTTCCCTCAAATGTTAGAAGTACTCAGATAATCCTCAGAGTGTCTGGACTTAATATCATAATATAATATAACATATCAACATATAATATAACATATAACATAATATCATAGCTTTAAGTCCTGTAGAAAGTTAAATATATGTTGTGCTCTCTGGTTACTCTGGTATGAATGACTCTGAATTACTTTATGATAAATAACACTATTGTCAAAAACAGTGAAAGAATTCCAGATCACAAGTTTTTAGTTCAAATACAAGTGATGACCTTTGACCTTCATCAGGTTTTATTTAATTGTGTCAGAGAAAACATCAATCCCGATGGAAATTAGGGTTACAGCAGGCAGCACGCTAATGGCGCATTGGGGAGACATGTCAGAAAGGTAGGCTGATAGGAAAAAAACAACAAAAATACATAACATGAGGTGAGAGGAGGAGAAAAAAACTCCACTCAGACTGAGCTCCTAGTGGGAGAACAGTTTGATAACAGAAAAAACACTTCAGCACAAAAAGCACATGACTATCAATACACCATAGAAACACAAGACAAGCAACAGGGGCGGGTAAAGGGTGAGAGACAGCCGGTGTAGACAGCGCATCCGGTCCTGCAGCATGTCTGCGCTGGTCCAGTCGACTGCTGAAGATGACGAAAGATACACACGTCATCTTTCAGCTACAATCTTTGTTGCAGGGATCTTCTGCCAAACAAGGCTGAGAGAAGATTTCTTACACCTGTCATGTTGATGCTGTTTCAATCTTTGGGCAAACACACTCATATATTAGGGCTGATATCAGGGCTGCACAAGTTCTTTGTGTTTGTGATCATGAATAATAGAAGTGTGGAAGGCAAACATGTTATTGTTGGATGAAACTTCAAATTGTATATTTTTGAGCTTTTGGAGCCTTTCTTTTCTCTTCAGGTGTACAGATGCTGAGGAGGCAGGTGGAGCAGGTGGAGCTGTTGTGATGCTGGCAGAGGGTGTGTCTTAGTAACTCTGTGAGGCAGAACTGGATCCAACATTGTGGATGTGTTGATGTTGGAGCCATTAAGCTTCTCTGGCCACACTGTAGGATTTCCCTTTGATTCACTGCGGGGGCATTTTGGAGTCTGTCAGTGAAACTCTTCATGTTTGTGTTTGACTCCAGTTTATAGAAACAGAGAAATGTGTCACGCTTTTGTTCGGCCTCCACAAATACACACATTTGTTCATTGGTTGGACTTTTTGTAAGGAGACACATTGAAAACCATGTTAATAAGATCTTGTTGTTTCCTGTGGATCCGACACAGAGAGTGGACTTCAGACAGAAACTGTGGAAGAGATTTTAGAGGCCGTGTGTGGCAACAGGAGGTTTCTGTGTGTTTGCTGATCTTACATGTGGAAAACAACACGTGATGTTTGTGAAGTTCTACAATGATCATTGTTCTCACAGCATTTTGAGTGGGAACAGTTCAAACTGAGAGTCGTGGGAGTTATTTACTGATTGAAACAAGCTGAATGTTTCTGTGACGATGAAGATCAGCAGCAGCTGATCAATGAACTGACATCTATCAGTCATTTCATGAGATGAAGTCATCAGCAGACATTTGTTCTAACTGTGTGATGAATGTCAGAACGTCAGGGCTCTGCTTTAGTCACTGCTTGATGATCATTGGCTCATTGTTGAATCCAGGGGCCCAGTCTGACCTCTGACCCTTTGCTGCAGGTCTTCTGTGTTATCTCCACTTTCATGTCTGATCTTCTGCTGTATCGTCCAAAATAAACATCTGAATCATTTCCAACACTTCAGCAGATCTTTAGTTTGGGCAGTACAGTACAAAATAACACATATTGTACTATACTGCCCACTTCCTGATCTTATTGGATCTGTGTGTGAGGTTGGTGAAGGAAACACATGTTTACTGAGTGAATCGCTGCCATTAGGAGCTAGTTTTTATATCACAGCCTAGAAATCACACAGGACCATTTCTGCAGGTGCAAAGTCCTAATTGGAGGAAAATAATTGTAGAGTTTGTGCGACTGTTGTTTGTAAATGAAGAATTGTCCCAACTACATGTGCTGCTGACCTTTGACCTTTTCTTTAGGTGCACAGAGGAGTCTGTGGAAACATCCAGAACTGAGGCAGTGCTACAGATGTCTTCAAATAAAGTGGTGTATTATCCATGTTTTCTATGGATCACATCCAGTATCCTGATCTAACGAGCCCCCTTTTTGTGGATTTTAGAGCCTCTGACTTTTGCTGCGTCTGCGTCTCATTTCAAGCACAAGAGCAAGAAGTGGATGAAGAAATGGGGCGAGTGGGGTCAGTGTGGTGCACGTCAGCTGTGCTCACACATGCTTTCACAAAGAACATGTGTATTCATTGGCAGCATTAAGCTGCACTTTAGTCTTCATAATAATAAAGTATTCTGACTTTATTATTGTGAATCCTCACAGTCATGTTGCAGCTCTGCTTTGCTGTAAGAAAATGTTCTACCAGGATGTTACTTTCCTAAACGTGTTCTCCAAATGTTCCCAAAGACTTTGTTCTAAGTGGTTCTACATGATGAAACATCCACACTAAGTTTAAGAAGGACACACAAACACCATCTGTCCTTTCATCATGTGTACAAACGTGTTCATGTCAAATGTACCGTGAATGGATGCAAATGTGGATCGATCCAATAAAATGAGACAGTTTTGTAAGTGGATCACAGTTTGAAGTTCATTGAAACCTATAAGAACATGTTATTCAAACCAACTTTATCCAACAGGAAGAAGCATCAGGGGAACAGGAAACATTCAAACATGTTTACTGTAAGAACTGCACAAAGGAAGGAAACACAATCCTACACACGACCACTTTAAAATGGACATTTAGCTTTTCAAACATCAGGCAGTGCTGCAATAACAACACTGTGCCCCTTCTGATCAGACTGAAAGATTTATAGAGATTTATCCATGTGCTGGAAAAGGATTTGATATCAACATATATGCAGATTAGCAGGAGCATTTTCTTCATATTGATTTAGAGTTCAGTACCAGGAATATGTAGAATTAACATCTGTGCACATGACGAGTTATGAAAATTCAAAGTCAGGCTTTCAAAGGACGTCAGAGTTGGTGTCTCTATCTGTGACTGTCCCAGAGGAACCTACCTGAGGATTATTAAAGATCTGTCTAGAAAGACTTGCATTGATTCACAGTCTACAATTCTTTCTAATCTATTAACATCTTCCTCCAAATCCTGTTTCTGCTGCATCAGAAGGGCCCAAACCTCCTGCTGTTTCTACTGGACCATAAATTCTACTTTATGATGATCTTCAAAGATAAAAACGTGAGTTTATTTGTGAACTCTGTGAAATGCGTCTGATGTTTAGTTTGAACCAATCCTGTGTCAGCTGCAGCCACATCATTGCCACGCATACAAATGGGTGCGTTCCTGTTTAGACCTGCTCGCTGTCAGTGGGCTTCATTCCATTTCAGACTGCCGGTGGTCGGCTGTGATCTAAACTCAACATGGCTCCTGTGTTAGAAGAGCCTCTGATTTGTATGCTACCATTGTATATAGTGTATTATCTTACTTTTTTTTCATTGATTGTACTTATTTGTATTTTTGTATTTCCTTCATATATCTGTACCTGAGCTGAGGTGACGCAAAAATTTTCCCGTTGTGGGATCAATAAAGTCTTATCTTCTCTTATCTTTAATATGTGCACATTTAGCGCTCTAGTATAGTTATAAATAAGGTGATCAAATATCTGCTCACTGATTAGATCCAGTATCTGTTACAGATGAACTGGACATCACAGCATGTTGTTAATCCGTCATATCAAACTAAACAGTGTTGCTGCTGTAAACATCCTCCAATAAAGTCAGATGAGGGCTTCTGTTGCCAGGTAACGATGATGTCACACTGGATCTTCTGATCTTTAGCATCGTAGCGGTCGGAGTCTGATGTTGGCTCATGTGTTGTCAAACACCAACATGACGTTCTGCTAGTCAAGGCCTCACCTTAACCCACTGATGCTGATCACACAGACCCACTAATAGAACTGTTTTATCAGGTTTATGCAGCGTCACCATTAATGTCACATTTAATCACAACACATTTACATTACAAGCCCACTACAACCATTATCAACATTTAAATTACATTATACATCTGCACTGATTTAAAGTATTTTAACCTGATTCATTTTTCCACCCTAACAGTTCATTCCTCAAATCAAACAGGATATTTGACCCTCAAAAAATGTATCAACAAATAAATTTGCAATAAAATATTTATTTTTCAACTTTTACAAGTGAAATCAAACAAGTGTGTTTAAGAGTGAAACCAGAGTGGAAGCTGCTCATATAGAGTCCAACCCAGGCTAAAAGTAAGTAGACCAGCATCATCAAAGTGTCGGCTCTCTGAACACGGTGCAAGATCGCCATCTGCAGGACTAAACTAGTTTTTCTCCTCGTCAAAGTCAAGATGACGTCATCGCACAGCAACACATGCAGATCAGGTGACGTGACTGTCTGAGTTAAACTGTGGCAGGTAAGCATGTGGAGGAGGAGCAACAACATGACGCTGGAACATCATCACTGCATTATACAGTTTCTTCTCTAACTGGATGCAGCTGTGAACAAGAACAGCTGTGGAACCAGGGTCCTGAGTGTCATCTATGGATGAATGCAGGTCAGCGTGTTGCTGGTGATGAATCACAGTGTCCATCTCACGTTGGAGTCACAGCTTTCCTTCAGCTGCTCTGCTCTTCAAATGTAAGGCATCGACGGCTCTCCTTTTCAGCTCTGTTGGAATATCACCTTCTTCTGTCTGACAAATGTTCATGAAACAAACCTGACAAAACACAAACAGCAGCAGTAACAGTAAATTGTTCTTATAAACTCACTGAAAACCCACATTTGAACTCTACCTACTTGTTCATCAAGGCATGAGTACAAGGACAAGGAGACGTCACAGACATGTGGAAATTGTGATGTGAAGACTGTGGCCTGTGGTGGCCACTGCAGACTGTTGGACCCTGTTACAATCTTCTTCAGTCTCTGTTACAGACGTGGGTTTGATTGGACAGCCTTATAGCGACTCCCTGTCTGTCTGGAACAAAGCATTTACATTCAAACAGACATTTACAGAAAATACAAACAACACATGATATTTTATTATTTACGATATTATATATTATTATCATTTATTCATATTTATGTTCAATGAAGATGACAACCAACTGGAGCTTGAATCATTTAATTTACACCAAGCACTGCAGATATATTTTAAGACTTCTACTTTTTATAAATAGTGAAAAAAAATGCTTTGTGTTGTCAATAGAGACACATTAATCAAACTTTGCTCGATGACAATAAGCAGAGTTAAATCAGTACAATAAGTGTGGAGACTTCCTTCAGAACGTGTCTGTGTAGGTTCTCAGTCATCCAGGTCATGATAGTCTAAGAAGCAACCACAGCTTTCCTGCACAACATTTAGCAAAATGAAATTTGTTTATTGTCCCATCAACAGTTTACCTACAGAATCGGTACAAATATCTTTACTGTGAGGAAGTGACGCAGAAAATACAACGTTTCCCTCTCTGTGACAATGAAAACGTGCTTGTTAATATCAAAGGCTCATCATTATAACGGCCATAATGAATATAAATAACAGCAAAGAACACAAGTACCAGGAGATTTTCTTTTAGATTGAGTAGAACGATCCTTCTTCCTTGCTTCATTTCCTGCTCACAGCATCAGCTGACCTCTGACTTCCTGGTCAAGGTCTCTCAGCGTTGACTGGAAAATCAAATCGGACTTGGCCTCAGCAAGACTGGTGACCTCCTCTTTGTCCCATCTCTGAAGGAGCTGCACTTCCATAAGTAGGAACTGTCAGCTCTCTCAGTTTGAATCTAAATGAGTCATTTTGACTACTAATACAGAAATATGTATACCTAGATCTGATGACTTCCTCCTCCCAAGACCTGTTTTCTATGAGCCTGGGCCACATAACCCAAACCACAATCAGGCCAGATATGGCATGCAGACACATAAACAGTGGCATCTATGCCCGGCCTGGCCCGTATCTGGATGACATACGTCTTATGGAAGTCAGCCAGCAGTGCCGGCTTGATACCAGATCCGGGTCAGACCTGCTTGCTATGTGGGCGTTTGTCTGCTAAAGTAAAAGAAGATACTGACATGTATATGTGAGGACAGCACACACACAGTTCAGGATGATGTTCTTGTCCTGGCATCTTTTCACCAGCTCACTGATGACATACACTGGATCTGCTCACCTGTTTTAAAATAAAGATCATGTCAATGGTTTCAAGTCGATAAGAGAAATAATATTTTTGGGACACAGCGGTCCGGCTCATGAATTGGTGATAACGACTTACTGAGCCTGCTAGCAGGTGCAGGAGGGCCAATCTGAGCCACAGTTATGGGGCTGATAACTGTGTCACGGCAGACTGTGCGGAGGTGTGTGTGTGTGTTGGACCCAGGTATGGACACAGGCGCGGAGACAGAAATATCTATAACAAAAGGTGAGCCTTTATTATGGCTGATACAGGGCAACATAAAGCAGAAAGGGCAGTGGCGAAACTAAACTAGAACCTACACTGGGAGAACTGAAACTAAGAGAACTGTGACATGACTATGACAAAACTAGGAGGACTGGCAATGACTGTGAACAGGACCTTGTGCAGTGCATGAGAAGGCTATGCAATACATGAATAACTTAAACATGAACTGCACAACAATCCTGAAAACACTTAACCTGACATGACACGAGGGATGTCA
This sequence comes from Perissodus microlepis, assembly GCF_051167445.1. Classification (NCBI taxonomy): domain Eukaryota; kingdom Metazoa; phylum Chordata; class Actinopteri; order Cichliformes; family Cichlidae; genus Perissodus; species Perissodus microlepis. The sequence goes on along the minus strand of NC_140471.1, from coordinate 1,052,658 downwards.
CACAGACTACGAGACATGCCAGATGGTGGCCCGTTTCCATCCAACAGGAAAACAGATCAGATGTGAGGGCAGCATCAGTGACAGTCACAGGGCGTAAGATACTGAGCCATCCTCCTCCTCTTCCACCTTCTGCTGGGCCCTAAGGCTAAAGCGTATATATATATATATATATATATATATATATATATATATATATATATATATATATATATATATATATATATATATATATATATATATATATATATATATATCGGGCGACTTTTGTTGTGATTTGGTGCTATATAAATAAAATTGAATTTAATTAAATTCAATTGAATTTAATTAAAGCAGCTGGACTGATGCTCGTGGAATCCATGGAGGAAGAAGCTGCTCTCTGACACAGATCCACATCTATTCTTTCATTTGAGACACCAAGCTAACAGATGTGATGCTGGAAAGTCCGCTGGTCCATAAACATGTCGTTGTGTGGCTGTGGAGAAGGATGAAGGAGTCTGACCTGAGCCAGTGTTTGACATGAACACATCAGCACTGCTATCAGTGAGCCTAACGACAGCCATTAGCATCATTTCAGTGTTTCAGTCATTTACAAACACTTCCTGTCACTGTGGTGGTCACAGTGACATCATGCAGTTTGTGTTTTGACCTCCAGAGGGCGACAAATCAGCACAGACAGAGAGCTCCATTCAAACTTTGCTGCCATCAGTAATAATTCTTCAAGTATAATCATCAGTGTTTGAGCAGTTATGATATCAGGGACAATCTAGACATGTGTGACAATACTGAACATGTCACATGACACACCTTAGACATCATGTGATCCACTCTCAGTCTGCACTTTCATTCATGACTTCAACAGGTTGAAATGAGCTTTGAACAAACATCAGTTCAGTGTTGAAATATTCAAACGCTGCAGGAAGAACAACAACAAAGTGATGACAGATGTTTGTGCTTCAAACTGGAAAACCAGCAGAAATAAATCTTCACTTAAGGACTTAGTTGAAGATTAGTGAATTTCCAAGTTTCACTTGAATGCAACACGGACTTTTCGATGCTTCTGAGTGTCCCCAAACGCCTCTCTGGGTGTTTCCTTCCTGCTCAAAGTTTCTCTTTGCTGAACTTCGTGGAGTGGAGCTTGTTGTTGGTGTGTGAAGAAACTGTAAGTTTGCTTTGTTTCCTCCTTTAACAGTTTGTCTTTAGGAACTTCACACAACAAACTGTGTGTGTTTGTATTAAAGTCAGTGTGTAATGTTTTCTAATGAGGCCGAGTGTGTCCGCCGTTTTTCACTGGTGTCAAGCCAGCCTCCAGTTCCAGCATTGCAGTCAAGCCAGCCTCCACTTTGTTTTACGTTCCCTGTGTATTCAAAGTATTATGGCAAAAGACGTGGAAACCTGATTTCAAAATAAAAGATCCTGAAGCATGACTTCTAAATAAAAGCCAACTTCCAGTAAATTAAGAGCATATTCATAAATATCAATTAGTCTTGTTTGCACACTCTAATGTTGGATACAAATGACATACCCTAGTATTCTAGTAGCAACATGTCAATATTAAAGCCATCTCCTTTTGGATTTCAAAGTAAAAGCCCTCTAAATGTTTATTTTTTAACTACTTTTTCAATTAATTCAGAATGGAAAATTCACGTTTCCACAGACTAGTTGCAGTCTATATTGACAGTATAGAACCCCATAGTGATACCATGTCAATATCAATCATTCTTGTTTTCCCTTTTAAAATAATGACCCTTTCAAATTGACCATATATCGGTGTGCATTTTCAATGACTTCAGAAAGCTATAAAATGGAAAATTGCTGTTTCCACAGAATAATTACTATCTATATTGACAGTATTCCATCCCACAGTGATAGCAGGTTAATCTCAAGTCATTATGATTTTGCCTTTCAAAATAAGAGCCCTGTCAAATGACACATACGGGAAATAATCTTTCAATGAATTCTGATTTCTCTAAAAAGACAAATTCTTTTTTCCACAGGAGAATTTCAATCTGGGTCAAGAGTATGCAAACCCACAATGATACCATATCAATATCAGATCAGTCTGATTTTGCTTTCCAAAATAAAAGCCTTTTCAAATTGCCCATATACAACCAACTCTTTTAACGATTTCAAAATGCTTTAAAAAGGAAAATTGCTGTTTCCACAGGGTAATTCCACTTTAGATCAAGAGTATACAGCCCCACAGTGATACCATATCAATATCAAGTCACTCTGATTTTGCCTTCCAAAATAAAAGCCTTTTCAAATTGCCCATATATGACCTACTCTTGGAGCGAATTCAAAATGCTCTAAAATGGAAAATTTCTGTTTCCACAGGATAATTCCACTTTAGATCAATAGTATCCAACCCCACAGTGATACCATATCAATATCAAATCAGTCTGATTTTGCCTTCCAAAATAAAAGCCTTTCAAATTGCCAAGATATGACCTACTCTTTCAATGATTTCAAAATGCTCTAAAAATGAAAATTGCTGTTTCCACAGGATAAATCCACTTTAGATCAAAAGTATCCAACCTCGCCATGTTACCATAACAATTTCAAGTCATTCTGATTTTGCCTTCCAAAATAATGGCCTGTTGAAAATGCTCATAATTTACCTAACTTTTAGCGATTTCAGAATGCTCTAAAAAGGAAAATTGCTGTTTCCACAGGGTCATTCCACTTTAGCTCAATAGTATCCAACCTTGCAATGTTACCATATCAATTTCAAGTCATTCTGATTTTGCCTTTCTGGCAAAATTAGAATCAGAACACTGGCTGATACCACCATAACCTGTAACCTTCCTTGCCCTGGTCTAGTTTCTCAAGTTGTATGTAGCATAACCAGGCCAGAAGTCATAGTCAAGTTGGGGGTGTTTGTCAGGTTTAAAGCCACAAAATACAGTCAAGGAAAAGGATCAACACATGATTAAATAATCAAAGGCTTAGTGATGTTTGGAGGCCATTGCTTGGTGTGGAAGAGGAAATGGAGAGCTGCAAACTGAATCCTTTTGAGAATTTTATACACCTCATATACTGTATGTTAAGGCTGCTGACTGGTTGCCTGTCCCCTTAATCCCAGTAATGATCTTTATTAATTCCTGCGCATCCGTCATGCCTTTTTACTGACATTTGAGCTCCAGGCACTGATATTGTATTAGTTATTGAATATCAGTGCCTTTACCCTTTAATATCCTTGATCCTCAGTTTTCCCAGAAAATAAAGACATTACAAAACAGCTTGTAAAACATTTCCAGGGCAATTATTTTTAAATCCAAAATAAGAAAGACTTGATTTTCACAGTGTACAACTTTGAGGGAGTATATTATTGATTTAGAGAAAAATTAGTCCATGGGAACAGGGATTTTCCTATTTAACAGCATTCTGAAGTCACCGAAAAGTATGGTCACCCACTCCACTGTTAGATTATATGCAATGATATGTGTTGGCATGAACTGGTATTAATTCGTGGAAGCTGGAACTTTCCATTTAATGCCATTCTGAAGTTATGGAAAGACAAGCTCCTATAAACAAAGTCAAAAGGCTTTTACTCTGAAATGCAAAACGAGATTTATTTGAGATTGAGATGTTACCACTGTAGAGGTTGTGTATGGTTTGCATGAACTCCAATTACTTAGTGGAAACAGTAATTGTCCTGTTAACAGCATCCGCGTTTAATTATTAAAAGTACCAAATAAACAATTATAATTACGATACTGACGTGATAAAACTGTGGGGTTGTATACTGTCAATGTAGAGTGAAATGATCTTGTGGAAACAGCAACTTTCCTTTTAATGGGATTCTGAAGTCAGTGAAAGAGTGGGTCATACATGGGCAATTTCAACGGGCCATTACTTTGAAAGGCAAAATCAAGGCGACTCGAAATTGACTTGATATCCCCGTGATAGTGTGCACTGTCGATCTTGAGTGAAATTATCCTGTGGAAACAGCAATTTTCATTTCTAAAACATTCTGAAATAATTGAAAGAGTATATCACATATGGGCAAATTCGACGGGCCATTAATTTGAAAGGCAAAATCAGACCAACTTGAAATTGACAAGATTTTACTGTCGGGTTGGATACTGTTGATCTAGAGTGGAATTATCCCGTGGAAACACCAAATTTCAATTTAAGAGCATTTCGAAATCATTAAAAGAGTAGGTCGTCTACGGGCAATTTGAAAAGGCTTTTTTTTTTTGGGAAGGCAAAATCAGAGTGACTTGATATTGATATGGTATCACTGTGGGGCTGTATACTGTTGATCTAAAGTGGAATTACCCTGTGGAAACATGAACTTTTCATTTAAGAGCATTTTGAAACTGTTAAATGAGTAAGTCATATGTGGGCAGTTTCAATGGGCCATTACTTTGAAAGGCAAAATCAGAATGACTTGAAATTGATATGGTAACATTGCAAGGTTGGATACTATTGATCTAAAGTGGAATGACCCTGTGGAAACAGCAATTTTCCATTTTAGAGCATTTTGAATTCGCTCCAAGAGTAGGTTGTATGTGGTCAATTTGAAAAGTGTTTTATTTTGGAAGGCAAAATCAGACTGATTTGATATTGATATGGTATCACTGTGGGGTTGGATACTCCTGATCTAAAGTGGAATTACCCTGTGGAAACAGCAATTTTCATTTTTAGAGCATTCTGAAACGTTAGGTCTTAAATGGGCAATTTCAACAGGCCATTAGTTTGGAAGGTAAAATCAAAATGACTTATTATATAACAGCATCCGGTGGTGTAAAAACGACAGCACTCTGTATATTAAAGCGAAGTGGGAAAAGGAGGGTAATTTGACAATTACAGAGAAGTGTTGGGCTCACGCATGCAAGATACAGTGGGCTACCACTGGGTCTAATGTTTGCCGTGAATTTTGCTGGAAAAGCATTATGAGATTTTTTATTACCCCTGCTCAACAAAGATATCGAGGAATTGGTGATAAATGTTGGAGATGTGGGGGAGATGGAGCTAACCATTTCCATATCTTTTGGGATTGTAAAGATATTCACCAGTATTGGTCTCTAATCCATGATCATTTACAAAATGTTTTTTCATTTGTTTTTCCTTCAACTTTTGAGACCATGTTTTTGTGCAATGCACCAGTGGATAAACTGAATTCCAACGACAGAAGACTCCTGTATATCCTTCTGGCCACAAGTAAAAAGCCTCTTACAAGAAGATGGCTTAAGCCTGAACCACCAACGATAGAAGACTGGATACATTCTGTACAAGAGATCTATACGATGGAAAAAGTGTCATTTTCTCTTAAACTTCAGAGGGATACCTTCTACGGAATATGGTCTAAATGGACAGACTATGTTAAACATATGAGGTGTGATTTTGTGTATGATGTTACAACCCTGAGTTCTACCTAAACTTACCTGCCCTGCTGCCTCCAAACCCTAGTTTTGTTTGTTTGTTTGTTTGTTTGTTTGTTTGTTGTTGTTTTGTTTTTTTGGGGGGGGGGGGTGTTTTTTTTTTTTTCTTTTCTTTTCTCTTCTTTTTCTGTCTTCTTTATTTTTCAATTATAAGTTAAAATGTGACAGCAAAGAAAATGTAAAAAGGTAAATTACTGTTATGTTCAACAGCTGTCCCAATAAAAGAGATAATAATAAAAAAAAAATCAGAATGACTTGAAATTGATATGGTATCACTGTGGGGTTGTGTTCTGTTGATCTAAGATGAAATTGTCCTGTGGAAACAGCAATTTTCAATTTTAGAGCATTTTGAAATCGTTAAAAGAGTAGGTCGTATCTTGGCAATTTGAAAAGGCTTTTATTCTGGAAGGCAAAATCAGACTGACTTGATATTGATATGGTATCACTGTGGGGTTGGATACTATTGATCTAAAGTGGAATTATCCTGTGGAAACAGCAATTTTCATTTTTAGAGCATTCTGAAATCGCTAAAAGTTAGGTAAATTATGAGCATTTTCAACAGGCCATTATTTTGGAAGGCAAAATCAGACTGATTTGATATTGATATGGTATCACTGTGGGGTTGTATACTGTTGATCTAATGTGAAATTATCCTGTGGAAACAGCAATTTTCCATTTTAGAGCATTTTGAATTCGCTCCAAGAGTAGGTTGTATGTGGTCAATTTGAAAAGTGTTTTATTTTGGAAGGCAAAATCAGACTGATTTGATATTGATATGGTATCACTGTGGGGTTGGGTACTGTTGATCTAAAGTGGAATTACCCTGTGGAAATAGCAATTTTCATTTTTAGAGCATTCTGAAACCACTGAAAGTTAGGTCTTAAATGGGCAATTTCAACAGGCCATTAGTTTGGAAGGTAAAATCACAATGACTTGAAATTGATATGGTAACATCGTGAGGTTGGTTACTGTTGATCTAATGTGAAATTATCCTGTAGAAACAGGATTTTTTCTATTTAGAGCATTTCGAAATCGTTACAAAAGTAAGTCATAAATGGGCAATTTCAATGGGCCATTACTTTGGAAAGTAAAATCAGACTGACTTGATATTGACATGGTATCACTGTGGGGCTTTATACTGTAAATACAGAGTGAAATTACCCTGTGGAAACAAGAATTTTTCTTTTTAGAGCATTTTGAAATCGTTAGAAGAGTATGGGCAAATATGGGCAATTTCAAATTTCTGTGGTTGGATAGTGTTGATACAAAATGCAACTACTCTTTGGAAATATGACTTTTGCTTTTAAGAGCATTCTGAAGTCATTGAAAGAGTAGTTCAAAAATGAAAATTCACAGGGCTTTTACTTTGAAATCCAAAATAAGATGGCCTTTATATTGACAGGGCGCTATTAGGGTACAATGTTGTGTCATGTAGATCTAACATTAAAATTTGTAAACAAGCCTAAATTATATGTTATTATGTTCTTAACATATCTGTTAATTCACTCGAAGTTGGCTTTTATTTTGAAATCCGGTTTCCACATCCATTCCCGTAATACTTTGAATACACAGGGAACAGAAAACAAACTGGAGGCTGGCTTGACTGCAAGTCCATTTTCTCTGTGTGTGATCAGACTCCGGGAATCAGACTAAACACACTGAATGTGCTCTGAGCTCTGGGTGTTTATATTCACAGGGGCAGCGGGAGACGGAGAGCGGACTTTGTAAATGAACATTTGATGTGTGTTAGACGCAGATTCAACATGGCGGTCTTGAAAACACTGCGTCACAAACTGTTGGCTCCGCCCCAACAGGAAGAAGCGTAACAAAACACACAAAAGTTATTGTAGTTCACTAAAACTGAACTCACAACTAAAACTAGATGTGAAAAAGTTAAAACAGAAATAAAAACTAAACACAAAAAATAAAACTAAATTATTGATAATGATCAATGAAATTATTTTGGAAATTTAAGTTTGGCAAAATTAATGGCTAACATTAACAGATAATTAGACATCAGTTATCAGGTATGTCAACAGGTGAAGTCAGATGTTGAGAAAACAGTCATGATTCTTTATTCGTATACAAGTATAACACGCAGTGAAATGTAACCTGACACGCTCCTCCACTTGTGCAAAAGGGGGAGAAGAACATTATATATTATACAACCCTCGTGCTTAAAATCTAGGCCCTCGTGCTTCTTATATTAAACCCTCCATTAGAAACTTCGGTGTTACCTTTGATCCAGCTCTGGACACACACGCTCTTGTTTTTACCATTTAAGAAATATTGCTAAGCTGAGTCCCATTGTGTCACGCTCCGAATTGGAAATGATTATTCCTGCTTTTGTTTCATCTCGCGTAGATTATTGTAATTCCTTCTTTACTTGCTTAAGTAACGCCTCCCTGGAACGACTGCAGGGTGTTCAAAATGCTGCTGCTAGGCTTCTGACAAAGCATCCCAAAAACTCTCATGCCCCTCCCCTGCTGATTCAACTGCACTGGCTCCCTGTCAAGATCAGGGTCGATTTTAAGATTATAATCATGACCTATAGGGCCCTGCACGGTGTAGCTCCCATCAGTGATCTTCTTCTTCCTTATCGTCCCAGCAGGTCCCTGAGGTCTTGTGCCCAGGGCTTGCTGGTTGTCCAGCATACAAGGTTAAAACAGAGCGTTTGTATCAGTGGCTCCCAGAATCTGGAACTCACTCCCTTTGAGTTTGAGATCTGTGGACTCAGTCATTTCTTTTAATAAGCAGTGTCCCAATTCGCGACGTTGAGAACCAAAACAAAATACCAGAGGCCCAGAAGGATGCAATCAAACAGATGAGTTTATTGAACACACGCGTGGGAAGATGTACACTGCAAAACATCAGATGTAGATCTCCGCCCAAAAATACACTTCAGATTGCTTTTATAACGTCAGGGTTGGTTAACGCCCCTTCTCGCGTTTTACAAGAACATAATTTGCATCTTTTACAGACAATGATCAATTTTAAGAGCTAAATGCAGACACCGAAGTTCCCCTGTCTAGCATCTTCTTCCAAATATGGCGATGAATTCAGGCCCTGAAGATCCCCAGGGACTTGTCCTCCTCTTTGGCCCATCTTCTGTCACCTTTTACTAGGCAAACTCAAATGCAACAAGAAGCTGAATACATTCAGGCCTGTTTCTAGATTATATGTATTATATGTGTTTTGTAGGCGTGTATGCAGTTTTAACCTTCTATAGTTCCAAGTCACTTACACAATAGATCCGGACATCGCGCCGAACGAGGCTTACAACCTCCAATTAATTGACCAAGCTCCAACTCTTTAATAAGCACAAAATGCAATGTGTATAAAATGGTCATAGCTGTACCTGTAATAAAAATGTTAATGTAATGCCAACAGCTTCAATAAATGCTTTTATGAAATGATGATTAATTTGATTATGACTTAATGCAAAGTTAATTAATGCAATGGTAATAATGATGAGTATGAGTAGCAGTAAAATGTTTCCCTTATTCCACAGCAGTTAAGAACTTATCTGTTTAAACTTGCTTTTGGTTGATTTTGTTTGTTCAAGTTTGTATGTCCGTTTTTGCTTCTGTGAAGCACATTTTATCTTGAAAGGTGCTATATAAATAGAATTGTACTTACTTACTTACTTACATCAGGTGACAGAAGAAGAAATATGTTGCAAATAAATTGTCATGAGCTGTGTGTGGAGCAGGCAGGATTGGACCCAAACACAGACTCACAGGCAGGACATCCAGCTTTATTGCGTGAAGGAAAAATAAATACAAAACTCGACCAGGAGACACACAAAACTAAACTCACAAAGGAACACACAGCCATGAGGGAGGTCGCGATGCAGGACAGAGGGAGACACAGACATAAATGTGGGCAAATGGGGAAAGAACCACAGGAGGGAACACAGCTGAAGGTGATACAAACAAACCTGACCATGATGCACACCAGACAGGAAACTACCAAAGTGTGGGATTAAACAAATTATTTCACTGTTACTTATTATCTGTATTGTCATTGCATTAATTAACCTTACATTAAGTCATTATCATTGCATTAGCACCACATAACAAGCATTGCATTAAAGCATTTATTGAAGCTGTTGATATTGCATTAAAGTCTGTATTATAGGTGGTATCATAATCATATAATAATCTTTCATTGCAGGAGCAACTGTAATCATTTTATACACATTGCATTTTGGTGCTTATTAAAGAGTTGAAGCTCGGTCAGTTAATTGATGGTCAGAAGCTTCGTCCGGCCGATCTATTGAGTAAAGTGACTTGGAGCTATGGAAAGGTTGCTTACACGCTTATAAAACACTTATATCATGTTATTCTTTATCATGTTTTATTCATTTATAATCTTAATGTTAAGCTTTGAGTAGTGGAATTTAATTAAAGCATTTATTCAATATATACATATATAGTTTTAGTAGATTGTTACACATATGAGAGTGGCCTCTGTCTGGTTGTGAGCTTTAGTAGGTGAGGTGAGAGGTGAAACAAAGTGCAATTGAGGTCGGGAGACATATACACACACATCTTAGGTAGATTCATTTCTAGGTACAGCTTTTCTGCATTATCAGCAGTCAGACTGTTTCTGTTTTCATCTATCATGTGTGACACTGAGCTAAAAAGCCTTTCACTTTCCACACTGCTACATGGGGCTGAGAGGTATTTACTCGTCTGTTTCTCTGTTTAGAAGTCTCACAAGCACAGCCACAGCTGGGATGACATCAGAGGCTAGTGCGTCGTAGCTGCTCACTTTTTTAGTTAGTTCCTCAAAGGGGGCGAGGATGGCAACAGTCGTCTCCATAAGAGCCCATTGGTGAGCGGTGAGATAGTCAGGGAGTTCGTGCACTCGCTTTTGCTCAATGAGGGACTGGAGCATGTAATACGTGCTGTTCCAGCGCGTCTGTACGTCCTGCTGCAGTCTCTTTATTGGCTGGTTGAGCTGTCCCTGAATGTCCTCGAGGCGGGAGTAGGCTAAGGCTGAATGTTTAAAATGCCCAACTATTTTCCGTCCCACTGCTATAGCATCAGCTACGCTCCTCTGTGCTAATAAGCGTGGGTAAATAAGCGTGGGTAAACTCTTTGTACTCGTTGTCGTGTTGGGATTTTAGGTGCTTGATTAAATTGCTTGTGTTAAGTGCGCTACCTTTAGAGCCTCCTCTGGACAATTTCGCCGAGCACAATTTGCAGTCCGCCTTTGTTTTCGCGTCTTGTTCACTTTGAAATAGTTCCACACGGCTGATATGTCTCGCCTCGCCTTCTCCCAGCTCTGAGCTGCAGCCGGGGCCTGGGGGCGGGCACTCAGCGCCTGTGATTAACCCCTTACATGCCGCTCAAACATAGACAGGTCTCAGACCGTGGTATCGGTCCCCGGTATCGGGGGACTTTTAACGAGTACGAGTACTTTAGAAAATGTGGTATCGAGGCCGATACCGATACCGGTATCGGTGCATCCCTACGCGACACCTTAAAGGCCGGTCCATGAAAATATTGTGACCTGTACTCTGATATAGTGTATTTCTATATGTTAAAACCAAGTAACACTTACTGATTTCTGTTTGTACACAGACATGATTGAAGTGCAGACGTCAGTCTCAGTGTTTGACCTCAGCTGTCCCTCAGCTGTTGGTCTCTCCCAGTGAACATCTTTGCATCTTTAACTCTGCCTCCTCCAACTTCTGTGGAGAGGGGAGGCAGCACTGAACAAAGAGCTGTGACTGCTAAACGTTTTCTTCAGTAGAAATTAAAGCTACACAGGGAGAAACATCAGTGTGGCATATATCATTTGTATATTATGTATATCATTTCAAACAGAGGTGATCCAGTAATGCTGCACTAATGAATTAAACTATTCACTTTAGCTAAAGTTATTAAGTTAGCTAAAAACCTGGGATGCTGTGTAAGACATAAATAAACCTAAAATACAATGGATGGACATTCATGTTCATGTTTCCCTGGAATCATGTTTGTGTGTCAAAGCTGAACCAGAGCAAACTATGCTAAATTAGCATTTATAGCTAACAGCTACAATAAGTATAACGGTTTTTGTCAGGCTATCATTTGTTTACATGACGCCTGTTCTTATACATATAATAAACTCTCAGAAAGATTACCAACCTGAGAGTTTGTCTGCTGGTCTGACATGATGAATGACTTCTTAATCCAGCTCAAGATGCTGTTGGTTTCTGTCAGTAAGACTTTCAGTGCTGCTAAAACGTAGTCCTATTAATCTGTGCTCAGTTACTGTTGAACCGGAACCAGACGTCAGTCCCAAAACCTGAATTGTAGAACTGAAACTGAACGGTAAGAAGTGAAATTTTTAAAAGATAAAATACAGTTTCAAAGCATTTACTCAAGTTTACTCAATCTGAGCAGTTCAAATTCAAATTTAACTTCTTCAAATTCAGTTTCTGATGGCACAACGTTCTGCCCATATCACGGCTCCATCTAGTGGACTGATAGTAGAGCAGCTGATGGCAGCTTCCTCTGCCTCACACTGCTGTCTGGCTGCATTCAGCTGACACTGAGATGAAGCAGGAAAGAAGCAGCTGATATTTGGACAGCACACATGATGAAAGGAGGATTTCAGTTGATGTGCACATGAATGATTTGTGTTTCCTCTGCAGGTGAAGGTAGAAAGTGTGTGTGAGCTGATGTGAATTGAGCAGCATGGATCAGTGTGAGGACAGAGAGGAGGGAGTCCCTCCCTCTAAAACCACTCTGTGTGGGGAACATGAGAGCCAGACCAAAGCTCAGAGGTGAGATGACCATCTCTAACTGTCCACGACTCTTCTCCATGTCACAGCTCAGCACTCACATCACTGCTCCATCCTTATTCACAGGAAGAAACGAGGAACTAAACGTAAACATGAACCTGAACCCAGCTGTGTGTCCTTAAAGAGTGACTGGTCTGCAGACCGTCCCATCAATTTTAAATCCCAGCCTGTGTCTGCTGCAGAGAGGTGAGCTGTTTGTAACATGAACTCTTTGATCTCAGGTTGGTGTCTGATTTAAATGAACTGTTTGACGTTTCCTGGTCTCTAAACTTCATCTCAAAGGAAGTAACCGAGTGAGGAATTCCTTTATTCTATAAAACATGTCCAACATTTAAACTCCTGCTGCTCACAGTAGGACCGTCAATAGTCCTGCACTGTGTAAATGACTGTGTTTACCTCTGGGTGGCGCTCTGTTTTTACTACTAGTTCAGATTTTCCTTCTGGTCATGCTCAGCCTGCAAACAAGTTTCTCTTTGGGATGATGAGTATTTTAAGTTTCCATCAGCTTCTGTGGCTGCAAATGAAAAACACATTTTTGTTTGGGAATGGATGTTTGTATCTGTGTGTGCCTGTATGTCTGTGTCTATATGTCAGGTTGGGTATCAGATGCCACCTCTCTGGGGACATCTCAGGCCCTCCAAGGTATGGAGGCCTATCTCCCCCCACCACTTCCCCTGCCAGTGGCAGACGCCCTCAGACATCGGTGCGTTGGTGGTTCTTTGTGTCCTGGGGTGGGCGCCCGGGTACACACCGGCTCACTCCTTGGTGGCTGCTTATCGGGGCCTGGAGCCTGGGGCTCGCTCGGGCCACTCCGGGGGTGGGGTGCCCTCGGCCTCTCGGCCTGGGGCTCGGTCACTCAGGCACAGCTGGCTGCCGGCGGAGCTCACGGGCGCGTCACTGCAACCCCCCCTGGCTTCTGCTCCGCGGCTGCTGAGTGACCCCTCATCTGGGACTCTCCTCGGCTCTTTCTGGGACAGTGGCGCAGCTGCCCCTCTGTTGGTCTTCCTTGGTCTCTTGTGTTCTGGGGGCCTCTGGATGTCTGGAGTTTTGATCTCCTCCATACCTGCTTCATGCCCTGGAGGACGGGGCTGTGGCCCCCCCACACCCTGTAGCAGATCATTACATGAAGGAACCTTTTAAAAACAAGCGCGTCCATGCTCACAGGTGTACACACGGGTGCTCACACACACAAACTACACCCTTTTTGGCTCCTACCTCAAAGCACACTGTGCGCTGTCGATCTTACGTGCTGCACAATAATGTTTAATATTTAGTATTTACTGTCATATTCCCATATATCATCGTGATGTTGTTTATTCTATTGCTCTCGTTTTCTTCTGCTTGTTTTCTTTTTTCTTTCTCAACAGGTGATCCAGGTGATTGATAGATGTATTTTTTTTGTCTGCTTATTTTGTTGGTTTTTGGTTTTTTTGCCCTTTATCCCCGTCCCTCTTCTCCACTGTTTTTCCCCCTCTTCCTTTCTCCCTTTTCTTTTCCTCATTCAAGTCTGTCCCGTATCTAGCAAGTGAAAATAAAAAAAATAAATAAAATAAACAATAAAAGGTGAATCAAACAGACCATTACGGCAAGGCTGGGATGGTCAATTTGGTAAAGTAAATCCGTTGGGCATCTTTCTTTGCCTTTAGACAATAATTCTGATGCAAAAGAACCAAACGGGACAGGCAAAAAAAAAAATTAAAAAATAGGAAGCCGAATCCTAACAGCTTTCATTTGGTCTTGTCTCAGACACAATTCTGTCTTATGTCCAAAACAACCTGCTAGGAATAAACCAAGCCTACGTGCCCATGTACTTTTAACAACTCCAGTGTAATAAAATGCTTCTGATTTACCAAAAAACCTCTAACTGATGCGAACGATAAGGAGTTTACCGATATGTTTATAGTTGCACAAAGACGTCACAGCAGGTACTGTCAGCAATGTTTCTCATACTTTTATCTTATAGATGAGTAAAACTGCAATGAATGGTTGAGTTCAATGTTTTTGTGTCATTTCTTTGTTTTCTTTTTATCTGCTTCCTGGATATGACTCATTAATAAATAATAATTACTAAAAGGCTTTTGGAAATCACAATAATCTGTTTCCTAAAATAGTGTTTAGCAGTCTTTATTTCTGATCTTGTATTTTGATCAGCAAAGAAACAAAATGAACTACATAATCTGAAAAGCAGAGATGAGATTCTGAGACCACCTGAGTGGAAGCTTTCTACTACTTGGCCACGCCTACAAATTCAGTCAATAAAAATTATGAACATAATATGACCCGCCAGCCACTGGGGAAAAATCCAAAGTGTTGCTGGTTATGTGGACCAACCTATTTCAACAGTTGTAAATGGATGGAAAACCCCCAACATACAAGCAGCAAGCCGAGGGGATACTAAAATACCCACCCCAGCTACTGCCTCTTAGCAAGAGTAAGTCGAGACTGAGACAGTCCAGTCCGTCTCCAGGAAACTGGTTCTTGTTAGCTGAGCCTGACTATATACCTGAAGGCCTGAAGGTACCTCTCAACCTAGCTCAGACTCCTTCCCCACCAGAGAGCTGACATTCCATGTCAGACTTGCTAGTCTCAGTAGCCAGGGACCAGTCTGCCAGGATCTCCACTCATGGCCAGCACACACTTCACCTAACCCCTAAGGCACGATCTATTGGTAGGGGGCCTACAGGAGGAGAACTTCTGCACAATCTTGTCAAATTTGAATAGTTTTTAGCAACAGTCAGTTAATGATTTCAGTAATAAAGAAATGTGTTCACAGAGCGAGGAAGAGGAGTGGTGTTTGTGAGGAGGAGCAGCTGTCCTGCTGTGCTTTGTGTCAGGACGTCTTGAAGGATCCAGTCTTTACCAGCTGTGGACACTGGTTCTGCAGACAGTGCATCTGCTCATACTGGGACCAGTCTGCTTCATCAGGAGTCTCCTCCTGTCCCCAGTGTGGAGAAAGATCCAGAGCTGGACTGCAGACAGCCAGTCAGAGCAGCTGTGTACAAAGTAAGACTGAACATCTGTCTGCTGATGGACGCATTTCTGAAAACTGGACTTCTTGTTGTTGTTCAGACATTGAAGGGTTTTCTTTCTGTTTTTCTTTCTTTCAGCAGATGTTGGTCTGCAGGAGGTTTTAGATGAACATAAGATCAGTCTGAGGAGGAGATGTGAACGTGTGACTGAAGGAAGTGATGAAACAGGAAGTAGAACCCTCCTCAACAGGATCTACACTGAGCTCTACATCACAGAGGGACAGAGTGAAGAGGTTCATACCCAACATGAGGTGAGGCAGCTGGAGACAGCTTCCAAGATGGACGCCCTCCATGACGCTCCAATCAGGTGCCAGGACATCTTTAAAGCCTTACCTGACCAACAGAGACCCATCAGAGTGGTTCTGACCAACGGCGTGGCTGGTGTTGGAAAAACCTTCTCAGTGCAGAAGTTCACTCTGGACTGGGCAGAGGGCTTGGAGAACCAACATGTCAGTGTGGTGGTTCTGCTTTCATTCAGGGAGCTGAACCTGATCAGAGATGAGCAGTACAGTCTTCTGGAGCTGCTCCATGTTTTCCATCCAACATTACAGAAGGTCACAGCAGAGAAGCTGGCTGTCTCTCAGCTTTTGTTCATCTTTGACGGCCTGGATGAAAGCAGACTTTCATTGGATTTCACCAACAGGAAGCTGCTGTCTGATGTCACACAGAAGTCATCAGTCAGCCAGCTGCTGACAAACCTCATCCAGGGGAAGCTGCTTCCCTCGGCTCTCGTCTGGATAACTTCCCGACCTGCAGCAGCCAATCAGATCCCTCCTACATGTGTTGACAGGCTAACAGAAGTACGAGGCTTCACTGACGCCCAGAAGGAGGAGTACTTCAGGAGGAGATTCAGTGATGAAGAGCTGTCCAGCAGAATCATCTCCCACATGAAGACATCCAGGAGCCTCCACATCATGTGTAGTATCCCAGTCTTCTGCTGGATCACTGCTACAGTTCTGGAGCACATGTTGACTACAGAGCAGAGAGGAGAGCTGCCCAAGACCCTGACTGACATGTACTCACACTTCCTGCTGGTTCAGACAAAGAGGAAGAAGAACAAGTACCATGAGGGACATGAGACGAGTCCACAGGAGCTGATGGAGGCTGACAGGGAAGTTCTTCTGAAGCTGGGGAGGCTGGCGTTTGAACATCTGGAGAAAGGAAACATCATGTTCTACCAAGAAGACCTGGAGCAGTGTGGTCTGGATGTGACAGAGGCCTCGGTGTACTCAGGAGTTTGTACAGAGATCTTCAAAAGAGAGTGTGTGATCTTCCAGAAACCAGTCTACTGCTTTGTTCATCTGAGCATTCAGGAGTTTCTGGCTGCAGTCTACATGTTCCACTGTCACACCAACAGGAAGACAGAGGTGCTGGAGGACTTTCTGGGGCTAGACTGGTATGATGACAGTGATGATGATGATGATGATGATGATGATGCAGGCAACTCTTTTCTGGATGATTTCCTCAACAGAGTCATGTATAAATCCCTTGAGAGTGAAAATGGCCACCTGGACCTGTTTGTTCGCTTCCTTCATGGCCTCTCTCTAGAGTCCAACCAGAGACTCTTAGGAGGTCTGCTGGGTCAGACAGAGATCTGTCCAGAAATCATCCAGAGTGTTATCAACAACCTGAAGAAGATGAACAGTGATGAAATCTCTCCTGACAGAAGCATCAACATCTTCCACTGTCTGATGGAGATGAACGACCTCTCAGTACATCAGGAGATCCAAGAGTTCCTGAAGTCAGAGAACAGATCAGAGAAGAAACTCTCTGAGATCCAGTGCTCAGCTCTGGCCTTCATGCTGCAGATGTCAGAGGAGGTTCTGGATGAGTTGGACCTGCAGAAGTACAACACATCAAAACGGGGACGACAGAGACTGATTCCAGCTGTGAGGAACTGCAGAAAGGCTCGGTGAGTCCAGATGTGATCATTAACATCATTAATTAGTGTAGATCAGTAGTTTAGTTGGTAAATGGTAAATGGACTGGTTCTTATAGTGCTTTTCTACTCTGTCTGAGCACTCAAAGCACGTTTATACAACTAATTCATTCACCCAATCACACAAGCACTTCTTTCTGAGCTTTTAAGTGCTAAGTAGTGCTAAGTAGTCTACCATTCATTCACATTGCTCCGATGGAGCAACATGGGGTTAGTATCTTGCCCAAGGATATTTGGCATGCAGACTGGAGCAGCCTGAGACCGAACCACCGACCTTCTGGTTAATGGCTGATCTGCTCTGCCACCTGAGCTACAGCCACCCACAGTACTAAACGACTCTCATTAGTTTTTCTCAGATAAAATGACATTTTGTGTTGATCAGTAAATGTGTGTGTGCGCTTAGCATGATCCTGCATTGGTAGTCGTACGCTGTGTGTTGTAGACTCGCCTTGTAATCGGAAGGTTGCCGGTTTGAGCCCCGGCTCGGACAGTCTCGGTCGTTGTGTCCTTGGGCAAGACACTTCACCCGTTGCCTACTGGTGGTGGTCAGAGGGCCCGGTGGCGCCAGTGTCCGGCAGCCTCGCCTCTGTCAGTGCGCCCCAGGGTGGCTGTGGCTACATTGTAGCTGCCATCACCAGTGTGTGAATGTGTGTGTGAATGGGTGGATGACTGAATGTAGGGTGAAGCGCTTTGGGGTCCTTAGGGACTAGTAAAGCGCTAAACAAATACAGGCCATTTACCATTTGCCATTTACAAACAGAGACAAATATCCAGAGCAGTCACCGTCTGAGCTTCTCCTCTGACACAGAGTTTAGTGGCATAAACATGGTGAGTGAGAGTGAAGGTGCTGAGGAAGACTCTGGTTTAGTGTGATTAAAGTGTGATATACTGATGAGTGGCAATGCTGTGGGTCAGAGTGAGGGCTCAGAGGTGAACCAGCTGTGCTCTCTTACTGCCCACAGTGGGACAAACTGAGTGAGAAGACACTGCTGACATCTGGACTGAACATGTGTCAAATCTGTGAGCTAACACTGATGTCACAGCAGCACATGGATTCACTCTCATTCCTGCTGCTGCTCCTAATGATGAATGTCTGACTTCATTTCCTCATTAATCACAGAGCTGATTGTTCAATGTTTAGTTGTTGCTGCAGAAATGTCGTCCCTATTTTCTGCTGATGGAATTCACTGCTGTGTTTCTGGCTGCTGTTTACATCCCCGAGCTAACTTCCTGGCAGCCAAACGTCATGATGTCATCAGTGCTTTATAGACGGTGGGAGGTTTAGGTTGTAACCACAAACTGTTTGTGTCCGTACGCTGCAACCTTCCACACCATTCCTTTATTGTACAGACTCAGCAGCAGCTCCATGGATCCCAAATCCAAGAGTGGAGAACAGATTTGAAGTGTGTCACATCCATGCAGTCACAGCTGTTTCCACCATATTGAATCGGTGTGTAACTTTGCCAAAACAATGTGGGACTCTGTAGTTTTCTCTGGTCCCCTCCCCAATCAGACCAGGAGTGACATGTCAACCCGTTCTCACTCCCGATGCGTAAAATACTGACGATTTGTCACGTCCCTTGACTTCTCATGCTGACGCTAAAGGTACCCTTCCACGTTTTTATGAGATGCTGTGGGTTGTCAATTCATTCCAATATGAACCCGCTCGCGGCGATAAGAGACGCTTCAAGCAGAGGCTCGAGCCATCCATTTACTCCAATAATAACCCCGTCACGGCGAAACATGGCATCTTGAAGTACAATCTAACTGGAGAACCGGGGACCCTCTAAGCGAACGTGTTTTTCTCCCTAATTTAATGCTTTCTTTTAATGACATCGTTAACATTTCTCAACAAAAACACATGAAAGTATCACTGATAATTCAGCAATAAAATCGCTTCATGTTGTGGCCATCACACAGTGTTTTCCAAAGTGATTCACGATCTGAAAGTGCGCAGATTTAACGTACATAATCCTTTGTTAGGTTTATTGTTTTCATTTCACACGTAAAACACATTTATAGATTCATTCACCACTCCTGTTAGTTTTGGATGCGCTCGGCTCCAACTAATCAGACCAATTTACGCAGACGGCGCACTAATCCCGCAACTGCACACTACCCATAATCCTCAACCGCCGTTGCTATGGAAATGAAGATAATCAACAGCTTGGTGCTACCCGTTATTCCTTTATTTACTCTAAAATAATAACCAGCGATAATACGAAAATAAACTGGCCCAGTTTTTAATTATGTAATTACAAATTGCAAATTTTATTTTTTTTATTTTATTTTATTTTTTACAAATTGCAATATTTATCTACAGCGCGCATTTAGCAAAACGTCAACAGATCTTAAGCAAGGCGATTGGATGGTTTTTACTGCAATGCATCTTGGGAGTCGTAGTAAATGTATCTTTCAACTCACGGTCCTGCAGCGAATTTTTCGACTCGACACGAGGCAGATCCTAGCTAAGTAAGTTGTGATAAACTCTATGGGTAATTTGCATGTTCACTGAAATATTAATCAGCTGATATTAAACTTGAAATGTTTTCACAGAGCAGTCTGTGTACCAAGAGAACTACTTCTGCAAAAGTTTATTTAATTTTTTTTCATGTGTAAGACACTTGCTTGGCCACCCAGCTAATGTTAGTACTGCTCTATTTTAGCAATGTATCTTTTCTGTAATTGATTCAGTTCTTTAAACCCTATTCTCGTAATTAACTCAATATTAACGACTTTAATCTCGTAATTGATTTTTTTTCTAAATATGGTGTAATACTGCCTATTATTATATTATTTATTTATTTGGTCAGAAATTATTTTTTTAATCATCTCACCAAAACAGACCTGAAACAATCCCTACATGTTCCATTTTCATTTGCAGAAATGACAAAGCCAAAAACCAAACCATGCCCTTCCTGTCAGGCTCCAAACACCTGCAACAGGAAGACATGCAGTGGATGCCTGGGCAGCCTGAACGTAAAGGAGGGTTTGAAAAAAAACATGAACAGTTTAAAAACAGTAACTGGGCTGCCTCTGTTAAAAACAACAGAAATGTGAGCAGGGTGGTGAACTCAGCCCAGTTGTCAGTAAGTTTAAAAGTTCTGATCTAATAAGTGGTTGGTCTGCTAGACAATTCTTTATTAATCACAGTTGTCAATGTTTTCTTGTATATCATGAAGTAAGAAACTAACAAGACATGTATATACTCATAAAATATTTATTTATCTAAGAGCATAAATAAAAAAGTTATTCACATCAGAATAACATCATCACACTAAAGACATCAAACTAGAAAAAACTTAAACTATTTTTATTTAAGCTACTTCTGATTTTTAATTTAATCGGCTATTAACTGAGAGACAAAACATTTCAAGATGGATTTTATCATACATTTACAGGTTTGGTCACCATAAATACTTTTTAACTATCTACAACAATAAAACAACAAAGATGTGAAACTTAAAGGTTTGTTATACATCTGTTTGCTTACATGAAAGACTGGCTGCATGTTTAATCCATTATCTGTAACCAGGTGTCCTTATCAGGTAGCCTATCCTAGCTGTCTTTGGGTGATACTCATCGTACACCCTAGATAAGTAGGCAGTTCACCACGAGATACATAGAGACAAACAAGATGGTGAGGATGAGGATAGTTAACAGTCACCAGCCATTCGATGTCCTGTTGCTAACATGAAAATAGTGTTATATATGCCTTATTACCTCCCCATGTGGTGTTCACATCACGAAAGCTAGCCATCGTGAACCTCTGGTGTTACACGCCTTAACAATTTTGTATGTGTGTGTGTGTATAGTATGGTCTTTCACACTCATGTATATACAAATGTAATTTTAAAAATCTTCACGAAAACCAGACCTGATAATTCTCTTTGAGACTTTCTAGTATAACAAATGTTATAATGTTACCAATATGACACCAAGATTCTTAAATAACTTAGATACTTCTTAAGAGGTTACCTGATTACCTCCCTGAGGTCGTTAGCATCACCATTGTACAAAACTCTTACGTCACAGTACTAGCTTGAAGTGTCAAATGTTATGCACTACAAAGTCAGGAAAGTAGTGTCATCAGAGGATAAAAGTCATTAGCTATCTGGATTTATAGTCACACTCATTAATTTATTAATGTACAATGTAGAAAAGCACTACAGATGTCACACTACCCCCGAGGGCACTTGTACTGAATGATTTGGGTCAGTGAGTGTGTGAGATGACTTATTTGATACCAATATTTACAAGTTGTAACTTTAGTAAAACCTAACTGAAAACATGCAAATCACTACGTGTACTGTACATTTTCAACCCATTTTAATGAATGTTTAATATTTAAAATTTTTCAGAATTACAAGTTTCACCTCCTGCTAAAAGTTCTACACCAGCAGCTGGACCATCCTCTGCTGACAGTGTCGATGCTGGACCAGTCCCAGACCCAGAGGCTCTAAACCAGGAATTTATTCTTCATTTAGAGCCTGAACCAACATCTTCCCTCTGTCAGCCTCCTGCATCCTCCTCTTCATCTCTGCTTCCTCCTGCATCCTCCTCTCAGTCTCTGCTTCCTCCTGCATCATCCTCTCAGTCTCTGCTTCCTCCTACATCCTCCTCTTCATCTCTGCTTCCTCCTGCATCCTCCTCTTCATCTCTGCTTCCTCCTGCATCCTCCTCTCAGTCTCTGCTTCCTCCTGCATCCTCCTCTTCATCTCTGCTTCTTCCTGCATCATCCTCTTCGTCTGTGCTTCCTCCTGCATCCTCCTCTCCATCTCTGTTTCCTCCTGCATCCTCCTCTTCATCTCTGCTTCCTCCTGCATCCCCCTCTTCATCTCTGCTTCCTCCTGCATCCTCCTCTTCGTCTCTGCTTCCTCCTGCATCCTCCTCTCCGTCTCTGCTTCCTCCTGCATCCTCCTCTTCGTCTCTGCTTCCTCCTGCATCCTCCTCTCCGTCTCTGCTTCCTCCTGCATCCTCCTCTCCGTCTCTGCTTCCTCCTGCATCCTCCTCTTCATCTCTGCTTCCTCCTGCATCCTCCTCTTCATCTCTGCTTCCTCCTGCATCCTCCTCTCCATCTCTGCTTCCTCCTGCATCCTTCTCTTTGTCTGAGCTTCCTCCTGCATCCTCCTCTCAGTCTCTGCTTCCTCCTGCATCCTCCTCTCCATCTCTGCTTCTTCCTGCATCATCCTCTTCATCTGTACTTCCTCCTCCATCCTCCTCTCCATCTCTGTTTCCTCCTGCATCCTCCTCTTCATCTCTGCTTCCTCCTGCATCCTCCTCTTCATCTCTGTTTCCTCCTGCATCCTCCTCTCCGTCTCTGCTTCCTCCTGCATCCTTCTCTTTGTCTGAGCTTCCTCCTGCATCCTCCTCTCAGCCTCTGCTTCCTCCTGCATCCTCCTCTTCATCTCTGCTTCCTCCTGCATCCTCCTCTCCATCTCTGCTTCTTCCTGCATCATCCTCTTTGTCTGTGCTTCCTCCTGCATCCTCCTCTCCATCTCTGCTTCTTCCTGCATCATCCTCTTCGTCTGTGCTTCCTCCTGCATCCTCCTCTTCATCTCTGCTTCCTCCTGCATCCCCCTCTTCGTCTCTGCTTCCTCCTGCATCCTCCTCTCCGTCTCTGCTTCCTCCTGCATCCTCCTCTCCGTCTCTGCTTCCTCCTGCATCCTCCTCTCTGTCTCTGCTTCCTCCTGCATCCTCCTCTCCGTCTCTGCTTCCTCCTGCATCCTCCTCTTCATCTCTGCTTCCTCCTGCATCCTTCTCTTCGTCTGAGCTTCCTCCTGCATCCTCCTCTCAGTCTCTGCTTCCTCCTGCATCCTCCTCTCTGTCTCTGCTTCCTCCTGCATCCTCCTCTCCAGCTCTGCTTCTTCCTGCATCATCCTCTTTGTCTGTGCTTCCTCCTGCATCCTCCTCTCCATCTCTGTTTCCTCCTGCATCCTCCTCTTCATCTCTGCTTCCTCCTGCATCCTCCTCTCCATCTCTGTTTCCTCCTGCATCCTCCTCTCCATCTCTGCTTCCTCCTGCATCCTCCTCTCCATCTCTGCTTCCTCCTGCATCCTCCTCTCCATCTCTGTTTCCTCCTGCATCCTCCTCTCCATCTCTGCTTCCTCCTGCATCCTCCTCTCCATCTCTGCTTCCTCCTGCATCCTCCTCTCCATCTCCACTTCCTGCATCTCCCTCAATTTCTACGGCGTACACCTCGGATGTCCCAAACAAAAAAAGGACAAGGAAAGGTTAGACGTTATGGTATTGTAAATGTACGAAACACATGACAGGTTTGTTAAGTTTAAGATTTCTTTTTCTTAATTTTTGCATTTTCTCCAGTTTTACAGAACTCATGTAAATATTTAATTTGTTATTTTTCAGAATGCCGAAAACACCGCACACAGAAGATTTTCAAATATGAAGAGATAGTAGACAGGAGAGTTGTAAATGTAAGTAATTTAGCCTGCTGCTGTGCAGATTTGTTTGCGTCTTTGGACTTCCCAGATTTGAACTGTGCCTGACTGACTATCCATAAGCTTTTGTATTTGATGAATCTACACTAATTCAGCCACTGAGTCAGGATTTCACTCCAAATAGGACATTAAATAAGAACATACCACCTGATACGACCTGGTCGTGCTGCCTTCCTGATGTTTACGTTCTTTAAAGTCCTCCTGACATCATGCTCAGAAGGAGTGATTGATGTGGAGGTGCTCCTTCCCATTCAGTAACATCTGCTTCAGTTAGTTTTGCTTGTGAGCCACAATGTAAGCAGTGTTGCTTTGCTGACATGCACTCGATGCTGGCAGTACAAGCATTGTAGTGGTTCTTATGCTTTTGTAAACTAATTGTATAATATATTGAGCCATTCAATAGTACACAAATGTTTATAAGCTCCTTTTTGTATGCAACTTGCATGTCTTTCTGAATTAATTGTTTGTTTATATCATGTTTCTCAGGAAAAAGAAGAAGTTAAAGTCAAGTGGAAGCCCTGCTCAACATGGTATGTAGTAACAACTTTGTTGGATGGGAGCAGACATTCATATTGTTGATAAATAGTTATCACCTCAATTTGAATTCATGTATTAGGACTAAAGTAAATTGGGAGCTTTTAGCTATCAAGCTGCTCTTCTGTGAGGAGCTTGATAGATGTCCACCTCCAGAGTCCATTATGAGTTTTGGAGGTGGACATGGTCAACACTTTTAAGAGTAGGCATAAGACTTTACTTCTTTATAGAGCTTATAGTTAGGGCTGGTTCAGGTCAGCCCTTAGTTATGCTGTAATAGGACCAGACTGCTGGGGGTTAGTGTCCCCCCCCTCTCTCTCTCTGTCTGTCTCTTTCAGGGTTATGCAGGCTCAGTATTGGTTGAAGATGCAGTCACGTCTCGTTTTACTGAAAACTCTCCCCCTCTCCCTCACCATCTGTAAACATACATGTCTCAGTAATGCAGTTCATGCATGTTACTAACTAAACTTCTTCCCTGGAGTTTCTGTGCTCTCTCTCATCCAGCAGGTTCCGATGGATCGTGGCTGCTGCTGTGGTCCTGCTTGACATCTACTTCATATATTATTACTCTCTGACTTGATTTGATTAATTTATATTACAGTGAAGGTGTATAAAGCATGACATGAATATAGAAGATATTTCATCCTAAAAAATTGTCATATGTCACAACCTAAATTATCCTATTTTGTGTGTGTGTGTGTGTGGTTGTGTGGTTGTTGTTGTTGTTTGTTATGTTTTTCTCCTGACAGTGGCAAAGTGTGGGATGACACATGGGAACCTGCACAGTTTTATACACAGTAAACCAGGCACCACAGGTCGGAGAGATCGCACAGTTCAGTTTGTAGTTCAGCATAAAAGTTCAAAATAAAATATTTACTATACATTTCAGCCAGTGTCAGTCTCTGTTTCACTCTCTAATTTGTTTAAAGTAAAGTAAGTAACATCTTGTATGAGGTGATTAGGGTCAGCAGTACTGTGTATGGGAGCCTAAAGCAAAGTTAACTGCACCAGTACCAGCTTCAGAACATATTGTATATTATATGTTTCTACCTTTTTGTAATATGTCATGTTTAGATGCAGTGACAATTGCACATTTGGAGTTGTGGTCATATGTGGTTTATATATATATATATATATATATATATATATATATATATATATATATATATATATATATATATATATATATACAGGGTATTAGAAAAAATTGACATTTTTTGCAATTTTTCTTGTTTGTTTGCACATCATTATTGTGTGCATATTGCATATGTAACATTATTATTATTGTTAATATTATTATTAGATACCAAAGATACAATTTGATTAAGGGTTTTCCTGTCATAATGTCAATAAAAATGCAATTACACACGTAAACAATAGGATCAAAATAAACTTTTAAAAAGTCTGTTGATCAAATGCTGATTTTCAAAACATTCTAGAGGAAAATAGAGATAAAATAATCTGAATAGTAACGGTGATCTTGGATGATGATGGAGGCTTGAATGGATTATTCTGTTTCAATCAATAGGTTCATATCTATGACAAATATTTTTGATACGTTTAACAGGTTGGTTTAGGCCTGGCAATACAGCAAATATTCACAAACTTTTGTTTTTGAAGAATGTTTATCTTTTTTGGGATGAAGCTATCTGGCAACATGACACAGCCCTTTAACCTCATCTGTATGTCTATCATGTGGCTATGGTACTGAGTTTTGGTTTGATGCATATGTAGGTTACAGCTGGGGAATGGCAGTATGTTGTGGATTGATTTGGCATGTTCAACCACTGTCACACCAAACTCTCTCACTTATAACATGATCAAGGCCTCTTACTCAGTGTCATGGATTTTCTATACTTTTGGGGACACAGGGCCAAAGTCTGAGGCAGTAAGTCAGATCAAAGAAGGCAATGATTCTAAAATGGGAGTTTACTCATGTCATTGTATATATCCAGGAATATGTGCCTGAGGATAGTTGTCATGAAATCAATATTAAATCAAAGTATTCCTTAATTACCACAGCTGACACGAGTTCTCCATAGCTGCCTGCTGTCTCAGGATCTGTCTTCAAAAAGGACCAGGGAGTGCTAACATGTTATGTTCTAAACTGATGAAGAAAATGTACATTAAACATAATATAAACTTACTAAGTGAAGTAATGTCAAGAGGATTCCTTTAGCTCCTATTGGGTTGGTTCCTTGATCAGTGCAATACAGAATCATTAATCTGGCTTTATGTAATGTCCTTAAAACACGTCAAAATGAGGCTCAGTAATCTGTGTGGCCTACACATGCCTGTATGACCTCCCTACAACACCTGGGCATGCTCCTGATGAAGTGGCAGATGCTCCCCTGATGGATCTCCTCCCAGACTCCAGGACTAAAGCATCTGCCCACTCCTGGACATTTTGTGGTGCAGTTGGTGGATGGAGTGAGACATGATGGGCGGGCCAGTCCACAGAATCAATGCCTTCGTCTTGCAGGAACTGGTGACACACTCTAACCACATGAGGTCTAGCGTTGTCTTGCATTAGGAGGAACCCGGGGCCACCCACACCAGCATATAGTCTCACAAGGGGCCTGAGGATCTCATCTCAGTACCTAATGGCAGTCAGGCTACCTCTGCTGAACACATGGAGGGCTGTGCAGTCCCCAAAGAAATGCCACCCCACACCAAAACTGACCCACTGCCAAACCGTCATGCTGGAGGATGTTGCAGGCAGCAGAAGGTTCTCCACGGCGTCTCCAGACTCTGTCACAAGTGCTCAGTGTGAACCTGCTTTCATCTGTGAGGAGCACAGGGCGCCAGTGGCAAAGTTGCCAATCTTTGTGTTCTCTGGCAAATGCCAAACATCCTGCACGGTGTTGGGCTGTAAGCACAACCCCCACCTGTGGACGTCGGGCCCTCATAACACCCTCATGGAGTCAGTATCTGACCGCTTGAGCAGACATGTGCATATTTGTGGCCTGCTGGAGGTCATTTTGCACGGCACTGGCCTTTATTTCCTACCCCACAGTACCTTCCCTTACCGATTGTTTCCTACTCTTTTACTTATTCTTTGATAACGGTTGTCTGTCTAGATAAGCAATTTCATTTGCTCTGGGGCGAGTCACTGGCTCGGGTGCATTCTGGGACTGTCAGTTCACCACTGTGCTGGCATGCTTCTTAACAAACACACCACTACAGCAAACATCTCAATTGTACTTGTTGATTTCTTCGACAAAACACTGAACAAAAATTTTCCTTATGAGTGTGCTGCCTGGTGCTTTTAAATTTTGTGATCATTTGAGCAGCCCAGAAAGCATCCCATGAATTAAATTATGTTATTGTATCTGAACATGTACACTAGTCGTTAAATTAGATGGGAAAGAATGATTCAGGGTAAACAACTGCACCAAGGAAATTCCATTTTTCTTCTCAAAATGTAAAATGTCTGTTGATGATAAGCAATTTCTAAAACAGACATTGTAAAAATCACATTAAACAGAGATGTGATTAACTTTTTATTTTACCAAACATAACATCAATGATGACACAATCAGTCTTCATCAGAAGTGCTCAAATCACTCTCAGCGGCATTGTCTGGAATGTCCTCCTCCTCCTCCGAGTCCATTTCCAGGAGTGGTTGGTGGCTGAGGATTCTCTTGTACGTGTCCTTTACTTTGAGCATTTCAGCTTTCAGTTCACTTTTTTTTTTTAAACCAGCTATGGAGTCCTTTCTGTGCATCCTCCGACATGCCAACAAGGGAGGCTGGAAAAACAACAAAACTATTAAATATAAGTAAAACAAACAAACAAAAAAATCACCTCATAAACACAAGGAATTAGGATCCTGTAATTAAACATTTTTTTTAAAGGGAGAAGGCAGTGTTAGCCACCAACCTAGATATAGGTAAAAGATCCAGTAAGACTTTAGCATCTGCTATTATTTTCAATCAATTCATCAAAAAATTAATAAATAAAAGATGTCCTGATCCCCAAGGACCCCAAGAAGGGACCGGTCCCGTCCAATAACCTGCCTCAGTACTACATGGAAGCTCCTGTCAGGCATCATATCGGCTAAGATGAACAGGCACATGGGTCAA
Organism: Perissodus microlepis; assembly: GCF_051167445.1. Lineage (NCBI taxonomy): Eukaryota > Metazoa > Chordata > Actinopteri > Cichliformes > Cichlidae > Perissodus > Perissodus microlepis. The sequence goes on along the minus strand of NC_140471.1, from coordinate 1,024,427 downwards.
TACATGAGTGGGGCACAGAAAGGAATTGGCAAGAATACCAGAGGCGCAAAACACCAGCTACTGGTAGACAGAACAGTCAGCCGAGACTGCAAGACCAGACTGACCAACCTGTGCACTGCCTGGATTGATTACAAGAAGGCCTATGACTCAATGCCCCACAGCTGGATACTGGAATGCTTAGAATTGTACAAGATCAACAGGACCCTAAGAGCCTTCATCAAGAACTCAATGGGGATGTGGCGTACAACACTAGAGGCCAACTCCAAGCCCATAGCACAAGTCACCATCAAGTGCGGGATCTACCAAGGAGATGCTCTGTCCCCACTGCTGTTCTGCATAGGCCTGAACCCCCTCAGTGAGATCATTAACAAGACTGGCTACGGATACCGACTACGGAATGGAGCAGTTGTCAGCCACCTCCTGTACATGGATGACATCAAGCTGTATGCCAAGAGTGAACGAGACATCGATTCACTGATCCACACTACCAGGCTATACAGCAATGACATTGGAATGTCGTTCGGACTGGAGAAGTGTAGTCGAATGGTAACAAAGAGAGGGAAGGTAGTCAGAACTGAGGGGATTGAACTACCAGAAGGCAACGTTGCAGACATAGAGGACAGTTACAAGTACCTGGGGATCCTGCAGGCGAATGGGAACCATGAAGAGGCCGCTAGAAAGGCTGCAACCACCAAGTACCTGCAGAGGGTCAGGCAAGTCCTGAGGAGTCAGCTGAATGGTAAGAACAAGATCCGGGCCATCAACACCTACGCCCTGCCCGTGATCAGGTACCCTGCTGGGGTAATAGGCTGGCCAAAGGAGGAGATAGAAGCCACTGACATAAAGACAAGAAAGCTCCTTACCATGCACGGAGGGTTTCACCCCAAGTCCAGCACCCTGAGGCTGTACGCTAAGCGGAAGGAAGGGGGCCGGGGACTGGTGAGTGTCAGCACCACAGTCCAGGATGAGACAACGAACATCCAAGAATACATTGGGAAGATGGCCGCAACTGACCGAGTGCTCAGTGAATACCTCAGGCAGCAGAAACCCAAGAAAGAGGAGGGAGACGAGGAACCATCATGGAAGGACAGGCCCCTGCACGGTATGTACCACCGGCAGATAGAGGAGGTGGCTGTTATCCAGAAATCCTACCAGTGGCTGGACAAAGCTGGACTGAAAGACAGCACAGAGGCACTAATCATGGCAGCACAAGAACAAGCTCTGAGTACAAGATCCATAGAGGCTGGGGTCTATCACACCAGGCAAGACCCCAGGTGCAGGCTGTGTAAAGATGCCCCAGAGACAATCCAGCACATAACAGCAGGGTGCAAGATGCTAGCAGGCAAGGCATACATGGAACGCCATAACCAAGTGGCCGGCATAGTGTACAGGAACATCTGTGCCGAGTATAACCTGGAAGTCCCAAGGTCAAAATGGGAGATGCCCCCAAGGGTGGTGGAGAATGACCGAGCTAAGATCCTGTGGGACTTCCAGATACAGACGGACAAAATGGTGGTGGCTAACCAACCGGACATAGTGGTGGTAGACAAACAGAAGAAGACGGCCGTAGTGATCGATGTAGCGGTTCCGAATGACAGCAACATCAGGAAGAAGGAACATGAGAAGGTGGAGCTGCTTCCACTTGTCTTTGCACTAGGATGCTGTCGGAGTAAATGTGCAGTCATATTCGTTGTGTTCCCACTAGTGCTGTCAGCGTTAATCTGAAATGAGATGAAATCTCCGTTAACGAGTTACCGCAGATCGCCCCGTGCGTGGGGCTGGACGGCGTCAACACGTTAACGAGCAAACTGCGCTAACGCACTAGTTCCCATCCATGTAATTGAGCATTGTGTGGCACATCCAACATACTGTTTTACTTTTGTCCATGACGCGCTTACCTTCAGGGTCATACTTCACATGAAGAACAAAATAGTTCCAAAGGCCAGATCTGAATGATGGTGGGGGAGGTTCAATTTGCCATGTTGCAACGAGCTTAGCTTCTGTCTTGCTAGCTTGTGCTGCGCTCAGTGGATCTGCGCTCGACAGTGCAGCCTAGGTGGAGTAGTCGAACGCAGATCCACTGAGCTCTCAACACAGACAGCCTCGTCAGAAGAAAAGTTGATGAAATAAATTAAAAATTTTGTATTGTTCGATACATATGCGTACCGAACCGAAAGCACTGTATCGTACGGTTCAATATCGATACGAGTATCGTTGCACCCCTAGTAGATGGAGAGTCCTCTTCACACACTGACGTTAACTATGGAGTTCCACAGGATTCAGTGCTAGGACCAATTCGGTTTACACTATACATGCTTCCCTTAGGCAGCATCATTAGAAGACATAGCATACATTTTCACTGCTGTGCAGATGACACCCAGCTCTATCTGTCCATGAAGCCAGGTAACACACACCAATGAGTTAAACTGCAGGAATGTCTTAAAGACATAGGCTACGTTCACACTGCAGGTCTTAATGCTCAATTCCGATTTTTTGATCAAATCCAATTTTTTTGTCTGCTTGTTCACACTACAGATAAAATGCGACAGCAAACGCGCTCTAGTGTGAACGCTCAAAGCGGCCGCATGCGCAAAAGAAGACGTCACACACAACGGCTCTGTTTAGACCCAGACCAACAGTATTGTTTGACTGATGGACCTTAATATAAAGACTTCGGACTTTACGTTTCCCAATTTTTGCTTTAAGTTATTTTGTTATTTACATAATAATGTAAATAACCTAATAATGATCCTTATTGGTGTTTTAGAGGAGCGGTGCTTCAAAGGATAGCTGCAGATTTCTGTCAGAATCTGCAGATTGTACAGTACAAAGAAAATGTTCGCGTTGTCTTCCCAACAGTTTCACTAACATCTACACTGGATGGCCAGGAAGCATTCGTGATGTCTTCTCCGGCTCTGATAATTGGCGTCTGTCTTGTGTCGGTGACGTAAGAGACGGATTTAATGCGACATGACCGTTCAAACAGCAGTCGCTTTCTAAAACATCGGATATGTATTGGACTCAGTAACACATACGAAAGTGACCCAGATCGGATTTGAAAATATCGGATTTGTGCCGTTCACACTGTCAGACCATGATTGGATATGGGTCGCATAGGGTCAAAAAAATCGGATTTGATGCGCTTTCGCCTGCAGTGTGAACGTAGCCATAAAGACCTGGATGGCCGCTAACTTTCTGCTTCTTAATTCAGATCAAACTGAGGTTATTGTGCTCGGCCCTGAAAATCTTAGAAATATGGTATCTAACCTGATTCTTACTCTGGATGGCATTACCTTGGCCTCCAGTAACACTGTGAGGAACCTTGGAGTCATTTTTGACCAGGACATGTCCTTCAACGCACATATTAAACAAATATGTAAGACTGCTTTCTTCCATTTGTGCAACATCTCTAAAATTAGAAATATCTTGTCTCTTAGTGATGCTGAAAAACTAGTTCATGCATTTATTACTTCCAGGCTGGACGACTGTAATTCATTATTGTCAGGAAGTCCTAAAAACTCCCTGAAAAGCCTTCAGCTAATCCAAAATGCTGCAGCAAGAGTCCTGACAGGGACTAGAAAGAGAGAGCAGATTTCTCCTGTTTTGGCTTCCCTTCATTGGCTTCCTGTTAAATCCAGAATTCAAAATCCTGCTGCTCACATACAAGGTCTTAAATAATCAGGCCCCATCTTATCTTAATGACCTTGTAGTACCATATCACCCTATTAGAGCACTTCGCTCTCACACTGCAGGCCTACTTGTTGTTCCTAGAGTATTTAAAAGTAGAATGGGAGGCAAAGCCTTCAGTTTTCAGGCCCCTCTTCTGTGGAACCAGCTTCCAGTTTGGATTCGGGAGACAGACACTATCTCTACTTTCAAGATTAGGCTTCAAACTTAACTTTTTGCTAAAGCATATAGTTTTCTCACTCACTATGTGTTAATAGACCTCTCTGCATTGAATCATATCTGTTATTAACCTCTGTCTCTCTTACACAGCATGTCTTTGTCCTGTTTTTCTTCTCTCGCCCCAACCAATCACAGCAGATGGCCCCGCCCCTCCCTGAGCCTGGTTCTGCTGGAGGTTTCTTCCTGTTAAAAGAGAGTTTTTCCTTCCCACTGTCGCCAAAATGCTGCTCATAGGGGGTCATATGATTGTTGGGTTTTTCTCTGTATCTATGAAGCGCCTTGAGGCGACTTTTGTTGTGATTTGGCGCTATATAAATAAAATTGAATTGAATTGAATTGAATTGAATTGAACCATTTTTCCACTGATATTAATCCTGTTCAATGACACATTTCATATCAGTGAATATGTTCTTTAGGACGTCCACTGACATGTTTAAGTGTCCTGCTGGAAATCACTCAAATCATCCATGAAATCCATGAAAAATCCTTTTAGTGTTTCTAACTTCACCCTCTGTCCTCTCTCTCTCTCTCTCCATCCTCCTCACTGCTTCTTTCACTGATAATCACACAAACATCGTATTCAGCTACAAAATAACACAATAATATCATCCGATGATCATTATTATAAGAGCGGGATCCATATTTGATATCAGAGTAACACACTGATGGCTATGAGCAGTCATCATCAGTGACTGTAGGTGAAACAGAAGCTTTCTGATTGGTTGCTGACCTTGGTCACCTTGTCCACTCTCACCTGTTTGTGTTTTCTCTCTCTTTGCTGTCTCCATCCTCTCTCTCCTTCCTCTCCCTCTCTGTCTTTGTACCATCACTCAGGTCCAATGGAAACAGTGACATTTACAAACCAATCAAACACAAACTGATCCATGTCAGTTTATAACAATATTCAAAGTGAATACATGCTGCTGCTGGACACAGACAGGTAACATCATTTTGACTTGCTGTCACCTGGATCTGGAGTCATAAACACTGAAGCCCAGAACAGGAATACAAATCATTTTCTGCCAACTAGCGACACACCAGCAGATAATGGCTCAGAAAGCTAAAATGAGCCAATCATTTCTGTGTTTAGTTCCCCTGAAATCAGATCTTATATCAGCAGCTCTGAGTTCATTCATCATTATTGTCCAGTGATGAGATTTCTGCTCCATTTGGTAACAGTCAGCAGGTTTTTCCTGCGTGTGGACGTGAACAGTCGTACCTGACAGCAGGTAGCAAACAGAGATCATCTTTCCGGCTGGAACTCTTCACTGAGCTGAACTCATTCAAAATGTTCTGGAGTCAGATTCAAAACAGGAAACAGTCCAAATGTGTGTCTTTACTCTGACTCTGGATCAGATCTCACTGACAGACTGTGGACATTATGGAAGCCTAAATGTGACACCATCTTCCTCCTTCATCTGCAGATTAAAGCCAAACAAAGATTCTCACTAAAAGTCTGCAGGTCTGAGAGAGACTAAATTGTTGTGTCATGTCAAATACAGTAAGAGGAGCTGAAGCACAGATGTGAAGAGCAGATGTTCATCAGATTATGACGTGTTTTGTCTTCATATACATTCAGTCTGTGTTTATGTGTTTATAATGCAGATTTCCTGCTTTTATAATAACACATTTTATATTTTCTATAATCACAGACTAACATATTGTGGACTCTCAGAGACTCACTGTGAAGTTGTGGCCTCAGCTCTGAAGTCCAACCCCTCCCATCTGACAGGGCTGGACATGAGTGAGAACAAACTGCGGGATTCAGCAGTGGAGCTTCTGTGTGCTGGACTGGAGAGTCCAAACTGTCGACTGGAGACTCTGAGGTGAGTTCACTGACTGCGGCTGTTGTTGTTTTTCTATATTTCAGATCTTTGATGTTTGAAACTTTCTTTAGTTCCTAAATGTTCAGGATGTGTCTGAAGACAAATGTGAAGAAGTTTGAGTGCTTTCAGAAATGTTGTCTTTCCGAATGACTGCACAACAGTTTTTCCTTTTGGCTCCAGTTAGAAGTGACAGACTTGAGCAGGGTTCATTTAAAGGCTGACATAAGTGGAGTGGTGACGGGAGGATGTTTGACAGGACAGTTTTTTAGCCTCCACAGGTTCATGTTGTGCTCCATCAGTCAGTGAAGATGAAGTCAGTACTGATGAGGCTGTGGAGTGTGTGAGGGATGTGAATGAGGCTGCTGAAGATCTGATGATAGCAGATAAAAACAGCCTGCAGACACTTTGAGATTGTGTGGAAACATAGAGAGAGAAAGGAAAGACATGAATTATTGCAAAGCTAACAAAGGTGAAGTTAGGAGCTGTGATGATGTTCATGGTATCAAAAGCTGATCTGGCTGCTACAGAGACGACCCACACAGCTGCTGTGGTGAGGTGTGTGTTAAAGCAGAGGAACACAGAGCAGTTGAACACAGGCCCAAACATGACAACAAAGCAGGAATCAGGCTCTGTGAGAGGATTTCAGACAGAAGCTGGAGAAGAGAAAGTACTATGTTTTAATGACTACAGAAAGCAGGCAGCTGAGACCAGTCCAAGTGTTTCCATGGAGCCCAGTCTAACATTCATTTATACACTAACGTACAGAGGTGAATGGGAAAATGAAACTATAGTTTCAAATGTAGAAATAGTTCTCAGTTCATTGACAGAGTTTAATACAGTTCATGGGGAAATGAGAAATGTTCAAAACAGTAGCTGGTAGGAAGTCTGCTTCACAAAGTTGGTTCCAATTCCAATAGTTTGTGATGCACTTGAACGCAGCATGAGCAGTTCACGGCCTAACCCCACAGAGACTGTCAGTCTAGACTTTCCTTTTTACCTGTTGGCTGTCAGTGAGATTTCAGAGCAATCAGAGACTGTGGGTCTGTGTATGAAGTATAATTCACGTGCAGTTGTAGAATGAATGGATTAACCCTAACCTGAGAAACATGTTACGCCCCGGCTCTGCTAGGCGACAGGGGAGGTAACATGAATGAGCCCAGATACAGGAAGGTCAGATAAAAAAGAAAAACAAAAGGTTTATTACCACAACTGAAAACCGTTACCGAAACAACTCACTAGGCAATGAGGTGATTTAAACAAACAAAAAAACTTATCTATAGAGATTGACAGACCACGTGACTTTCACGCATTGCTTTATGGGTACCCGTGGCAACAAAATCAAAACACTGCATGAAGCGCTAGCATTTCCAGCACCGGTAATCATTAATTCTGCGGTTTTAATCTCTACTTGCATTTTATTTGCCCCAAAAACAGTTCTGTACAAAACGACGGAGAACACGGCAGGTCCGTACAAAGACAGATGTGACGAAAAGGCAAAAAAAAAGTACAAGGAAAAAATCAAAGGAGTGAAAGGGTCAGACCCATATGAGCATACAGAGTGGAGTAAGGACGTTAGCCTGCTGCCCAACTTTCATGGTCCTAAGTGTGAGTACATACACTCACAAAATGTTTAGTAACTTCAGATCCCTGCTTAACCCAGGTTTCTGATTGGCTTTCAAGCAACTACCTTGTTTTAAATACTAACAAGACCGAGACCATGATCATAGCTCCTCCTGAGCTACATTCTAAAATCAGTCAGGTTCTTGCCTCTTTCTGTCCATCTGTCAAGTCAAATATTCGAAATCTTGGAGTAATATTTGACTCTTCTCTGGGCCTTGACTCTCAAGTAAAATCTTTGTCTCGTTCCTGTTTCTATCATTTAAGAGACATTTCTAAACTGCGACATATGGTTTCCTCAGCTGAACTCGAAAAACTCATTCATGCATTTGTGTCATCACGCTTAGATTACTGTAATTCCCTGTTTACTAGCTTGGATAAATCATCTCTCTCTCGCCTACAGGCAATACAAAACGCAGCAGCCAGACTACTAACTCGCTCTACCAAGCGTGTTCACATCACTCCCATCTTATATTCTTTACATTGGCTCCCAATAGAGTTTAGAATTCGCTTTAAAATTCTTGTTTTAACATACAGAGCACTAAATGGCCAGGCTCCAGATTACTTATCCAAGCTTCTTATAAAATACACTGCTGCTCGTCATCTCCGCTCACAGACTCAGAGTCTCTTAGTTGTTCCCCGTACACGACTGAAGACAAAAGGGGACAGAGCCTTTCAGTCTGTTGCACCAAGGCTGTGGAACAGTTTACCACTACAATTACGTTTGCTTGACTCTGTGGATTCTTTTAAAAAACAGTTAAAAACTCTTCTGTTCAAACAAGCCTTTTGTTGATCTACATATTTTATATTTTTTACATTATTTACATTTGATCTTTTACATTGTATATAATGTCTATTGATTTTATTGTTTATTTTAATATTTGTGTACAGCGCTTTGTGATTGTCTGTCTGTGAAAAGCGCTTAATAAATAAAGTTTACTTACTTACTTACTTACAAGCCCAGGTCCAGTTTACTTTGGTGATTTGGACTATTCCATCTCACAGCTGTTGTTTTTTCCCTTTATCTCCTGTACAAGCCAACGCATCTATTTGTCCTTTCAGGTTGTAGTGTTACACAACATTTTCAGATCTAATAGAAATAAAATGAGTGTTTTGTAATTCATTCAATTCATTGTCTTTATTTGTAACTGGCATTATTGTTTCATTCTATTATAGAATCTTACAAGAAAGAGGCAACATTGTATTCCATCGTGCTTTATTAGCTGCTTCAGTGAAAAACAAATCAACAATGGAAAAACAACCAACAACAACATTTCAAAACAACATACTGGAAAACAGTTATTCATCACTTGATTGCTTCAATACAACACTTGGGCACATATATGCGGGACGTTTCGTGGCTGTTTCGATCTCGCTCGCTCTCTTAACCGATCAAATCTGGCTGTGGTAGCAGCTTTAAACTCAGTCTGACCCAGGTTGATAGAGGGGCCCAGTCTGGATCACATTCCAGCATTTTGTAGGCTGGTTTTCCTACAAAACACAACAAACATTAGCCCGCAAAGCCACAGTGAACAAAGCAGCATAGCGCAACGAATTCAATTCAAATCAATGTAAGACTTATTTGTAACCTACATCATCAATTATGTTATGATAAATTACGTAATAACTACAACAGAAGACTGACCTGTGTGGAAATGCTTGGAGCAGACACGTGTGAGCTGGAGTGTTCTGGGACGTTATATTTGGTCTTCGAATGGCTGCAATCCAGGCCATCCGTCGGCTCTTTGTTACTTCGGAAACACGGCTTAAACAATTTCTCTTCCATGATGTAATCCAATAACAACCGATCTCTTTACCCGTCGGCTTCCCGTGGCTGTCATGCAACCGGCTATTGCAGTTAATAATAGAACAGCTTCTTGCCATTTTTTGTGCTTCTTTTTATTGCTGTGTGACTGTTTTCATGTGAAAGCCTGCGTGCACTAGTACCTCTTGCCACTCGTTCCCACAGACCTTTGCGGTTTTACCCCTGAATGACGTCACATTTTCAATCTCTATTCAAATAACACAAGAGCACTAATAGACCACTAATCATCTCACAGGCAGCAACTCAAAAACAAAGGTTCAAAAGGCAGCAGTACAAAGGCAGATTTCATTTGCGGCCCACGTCACCTCCTCTTGCGGCCTGCATATTGATATGAAGAAATTTTTTTTTAAATTATTATACGAAAAATGATTTAATACGACAGCAGAGTGTTACAGGCATGGCCCTTTAAGACTGTAGCCTCCTGGGTGGTGTTGTCCTTGCAGCAGGCAGAACGTGTGGGACCGCCCCTCCCGCTGTGTGTGTGTGAGGGAGAGAGAAAAAGGGGAAAAGTACGAGGTGCTACCGAGCAGAAACGGGAGATGGAAGCATGTAAATATAATAATAACCACTGCAGCCAAAAAGAGTGCCTGACAAGCCCAGTAAGCTATTAAGACTCAACTGTACGCTGTGTTCGTGTTTTCCTCCGAAACAATAAAGTTCTGCTGGAGCGGCCTTTCAACGCCTCTCTCTGTCTCTCGCTAGCAAAGTTGACCCAGACAGTAAAACTAGTTCCCGGCTACGAGCCCGACATGGAACCCAAAGTATTTTCCAGATGTCTCCTTACCGCGGTTCAGAGCCGCAGACCTGGCCGAGGTAACAAGAGAGTGCAAACATGTTGAGGGCTGTGTTAGCTCAGTGAGAGATTTATTTGGAAAGAAAACAGTTTTTAACTTGCTGTCGAAAACTAATGTGTACGCTCATGCCTGCATTTTTATTTTGTTAAATACAAACAAACAAAAATACAAACACAACATTATAGCAAAAGTGCTGCCACGTGTCTGGCCAGAAAGAGCTGTTTATTTGGTAGTTCAATAAATGGCTTCAGATAGTAAGAGTGAGAAAAGAAATATGTTCTTGTTTGCAGTTTTGTCTTGTTACACAATATTTTTAATTAAATAAAACAAACAAAACACTACATTTTAGGAAATATTAGTGGAGGTTTTCGTGTTTGTACTACATGGACACTAAAGTGGCCTCCAATGAGATGACGGTGCCAGAAGTGGCCCGCGGCTCATTTGAGTTTGAGACCCCTGCTCTAGAGAAAGAAAACTAGTCTCACCCTCTCTCCTAGTATGTAGGGTCAGCAAGAGCAATCACACAAAATGACAAAGGTCACAAGAAGATGCCAAGAAAAAATAAACTTAGCAACACGCACAATGCAAACAATTCATTGTTTATCTTCTAAAAATGTTTGGGAACTGTAATAAAAAGAACCATGTGTCTTCTGCAGACATTACCAAAAAGTTTGATGTGTCACATGGCTCTCTTCCTATTGAAAAAACAAAAGTTGTATCCAAGATGGCCGACTTCTAAATGGTCACCATGGTCACCACCCATCTTGAGGAGTTTGCCCCCTCACATATACTAATGTGCCACAAACAGGACTTTAATATCACCAACCATTCCCATGTTATTACAGCGTATCCATATAAATGGCCCACCCTGTAGATCAAGAGTATACAACCCCACAGTGACATATCAGTTTCGAGTCAGTCTGATTTTGCCTTTCAAATTAATAGCACTTTCAAATTGACCACATTTGACTTACTCTTGGAACCAGTGGCGTCGTTAGGCCTATTTTAGGGGTGCTGAAGCCTCCCTAAAATATTCTTAAGCCCCCCTAAATAATTTGGTGGTTTTTTTTTTTGTTTTTTATTTTTTTAACTTATTGGATTTTTTTTTTTTTTACAGAACTTGCAGATAAATTCAATATAAAGATGCAGGAATATGAGTTTAAAGAAATAATAATATAAACCTGTCGCTATTCACATAAATATGATCATAACTCGGTTGGTTCCTTTCACTTTACACTGTTAAGGTAGCGTCAGTGCTCCATTATCCAATCTGTTCCAGTTGTTCACAGGGGACGTCCTCATTACTGAAAATCCAGTCCTCATTTTCACTGCTACTTTACACTCCGCTCGTCTACACCTGCGGACACACTAGCGTACATGCTGCAAACAGCAAGAAATCATGGATATACGCAAGTTTTTCAAGAAAGTAAGTCTTCATCACTGGCTGGTAGTAACAATTAGTTAGCTCCAGCTAATAGCAGAGAGTCCCATGTAATTAATGAACCAGGTGCTCCCCATTTTGATAAATAAAAACCTGGCTAGCGCACTAAGTAAAATTGTTAGCATAATGTTGATTTCTGTCACTCGTTTTAGCTCTGAAAAATCGAGCTGAGCTCATTCAGGTTATCATCAGTGGAAATAATAATAATCACTCCTCCATCCCCATTAACCTGTAGGAGTCAGGGCAGAGGAGCACAGAGAGGCAGAGGGGAGAGACCTCTGCTGGAGAGGTGAGTCAAAGATTTCACAGGATGGAGTCATTTGTGATGCAGACAGTCTGATTAGACTTTTATGGATATGATATATATGGATATGGATATGAAATATGAAACATTTCAGTCACGGTACAACATATAAGACCTATTTAACTTGAGCTTTTATTTAGAAGAGTCAAGGTTAGAAAGTGGAGAGAGCAAAGATATTCAATTCAATAAAACTTTATTAATCCTGAAGGTTGACCCCGAAGGAAATTGGGTTAAGGCTGCCGACCTTTGCCAGCGCCGACTTACCCTTCTGACCATACATACATTACACAAACAGGAAGACAGGTCAGAGAGGTATAACAATGGAAAATGCACCACATGAGGAAAGATAAGGAGAAAAAAATAACTCCCCCCAGACTGAGCTCCAACAGGGAGATCAGTTTGAGAACAGAAAAAACACCTCTGCACATGAAAAAAACTCTTAATACACCAAAGAAACACATGACAAGCAACAGGGGTGGATAAAGGGTGAGAGACAGCCGATTTAGACAGTACATCCGGGCCTGCAGCCTGTGCGCTGGTCTCCTTGATCCACCATCAGCATCGGAAGGGAATAAGCGTCGAAGGCGTTTGGAAAGGGAGGGGGGATGAGTGTCTGCATATCTGTGTGCATGTCCATAGTTCAGCTGAGACAGTGTCCTCCTCCCTGCCAGGCTAAGTAAACAGTCTTCCAGCCAACCCAGGTGGCCTTGCATGGAGTGGGAAGGAACAGACTAAACACAGTCGTTATCAGGGTGTTTTGTTCAGCTCCAGCCTTGCAACCGCAGCTGGCGCCGAGAGGGTCTCCGCATGAAGTGATGGTGGTTTTTACTTTAGTGCGAACAACTCATATGAATTTCAAAGCTGTTCTAACAGTCCAACACTGGTCTCTCAATCTCCCGTTGGAGAGCCGCGAGCTTTCTATGATGTTATCCAAACTTACGTTCCGTGATGTTGTCGTTCTTTTTGCTCAAAGAGCAGGTTCTGAGAACTCACGACCGCAGTGCACTTCCCCAAGATGTGATCGAATTTGCGCTCAAAGGTGTTATTCGAGCTAGCCCCTCCAGATGTAATCCAGTTTTTCACTCAGAGGTCTTGTTCTGAGTATTCACGGCAGCCGTGCGTTCTCCAAGATCTTATCCATGCTGCACTCAATGAGCCCATTTTGAGAAACTCACGACTCATCCCATCATTTCAATCCCAGCGGGCAGCCTTGTGGGGGTTTGAACAGCCGGTTCCGCTTTCGTAATTCTTCGATAAGTCAGGGCCAAGCCAGCTCAAATCAGCCAGAACCCTGTTACCATGGTTCCGAATAGGTAGATATCTTCAGCACTCAGGCTCACCCGAGCCCAAACTTCTCGTTGAGAAGGGGTGTCAATTGCATTCAGGGACCAGTTGATCCAATCCATAATTCCTCTTTTAGGTTTTAGAGAACAGACTGTGAGAGAATGTTCCAGGGAAAAGTAAGTAAAAACACAAGACAAGACAAGGACATAAGAGGCTAAGCAGGGAAGCTAAGGGAGAGGAGGAGGAGGAGAAAAGTGCGACCGCCTTCGTCAAGAGCAAGATATATATAAATATATATATATATATATATATATAAGTCAAATTAGCCTGACTCACATATTTTTGAGGGTTCTATTTTAATATTGCTTCAATTCAAGTAATTTAGTAATATTTTTCAGGGCTTTAAATTGCAACCATTTTAGTCACATGCGTGCTCAAAATGTAATGTTTGTAACTTCAAAATATTTGGGAGCAACAAATTACTGTGGCGTGTGAGCAGAAGTCATGAGGGTGAGAGAAAGAAAAAATACCCACGGCTCGCGTCGTTCACGTCGAAGATCCGGCTCTAACGGTGTGTTCACACCGAACGCGATAGAGGCGGCCAGAGCGTCAGGTTTACATGTAAAGTCAATGGAAAGGCGCGATGACCTGCGATTGCGGCTCCCGTGAAAATTCGGAAGCAGATTTGCGTCGCGAAAACGCCAAAACGTGTGAAACGCGCGTCAGTGTAGCGTGTCTGGCGCGTTTGACGCGCGAATAAAACCACGCGCGTGAGTTTTTGTGTTGCATTTTGTGCATACGCGCGTTTCGCGTCTACCGCTCGAGTTGGAAAAATCTGAACTCCAGCGTCAAATCGCGCCGCGACAACCAATCAGGAGCCTGGTGACGTGGCTGTGACCTAGGTCAAACGGGCAGATCCAGCCAAAGCCCTTCATTCTTCAATGGAGGGAAGGCTAATCAACGCTGTAGCAAACAACCTGGAGCTGTACGACACCAGCTGCTTTCTGTACCGAGACAGGAATATAAAGGACCGAGCTTGGAGGAAGATATGTAAAGAGATCGGGCAACTTGGTAAGTTCATTCATTTCTCTTTTGAAAGTTTTCGCTGACCCGGGGAAGCCGCACAAAAGCTAGCAAGCCACTGCTATTTTCCCACTGACGTACAAATACCGTTCTGCTTTTATGCATGTTGTCATATAGGAATATATTTTGTTTATTAATAAACAGCACACAGTGGTCCCGCTGTTCATCCGTCACTGCTTCGCTTTTTCGCTGATTTTCTTTTTCTTTTCTTTTTTTTGCACCGTACAGCATTGCATTCTGCAGCCTGATTGACAAATCTGCTTCGTGTCGTGTCTCCTGCGCTTGCCAAATTTATCATGTTTGGTTTTGATAACCATCACGTCCAATAGAAAAAACAGCACAAAAATACCCATAACTATGAGCCTCATTCGGAAATACACACCTGCACCGCGAGGGAAAAAGGCGCACGAAAGTGGCAGGCAGATGAAGACAAAACGCGGCATAATAATACTTTTACGTTTTGCAATCTACAAAGGTTTGCACTTTGAGAATCAACTTGTGAGAACTGTGACCAGTGTTCATGTGTGTGGGGAAAACAGTGTATAAAGTGTGTGGCGAGGGGCTAGTTATTCTGAGAACCCCTGCTGCAATAAATGAGGGACCACTGCATATACTTTCTCTGATTATATTCAACATGTTAACATTTAATACTGTATTGATAGAACCAACTGATTCTGCAGCAGAGCATCCCCTGTTGCTTCTCCTGGCTCCCCAGTCCCTGAGCTCCTGCTGCTGCACCCACAGGTATGTACAGCAAGCACTGATACCTTTTTAGTCGGTGGGATTGCCTTGTGATCACCTTTACTAAATATCTACAACCAATCTGATTATATCCTGTTTTTTTTTTTGTTTTCAATGTTGAAATTAAAATCTAGTAGCAGTCTTCTCATTTCTTTGTGTTTGTGCTGTTTTACAGGCCCACAGAGGAGGACGGCTCCGAGGCAGATGAGGGACGGGTCCCAGGACGGTCCATTGGCGGTGGAGCTGGCCATCCTGGAGTCCCTGAAGAGTCCACACCAGTCTCCAATGGAGCATTTCCTCCTCAGCCTTGTTCCTGCTCTGGAGAGCAGCTGGTCCTTTTCATTCCTGTCTCTCTGTAAATACTTATATTTTATATTTATGTTTAATGTTTTTCTGTGTGAGAATTTTAATATTATTTCAAATAAATTTTTATAATGACTAATGTCTCAGTTCTACTACACAGCAAATGTTGGCACACGACTTGACACATGTAGAATTTATTTCATATTATACTAATGACAAAATATACTAATACAGTGGGATGCAAAAGTTTGGGCAACCTTGTTAATAGACATTATTTTCCTGTATAAATCGTTGTTACAATAAAAAATGTCAGTTAAATACATCATATAGGAGACACACACAGTGATATTTGAGAAGTGAAAAGAAGTTTACTGGATTTACAAAAAAGTGTGCAATAATTGTTTAAACAAAATCAAGCAGGTGCATAAATTTGGGCACCACAAAAAAGAAATGAAATAAATATTTAGTGTATATCAATGTGTGTGTCTCCTATATGATATATGGGGTGCCTTTGTCTGGACGTGCTTCCCATCCAGAGCTTCACAGCAGAGAGGAAAGTTCCAGCGCTCCTGGAATCCCTCTGTGATGGAGCGCCAGTCTCCAGGTGAAGGCACAGCCATGAAGTCTCCACTAGACAGTCCCAGATGGCCGTCGCTACCTGGGGGTGATCTGGCTCACCGTGGACTCACTGACTCTGAAACTGAACGTGATGGTCCTGAAGGAGTTCCCGGTGACAAGGAACCTGGACAAAATTGTTCAAAATCAGTATTATGTGTACTGCAATTACAAAATACATTATTCAAATTCCAAAATACTTTTGTGATGTCAGATTTAAATTACAAAACATAAATCTTACATAAAACATTTTGTAATTATAAGGATAATTACAAAATGTATATTAGATCATATCTAAAACAGTTGTGTTTTGTTTTAACTTTAACATATCATAATTTGATTGGTAGCAACTTTCACAACTACAGTGAGCCAATCACTCATAATTCCTAAACATGTCAATCAGGTAGGAATGAAGTAAGACATTAATAGAAATAAAGAGTTGTATGTTGACATGTAGCCCTTTCCTTGCTTAAATCATTAATATTTCTGAAAAATTAACCCGTGATAAGACAGCTTATCAAGATAGAACCATGTAACTAAAGATGAACCAAATTGTTCACAGTTTTATCTAACTCTCAGTTATAAGAAAGGCTGGTGACTTGATGAGACCTTCTGAGTATCACTAGAAATATTATAAACAGTCGTCTCCGTACCACAGTTTGCTATCAGTAAACACCGACGGCATTCATTGATAGCATACCACATCCATGTTAGCAGTGTATAAACGATAGTTTAGCATATATTAGCACAGGTATCAATAAAGGACTACCGTATTAAACACTTTTACTAACCTCAGGCAGACGGACAGGCGCTCTGCAGGTGGGATTGAGTGCCTGGGATTCAGTCAACCAGAATGCAGCTTTCTGCTTCCCATGTAGTGTTTGGCAAAAACATCAAACATGATAGTTTGGTCAGTAGTGGTTCCAAGAACTGGAAGAAAGCTTTAGTCATCTTTGGCAAGCATGAGATGGCTCAAACACATAAGGACAGTGTTGTTACGTGGAAAAGCTACCAGGGAACTAGCAAACAGGGAAACGTTGCAAATGTGAGTGAGATAGTCGAAAGAAGAGAGTATCTCAGACGAATTGTTGCAGTCACCTCTATGTTAGGGAGACAGGGACTCCCTTTTCGTGGCCATGATGAAGGTGAAGACAGCCCAAACAGAGGGAATTTTCTTGTGTGCATAGAGCTTTTGAAGCAGTTCGATCCTTTTCTTCAAAAACATAATCCCCCATCAAATGCACAGTATATTCAATTCAATTCAATTCAATTTTATTTATATAGCGCCAAATCACAACAAAAGTCGCCTCAAGGCACTTCATAGATACAGAGAAAAACCCAACAATCATATGACCCCCTATGAGCAAGCACTTTGGCGACAGTGGGAAGGAAAAACTCCCTTTTAACAGGAAGAAACCTCCGGCAGAACCAGGCTCAGGGAGGGGCGGCCATCTGCTGCGACCGGTTGGGGTGAGAGAAGGAAGACAGGATAAAAGATATGCTGTGGAAGAGAGACAGAGGTTAATAACAGATATGATTCAATGCAGAGAGGTCTATTAATACATAGTGAGTGAGAAAGGTGACTGGAAAGGAAAAACTCAATGCATCATGGGAATCCCCCGGCAGCCTACGTCTATTGCAGCATAACTAAGGGAGGATTCAGGGTCACCTGGTCCAGCCCTAACTATATGCTTTAGCAAAAAGGAAAGTTTTAAGCCTAATCTTAAAAGTAGAGATAGTGTCTGTCTCCCGAATCCAAACTGGAAGCTGGTTCCACAGAAGAGGGGCCTGAAAACTGAAGGCTCTGCCTCCCATTCTACTTTTAAATACTCTAGGAACAACAAGTAGGCCTGCAGAGCGAGAGCGAAGTGCTCTAATAGGGTGATATGGTACTACAAGGTCATTAAGATAAGATGGGGCCTGATTATTTAAGACCTTGTATGTGAGGAGCAGGATTTTGAATTCAATTCTGGATTTAACAGGAAGCCAATGAAGGGAAGCCAAAACAGGAGAAATCTGCTCTCTCCTTCTAGTCCCTGTCAGTACTCTTGCTGCAGCATTTTGGATTAGCTGAAGGCTTTTCAGTGAGTTTTTAGGACTTCCTGATAATAATGAATTACAGTCGTCCAGCCTGGAAGTAATAAATGCATGAACTAGTTTTTCAGCGTCACTCTGAGACAGGATATTTCTAATTTTAGAGATGTTGCGCAAATGGAAGAAAGCAGTCTTACATATTTGTTTAATATGTGCGTTGAAGGACATGTCCTGGTCAAAAATGACTCCAAGGTTCCTCACAGCGTTACTGGAGGCCAAGGTAATGCCATCCAGAGTATGAATCTGGTTAGATACCATATTTCTAAGATTTTCAGGGCCGAGTACAATAACCTCAGTTTTATCTGAATTAAGAAGCAGAAAGTTAGCGGCCATCCAGGTCTTTATGTCTTTAAGACATTCCTGCAGTTTAACTAATTGGTGTGTGTTATCTGGCTTCATGGACAGATAGAGCTGGGTGTCATCTGCATAGCAGTGAAAATGTATGCTATGTCTTCTAATGATGCTGCCTAAGGGAAGCATGTATAATGTAAACAGAATTGGTCCTAGCACTGAACCCTGTGGAACTCCATAATTAACCTCAGTGTGTGAAGAGGACTCTCCATTTACATGCACAAATTGGAGTCTATTAGATAGATATGATACAAACCACTGCAGCACAGTACCTGTAACACCTACAGCATGTTCTAATCGCTCTAATAGGATATTATGGTCGACAGTATCGAACGCTGCACTGAGGTCTAGCAGGACAAGCACAGAGATGAGTCCACTGTCAGAGGCCATAAGAAGATCATTTGTAACCTTCACTAAAGCTGTTTCTGTGCTGTGATGAGCTCTGAAACCTGACTGAAACTCTTCAAATAAACCATTCCTCTGCAGATGATCTGTTAGCTGTTTGACAACTACTCTTTCAAGGATGTTTGATATGAAAGGAAGGTTGGAGATTGGCCTATAATTAGCTAAGACTGCTGGGTCTAGAGATGGCTTTTTGAGTAAAGGTTTAACCACAGCCAGCTTGAAGGCCTGTGGTACATAGCCGACCATTAGAGATAGGTTGATCATATTTAAGATCGAAGAATTAATCAATGGCAGGACTTCTTTGAGCAGTTTTGTAGGAATGGGGTCTAAAAGACACGTTGATGGTTTGGAGGAAGTAATTATTGAAGTTAACTCAGAAAGATCAATTGGAGAAAAAGAGTCTAACTTAACATCAATGGTACTAAGAGTAGCTGTAGATAATATTACATCTGTGGGATGATTACTGGTAATTTTTTCTCTAATGATAAAAATTTTATTTGTGAAGAAGTTCATGAAGTCATTACTAGTTAACGTTAAAGGGATGGTTGGCTCAACAGAGCTCTGACTGTTTGTCAGCCTGGCTACAGAGCTGAAGAGAAACCTGGGGTTGTTCTTATTTTCTTCATTCAGTGATGAATAGTAAGATGTTCTGGCTTTGCGGAGGGCTTTCTTATAAAGCAGCAAACTATTTCTCCAGGCTAAATGATGATCCTCTAAATTTGTGACACGCCATTTCCTCTCCAGATTACGAGTCATCTGCTTTAGGGTACGTGTTTGAGAATTATACCACGGAGTCAGGTACTTCTGATTAGAGACCTTAGTTTTCACTGGAGCTACAGTATCCAGAGTCGTACGTAGTGAGGAGGTGAAATTATTAACAAGATAATCAACCTCTGTTGGGGTAGCGTTCAGATAGCTGCTCTGCTCTGTGTTGGTACAGGGCATTGAAGATGATAACAGTGGGTGGATTATATTCTTAAACTTAGTTACAGCGCTTTCAGAAAGACATCTACTTTGATAAAATCTACTCTCCACCGCTGTGTAATCAATTATTGTAAATGTTATCAGGAAATGATCAGACAGGAGAGGGTTTTCAGGAAACACTGTTAAATGTTCAGTTTCTATGCCATATGTTAAAACAAGATCTAGAGTGTGATTAAAGTGGTGGGTGGGTTCTTTTACATTTTGAGAGAAGCCAATTGAGTCTAATAACAGACTAAATGCCATGTTGAGGCTGTCATTTTTAGCATCTACATGGATGTTAAAATCACCCACAATAATTATTTTATTTGAGCTCAGAACTAAATTAGATATAAAGTCTGAGAAATCAGACAGAAACTCTGTGTAAGGCCCAGGTGGACGATAGATGATAACAAGTAAGACTGGTTTCTGAGTTTCACAGCTGGGGTGGACAATGTTAAGCATCAGGCTTTCAAATGAATTAAAAGTCTGTCTTGGTCTTTCATTAATTAATAGGCTGGTGTGAAAAATTGCTGCCACACCGCCCCCTCGGCCTGTGCTTCGAGGTTTCTGGTAGTTAGAATGACTCGGGGGTGTTGATTCATTTAAACTAACATAATCATCCTGCTGCAACCAGGTTTCTGTAAGGCAGAGTAAATCAATTTGTTGATCAATTATTAAGTCATGTACTAACAGAGACTTGGAGGAGAGAGACCTGATATTTAATAATCCACATTTCACTGTTTTACTCTTTGGTTCAGATGTGGATACTGTATTGTTCTTTCTTTGTAATTGTTTATGTTTAAGTTGTTTGTTGCTGGTTTTTAGTTTGTTTTTTGTCTTTTTGGAAGCTGACACAGTCTCTATGGAGATGGGTTTTTGGGGGGGTAGCAGGAGGAGAGAAGCTGCAGAGAGGCGTGTAAGACTGCAACTCTGCTTCCTGGTCCCAACTCTGGATAGTCATATTTTGGGGGGTTTAATAAATTTGTCCATATTTCTAGAAATGAGAGCTGCTCCATCCAAAGTGGGATGGATGCCGTCTCTCCTAACAAGACCAGGTTTCCTCCAGAAGGTTTGCCAATTATCTATGAAGCCCACATCGTTTCTGGGATACCACTCAGACAGCCAGCAATTTAAGGAGAACATGCGGCTAAACATGTCACTCCTGGTCTGATTGGGGAGGGGACCAGAGAAAACTACAGAGTCCGACATTGTTTTGGCAAAGTTGCACATCGATTCAGTATTGATTTTAGTGACCTCCGATTGGCGTAACCGGGTGTCATTACTGCCGACGTGAATTATGATTTTACTGAATTTACGTTTACCCTAAGCCAGCAGTTTTAAAAGCCAGCAGTTTTAAACATATCTCACCAACATCCCAAAATGACATGATTGACTGTTGTGCCCAGGAAGCTACTAGTGTCATTGTATCTGAAATGACAAAGTCTAAAGTCTATGCCATCATGGCAGATGAGGCAAGGGATGAAAAGGCAGAGCAGTTAGCTGTTTGTGTCAGGTACGTGTCAGAGGGGCAGTGAAGGAGCGTTTCCTTGCACTAGATAAAATCATTTGATGCCCAGTCCATTGCAAATGAGATTCAGCAGCAGATCCAAAACTATGGTCTTGCAGAGCTTAAGTGTGTAGCACAAACATATGATGGTGCAGCCGTTGTGAGTGGCTCCACTGGAGGTGTACAAACACATTTTAGAAGGCTCCATCCTGAGGCTATCTATGTGCATTGTTATGCTCATCAACTCAGCCTGGTTTTGTGCAATACGTGCAGAGGCTGTGGAGCTTTTCAGCTTGTTGGAGTGTGTGTATTCTTTCTTCAGCACCTCCCTAGTCAATCATCATAAGTTCATGGAGACTCAGGCAAAGCTTGGATTGACAAAAACTGAGCTTGTGCAACTTTCAAACACTCACTGGGCATGTCAGTTGCGATCAATCAGTGCAGTTCTTGAGACATTGCCTGCCATTTTGGAGTGCCTATCTGCAATTGGATCCCCCATAGCTGTTGGTCTCAGAGCAAAGCTCTACAAGTTCTCAGCAGTCTATGCACTACTGATGTTTCAGTCGATTCTGTCTGTAACCGAAGGACTCCACAAATTCCTGCAGAAAGAGACTTTAGACCTGGCAGAAGCTTTTATCTGCAAACAAGCTGTGTGTGACACACTTAAGGGCAAACACTCAGATGCATTTGCTGCAGAGTTGTATGAGAAAACCAAGGCCCTGTGTAACACCCACAGTATCCTTGAACCAGGTGCCAAGACAAGGCACAAACAGAGGAAAATGGAAGGGGGGAATTTGTCCTGGAGGCAACTGTGGGTTCACGCACTGAATTGAACAACTCAGACACATTGAAAGAGAGTTACTTTTCCCTTGTGTGGATCGGATGGTTGGCGAGCTTGATCAAAGAATTTGCAGTGTAGATGCAGGGCTGCTAAAAGGCATCCAGGCATGCAGTCCTAAATCTGAGAACTTCTTGAGTGAACCACACTTGAATGAACTTGCAAAGCACTACAGACTTGACCTGAAAAAAGAGGAGGTTCTGGTGGCCAGAAACTTTCTGACCCGGAAAACAGAGGCTGGATGTCCACCCAAAAATATGTTGTCTGTGTCCAACCTCCTTGATTCAGACATGTTTCCCTCTCTGAAGGCAACCATCCAAGTTGCCCTAACAGTGCCTGTCAGCAGGTGCTCGTGCGAAAGGTCCTTTAGTGCACTGCGTTGGCTGCACTCCTGGCTGCATCAAACAATGGGTCAGAAAAGACTTCACAGTCTTGCAGTCATGTCTATTGAAAAAGACACGCTTCAGCATCTGAGTCACAACAGAGTGATTGACCGATTTGCCACTCTTAAAAACAGACGTCATTCTTTGATGCTTCCACCCACCAAGTAACTGGAGATTGCAGCCATAAAAATTATGTACTTTTTTATTTTCAGTTTTTTTTCTTGTTATTGATGCAGCAAACACATTTCCTCTGTTTTCTTGTTGTACTGTATTATAAAACAGACTGAAATAAAACAATAGATCTATTGGTGGCCTAGGATGTTTAATCTGTCCAAAGAAGTAGGAAAACAATTTCTCAGTCTTTGTTTTCTGTTTGTGAAATTTTGTGCTCATTCACTACGTTCGTTCATATCGTGTGCATCTCTTGGGGGCTAAGCCCCCCCTGTCCTTAAAACCTAGTGACGCCCCTGCTTGGAACGATTTCGAAATGCTCTCGAAAGAAAAACTTATGATTCCACAGGGTAATTCCACTTTAGATCAACAGTATACAACCCCACAGTGATACCATATCAATATCAAGTCAGGCTGATTTCGCTTTCCAAAATAAAAGCCTTTTCAAATTGCCCATATCTGACTTACTCTTGGAACTATTTAGATCAATAGTATACAACCCCGAAGTGACACTATATCAATATCAAGTCGGTCTGATTCTGCCTTCCAAAATGACTTACTCATTTCACAATTTCAAAATGCTCTTAAATTGAAATTTGATGTTTCCACAGGATGTTAGATCAGTAGTATCCAATAGTATCCAACCCCACAGTGATACCATATCAATTTCAAGGCACTCTGATTTCGTCTTTCAAAGTATCCTGAGCAGCATGTACTGAAGGTTAGAGTCGTGACTCCAGTGCCTGGTTTGAGTCTCCCCAAAACCATTTCCTGTGTGTCTATATCCTCACTTCTCCCTTCCTGTCTTCTCTGTCCTATACAGTGAAGACAAAGGCCTCAAGTTCTGAAAACTCTTCCCCTTCATCATCTTCCAAATCATCTCTCTCATCTAAAATCACCAGTATTCTCTGAGGAGTGAATCTTTTCACAATCTTGAATGATAAGGATCCAAGTGGGTGAAGTTTATGTATTTGCT
Source organism: Perissodus microlepis (assembly GCF_051167445.1). Lineage (NCBI taxonomy): Eukaryota > Metazoa > Chordata > Actinopteri > Cichliformes > Cichlidae > Perissodus > Perissodus microlepis. The sequence continues at coordinate 1,001,000 of NC_140471.1, read as the reverse complement.
GTGTTCTCCCCAATTTGTAGTTGGGACAGAGTGTGAAAAACTCTCAAAAGTCCATCCAGTTTAGAAGAAAAACATTGAGTGAAGTGTTTGTTTCATCATCCTTCACAACTCATCCACCAGGTGTCACAAACTGCAGCAGAACAGTACAAAGCATTACTGGATGGCTGCAGCAACCAGAGTTTTACCTACCTTTGGTATTTCTTGACAGCATGAGCGTAATATTTACTGAACAGAGTCGTCTTCTGTAATCTTTTCAGATTCAGACTCAGAACACTGTATTTATCCCCAAGGGGCAATTAGGATACTGACCTTGCCAACCGTACATACAATGAAGCACTCAAAACGTGCGGCTATCCTAAATGGGCGTTCTTAAAGTCAGCAAAGAGGCACAGAAAAGAAGACCAGACACCAGCGAGGGAGGATAAGAAGGACAGACGCAACAACATTGTCATCCCCTATGTAGCCGGTGTATCAGAAAAACTTAGGAGAGTTTTCTCCAAGCATGACATCCCGGTGCATTTCAGACCCAGCAACACGCTCAGACAAAAACTGGTTCACCCGAAAGACAAAACGCCAAAACACAGACTTAACAATGTGGTGTTTGCTGTACAGTGCAGCGAGGAATGCCCAGACCTCTACATTGGAGAGACCAAACAGCCACTTCACAAGCGCATGGCACAACACAGAAGAGCCACCTCCACAGGACAAGACTCAGCAGTCCATCTGCATCTTAAGGATAAAGGACACTCTTTGAGGATGCCAATGTTCACATTTTGGACAGAGAGGACAGATGGTTTGAAAGAGGAGTGAAAGAAGCATCTATGTCCACTGTGAGCGACCATCTTTGAACAGAGGCGGGGGTTTACGACACCAACTCTCTGCCATCTATAATCCAGTTTTGAGATCCCTTCCCAGACGCCTTAACGCCCACTCACATCCTGGGCCATCTGACCTCAGGAATTCGCATGATAAGGTGGGGCCAGGTTTCACAATGAACACACCCGAAACTCTGGCTGATTGGGACCCACACCCAGTTTCACACCTTGGCTCAGGCGATTAGAGGATCATCAGGGGGTCCTTTTGTCCCTCTGTGGGGGGATACTCCCACTAGGTTTATATCTGGGACTCTCCACCATTTGACCTTAGAACTGAAGAAGCTTCTCGGATGAGAGGTGAAACGTCTTCAAGTAACTTAAAGAAGTCCAGACGCTTTTCTTTGCAAGCTCCTTTGACCACATACAATAATATTGACGACTTTTGACATATATTGAAAGAGCCTTCTCTGCGTCTCGAGGCCAGGTGCCGACTCTCACTTATCTCCTGGAGCAGACTGTCCCTTTCACAGGCATACTTTTGCAGCTACAGGCATTTGCAAACTATTATTCGAACTCCTAGCCTAAACATGAGCCCAACTGTTGTCTGTGTGTGTGTGTGTGTGTCGACCTCCAACGCACTCAGCCTCACCCCGCCCGTTGGCGCTTCTGGCCTTTTACCAGACAGAAGCTCTCTGTGATAGGTGTAATAATCATAACTAAGAACATGTGTAATCTATTGAATAAATGCTTTGATGAAATGATAATTAATGTAATGGTAATGATGATGGTTATGAATAGTCGCAGTAAAATATTTCCCTGATCTCCACACTCCTCCTTTTGACCTCTTGACCACAAGAGGTCACCATACGTTCCGCTGTGTCACTCCTCGGCCCAATCAGCTGCTTCCATGTCCATCAATGGCATCATGGGCCCGTGTCACCGTTGCCAGGTCCACTGCCCTCGCTCTGACCCTCTCTACCCGTCCTCTGGCCGAGGGAATGAGACAACAACCTCTGAGACATGAGACAAAGACAAACACCTTTCCCTACTATGCCTCCCACACTTATCTCCTCAATTGGTCTCCTAATTCTTCAGACTTGGTTCAAGCTATCATGTTTGGGACTCTCTAATCAAAAGCGAGCCTGACTTATGGCCTTGGCTCCCTATTTCGTCTACCTTCAACAATGGTGGGAGTAAAGCTCCCGTGGAATGTGCTCTCTGTCTCCTCTACTATCAGAAAAAGCAAGGTCCTGACTCTCTGAAAACAGTATTCTCAGCAACTCAGCAGTATCGTGCATCATAAAACAATATCATTCATTCACAATAAATCAGCAGTCTAATGTAATACAAATCAGTTTAACAAATGTAATAGTTATCACCTTCTTCTAATTCAGGAGAATAATGCAAACTAAAACTACATAATAATTTCACAATCTTTAATCAGGGGCATAACGTGGCATAAGATAATATAATAATCTCACAGTCCCCCTTTGATCTCTTTTAAAGAGATCACTTACACCCTAGACTCCAGGTTTGCGAGGTCCATTTCTTCTTCTTAGTCCTGAGGCCCTCTGTCCCCCTTTAACGGGTGGACCATATGGGATGACCTCTGTGATTGCGCAGTTCAGATGCAAGAAAAACTATGATTACAACAACAATAATAGGTACAGATGACACTTCCATCACTCTCCAGTTCTCCCACAGCTTTATCTCGGTGCTCCAGTTTCCCCAACCTCATTTTGGTGCCACCTTGTACCTTTCAAACGTACTCAGACTAGAACCTCTGTCCAAGAAGCTTTTAACCTTTACTTTATTGCTGCAGCTATCAGTGTTTTCCAGTCGGGTGATTCTCTGCTCTTCTTTCTTCAACCACAGGGGTTAGTCGTTGCACAGATCAGGGGATTATTCTGCCCCGATTTTCAAACAACGATCTGTGTATTCTGGGGTCACAGCTGTGTCCCCCTTTTTACCAAGAGCCTCTCGAACCTCGTTGGTCTGGTGTTCCTGGTTTTTCGCCAACCCCTTCATGGTTATTGCTGTGTTTATGGGATCCATCCTTTTGAGGTGACTAGCTGGAGCCCAAACTGCATGACCCTCGGCCCCAGTTGCTGTCTCGGCAGTCTCCACGTCTATCTCTGCTGCGAAGGATCCTCATATCTCCGTGACCTCGTCTGGTGTCTGTTCCTTTCTCTGTAAGCCAGAAAACCAAAACACCTCTCTGCCTAACCTTGATAATCTAATGTTATTATTCATTGTTCTACTAGTGATTCAAAATTGGTTTGGCATATTCAGAATGTCCCAGGGACTTATTCTCATCATAATTTAAGTGTGTGTAAGCGTGTTTGCATTTAGCCCTCTGCACTCAAAGTCAATACCTGCAATATATCAGTCCGGACCATCACGCCGAACGAAGCTTATGACCTTCAAAAGACTGAGTGCCAACTCATTATGAGCACATTTGCAATGAGTATATGAAAATAAAAATAACCACTTATTTTAGTAAACGAAATCAAAGACAAATTAACCATTTTTACTTCTACCATTTGCCACCTTTTTACAAAAGTCATGTGTTTCTTTCAGCTTTCCGTCCTACGATTTCCTCTCCAGTGCGATACTCAGCTTCTCGTGAACACAGGCATTTTATCCTCTAAACGCTATTCAGTTTATTCCAATCATTAATGCTTAAACATGAAAATCATGATTTATACTTCTCACTGGTTCTCTAAAAAAAGTCTTGAGACCACAGCTGGCGCCGGTATGTTAGCCGCATGAAATGATGGTGGTTTTCTTTGGTGCGAACAACTGCATGTCAATTTCACAGCTGATCTAACAGTCGGTCACTCGTCTCTCAATCTCCCGTTGGAGAGCCACAAGCTTCTCCGAGAGGTTATCAGTTTTGCGCTCAAAGAGCAAAGTCTGAGAACTCACGACCGCCATGAGCTTCTTCAAGATCTTATCCGTGCTGCGTTCAATGAGCCCATTTTGAGAAGTCACGACCCGTCCCATTGTTTCAGTCACAGCGGGCAGCCTTGTGGGGTTTTGAACAGCTGATTCCGCTTTCTTTAATCTTCAATAAGCCAGGGCCAAGCCAGCTCCGATCAGCAAGAACCCTTTGCTGCTGTGAATGTCCGTGCTGCTATATTTCAGTATCAGGCTCTAAATGTACAAATGGATCTGAGAAGATTTCCAATCATGTTTCTACTAGATTTACAGTTTGTTTTCATGTCTTCTGACTCAGAAGGTGGAGCAGGTGGAGCTTACAAGGAGTAAGTGCTGATATAGAAGAAGAGTTGTGTTTTAATGAAGCTATTTAGTTAACCAATAATTGTATTGCAGTGAAGCTTCTGTCTGCTGCACTGCAGAGTCCACATTGTACACTGGAAACTCTCAGGTCAGGATCCAAACATCCGCACTGCTGATCATTAAATGGTATTATTGTATAAACAACCAAGCTTTATAGAATTGGCAGGTGAACTTTTCTTTATCTTTGGATTGCTTAGGAGATTCTTAATTACTGTCTGAAGATTTTTTACAGTCACATATTTTGTTTTAATGGTAAAACAGAATTATTGTTCAGTTCAATGAGCAGGTAGCTGTGAGATTCATAATAATGAGGTATATTTGTATTAAAGATGACTAAACTTGAACAGTAGCTGTGTGAGTTACTTTGTTTACTCATGTGTGCTGATGTTGTGAGTAATTTAAAGCTGAAGTAAACTTGTAATGAGTTTAATAGAGTTTCTGAAGTAAGTGTACTTGGAGATATTTATGTGTTTACTAAAGCACAGGAGCAGGAGGCTGTGTGTAGCATAGAGGAACCCAGACCTCAGCTTTGTCTCCTGGGTTTCTGTTGCTGCTGTTACAGTTTCCCCTCATTGTTCCCTTCATCAGTCTCCTCACTGTTTCATCACTAATACTGATACAGAAAACATATTCTTAGTATCATTAGATGCTGAAAGGTGTCATTCTACTAAGTGCAGAGACTGGTATTAATTTAAATAACTAACATTTTGTGATGTCTGAACTGTTTTTCCATGGCAAGTCACTGAATTAGAAATCCCCGGCCCCGCCCACAGTACTGCAGTACTGTGGGCGGGGCCGGGGATTTCTAATTTGATCTTGTTTGAATACTAGCTACATAGGTCGGTGCTACAACAGCTACATTATTTGTATGATCTCTACTGAAGTCTAACACTGAAATAAAAATGGTATCATTGGCTTGTTGTGGCTGTGATAGCTGTTACTAGGAGAGTTTATTTTCAGGATGTTATCAGAACGTGTGTAACTGGAACATCAAAGTTGTTATCGCAGTGCCAAAACTTTGTCTCTGTCCTAAAACTCTTCACTGAGTCCTCAGACTAAGTGTTCGGAGGTGAGCCCACCTACTGTTCCTCAATAACAGGATTGTCATGAAACAGAGCAGAAATGAGCTGAGCTTCTTTTTCTCATCAATGCGTTCACAGTGAGCCACTTCTCTCTGCTCAGTCTGTAACAAATCAAAGTGTTACTGAATGTTGCTATTCAAACTCAAAGCCATGCTTCCTACACCCACATGGTTCAGTCACACAGGAACTGATGGTAAATAATGTTTGTGTTGTGCACATCGTACAGGTCAGCTGCTCCACACAGATCTCAGGTTTACATGCTGGAACATTGATAATGAAGGATTGTTTATTTCATACAGATGTGACATGAACAATAACACATTCATGAAATCCTGTTAGGAACACAAACACTAGTTTAGCTGGAGAGCATATTTGAATGTAGGATAATGTAGGGGATCATCAACAACAATAATAACTAACCACCACCTCACCATTTGGGTTGATAGCTGCATGTTAATTGATGTAGTCATTTTCTTCTTCCTCCATTTCTTCCTTATTCACATCAGATAAAAAGCTGCACAGAGACAGACACTGGACATGTTTAGCCTAGCTTAGTACAAGGACTGGACCCACGGGGGAACCAGCTCCCATTGCTGGATCAAAACATGAAAACAAATCTGAAGTAAAGTTTTATTGAAGTGAACTGTGGTGGTGCCTGGCAGGGAAAAGGGGAATGATATGTCTTATTGTAAATATAATTATGTAAAAGGCTTAAAAAAGGAACAAACTAAAAAGTTTCAGCTTAAAAAATGAAATCAGTTTCAGTTTATGAGCTCTAGGGATGGGTATCGATAAGATTTTCACGATTCCGATTCCATTTTCGATTCTGTTTAACGATTCGATTCTTTATCGATTCTTTATCGATTCTTTTTAAAAAAGGGAGAACACTAAGGTCGATTAGCTTAGAACTTCGTTTTATATCTTCTCTTTGAACAAGATGTACGGTGCAATAAAAAATCAGCGAAACAGCGAGGCAGTGACGGATGAACACCGTGTGCTGTTTATTAATAAACAATAAATTCCTATATGACAACATGCATAAAAGCAGAACGGTATTTGTACATCAGTGGGAAAATAGCGGTGGCTTGCTAGCTTTTGTGCGGCTTCCCCGGGTAAGTGAAAACTTTCAAAAGAGAAATGAATGAACTTACCAGTGTTGAGAATAGATTCCTTAATGTACATCAAAGTTAAAGAGAATATAGTTGTGATTGCTTGCAACATTATAATATTGTGGTGATGGGTGTAAGGATACAAAATAGAAAATAGGCCTGGGATGGAAACAAAGAACTGAGGTGCAGGGCAGAAGGACAATCAACCCCCAGGACAGTAGCAAGAGTTACTGAGGGTGAGGAGCAGACAAAGGGCAAACGGGCGCTACCATAAAAGGAGATGGGGGTCAGGGTGTCAGCACCCTTGGCCACTGTACTAGTGTATTTCCATTGTGGGGGTGTTTACTGTAGGGGGGAGGAGACCAGAAGTTATAACTGTAACTGTTGTGTGGAGTTCTTTAGATCAGCCTTTAGCATAGGACTGCATAAGAATGCAGTGGGCTGATCTCCAGATGCATCTGTAAGAATAATGGGTAATAAAAGGATTGTGTAAAACATGGAAACATCTCAGAGTGATCTCTACCAGGACCAAAAGAATCGCAGAGACCGGCGTTGTCTCAACACCAGGTTGCCCGATCTCTTCACATATCTTCCTCCAAGCTCGTCCTTTATATTCCTGTCTCGGTACAGAAAGCAGCTGGTGTCGTACAGCTCCGGGTTGTTTACTACAGCGTTGATTAGCCTTCCCTCCATTGAAGAATGAAGGGCTTTGGCTGGATCTGCACCTTTGACCTAGGTCAGAGCCACGTCACCAGGCTCCTGAATGGAAGTCGCCCTGCGATTTGACGCTGGAGTTCCGATTTTTCCAACTCGAGCGGTAGACGCGATACGCGCGTGTGCACAAAATGCAACACAAAAAGTGACGCGCGTGGTTTTATTCGCGAGTCAAACGCGCCAGAGGCGCTGCTGTAACGCGCTGCTGTGACGTGCGTTTCTCGCGTTTTCGCGACGCAAATCTGCTTCCGAATTTTCGCGGGACTCGCAATCGCGGGTCATCACGCTTCTACATTAACTTTACATGTAAACCTGACGCTCTGGTCGCGTCGGTGTGAACACACCGTAAGTGCGGTGCAGGGTGTGATTTCAGAAAACAGTCGGCTTGTTGGCAGTCTCCCAGGATTGTTGTTCCCGCCTCTTTACTTTCTGTTTTTGTTCCTTTGTACGGTAAAGACCCTACAATAGTACAAAGAAAACAGAGACAAAGTTGAGTCTCTGGCTATGATTCCCCTCTCCAGTGTGTTGCTCGTGGTGTCCTGAGATAATGTTTTGATGGGACCGCTCCGTGGTGCAGATCGGTGTCCCAGTGAGTGAGAATTTCCTCTCTAGCTTTTAAAGAGAGCCCAGTCTGTGGTTATGGAGTCACGGATTTACACACTTGGTGCTTTCTCTGAGTTCAGTGCCCTCCAGATGTGTTGGGGGTGTTCCAGGTCATGTTTTAGTGCTGACCAACATCTTCAACCTTTTCCTGAAGCAGTTGGTGGTCCCCACATCCTTCATCATCATTCCCGTCCCCAAGAAATCAGAGGTCTCAATGTTCTGGCTGAGCAGGAGAGGACACTGCAGTGACCATGACAACCAACTTATGCATCCCACTGTTGCCAGGAAGAAGGATCATATGAGGACAAACAGCAGAGCCAAAGGAAAGAGATCATCTCTCACTCATGGCTCTACTCCACTTTAACACCACCAGGGGGTGCTGTAAGCAGCCTGTTCTACAGGGGCTTGGTCTACAGGGGAAAGAAGCTGTGGCCAAAGCCCTGGCTCCACACATCAGGATCCAACACCAAGACTGAACAGTGTGCCACCATCACCTGTACAATGTCACACCCTGGTGTGAACACAGGTAATGGAGACATTTCATTGGCCACACCCACATCAGCAGGCGCAATAACAGGACTAATTGTTGGGGAAAGACAAGTGGTGGTGACAGTGGACTCATCTCTGTGCTTGTCCTGCTACACCTCAGTGCAGTAGAAAAGAAAGTGGTGGATCTATGTTTCTGAGTGTGGGGCTGTTGGGTCTGTGTTTCCACAAGCCCCGCTAGTTTAGAGACTAATTCATCATGAAGAAAACAAGACAGTCAGTGATCGATCGATTTACTTGCGCAAGGGAGGCCTCGTCGGTATCTTAGGAACGCACTGAACACAGAGCTCCTGTGGGTCTGAGGGCGGCCTCACGTTGGAGAAGGATGAAGGAGTCTGACCTGAGCCAGTGTTTGACATAAACACATCAGCACTGCTGTCAGTGAGCCTAACGACAGCCGTTAGCATCATTTCAGTGTTTCAGTCATAAAAACACTTCCTGTCACTGTGGTGGTTACAGTGACATCATGCAGTTTGTGCTTTGACCTCCAGAGGGCGACAAATCAGCACAGACAGAGAGCTCCATTCAAACTTTGCTGCCATCAGTAATAATTCTTCAAATATAATCATCAGTGTTTGAGCAGTTATGATATCAGGGACAATCTAGACATGTGTGACAATACTGAACATGTCACATGACACACCTTAAACATCATGTGATCCACTCTCAGTCTGCACTTTCATTCATGACTTCAACAGGTTGAAATGAGCTTTGAAGAAACATTCAGTGAAATAAATCTTTCATGGATTCATGTGAGCAGCAGATGAACTTTGTACCAACAACATCTTCAATAACAGAGTCTGAATGAAGCTCAGGTGTTGATGCTGCTCACTGATTGGACGGTTGGTTTCAGCTCTGCTCTCAGTCTTTACTGCACAGGTGAAGGTAGAAAGTGTGACTGGATCTATAGACTGGAAACAGAGAAACATGCTGAACATTTGAAGCTTTGCAGCAGAAATGTTCATGTTACAAATACAGCAGAGCTGATCTGGGATCAGTGTGTTCACACCTGCAGCTACAACAAGGTTTCATGTCTCCACACGTCAGCATGTGAACTTTACTCTGACTCAGTCTGAGCAGTCAGACGGCATATTTTTAAAGTTAACACATCAGCACACACAGAGCTGAGCCCCTCCCACCTGTGCTGAGTTTCAGGTGGAGCCCCGCCTCCTTCCAGGAAGCAGCTCACCTGTGTGTCCGTGTTTAGTGTCCAGGTGTGGAGTGGAGCTTGTTGTTGGTGTGTGAAGAAACTGTAAGTTTGCTTTGTTTCCTCCTTTAACAGTTTGTCTTTAGGAACTTTACTGTTTGTTCAGCTCATGTTTGATTTCTTCACACAACAAACTGTGTGTGTTTGTATTTCCGGTCTCTCCATTAAAGTCAGTGTGTAATGTTTTCCTGGCTAACATCAGCTGTGTGCAGCTTAGTTCAGCACAAATCTGCCGCTCCATAGTTCACGGTAACGGACTCACAGCTGGACCAACGAGGCCGAGTGTGTCCGCCACTCTGAGCTACGTTCCTGTTTGTGTACTTGTAGTTTGTACTTTGAGTTCACTCAGAGCCCACAGAGGACGCAGCGTACGTGATGACGTCACAGCCCTTTACCTCCTTTACTGTCACTGTGATTAATATTTACACACGAGACACCTGCAGAGCTCTGACGCTAAGCTAGCCACACAGCATGCTAACACTAAGCTAACGCTAAGCTAAAGCTAAGCTAACACTAAGAGTTCTTACAGACACGAGTTAAAAAGCTGCTTTTAGTTTGTGATCAGAGTCCAGGACTGAGAGCAGCAGCAGAGATGATGGATGATGAATTACTGGATGGAAGAAGCTTCTCATCAGCAGTGAATCAGTGTGTGTGCAGTTCTCTGCAAACTCAGCAGGAAGAATTAGTGTGAAGCTTTAACTCTGCTGATCCTCTTTGAATCCTGGATCCGCTGAAATGTTTAAAATGTTGTTCACACGTGTTGGACTGACTGAAGCTTCCAGTCACAGTGAATCAGTGTGTGTCAGTGAATGCATCGTGTGTGCCAGTGAATGCATCGTGTGTGCCAGTGAATGCATCGTGTGTGCTTCACGGCTCCATCTAGTGGACTGATAGTAGAGCAGCTGATGGCAGCTTCCTCTGCCTCACACTGCTGTCTGGCTGCATTCAGCTGACACTGAGATGAAGCAGGAAAGAAGCAGCTGATATTTGGACAGCACACATGATGAAAGGAGGATTTCAGTTGATGTGCACATGAATGATTTGTGTTTCCTCTGCAGGTGAAGGTAGAAAGTGTGTGTGAGCTGATGTGAATTGAGCAGCATGGATCAGTGTGAGGACAGAGAGGAGGGAGTCCCTCCCTCTAAAACCACTCTGTGTGGGGAACATGAGAGCCAGACCAAAGCTCAGAGGTGAGATGACCATCTCTAACTGTCCACGACTCTTCTCCATGTCACAGCTCAGCACTCACATCACTGCTCCATCATTATTCACAGGAACCAGCCTGGACCTCCACCCAGCTCTGTGTCCTTACAGAGTGACTGGTCTAAAGATCGTCCCTTTAATTTTAAAGTGCAGCCTGTGTCTGCTGCAGAGAGGTGAGCTGTTAGTAACATGAACTCTTTGATTAAACTGCTTGATGTTGTTGGATATAAACTGCAGTACAAACACGTCGTTCCCTCAGTCCCATTTAAACTGTCTTTTAAAACAAGCCTTTGGTTTCTAAACAACTGAAAATCCACTTCAGCAAAGAGGAAGTGATCAGAGCATCCGTCCACTTCCTGTCAGGCCCTGCAAACATTTCATATTGAAGAAAAGTAGTTGATATCTCACATTTTTACTCCACCACATTCAATCATTTTGACATTTTACAGCATGAAACTCTTGTCACATGACTCCTGTTATGTTATAGAGTCATGTGACCACCAGGGAGTGATTTGTATGGATGTGTGTGAAACACATTCAAATCAATCTGATTCATCAATGGAAACATTTTTGGTGTAAATGCACCAACACTGAAAACGCTGCAGATAAAAACACAACAGATGAAATATGAACAAATCGAGGCTTTGAATACACGTGTGTGTGTTTGAGACACAGAGATAAATGGATTGTGTGTCTGTCCTATTGCTGCATGAGGATTTTATTGTAGATTTTGTGCGTGTACACTTTTGACCACGAAGGTGTTGAAAGGGCGTAAAACAGTTGGAGGCACAAGAGTGAACACTAGTGCTGTCAGTAGATTAAAAATGACTAATTAATGACACAATTTTCTGTCATTAATCGTGATTAATCACAATTACTTGATCAACAGCTGCAGTTACATTTTTCCAACTTTATGTTTAAGCCTGTAACAGACGTTTACACCATATAATGAAGTAAATGCAGAATAAACACAAAGAATGAAAATGAAAATGTATCTTCAGAATCTGAGAGCTACGAGCTGGGTCACGGTGAGGAGGAAGCATAGTCCTAAACAGAAGCCCCAGGTACACCACCAACCCGTTCATGTGTCTAACCGTTTTTCCCCACTCGGTGACACACCCGCCGGGGGTCAAACTCTGGTAATTGGTGATTCTGTTCTCAGACATGTGAAGCTAGAGACACCGGCAACCATAGTCAATTGTCTTCCAGGGGCCAGAGCAGGCGACATTGAAGGAAATTTAAAACTGCTGGCTAAGGGTAAACGTAAATTCAGTAAAATCATAATTCACGTCGGCAGTAATGACACCCGGTTACGCCAATCGGAGGTCACTAAAATCAATATTGAATCGATGTGCAACTTTGCTAAAACAATGTCGGACTCTGTAGTTTTCTCTGGTCCCCTCCCCAATCAGACCAGGAGTGACATGTTTAGCCGCATGTTCTCCTTAAATTGCTGGCTGTCTGAGTGGTGTCCCAGAAACGATGTGGGCTTCATAGATAATTGGCAAACCTTCTGGAGGAAACCTGGTCTTGTTAGGAGAGACGGCATCCATCCCACTTTGGATGGAGCAGCTCTCATTTCTAGAAATATGGACAAATTTATTAAACCCCCCAAAATATGACTATCCAGAGTTGGGACCAGGAAGCAGAGTTGCAGTCTTACACGCCTCTCTGCAGCTTCTCTCCTCCTGCTACCCCCCCAAAAACCCATCTCCATAGAGACTGTGTCAGCTTCCAAAAAGACAAAAAACAAACTAAAAACCAGCAACAAACAACTTAAACATAAACAATCAAAAAGAAAGAACAATACAGTATCCACATCTGAACCAAAGAGTAAAACAGTGAAATGTGGATTATTAAATATTAGGTCTCTCTCCTCCAAGTCTCTGTTAGTACATGACTTAATAATTGATCAACAAATTGATTTACTCTGCCTTACAGAAACCTGGTTGCAGCAGGATGATTATGTTAGTTTAAATGAATCAACACCCCCGAGTCATTCTAACTACCAGAAACCTCGAAGCACAGGCCGAGGGGGCGGTGTGGCAGCAATTTTTCACACCAGCCTATTAATTAATGAAAGACCAAGACAGACTTTTAATTCATTTGAAAGCCTGATGCTTAACATTGTCCACCCCAGCTGTGAAACTCAGAAACCAGTCTTACTTGTTATCATCTATCGTCCACCTGGGCCTTACACAGAGTTTCTGTCTGATTTCTCAGACTTTATATCTAATTTAGTTCTGAGCTCAAATAAAATAATTATTGTGGGTGATTTTAACATCCATGTAGATGCTAAAAATGACAGCCTCAACATGGCATTTAGTCTGTTATTAGACTCAATTGGCTTCTCTCAAAATGTAAAAGAACCCACCCACCACTTTAATCACACTCTAGATCTTGTTTTAACATATGGCATAGAAACTGAACATTTAACAGTGTTTCCTGAAAACCCTCTGCTGTCTGATCATTTCCTGATAACATTTACATTTACAATAATTGATTACACAGCAGTGGAGAGTAGATTTTATCAAAGTAGATGTCTTTCTGAAAGCGCTGTAACTAAGTTTAAGAATATAATCCACCCACTGTTATCATCTTCAATGCCCTGTACCAACACAGAGCAGAGCAGCTATCTGAACGCTACCCCAACAGAGGTCGATTATCTTGTTAATAATTTCACCTCCTCACTACGTACGACTCTGGATACTGTAGCTCCAGTGAAAACTAAGGTCTCTAATCAGAAGTACCTGACTCCGTGGTATAATTCTCAAACACGTACCCTAAAGCAGATGACTCGTAATCTGGAGAGGAAATGGCGTGTCACAAATTTAGAGGATCATCATTTAGCCTGGAGAAATAGTTTGCTGCTTTATAAGAAAGCCCTCCGCAAAGCCAGAACATCTTACTATTCATCACTGATTGAAGAAAATAAGAACAACCCCAGGTTTCTCTTCAGCACTGTAGCCAGGCTGACAAAGAGTCAGAGCTCTGTTGAGCCAACCATCCCTTTAACGTTAACTAGTAATGACTTCATGAACTTCTTCACAAATAAAATTTTTATCATTAGAGAAAAAATTACCAGTAATCATCCCACAGATGTAATATTATCTACAGCTACTCTTAGTACCATTGATGTTAAGTTAGACTCTTTTTCTCCAATTGATCTTTCTGAGTTAACTTCAATAATTACTTCCTCCAAACCATCAACGTGTCTTTTAGACCCCATTCCTACAAAACTGCTCAAAGAAGTCCTGCCATTGATTAATTCTTCGATCTTAAATATGATCAACCTATCTCTAATAATCGGCTATGTACCACAGGTCTTCAAGCTGGCTGTGGTTAAACCTTTACTCAAAAAGCCATCTCTAGACCCAGCAGTCTTAGCTAATTATAGGCCAATCTCCAACCTTCCTTTCATATCAAAAATCCTTGAAAGAGTAGTTGTCAAACAGCTAACAGATCATCTGCAGAGGAATGGTTTATTTGAAGAGTTTCAGTCAGGTTTCAGAGCTCATCACAGCACAGAAACAGCTTTAGTGAAGGTTACAAATGATCTTCTTATGGCCTCTGACAGTGGACTCATCTCTGTGCTTGTCCTGCTAGACCTCAGTGCAGCGTTCGATACTGTCGACCATAATATCCTATTAGAGCGATTAGAACATGCTGTAGGTATTACAGGTACTGCACTGCAGTGGTTTGTATCATATCTATCTAATAGACTCCAATTTGTGCATGTAAATGGAGAGTCCTCTTCACACACTGAGGTCAATTATGGAGTTCCACAGGGTTCAGTGCTAGGACCAATTCTGTTTACATTATACATGCTTCCCTTAGGCAGCATCATTAGAAGACATAGCATACATTTTCACTGCTATGCAGATGACACCCAGCTCTATCTGTCCATGAAGCCAGATAACACACACCAATTAGTTAAACTGCAGGAATGTCTTAAAGACATAAAGACCTGGATGGCCGCTAACTTTCTGCTTCTTAATTCAGATAAAACTGAGGTTATTGTACTCGGCCCTGAAAATCTTAGAAATATGGTATCTAACCAGATTCATACTCTGGATGGCATTACCTTGGCCTCCAGTAACGCTGTGAGGAACCTTGGAGTCATTTTTGACCAGGACATGTCCTTCAACGCACATATTAAACAAATATGTAAGACTGCTTTCTTCCATTTGCGCAACATCTCTAAAATTAGAAATATCCTGTCTCAGAGTGACGCTGAAAAACTAGTTCATGCATTTATTACTTCCAGGCTGGACTATTGTAATTCATTATTATTAGGATGTCCAAAAAACTCACTGAAAAGCCTTCAGCTAATCCAAAATGCTGCAGCAAGAGTACTGACAGGGACTAGAAGGAGAGAGCATATTTCTCCTGTTTTGGCTTCCCTTCATTGGCTTCCTGTTAAATCCAGAATTGAATTCAAAATCCTGCTCCTCACATACAAGGTCTTAAATAATCAGGCCCCATCTTATCTTAATGACCTTGTAGTACCATATCACCCTATTAGAGCACTTCGCTCTCGCTCTGCAGGCCTACTTGTTGTTCCTAGAGTATTTAAAAGTAGAATGGGAGGCAGAGCCTTCAGTTTTCAGGCCCCTCTTCTGTGGAACCAGCTTCCAGTTTGGATTCGGGAGACAGAAACTATCTCTACTTTCAAGATTAGGCTTAAAACTTTCCTTTTTGCTAAAGCATATAGTTAGGGCTGGACCAGGTGACCCTGAATCCTCCCTTAGTTATGCTGCAATAGACGTAGGCTGCCGGGGGATTCCCAAGATGCATTGAGTTTTTCCTTTCCAGTCACCTTTCTCACTCACTATGTATTAATAGACCTCTCTGCATTGAATCATATCTGTTATTAACCTCTGTCTCTCTTCCACAGCATGTCTTTTATCCTGTCTTCCTTCTCTCACCCCAACCGGTCGCAGCAGATGGCCGCCCCTCCCTGAGCCTGGTTCTGCCGGAGGTTTCTTCCTGTTAAAAGGGAGTTTTTCCTTCCCACTGTCGCCAAAGTGCTTGCTCATAGGGGGTCATATGATTGTTGGGTTTTTCTCTGTATCTATGAAGCGCCTTGAGGCGACTTTTGTTGTGATTTGGCGCTATATAAATAAAATTGAATTGAATTGAATTGAGAGTCTAAAACTTGACAAACTTGATTCAGATGAAGTTATTTGAGCAGAAACTCCTGGATCTTTATCCTGTGTGGATCTAATCCTTCCTCCTTCCTCCACAGAGTGGACCAGCAGAGCTCAGAGGTTCCCAGTGGTCAGTCTGCCCAGCAGCATCAAACACAGCTGGACTCCATATTTATGGTCTGTACATGTACAACAACTACTGTTACATCTGTTCTGTTCACAGTCATCTCCATGCTGCTCTTTGTAGACCAGTGGATTGTCAGTGTGTCCAACATGGATCTGATGTTTGGCTCCATGATTTCAGTCTGACTGGCTCATTCATAAATATTCTGTTCCAGCTGCTGGAGGACAACATCATCACTTTTGTGAAGAATGAGCTGAAGAAGATCCAGAAGGTTCTGAGTCCAGGTTACCCAGAATGCTTAGAGAGTCAGAGGAGCAGCAGCAGAGAGGCATTTGTGAAGATCACAGTGGACTTCCTGAGGAGAATAAAGCAGGAGGAGCTGGCTGACCGTCTGCAGAGCAGTAAGAGGATTTCTGTAAAGATTTAAGCTGCTGGATAAATGAGACATTTACTGATGTCTTATGAGATGGAGCAACATGTTTTAAAGATTAGTTATTTTGGAATTAAGTGTTTGTTTCCACTTTCAAAAGATATTCCACATATTTCTTCTCTTTCAGAACTTCAAGCTGCATTTTGTCACCGTAACCTTAAATCCACCCTGAAAAAGAAGTTCCAGTGTGTGTTTGAGGGCATCGCTAAAGCAGGAAACCCAACCCTCCTGAATCAGATCTACACAGAGCTCTACATCACAGAGGGAGGGACTGCAGAGGTCAATGATGAACATGAGGTCAGACAGATTGAAACAGCATCCAGGAAACCAGACAGACCAGAAACAACCATCAGACAAGAAGACATCTTTAAAGCCTCACCTGGAAGAGATGAACCAATCAGAACAGTGCTGACAAAGGGAGTGGCTGGCATTGGGAAAACAGTCTTCACACAGAAACACACCCTGGACTGGGCTGAAGACAAAGCCAACCAGGACATCCAGTTCATATTTCCATTCACTTTCAGAGAGCTGAATGTGCTGAAAGAGGAAAAGTTCAGCTTGGTGGGACTTGTTCATCACTTCTTTACTGAAACCAAAGAAGCAGGAATCTGCAGCTTTGAAGACTTCCAGGTTGTGTTCATCTTTGATGGTCTGGATGAGTGTCGACTTCCTCTGGACTTCCACGAAACTACAATCCTAACTGACCCTAGAAAGTCCACCTCAGTGGATGTGCTGCTGATAAACCTCATCAGGGGGAAACTGCTTCCCTCTGCTCGCCTCTGGATAACCACACGACCTGCAGCAGCCAATCAGATCCCTCCTGTCTGTGTTGGCATGGTGACAGAGGTCAGAGGGTTCACTGACCCACAGAAGGAGGAGTACTTCAGGAAGAGGTTCAGAGATGAGGAGCAGGCCAGCAGGATCATCTCCCACATCAAGACATCACGAAGCCTCCACATCATGTGCCACATCCCAGTCTTCTGCTGGATCACTGCTACAGTTCTGGAGGATGTGCTGGAAACCAGAGAGGGAGGAGAGCTGCCCAAGACCCTGACTGAGATGTACATCCACTTCCTGGTGGTTCAGGCCAAAGTGAAGAAGGTCAAGTATGATGGAGGAGCTGAGACAGATCCACACTGGAGTCCAGAGAGCAGGAAGATGATGGAGTCTCTGGGAAAACTGGCTTTTGATCAGCTGCAGAAAGGAAACCTGATCTTCTATGAATCAGACCTGACAGAGTGTGGCATCGATATCAGAGCAGCCTCAGTGTACTCAGGAGTGTTCACACAGATCTTTAAAGAGGAGAGAGGACTGTACCAGGACAAGGGGTTCTGCTTCATCCATCTGAGTGTTCAGGAGTTTCTGGCTGCTCTTCATGTCCATCTGACCTTCATCAACTCTGGACTCAATCTGCTGGAACAACAACAAACAACCTCTACATGGTCTAAACGATTTAACAAACTAAAACTCCAATCTCTCCACCAGAGTGCTGTGAACAAGGCCTTACAGAGTCCAAATGGACACCTGGACTTGTTCCTCCGCTTCCTCCTGGGTCTTTCACTGCAGACCAATCAGAATCTCCTACGGGGTCTGCTGACACAGACAGGAAGTAGCTCACAGACCAATAAGAAAACAGTCCAGTACATCAAGAAGAAGCTCAGTGAGAATCTGTCTGCAGAGAAAAGCATCAATCTGTTCCACTGTCTGAATGAACTGAATGATCGTTCTCTAGTGGAGGAGATCCAACAGTCCCTGAGATCAGGAAGTCTCTCCACAGATAAACTGTCTCCTGCTCAGTGGTCAGCTCTGGTCTTCATCTTACTGTCATCAGAAAAAGATCTGGATGTGTTTGACCTGAAGAAATACTTTGCTTCAGAGGAGGCTCTTCGGAGGCTGCTGCCAGTGGTCAAAGCCTCCAACAAAGCTCTGTAAGTAAACATGAACTCATCTCTTCATTCTTAAAATCATGGGAAATAAATCAGAGGTGCTCAGTTCAAAGAACACTGCCTTTTAAGAAAAATTAAAAAATAGTCACTTAGTCAAATATGATACTTTAAATATTTCTCTCCAGCAGGACATGTCAGCATTTCTGAAATATTTTTGTCTTTAACTCTAATCAAAGCACAATCCAGATCCAGCCTATAAGAACATGAGCTCTGATCCTTCAGCCCCTCTGACAGGTTTATTATCCTCAAGTTGCTCAATTGTCTCCAACAACCAGGAGTTTAACTCTTTTTTTTTTTTTTTTTTTTTTTTAAGCAAATACTTGAGCTACCAGACTGCACCTACATCTTTTTCAGATGTTCTTATTTTAAGGTCTGGTTTGTGTCTCACCTTTATTGCAATCCCCAATGTCTCTCTGTTTTTCAAATATAAATCTGTTACCTCGGTGTGGCCAGAAACACATGGTGAACCCAAAATACAGACAAAGGTGAAGGAACTGAATATTACTAGACGTGAAGGCTTTATTTACACACAGGAACTTGACACTTGGAATTTTTAACATGAACTGTGAACTATGGCGGAAGTCAAGTACTTGAAGCTGTGAGCATGAAGTGGGCTCTATGGTAGGTTTCCGGAAATGGGTCTTGGTTTATGGTAATCTGAGTCACTGTAACAGAGGTAGAGAAGCATCAGAAAGATCACTGGTGGAGGTTACAGTAAGTGAACGAGGTTATCTTCAATGTCTTACTTGGGGTTTCTGTAGCTCAGGAGGTAAAGCTGGTCTGATCTGACCTACTGATCGGAAGGTTGGTGGTTTGATCTCTGGCTCCTCCAGTCTGCATGTCAAGTATCCTTGGGCAAGATACTAACCCCAACTTGCTCTCCGATGCATCCATCAGAGTATGAATGTGTGTGAATGTACTTAGAAAGCACTAAGTTCAGATAAAGTGTTTGTGAGAATGGGTGTGATTGGGTGGATGTGGCATGTTGTATAGAGCGCTTTGAGTACTCCGTGAGAGTAGAAAAATGCTATATAAGAATCAGTCCATTGACCATTTACTTGTCAGCAGTTGGAAAGCAACTTGGGGAAGGCAGGTGGTGAGGTCTGGGTGAGTACTTGTTAGCTTTGAATCCAGGCAAAGTGGTCCAGTAAGTCTGAGACGAAAGGCATTAATGTGGCTGTGAGTGAATCAAGAAGACCAGCATCCAGGAACACGTGACTGAACTGCAAGGGTGAGTAGATGATCCGAGGATTAGGAGGTTAGCAGAGTTGTAGAGAGTGCTGATGTTATATTCAGCCTAGTAGATTACTGTCAGGTGTGGACAATGGACAGGCTGACCAGGCTTCACCCAAAGGCAGAAACCAGAGTCTAGTGGGAAACCACAGCCGCTCACACAGACCATGACAGCAGCATGACCCCCCCAAAGCATTCTCTTTCACTTGGCATCATTTACCTCTCCCTTCTCCAATTTCTGATGTGTCCACCTTTACAATGATAACTGTGATCAGGGTGAACCAAAAAGGTGCCGTGGTGAACAGATACTTCAGTTTCAGCTTTGGGGGACCAGATGCATGCTGAGACTTGAGTGGTGCAGCTACCTGACTATAGTTGCAAATGAACCGTCTATAAAAATTTGCTATTCCCAAAACCCATTGGAGATGCTTCTGGAATTTACAATGGGTACAAGGGGAAGGCCACTCTGTGAAAGCTTTTACTTTTGCCAGATCTGTCTTCACCTGCCCCCGTGCCAAAATGTAACCGCAAAAAGTTATTGATGAGGAATGGAATTCACACTTTTCTGCTTTGACATAAGGTTTATTCTCCAGCAAACGTTGGAAAAATAGCATGGACATGAGACTGATGTTCCTCACAGGTTTTGGGAAAAATGAGGATATCATCCAGATACACCAATACTAACCTGTCAAGGAAGTCCCGGAGGACATCGTTAACTAATCTTGAAACATTGCGGGAGCATTAGGTAACCCAGGCGGCATGACCAAATACTCGTAGTCCCCCAATGGCATGTTTAAAACGGTCTTACACTTGTCTCCCTGATTGATCTGGAAAAAGTGGTAAGCGTTGCGGAGGTGGGGTTTTGTAAACCCTGTGGCGCTGTGAAATGGCCTGAAGGCAGAGCTAATGAGGTAATAGGTACTTATTCTTGATGGTAATATCACTGAGGCCCCTGAAGTCAATGCATGGCCAGAGAGAGCCATCCTTTTTCCCCACAAAAAAGAAGTTCCAACTTGAGATGACAATCGTTGGATTATGCCTGCACCGAGGGATTCCTTAATGTACTTTTCCATAGCCGCACACTCAAGTCTAGACAGGTTATACTGCCAGCTAGAAGGCCGGGTGGAGCCAGAGAGTAGTTCTATGGTACAGTCATGTAGTCTGTGAGGTGGCAGTGAAAGCGCTTTACTTTTGCTAAATACTTCCTGAAGATCATGACAGGCTCAGCTGACTGCAGCTTTGCCCAATCTTATAAAAAGTACATCTGCACAATGACTGAAACCTAATGGCCAAGGAACTGACCTCCCAGCCTATTGTTCCTTCAGTGGGCTGGTTTCAGTCATTATGCAAATGTACTTTTCATAGGGTTGGAAACCAGAAGTCAGCTGAGACTGAAGAAGTCACCTGGATGAGTGACGAAATGTTTCTCCCACTGAAAGCGCTACGTCCAGATGAACAGAATCAACTTTTGGGATTTACTAACCTGGATGATTGAGCATGCATCAAGACGAGTTTTTATGAGGTTTACAGTTTCTTATAATTTCTAAACCAGAAGGTGGAGGAGATGGAGCTCATGATAACTGGCTACTGCCCTTCAGCGTGCTTTATGAAATCATCCAATCAAAATAAAGTTGGCCTTTAGGGAGAGCGGGGCTTTAAAGGGGAATGAGCCAAAGCAGCTTTTAGACAGAAAATGAAACGAGAGTCTGCACCAAGTCCAGGATGTGATACATTATTTATAACTACATTTACAGTAATCACACATATTAGAATTAATAAAGTGACCAGCAGTACTGTAGTAACTGTAATACTGCAGTACTTACAGGCGTGTGCCAGCAGACACTGAATTACTGTCACTAAATTAACCTGCTCTTCACTGGTTTCCATTTACATACATTGGAGTAATTGTGTTTAATTTGAAATATTTTTCTTCTTTTACACTTAAATTCTTGAACATTTTTTTTATTTAATTGTGCATTATAGTGTACTCATTTGTACACATTTGATTACTTAGGTTCAACATATAAAGAGATTTTGTTTGATAATAAATATTATTGTTTTGTTGTTCTTGTTATTTTTTTCAGGCTTAGCAGCTGTCTCCTGTCAGAGAGAGGCTGTAAAGATTTGTTGTCAGTCGTCAGCTCCCAGTCCTGTAGTCTCAGAGAGCTGGACCTGAGTACCAACAGCCTGAATGATTCAGCAGTAAAGCTTCTGTCAGCCAAACTGAATATTCTGAGGTCTGACCGATTTGTATTCTTTTTTCTTTTGTTTGTTTGTTTGTTTGTTTGTTTGTTTGTTTGTTTGTTTGTTTTGTTTTTAACTGAGAAAATAAATCCAGCAATTTAAACAGTAAAGGTAAACTTGATCAATTTACTGTTGTTTCGTACCACATCTGCTCAGCATAAAACAACAAGGATTCTTAAAATATAAGATTAGTTATTGCACCCTGATTACACTTTAACAGCAGTCTTTGTTCATGTTTTCATTTTCAGACTCAACGTCTGTGAACTTTTAGCGGAAAACTGTGAAGCTGTGTCCTCAATGCTCAGCTCTCAGTCCTCTACTCTGACAGAGCTGGACCTGAGTATCAAAAATGTGCAGGATTCAGGAGTGAAGTTTCTGTCTGCTGGACTACAAAGTTTAAAGTGTAAACTAAATACTCTGAGGTCAGATCAATTAACATTTTGTTTTTTTTAAATGAACCAATTAAACATTTTATTCAAGGCTTCCGGTTCCGGCGCTCGTGGGGATGGCAACCTAGTAAGAGAGCTCTCGACCGAAACGTATTAAAACTGCCCCAAGTAAATTAATACACTATCTAAGTGCACATAAAGAGGAAAAAGGGGCCTAAATGACGTCCAGAAAGAACAAAAGAGCTAAGAAGTTAACATTTGAAAATGTGGAAGATGACAACGTGCAGCTAACAGAAGGGGCTAACGTTAGCCCCTATGGGGCTAGCCGAGGCCACTCTCCCACTCCTAGCCGCGAGGATTCTAGGACAGAAGATGAGGATGACCCAGCAAGTTTGACACTGATACTGACAGAACTGAGAGGCGTTGGGAGAGAGGTGAAAGAATTTTGAATAGACACGAAAGCGCAACTGCTGGAAATCAGGGGTGAGTTGGATAAAGCCAATGCGCGGCTTAACGATGTGGAAACCAGGGTTGCTGAACATGAAGATAAGGTCCAGAACACAGACGAGATTTTGTCTGAGATACTAACAATGCAATTCAATTTTATTTATATAGCGCCAAATCACAACAAAAATCACCTCAAGGCGCTTCATAGATACAGAGAAAAACCCAACAATCATATGACCCCCTATGAGCAGCACTTTGGTGACAGTGGGAAGGAAAAACTCCCTTTTAACAGGAAGAAACCTCCGGCAGAACCAGGCTCAGGGAGGGGCGGGGCCATTTGCTGTGATTGGTTGGAGTGAGAGAAGGAAGACAGGATAAAGACATGCTGTGGAAGAGAGACAGAGATTAATAACAGATATGATTCAGTGCAGAGAGGTCTATTAACACATAGTGAGTGAGAAAGGTGACTGGAAAGGAAAAACTCAATGCATCATGGGAATCCCCCGGCAGCCTACGTCTATTGCAGCATAACTAAGGGAGGATTCAGGGTCACCTGGTCCAGCCCTAACTATATGCTTTAGCAAAAAGGAAAGTTTTAAGCCTAAGCCAAAACAGGAGAAATCTGCTCTCTCTTTCTAGTCCCTGTCAGGACTCTTGCTGCAGCATTTTGGATTAACTGAAGGCTTTTCAGGGAGTTTTTAGGACTTCCTGATAATAATGAATTACAATAGTCCAGCCTGGAAGTAATAAATGCATGAACTAGTTTTTCAGCGTCACTATGAGACAGGATATTTCTAACTTTAGAGATGTTGCGCAAATGGAAGAAAGCATGCAGGAAAAGTTTCAAACAAAACTAACATCACTGGAGGCTTACTCGAGGAGGGAGTCGCTCAGACTGTACGGGGTGCCATAGAGAGCAGAATTGGGAGCTCCCTCTATGGCCCACTTTGTGGAGAAGCTACTCCGGGAGAATCTCGCCATCCCACCATCAACACCGTTACAAATTCAGAGAGCACACAGAGCGTTATCGTTACTCCCTCCAGACGGCTCCCAACCCAGATCGATCCTGGTAAAATTCCTGTGCTTCACAGTTAAAGAAGTGCTGAGGCTTGTTTGGCAAAAGAAAGGTTTTATGCTGAATTCCAGCAAGATCAACCTCGACCACGATTTCCCCCCGGAGATCATGGCTTTGAGGAAGGAGTATGCAGAGGCACGAAAGGTCCTAAAAGAGAAGAATCTACGGTTTAGGACCCTCTACCCAGCGCGCCTTAGGTTTTTTTCGAAGAAGGAGCAAAACCCTACAACACGGTGGAGGAGGCAACGGCTGACCTGGCGAGTCGGGGGCTGCCGGTAAAAGTGATTACACCACCGGCAACCCCCAGAGGAAAACTACAAAGATGCCTGCTGTGGCGGGGAGTTGGTGGGCGGCGTCCGCGTCAGATCCGAGGAGCTGCGGGATATAGAGAGAAGCTGCAAGTATACAGACGTGAAGAGAACTAATTTAATGTTATGTATTAGCTATGGACAACATGGTGAATTATGGTTACTGTCGAGCTAAAATGGGTGGGGCTTCTCGTGCTGTGAGTGCCGTCGCAGTGGAAGGTCCCCTAACTCAGGGAGTAATAAGGGGTTTCCCTTCAAGTTGTGAGGGTGTCAGTGGAAGTGTTCCACTGTCAGAAGCCAGCTTTGGAGCTTTCAAGATCCAGTTATGTTCAAATGTTTTCAGTTCATTCCTAACTTTTTTCACTTGTTACTGTTTTGCCTGCTGCTATTGAGTTTATGCGCTGTGGTAACTTAATATATCTTTATGGGAAGTGAGTCAGTGAAAATAATCTTTTAATGTTAACGGGGTTCTGAACGTGATTAAGATGAATAAGATACTGTCCAAACTAAGGAAGGAGAAGGCCCAGATTGCACTACTTCAGGAGACACACATGAACCAAGTAGATCACTTGAGATTGAAAAGAAATGGTTTTAAATATGTATTCTCCTCTTCCGTTAAGTCCAAACACAAGAGGGGTGTGGCTACACTTATCTCTGGTACACTTAACTATGAACATATCTAAGAACTCTGTGACGAGGAAGGCAGATTTGTTAGAATAACAGAAAGGATAGAGGGGTCTGAAATCACAATTTTAAATGTTTATGCTCCCCCCGGGAGTGATTGGCTATTCTATAGGAATATGTTTGATTTAATGGTGGGTTCTCAGGGGATAGTTGTCTGTGGGGGGGATTTTAACTTTAGGCTTGACCCTAAACTAGACTCCTCCTCCCCGACCAACCAGGTAACAGCAATTACTAGAAAAGTCAATTCCTATATGGTAGAGATGGGGATAATAGATGTATGGAGGGACCGCTACGCATCTACCAGAGATTTCACTCATTACTCTGGTTCATTTAAAGTGTATGCAACGCTGGACTACTTTTTAATGTTTAAAGTTGACAGGTTTAGGGTCAGGGACTGTGACATATTAACAAGAGATCTATCTGACCACAGTCCTATCTCTCTATCTTTGCAGGTGGCTAGAAAAAAAACGTACCACACTGTGGAAATTTAACTCGCACCTGCCTAATGATCCTGCCATAGTTTCCAAATTAAAGGTAGACATTAAAGAATTTCTAGATGTTAATGACACAGGGGAGGTATCTCCAACTATTCTTTGTGATACACTCAAAGCGGTAATGAGAGGTAAATTAATTTCTATCGCCTCCCACTTAAAGAGAATTAAAGGGCAAAAATTAGCAGATCTACAGGTAAATTTAAAGTTGAAAGAACAGGAAGACATAAACACCACAAATCCTACTGTAAAGCAGGATATCAGGAAAATACAGGGTGAAATTAGTGATATTTACACACAGGAGGCCCAAAATAACTAAATTTTTTTGAGGCAGAAATACTATGAGACAGGAGGGAAATCTGCAAAATATCTGGCACATAAATTACGCAAACAACTAGAGGAAAGTACGATATACCAAATCAAGGACCCCAAGACTAATGTTCTGGAAACAAAATTAGAAGACATTCAGAAATGTTTTGAGACCTTCTTTAGGGAGCTGTACTCACAGCCCAATGCTACGGAGGAGAATTGTATTGATACCTTTCTTAGCTCTCTAGAATTACCTTCACTCCCCGTCTCTCAAAATGAGTTTCTAACACATCCCATTTTAGTGGAAGAAATTAATGCAGCTCTTTCCAGATTAAAACCAGGTAAGGCAGTTGGGCCGGACGGGTTCAGTTCTCAGTGGTATCGCACCCTGAGGGCAGATCTAGTCCCCACATTGCTGAAGTCATTTAACTATATCCTACAGGAGGGAGAAATCCCACCCTCCTGGAGGGAGGCAACTATTTCATTTATCCCAAAAGAGGGGAAAGATAAACGAGAATGTGGAAACTATCGACCAATCAGTGTCCTTAACTTGGATTACAAACTATTTACTTCTATTCTTGCTCGTAGACTGGAGAAGTTGCTACCTGACCTCATTAATTTAGATCAGACTGGTTTCATTCACTATAGACAAACAACTGACAATATTAGGAGAATATTACACATCTCTACTCAAATACAAAAGAACAAAACTCAATCAATAATAGGAAGCTTGTACGCTGAGAAAGCCTTCGACTCTGTCAGATGGGTATTTCTGTATAAGGTTCTGGGGAAGTTTGGCTTTCAAGACAAGTTTATTAGAGTAATCCAAGGTCTGTATGCTCGACCCTCAGCCTGTATTAAGGTGAATGGTGATCTCTCCAAGCCCTTTGCTCTGGAACGTGGCTGTAGGCAGGGTTGTGCAATCTTGCCACTTCTCTTTGATTTATTCATAGAAACATTAGGCCAAGCGATTAGACAAAATCATAACATTAGGGGTATTGCATTGTCAGGAGTTGAACATAAAGTGGTAATGCTTGCCGATGATGTACTGGTCTGCCTGGAGGAGCCAGAGAGGTCTTTTAGTGAGTTGATGTCTACTTTAAGTGATTTTGGGAAGTTATCTGGTTATAAGGTCAATATTTCAAAAACACAGGTGATGACTTTAAATTATACAGCTTCTGCAGCTTTACATAGGAAATTTAAAGTAAATTGGGATAATGAGAAAATTAAGTACCTGGGAATATATTTGACTGCGGACCTCTCGGGGCTCTTTCAGGCAAACTACGAGCCAATATCTGCAAGTGTAAAAGCTGATTTGCACAGTTGGAATCTGGTCCCCTTTATGAGTCTCAGCTCCCAGGTAACTGCAATTAAGATGAACATGCTCCCCAGACTGCTTTATCTTTTTAGAAACTTGCCAATAGAAGTGAGCGATTACCAATTTATTGAGTGGGACAAATGGATCTCCTGATTTATCTGGCAGGGCCGAAAGCCAAGGATTAAATATGCTACCCTCCAGCTCCCCAAGGAAAAGGGAGGACTGGGTCTCCCCTGCCTCAGGAATTACTATTATGCCGCTCAAATAACCCCCCCTCTTATATTGGTGTAACAAAACATACACGGCTAGGTGGAAGGAACTGGAGTCCAACCTGTTGGACCGATTCCCCCTACAAGCTGTAATGGCAGATAAGGGTCTAATGTGCCGGCTGGAAAAGCTGGGGAACCCCTGGTTAACCCACACCCTCCAAGTTTGGCAGAAGGTAATCAACATCTGTGGGATACACAAAATGCTAAAGATTTTCAGGTGGGTTGCTTTCGACTCGGATTTTATTCCAAACAGACACGACTCTAACTTTAAAGCATGGATATTCTGTGGCCTTACAACATTCCTCTCTCTTACTCATAGAAATATTGTGCTCAGATTTGAGGCCTTACGGGACAATCACAACCTGACAAAATACGACTTTCACAGATACCTACAGCTGAGATCATATATTGATCATGAATGCAAACTGTCCGACTTCAATGATGCTGAGTCGCATTTTTTTCCTCATCCTGAAAAATGCCACAACCATGACCCCTACTAAATCTATTTCTAAACTATACAAAGCTCTCTCTAGTGCCAGCAAGGATAACACTTTATACACTAAGGATAAATGGGAAAGGGAATCAGGGATTGCTATTTCTGTGGGGAAGTGGGAAAATGTTTGGTAGTGCCAGTGGTCCACGTCCAGTTCTATGAGCTGGAAGGAACATGGCTGGAAGAATATTATTAGGTACTTCAAGACTCCATATCAGGAGAGACACAAAGGGGCTTATATGCAATGCTGGAGACAATGCGCCTCGACTGTTGCTAACCATTTTCATGTCTTTTGGGACTGTCCCAAGTTAAAAAACTGTTGGATAGGTGTTCAGGTCTCCTTAAGTGCAGTCTTTAACATTCAAATACCTTAGACTTTAAGGTTTTATACATGGGTTTGGTCCCCTTTCTGGAATGTAGGAGTGAGATTAAGTTGGCGCAATTACTCTTGGTGGCAAGTAAAAAAAACAATTACTAGAAGATGGTTAAGCCCAGCCCAGCCTACCCTAGATGACTGGTTTGGGATCATTTTAGAGATATTTAGGATGGAAAAACTTACATATCTGTTAAGAAATCAAAAAGCCAAATTCTACCAAATTTGGAACAATTGGATCCAATTCATTACCCCCACGAGGGCTGACTTCACTTGATCTCACTATTACTTGGTTGTTTTTTGTTTTTTTGTTTTTTACATTTACTTCTATTACTATTGCTTGTTTATTTACTTATTTGTTCACCATGATTGCAGCATGGGCAACCCCCCCTCCCAGTTTGTGTTTATAGTTCCATGTAATGTGTTCTATATATCTCCTTCGGAAGAGCATGCGAGCAACTCTCCTAGTAATAGCTAGTGGAGGTTAATATGCACCCGCTGATCACTTTGTTTATCATTTGCTCTCCTGGACTTAATCTAAAACCTGGGAGGACTTTGTTCCCATGTTATTCATATACTGCTATGCAGATGTTTTTTTTCTTGTCCAATCCAAATAAAGATATAATTAAAAAAAACCATTCTATTCAAGTTCATCCATATGATGTTGTATCTTAGTATGTTAAGGTTTCATCAAAAATAAAAAGATGGCATGTAATATAATAACAAACTTTACATAAGTATTATAGATTATCTTTTATTTTTCAGACTGGGTGGCTGTAACCTGTCAGAGAAGCTGTGAAGCTCTGTGCTCAGTCCTTAGCGCCCAGTCCTCCAGTCTGAGAGTGCTGGACCTGAGTAACTGTGACCTGCAGGATTCAGGAGTGAAGCTTCTGTCTGCTGGACTAAAGAGTTCACAGTGTGCAGTGGAAACTCTCAGGTCAGGATTCAAACGTTAACACATATGATCATTTAAAATGTGAATTATATTATTGATTGACTTATCTATAGAGCTTTTAGCTAAACTTATATTTATATTTGAGTGGATTATTAGACTCTGAATTACTGTGTAAAATTTGTCACAGTCATATGTTTGTTTATTTTTAAATAAAATTCATGTACTGGCCATTTTACATAAATTTGGCTAATCTTCCACAATATATACATTTGATTTCGTTAGGAACAAAATGTACAAATTACATATTTTGCTGGATATTGTGTATTAATGAAATTATTATGTCTTTAATGACACCACATTTCCATATGTAGGAGGTTACTGGTGGTATTGTTTCAGTGTTTGAGTTTTCCTTGCAAAGAAACATCTGGAATTTAACAATACATGTTTTAAAGCTGTTTTCTCCAAAGGGATTTGTATTAGTGATGGTAAATTCTTTTTACCGAATCGAGTTTCAATGAGTCACTCACCAAAATGAATCGGGTTTTTTAAGTCATTTGAGTCTCTGAGTCAGTTGCCCAGAGAGTGCCAAAAATGTACTTTTTCTCTCAAACTTAATTTGTTTTTATTTTCATGTAAATCCTACTGCTACGATGAGTGATTGAAAAATAAAAACAACTATTTTATAGAGCAAAAAAAAAAGATTTCTAAATTGGACATTTATTTTGTTTATGTTATTAGTATTTCCTCAAATGTGTTAAATATATATTTTCTCATCTAAATAATTTAGTCAAATAGTGACTTTCAGATTATTTTACTTACATTACTGCAGCAGCAGATTGCGAGTCAGACACTGTTTTTTTTTTTTAATAGTGGTGGAACTGAGTTCATATATTTTCCTTTAGTCTGCTTATCATCTTTGCACAAAAACAAAGTGTAGACTGAATGTTATATTGCATCAGTCAGACTATCAGGCTTCATCTCAGATGAAGGAGTGACTCTTCCATGGTAACAAACTGAGTTTCAGCAGCTGAGAGGCAGGAGGGAAGGGTGAGTGAGTGGTCTTGATGCATTCTCAGTCTAGACTAGACTAGAAAGAGGGGCGCTGCTCTTGTGGCGACCAGCAGGTTGTCTCTCTCTGTCAGTGTCAGTGTTTTAACTTATTTTATTTCATTCTTTTATTCCTTTATATATATTTTTTTGCCTGAGGAAATCCTATATCATCGGCTTGTACTTTGTGGAACTTCCTTTAACGAAGATGGGTTTTTTATTTTGCATGGTTTTATTGGCAATCCTGACGGTTGTTTGGAGTCATTGCTACTCTCAAACAATTACATACTCACGGGAGTTTCTTCTGGATCTTCGGTGGAAAGGCCCGTCTCTGGACTCTTCTCACCCTCCAGTGTTTCCCAGCTCTGGATTATCCAGTAACCACAGTGGCACTTTTGTTTTTAACAGAGTCAAAGCAAGGAAGCGGGGTAAGAAGGGAGGCCTACGTCAGCGATTGTAAATACGATACAATCGTATTCCTTTACCATCAATAATCCTGGCTAATGTGCAGTCTCTGAGGAGTAAATTGGATGAACTGCATTTGAATGTCGCACACTTACGTGACTACAGGGATACTTGTCTAATGGCATTCACAGAGACTTGGCTCAAGGACTCTGACCCTGATTGTTCTCTGGAACTAAAAGGCTTCGGGTTTCCCATACGTTTGGATCGAGACCCTGGAGCTACCCAGAAATCTCAAGGAGGAGGGGTGTGTTTGTATATAAATCAGAAATGGTGTAAAAACGTGACCGTTCGTAGACAAGTGTGTCTGCCTGACACTGAGCTCCTCTCTGTGTCTTTGAGGCCGTTTTATCTGCCGAGGGAATCCCACAGATCAACGTCACCGTCGTTTACATCCACCCTAAAGCAAATCCTAAGAATGCGACTGACACCATCTCCAACATCATCCATTCACTACAATCTCTCTCTCCTGAAGCCCCTAATATTGTTCTTGGGGACTTTAATCGCTGCGACTTGAAGAAAACACTGAGCAGTTTTTATCAGTATGTGAACTGTCCCACACGCTTCAATAAGACTCTGGATCTACGTTACGGTTCCATAAAAGGTGCGTATACATCTGTGGCTGGCCCCGCCCTCGGATCCTCGGATCACAACATGATGCATCTTCTGCCAGTTTACAAGACTGTACTGAGAAGAGAGAAAGTGAGGAAACACCGCATAAAGGTTTGGAGTGACGACGCCTCTTTAGCCCTGCAGGGCTGCTTTGACTGTGCAGACTGGTCGGTGTTTACAGAATCATGTAGAGACATTAATGAACTCACTGACGTTGTCTGCAGCTATATCTCCTTTTGCGTTTTGTTTTTATCCTTTTCATACCGCGCCCCCCCTAGGGGGCGGGCCCCACACCTTGGGAAGGTCTGCACTACAGCGTGTAAAAAATCTAAAGATAAACTCTGGCGGACTTGGTTCTATGGTAGGTCTTAAAGGGTTTAACATCAAAGATTCAGTGGAGAGCTACTGTAACAGCTGAACAGAAAAACTCTTCCTCCCCTGGTGTGCTACTCTTCACAACCCGCAGGACTTCCACCCTCAAGAGATGGAAAAGGGGAACGAGGGCCGACGTCCAGGTGAAACTGAGAAGCTACCAGAGGCTAGCTTCTTGGCTGTGGGGAGAATCCTGGTGCCTGCGGCCACTTCCTCTCCTGACATTTAGTTAATATGCTACGCCGGTGCCTGGGACCTGGGCTCCGTGGCTCAAAAGCAATTTCTCACGGTGTGTCCGTCAAACGTTCACTGTTTTTATTGATAACAGCTATGTCTGCTCATCGATCATTGCTTCCCCCGGCTCTGGAGTCGCCGCCCTGCCCAGCAGGTCCACAGGTTTGCATTGGTCTTTATTTCAAGTGCCGCTGCAGTCAGCTCTTAATTTTGCAGATCGACCATCATCAACTCGGTTGGCCCCACTTAACGTTCGCTCCATAACAAACAAATCATTTATTCTAAGCGATCTCTTTATTAAAGAGTCTCTAGATTTTATGTGCCTGACTGAGACGTGGCAGCAAAATAAGGATTATGTCCAATGTTCCCTCTAATGTTTCATGTGTCTGAGCGAACACACAAACTCCCTGAGCGGTCCCTTGGATCACTGGATCACGTTCTCATTAACGTGGCTTCACTCCACATCAACCAAAACACCGGTGTCGACACATGAGGATGCTGTCATAGCCCGTCAGCGACGTTG
The DNA here is from genome assembly GCF_051167445.1 of Perissodus microlepis. Lineage (NCBI taxonomy): Eukaryota > Metazoa > Chordata > Actinopteri > Cichliformes > Cichlidae > Perissodus > Perissodus microlepis. Next base: position 968,990 of record NC_140471.1, on the reverse strand, counting down.
ATTAACTGCGTATATACGAATGTGAATCATTGGCTGGACTATGGGATAAGGCGGCATCGTTCTAAATACTGGAGCAGCCAGTCACTGACTAACACTGCAAAACAGAATTGTTAACGTATTTATTTTAATTTCAATTCAGGTTAGATATCTTTTTGTGCGCAATGCAGATTTTCTGTGTGCAGAGAGCGTGTCAGCGGATTGCGCCCGTGCGCAGCTTAGAGGGAACATTGATTATGTCCACTTGAATGAAATCTGCCCGACTGGCTGCTCCGTCATCTGAACTCCACGTCTTTTAGGACGTGGTGGAGGACTCGCTGTTGTTTACCAGGACAGATTCACATGCAGTCTGATGACCTTGGACTCCTTTTCTTCATTTGAGTCACAGATGATGGTCAGTTCTCTAAAAACCATTTATTGTATTTTATTCTACCTGATGGGGTCTTTCTAACTGAATTCAACGACCTTCTGACATCCATCATTACATTGGAGAAGGTTGGGGGATTTGAGCCTTCATATTGATGAAGCATCCTGTAACACTGCTGCTGAGCTCATCACTGTCACTGAGTCTTTTAACTTTAGGCAGCATGTTTCTGGCCCCACACATACAAAGGGTCACACACTGGATCTTGTTTTCTCCCTGGGTTTAAATATACATGATGTATGTGTGGAGGATGTCCATGTGAGTGACCATAGCTGCATATTTTTTAACTTGTTATTTTACTTGGATCCTTCATCTCCTAAACTGATGATCCAAAGGCGGATTATAAACCAAGATGCTGCTGGAAGGTTCTCTGCCATGTTTGACCCTCGCATGGCTCGTAGTGACCTCGACTCACGTATTTTATCTTTTAATGTAAATTTCAATGTAAATTGTTGGAAAGCCCACTGATAACATGTTTACATGGCTAAAATGTTATGGCTCATTCATTGATAGTATTTTCGCCGTAGAAATTGTTATGTCCTATATTATTGAACCCACCATGTCTATGCTGATGCTCTTTGAACGCACCACATAGGTACTCGAGGCCATGCGGTGGCTGCTAGTCCGTGTTCTCAGTATTTTTATGTGTCAGTTCCAGATTTAGAGATCTAAAGTGCAGCTATCATGTTAGGAATATGTGAGGAATAGACAGGAACACTGAGCACACTGAGCTCAAATCTTTATTTTACCACTCGCTGCATTCTTGATGTTCATGAATTCAGCAGGTTCATGATTGTCTGCAGCATTAATCTCATATTTCCATTAAAAGTGTTGAATTTGACTGTTTGATGTTCTTTATGATCTCTGGCACCAGTTCATCTGTAGGCTGAGCTCAGTCCATCCATTTAGTGAAATGATGTTTAAAGGTCTCCTTGTTCTGTGAGCGTGCACAGATCCTGAAGCAGAAAGCCTGGGTTACAGAGAAATGATCATCGCTGTGATGATGCTTATCATCCCTGACTGGGATTTGAGGTTTTGTCAAAGCAGCAAACACAAAGAAAGCCTGGCTATGTTGGACTTGGTGTGGAAGCAGCTCCCAGTTTGAGTTCAGGAGACAGACACCCTCTCTACTTTGAAGATCAGCTTCAAACTTTCCTTTTTGATAAAGCTTATAGTTCGAGCTGGATCAGGTGACCCTGAACCATCCCTTAGTTATGCTGCTGTAGGCTCAGGCTGTTGGTGGACTTCCCATGATGCTCTGCTTTCTTCTCCCCTCTTTTCACTCCTGATGCTTTTATATGTCACTACTGCACGTCCTTAACTTTTATCTTCTGTCTCCTTAGTTTGTGTTTTGTTCTTGTCTCTCTGAGCTCATCTCTTCTCTTTCCCCTCACCCTGCAACCAGTCATGGTAGATGCTCCTCCTGGAGCCTGTTTTCACTGGGAGGATCTTTGTGTCAAAGGGAGTTCTTCTTCCCACCATCACCAAGTGCTGCTCACAGTGGATTGTCTGATGTTTGGGGCTTTCTCTCTAATAATGGAGGCTGTTACCTTACACTGTTAAACAGCTTGAGATGTTTTGTGTGTCTGCAGTCTGTCAGGCTGTCTGATCACAGAGGAAGGCTGTACTTCTCTGGTCTCAGCTCTGAGCTCCAACCCCTCCCATCTGAGAGAGCTGGACCTGAGCTACAATCATCCAGGTGATTCAGGAATGAAGCTGCTCTCGGCTGAACTGAAGGATCCAGGCTGGAGACTGGACACTCTCAGGTATGGAGAGAATGTCTGATAGAGGAGGAAGAGCTGGAAACATTTCCTGTGTCCTTCACTCACTTCCTGTTTGTTTCCTGCAGATGACACATGAACAATCACACATGCAGGAATATTTTCAGGGACAGACACACTAGTCTAACTGGATAGTACGTGGATATTTATGTAGGGGTTCTCCAAGGAGTCTGTTTGCAGGAACATTTAGGTCACAGGTGTACCTGAGATAGATGCCACTGTGTACCTAATAAAGTGTCAGCCATGTGTATGTTTCCCATGCTGTATGTCCACAGTGATAGTGACAGAAGGATGAAACAAGGCTGTGAATCATTTCAGTCTGTGTGTGTGACAAAGAGCCAGACAGGAGCAGCTAACATTTGGAAATGGAAGCTTACTGGAAACTCTACATTCACAGCTGAATTCACAATAGATTTGTTCTCAAGTGCACATTTAGCAGCTAATGCTAATACTGTTTTCCCTTTGCTTTCTACAACTTGAGCAGCTATTGCTAAGTAGGCCACTTTGGTCTGCTAAGGATTTGTGTGACCATGATGGAAACTCTGATAAGCTAATGCTGCTAAGCTAATGCTGTTTATGGGCCCTGTTAGAATCAATATTTCATTCTCATTCTGTTATTTGAGAACAATATTAACGTCTCACATCATTATAACACAAGAGAAAAGGGTATTAGCGTTAGCTACTAATGCTTATTCACCTCAAATTAGCTTTAGCTGCTAATGGGAGCCTACTTAGCATAAACCCTTCACATCGTTATAATGCAAGGGAAAAGAGTCAGTCATTGCAGCCTACTTAGCATTAACTCCTCACTAATATAATGCTAATTTACATCAAATTAGCATTAGCTGCTCATATTGTTAAAAGGAAAGAGAAAACAGTATTAGCATTAGCTGCTAATAATTATTCACCCCTAATTAGAATAAGCCGCTAAAAACAGCCTACTTAGCATTAACTCCTCACTTCGTTGTTACCCAACGGAAAAGAGTATTAGTATTAGCTACTATGTCTGTGAAGGTTCTCAGTCATCCAGGTCATCGTAGTCAAAGGAGCTTGCAAAGAAAAGCGTCTGGACTTCTTTAAGTTACTTGAAGACGTTTCACCTCTCATCCGAGAAGCTTCTTCAGTTCTAAGGTCAAATGGTGGAGAGTCCCAGATATAAACCTAGTGGGAGTATCCCCCCACAGAGGGACAAAAGGACCCCCTGATGATCCTCTAATCGCCTGAGCCAAGGTGTGAAACTGGGTGTGGGTCCCAATCAGCCAGAGTTTCGGGTGTGTTCATTGTGAAACCTGGCCCCACCTTATCATGCGAATTCCTGAGGTCAGATGGCCCAGGATGTGAGTGGGCGTTAAGGCGTCTGGGAAGGGATCTCAAAACTGGATTATAGATGGCAGAGAGTTGGTGTCGTAAACCCCCGCCTCTGTTCAAAGATGGTCGCTCACAGTGGACATGAAAAGAAGTCCAGACGCTTTTCTTTGCAAGCTCCTTTGACTACGATGACCTGGATGACTGAGAACCTTCACAGACATATTGCCGTACATTTTGGGAGGAACACCCTTCAACTGGTGCGGGAGTATGAAAGGGAATCAAGGAAACTAGCGGATTATAGGAACCATCTCCGTTTCAACCTAAGATGTAGACAAAGCAGAGTTGTTCCTAAGAGCCTGCGCCTTGGATCCACTGTCAGGGGATACAGAGCAGACTTGATTCTACAGAGAGCACAAAATCACCTTTTAAGTGAAAGGATAAGACAGGTCCATTTCACCATAGATGCCCTCCAGATCAAGATCAGCCAGACCCTGCAGGAACTGGAAATCCTTCTACCCTCTCCAATCTTAGAAGAGGTTTACAAGTTTGTGGACAAGGCTCAGCGGGCCCAACACTCTAAAGGAAAAGAAAGACAACGCAGGAAATTTCACACCTTGCTTTCAAAAACACACACTCCTCATCCTGAACCTACACAACCCAGAGAAGAAACACACCTGAAGACAGTCAGGAGAAATGGGTTAAGAACTTTTCAGACCGGAATCTCACTGAACCTGGAAAGAGAGTATTAGCCAAAGGACTCAATTTTGCCATTTCTCCACAACAGTTGCCCATAGTGGACCTCATCACAGCCACAGAATCTGCCATACGGATTAATAAATTATCACAGACAGAAGCAGAGCAAATCAGGATGAAAGTCTCAGCCACGCTCTCCAGTGCCAAAGTCCCTCCATCCAACCTCACAATACAGGAAAAGAAGGCCGTCGCTTCCCTGAGCAAAGACCACAACATCACTGTTTTACCAGCTGATAAGGGAAGATGCACCGTGGTCCTAAACACTACAGATTACCATACAAAGATCACTTCTCTCCTCAGTGACAACAATACCTACGAAGCCTTAAAGCGAGACCCCACAAGCAGCTACAAAAAGAATGTTATAGCTTGCCTTCAAGACTTTGAAAAGGACAAAATTATTGACCGCCTTACATATCACCGCCTTTACCCAGGGGATGCCATACCCTGCATCTACGGACTTCCTAAAATCCACAAGGAAGCTGTCCCACTCAGACCCATAGTCAGTAGCATAAACTCAGCCACTTATAACATTGCTAAACACCTTGCTACCATCCTTGCTCCTCTTGTGGGGAACACCCCACACCACATCAAGAACTCCACCGACTTCACTGACAAGGTCCAGAAACTTACCCTGGATCCAGATGAAACCATGGTGTCCTTTGATGTAGTCTCTCTCTTCACTTGCATACCCACCACGGAGGCCGTGGAGACTGTCAGAAAACGACTACAAGAAGACAGCTCCTTGGAGGACAGGACCAACTTCACACCCGATCAGATTTGCACACTGTTAGACCTCTGCCTCACCACTACATATTTCAAATACAACGAAGGCTTTTACAGACAAAAACATGGCTGTGCCATGGGCTCCCCCGTGTCACCTATTGTAGCCAACCTTTACATGGAGGAAGTGGAAAGGAAGGCTCTTGGCTCTTTCAAAGGAAGAGTACCCAGCCACTGGTACAGATATGTGGACGACACCTGGGTCAAAATCAAGACACAAGAAGTGGAATCCTTCACTGCGCACATTAACGCTGTGGATAAAAACATCAAGTTCACCAGGGAAGACACAAAGGACAACTGTTTGCCTTTCCTGGACTGCGCTGTGCACATTGAAGAGAACGGCAAACTCAACATCGAAGTTTACCGGAAGCCCACACACACGGACCAGTACCTCCTCTTTGACTCCCATCACCCTCTGAAACACAAACTTGGAGTAATTAGGACCCTACACCACCGGGCAGAACATGTTCCCTCTAAGCCTGAAGGAAAAAAGAAGGAACACACACATGTAAAGGAAGCACTCAAAACGTGCGGCTATCCTAAATGGGCGTTCTTAAAGTCAGCAAAGAGGCACAGAAAAGAAGACCAGACACCAGCGAGGGAGGATAAGAAGGACAGACGCAACAACATTGTCATCCCCTATGTAGCCGGTGTATCAGAAAAACTTAGGAGAGTTTTCTCCAAGCATGACATCCCGGTGCATTTCAGACCCAGCAACACGCTCAGACAAAAACTGGTTCACCCGAAAGACAAAACGCCAAAACACAGACTTAACAATGTGGTGTATGCTGTACAGTGCAGCGAGGAATGCCCAGACCTCTACATTGGAGAGACCAAACAGCCACTTCACAAGTGCATGGCACAACACAGAAGAGCCACCTCCATAGGACAAGACTCAGCAGTCCATCTGCATCTTAAGGATAAAGGACACTCTTTCGAGGATGCCAATGTTCACATTTTGGACAGAGAGGACAGATGGTTTGAAAGAGGAGTGAAAGAAGCCATCTATGTCCACTGTGAGCGACCATCTTTGAACAGAGGCGGGGGTTTACGACACCAACTCTCTGCCATCTATAATCCAGTTTTGAGATCCCTTCCCAGACGCCTTAACGCCCACTCACATCCTGGGCCATCTGACCTCAGGAATTCGCATGATAAGGTGGGGCCAGGTTTCACAATGAACACACCCGAAACTCTGGCTGATTGGGACCCACACCCAGTTTCACACCTTGGCTCAGGCGATTAGAGGATCATCAGGGGGTCCTTTTGTCCCTCTGTGGGGGGATACTCCCACTAGGTTTATATCTGGGACTCTCCACCATTTGACCTTAGAACTGAAGAAGCTTCTCGGATGAGAGGTGAAACGTCTTCAAGTAACTTAAAGAAGTCCAGACGCTTTTCTTTGCAAGCTCCTTTGACTATTACCTACTATCATTTTTAATAAGTAAGAGAAAACAGTGTTAGCATTATTGGATAATGCTAACTCACATTAAATTAGCATTAGCTATTTAAAACAGCGTACTTGGAATTAGCCGCTCACATTGGTCATGTCCAAATTACAGGGCTGCATCCTCCTGAGGACCCGGCCTTCGCGGTTTACGTGGGCCAGGTCCTCATGTGTTATATCAACAAGAAAAGCTGAGTCCGTGAATCATTTGGGATCAGTTAGCACAGGAACACGAACTCCATCCTTCTCCATGAAGGCTTCACTTCTGCTCTCAACTCAAAAAGTCTCTTTAACACATTTCCCCTGCTGAGCCAACGTACCTCAGTGAAGTCGAGCACATCCCCATATTCTGACTCCATTTCCTCTAAGAAAGCACAGAACCTTCGGTGCTTTAAGCCCCTGGATCTGATTTGGTTGATGCATTTCACAACAATAGACATCACATTGTCAAACTTCAGGCATTTGCTGCAAAGGACCTGCTGATGGATGATGCAGTGCAGAGCAATGGCCTCCTCCACGCCTTCCTCTTCCAGTTTTTTTTGTGCCACCAGTCCATTTTTCCTCCCTGTCATTGATGGCGCTCCATCTGTTGTTATTCCAACAAACCTCTTCCATGGCAAACCAACATTCTCAATGGCATCACACAGCTTGTAAATATCTGCTGAGCGGTGGTCTGGCCATGCATTGGAATTACTGTGAGCAGCTCCTGCATCACTTCAAAGCTGTCATCAACACCACGGACATACATTGGGAGCTGGGCAGTGTGGGTGATGTCTGTGGTCTCATCAAGAGCGACTGAGTATACACTGAAACATTTGGCTTTCTCACACAGTTGGTCAGAAATGTCACTTGACAGGTCAGAAATGCGATCTGCTGCGGTGTTGGCAGAAAGGCTGATGTTGCTAAACTGACCTTTCTTTCCCGGACAGACTATATTTGCAGCCTGCAATATGCACTTTTAGACAAATCCACCTTCTGTGAATGGCTTCCCTGCTTTAGCAATCATCTCACTGACCACGTGGCTCCGACTGCTGCATTATTCTCTTTGGTTGCTTTCTTGGAGAAATCTTGCTGCCTCAGTAGATCTGTTTTAAGACTGGCAACCCGGTTCGCTCTCTCGTCTCCCTGGTATGTTGCATCCACCTCAGCATGTCTAGTTGTGTAATGACGTTTCAAATTGTATTCCTTGTGCAGCGCAACTTTCTCTGTGCAAATAAGACAGGTCGGGGTGCCCCTGTGCTCAACAAAGAAATATTGCATTTCCCACTTTTCCTGAAACTGTCGGTGCTCATCACCAACCTTTCTCTTCACCGCAGGCTTTGAAAAAGACATGTTTGGGGCTATGTGACATTTATAATTCTACTTGGTGTCACTGTCGCATTGAAGTTTCAATCAAGCGTTTAGCCGACGGACGGGGAACGTCTCAACGCGTAGAGAACGTCATTTCTGCTTCTTTTTCTTGCAACCGCAGCACGGCGATCGGCAGATAAAAAGCCGGTAGCAGTCTCCTTTGTTTTTACGCTCGATGTTCATGTCTTTCATGACGACACGAACACCGTGGCGTTTGCAGATGGTAGAAAGTACAGGGATAGCGAGCGCAAAAAAGGCGACTGCTCACGGCGCCGGGCTGTTGTTACAGGAGAAAGAAGCGGAAATGACACCGTGACATATAACAAATAACATCACCTGTTTCTGATGTTGTTTTGACTGCTTTTACATTATATTGAAATATATGTAATGTTCATGTTTGCTGCAATGCAAACGGGCTGATGCAAATAAAAACATCGAGCCACAAATTACGGTGCGACCCTATAATCAGTCCGGGTTACCGGGGACTGTTGTTGCCGATGAACAGGTGTCGCTATGTGACTGCAGACTAAATTGGGCTGCATTGAGTTCATGACTTTTCTTTTATCGCGCCGCCTACGCATCACTGTGAGAGTTAATATGAGATCTCTCTCTGTGAAAAAATAACTTTAAATCCCACTGACGTGTGTATGAATCTATATACGTATAATGTCCCGCTGGGCAGCAGCTTAAAAAACAACTTTTTTTGAAGTGTTGTGAACGCAGCGCGCTGGGGCGAATGTCGGCGTTTGCCCAATAGAAAGGAGGAAGCCAGCCAGGCACAGAAAAGAAAGAAACACTCCAGGGCAACGCTGCTGTCACTTTCACTCATTGAGAAATGTTTCCCTGCTTGCATCAAGCCCGGCTGGTGTCCCCTGAGATCCACATCCCACCCTGATTGGTGGGTTAATTCAGCTCCGCACACAACACTGTAAAGTGTCATACATTATCAAACTAACATTACATTTTCATATTAAGGTGGGGCCAAAAACTATCGTCCTGCGGGCCGCAATTGGCCCGCGGGCCGCGAGTTTGAGACCCCTGGTGTAGGAGGACACCTACTCTGTGTCTGGTTAAGTATAAGAGCCCTTTGTTAGGGGGACCACTGGACTCTTAGCACCAGCTTTGGGGTCACAGGGTCACATCTGGAACACACACACACACACACACACACACACACACACACACACACACACACCTACACTATGCACAGACTGGTACTCTTTGTTCATACCTGCGTAAGACGTCATATGTTAATGAACTTGTGCATATTCATGTAACCTCAATAAAGAGCAGTGTTACGAGGGAGCAGACGAGAGCGACTGAGGTCAAGTGAAGGAACGGCGCTGTCACAGTTCTCTCCCTCATGAATTGTCTGGTTCCAGCGGTGGGTCTGTGCTAGACGACCCATCACCAGCTTTTTCCAGCTTCTTCCACTGGTTACCAGTATGTGGTAGAATCCACTTCCAGATCTGGTTGTTTGTCTTTAAATCTCTGAATGGATTGGCTCCATCTTATCTCTCTTTAACAAAATAATCCAAGTGGAGCCCTCAGGTCTGCAGATAAGTAGCTTCTGACCAGAACTAGACGTAGAAACAGAGGTGAGCTTTATCGATGGCTGCAGCCAAACTCTGGAACAGTCGCCCTTCACATCAGGTCGTCACCAACACTCGACATTTTTAAAAGCCGGTTGGAAACACATTTGTACTCTGTAGCTTTCAATCCTGACGAGTCTTTATAGTAATTACTGTGTATGTTTCCTATTTTCTCTCTACTCTGTGCAGCACTTTGGCTCAACCTGTTTTTAAATGTGCTGATAAATAAATGTAGATTTCTTTGAATAAAACAGTGGAGCCGAGCTTTGAGCTCAGTGTGTAACAGTGTGTGTGAGAGCCATGTAATGTCCATGTGTGCATGCTGACTGTGCTGCTCTGACCCCCCTCCTCCTTTCAGGGTGGAGCCTGCTGGAGTCCGATGGTTGAGACCAGGTCTGAGGAAGTGTAAGTGTGTTTTTAATGGGATTCATGAAAACAAAGCAGCACATTCAACCATCTTCATCATGTCAGGAGTCATCATCAAAGTGTCAATCAATGAACAGATGATGGATCAATAACTGCAGCTGGATTGTGTTTGTTCTCTCCATCAGATTCCTGTCAACTCACAATCGACACAAACACAGTGAACACAAAGCTCCAACTGTCTGACAACAACAGGAAGGTGACACGTGTGAGGGAGGTTCAGTCATATCCTGATCATCCAGACAGATTTGATTACTGGAAACAGCTGCTGTGTAGAAATGGTCTGACTGGTCGCTGTTACTGGGAGGTCGAGTGGAGAGGAGGCGTTTATATATCAGTGAGTTACAGAAGCATCAGAAGGAAAGGAGACAGTGACTGTTTGTTTGGATACAATGATCAGTCCTGGAGTCTGTTTTGCTATGATAATGGTCCTCAGTCTGTCTGGCACAATAACAGATCAACATCCATCTCCTCCTCCTCCTCCTCCTCCTCCTCCTCTGTCTCTAACAGAGCAGCAGTGTATGTGGACTGTCCTGCTGGCACTCTGTCCTTCTACAGAGTCTCCTCTGACACTCTGATCCACCTCCACACCTTCAACACCACATTCACTCAAACTCTTTATCCTGGGTTTACGTTCTATCCTGGTTCCTCAGTGTCCCTGTGCTGAGTGGAGTGTAAAGAGTGTCTCCTGTTAGAGAAACACTCTGACTGTTGAACAGATAGTTCAGTCTGTACATGTCTGTCTCTTTCACTCACAAACACGTTTTCAGATTCATGGATTCAATCAGTTGATGTCTGAAACTCTTCTAAATGATTCCTTGTAAACTTCTTCCTCTTCAGTCACAAACAAACAGGAAGTGATGTCACATGTGTTCCTGTCCACACAGCAGAATGAGTCTATTGCTGACAGTGATGTACAAACAGAGTGAGCATTTCTGAGGCCCAAAATAAACTGAGTAGTTCACTGAATGAACGATGGACTGTGAGCTCAGTTCCTTCATCATTAGTATGGATTATATATGTATCTGTATTATATTAGTATCATATATATCAGGTGCTGCTGCTGCTGCTTTCAGTCATTGTGCAAATGTGCTGTTTGTAAGGTTGTAAAGCTGCAGTCAGCTGAGACTGAAGAAGTCACCTGATCAGTCAGCAAACGTTTCTGAAAACGTCCAGATGAACAGAATCAACCTTTTGGGATCAGCCAGCAATGCAGCATCATTGTTGTTCAGCTTCAGAGGTTTGCAGGAATGAACTGATGACCAGAAACAGCTGCAAAGTCCAAGAAAATACCAGCTGGAGTTCAGCTGCATCTGAAGAAGTCAAAGAAAAGTAAGGAAGGCAAAGGGCGACGTTTTCTTCCAAAGAACTGAAAACATGGTCGACGCCTCATTAGAAGAATCATCTGGACATTTGTGAGGAACTCTAACCAAGAAAGCAACACAAGAAAGCAACGTCACACAGATCCAACAGACAGTTTCCATGACTGCAAGTGTTCAGTGTAAAAATGCTACATTGCATTATTGCATCCTCTCACCACAGGAGGCGCTGTTGGCACCACTGATTGCTGATCAGCTGTTCTCTGATGATCTGATTGATACTGTGAATAACGGGACTCACTGAACTCTGTGACACAGTGAAGATCACAGAGTTGAACTTCAACATCTGACTGACGTCACACAGACAGAAGGATGAACCAGTGAGGCACAGAACACAGTTACTGGAGATACTGGATCAGCTCCATGTGAACCTCTGATGGAGAAGCTGCTGAGCCAGAGAAACATCAGGACATGACAGCAGCTGCACTTATCTAACAACATGTAGCAGAGCTGATCTATGTTAGAGGATCTATCACAGCAGCTGAAGCCAAAGTCCAACACTGGATACCAGCTGAGCCTGTGCTGAGTGTAGTGTTACAGGAAAAGGGCAGAAACACTGACACTGGTAGCTCCCAGTGATGCTGACTGGGGCACAGAGCTGAATGATGCAGCATCAGGACACTGTTTCAGTCTGACTGACAGAGAAACCTGTAGCTGTGTCTACATGTGAGGCAGAGGCCACACAAGCAGGTTTCTATGTTTCACAGTGACTGAGATCTTCAGTGGGGGTGGACATGCTCCTGTACAGACCTCTGAGGAGAACCAAGGTGCAGTCACAGAGTCCAGTCTGTCCTCACAGATGTGAACATGTGGTTTCATCAGGTCTGCTGGCAGCTAGCAGGCTCACATCAGAATCACTGTTCCTGAAAAACACAGTCTGTGTGACATCATCAGTCAGCTGATCGTCCCAGATCTGAATGGTTTCTGTCTCTACTGAGGAAGTCAGAGAATATCACTGAGGTGTGGATCAGGTCTGAGTGAGCTGTGGAGGGACAGCTTCAAACAGTCCACAGGTCTCACGTCCTGCTCAGTCTGGTAGCAGATACCTCGTATTGTTCCAGATGTGCTGACATCACCAGCAGCAGCAGCACAGCTGTGTGATACCATGAATCTCAGTTATTGATCCAACACACAGTAAATACAAAGATCAGGATTTCTGAGAGTGATCATTATGAGTCTGAACACATGATCACTGAATGTTAGTCTCCACAATAATAAGCTACACAACCAAACACAGCTTTCAGCTCTTATTTTGAAACTGGCTTATTTAGAGAGCTGTGATGTGAGCGTGCCTGGCTCTGAGGCACTTGGGTCAGCCTCTGTTGTTTAGAAGTGTTACAGACTGTGAATGACACAGACCTGTCAGTTTCCATGTTTGTCTGTAACACAGCTCAGGGGCTCCATGCTGAACGCATCCATCCAGTGTTATTGATCCAGGACTGATACAGCATTGGGATCAATACTACAACACACAATCACATGTGTCCACGTGATGGATTTGACCAGCTTTATTCATTAATGATCAATCAGCTTATTTACTGCATCTGAGTCCAGCTTCATTTAAATGATCCAACCATGAAAATGACATCAGTCCTACAGAAGCACTTCATGCTAACAGGAAGTCATTGATTAAGGTGGAATAACACAGAGACACAACCACTCACAGCTAACCTGACCCCACTAACTGCATGTGTTGGGACTGTGGGAGGAAGCCGGAGTACCGGAGAGGACGCACACAAACACGGGAGAACATGAAGCTCTGAAACAAAGATGGTGGATTTGACCTCAGGACCAGGGTCATGACCCCCCCCCAATAATCAGATCCAGCTACACTGAAACTGGCAATTTCATTTACTTTTACAGTTTTGAAGCTATTAGGCTGCTTTGTGGCTCACTTAATCCTAAACTAAGATACTTTCAGTGTGAATCATTTGCAGGAACACAGGCAGGATTTAAAGTGCAGAACTTTACAGTCTCTGTCTCAAAGCTGGTCTAAACATGCTAACAGCTCTTTGTTTTTTTCAGTTTTCACTGGTTTGATGTAATGAAATAAATTTTAAAGAAGCAGACAATTGTTGTTATTTTAGTTCTATAATTTCATAAATCGTGGTGTGGATCTAAGTCAACATCCAGAATAAATAAGATAATACAGCACGTTTGATGTTTGCCTTTTTATTTTCCCAGCAGTGCTCAGGTTGGTTCTCAGCTACATTTACATACAGATGTTAATGTGTTCAGCAGCTGGACTCATCTGAGGAAGGAACATTGGAAAGGTGCTCAGTGCACAACTGCATCACTAATTTTATGTAAGACCCTGTGTTTTATTGTATTTATATATTTGTAACATTTTGCTTAAACACTTTTGGGAAGGATGAAAATGTTTTCAGAGGAAGTTTTTCCTTCTGTCTGACTGCAGTACACACAATACTGCGTCTCCCCCCATTATCACTGCACACCTCCTCAGGCTGCTGATGAGCGCCCCCTGGTGTCAGTGTTGATGGCGTCATGCAGAGTGAAACATAAACAGTGTCTGTTAATAAAAAACATGTGTCCATTCTCATGTTTGCATCATGTTTCTGTAAAATCATCAGCTGTTTCTGAACCTTCTTCATTGTTTGACTCATTCCAACAGCTGTGAGCTGTGATGGAGTCAGAGCAGCTTCATCACTGATGTTCAGGTGAAGCTGAACTTAATAAACTGTAGAAATGATCAGGATTCAGGTTGGATGTGTAAAATAGTTGTGTGTGAGGTCGCAGAGCTTCATATGTGTGTGTGGGCTGAAGCACACACGTGTGAGTCCTCAGAGATTTCACACACATCACTGCACACACTTATAATCCTAGTTTAAGCTTGTGGATCATATCGGACACATCAGCAGCTCTTTGGAGACAAAGAGATCATTTGAGATTTAAGATGAGTCGTTGTCTTTCTATCCATGGTAGCTTCCACTGCTGAGGCTCGGGAACAATGAAGAGGATCATTAAGAGGAAGCATCAGCTCTGTCTCATCTAACTACACAGTATTATAATCATGCACTTATGTCTCAAACTAAGACACAATGAGACAAAATGAGGTATGTGAGTCTTTAGATTATCAGTAAATTCTGGTGATAGTTTGACGCTCAGTGGAGCCATTTTTGGTTTGTGATGAGTGTTTTGTGATGGTCAGCTTCTGTTTTGTGAATCGCTCTTTGTAATTTAGAAGATCATGCAGAAATGTGCGCGCCCTTATGTGAGAAGACATGGAGAGAGTGTCGCAGACTCGAGGTGAGGAGATAAACCTCGGAGCTGGATGGCCTGCGCATTACCTATGTGCATCTTTTCAATGACATCAAGTGAACCCATAATAAGCATTTCTATGTCTGAGACATCATATCCATTTCTAATGAGAGATTATTTTTTTACATGAGGGAAACCTGGTCTAACAACACGCTTACAACAGAGCTAAAGGTTCATCACAGTGAGACGGTGGGACTCTGATAAGAACGGAAACACTGTGTATAAACAGCTGAGACAAAACTATATATAAACACTCATTTATTCCAGTTTAGTTTACAATGGTTTTTAAAGTAATGTGGAACGATTCATGTTCATGAGCTGTTACAAACACAACTATTTATTTGTCTATATATGGTTGGACTACAAGGCTGGTGTTGAGGCTCTTGCAATAATGTGTGAATAACAGCAAGAAATGATCGTTTTCCCATTTTACCAAAGTGGAATAACATCACCACAGCAAAACAAATAATGTTATTGTCTGCAGCTAAAACATATAGTGAACATGGTTTTATAATAATGTGCAAACACAACCTCACTCTGCTCTATACGAGGAGCCAACCACAGCTGTGCGGGTCTTCATCCACCACCTCCACCATCTTTGCTCATCATCATTCACTTAATTGCTTAGATTGGTTTAAATCAAACTCCATTACAGGTTCAACTCCATTATATAACAGCATGTTGACTTTGGATTTGGTGTGCAGTGCCACCTTAAAAAAATGAGGAAACTAAGAGATTACAAAAAAAGAAGTGGAAGAGTTAAAGAGCTGCAGCAGATTAACAGTTTCTGACAGTCATGTGTTAGAAAGAGGACGATTAGATGAGCTGAGGGATCCATCTACTGCTCAGTGAAGCCTCATCAGAAACAGTCTCAGTGGAAGGATGGCTCTATTCTTAAGGAAGGACACAGGCAGAAAGACTGGCGTCTGTCACACAGGAACTGGACTGAAAATCAGCTGCACATATTCATCAGTATGTGCAAACATGTTATAGGTGTGGAACTCAGGAAAGTACCATCAGAAGTTGATCCACTATGCAAATGTCTGATTGGCAGTGGCTTCGTTTTTCACTATGAACAAACTGCTAATGCAGTATGCAGCATCACAGGACTTCAGTCATGGATTGGCCTCCCCAGACCTCAACATTACTGAAACATCTTAACAGAGGATGGAAACAAAGGGAACCAACATCCAAGAAAAGAGCTGCTGCTGAAAACTTCCTCACAGAAAACACAAACAAGCTTGACTAAGAGACTTCAGGCTGTGCTGAATTATAAAGGTGGACTGACTTCCAGGGTCCTTAGTATCATATAAGCTCAGTTTGTGTCTTATATACTTTCCATTTATATAAGAAAATATATAGAAACGAGGGTGGTTTAAGATGTCTGTAGAGTTTTATTCATTATCTTTAGACAAAGAAAGAAAGCACCATCCATTCGTCTTCAGTCTGTATGAAAAACAGGGGAAAGGTCAAATGAAACCTTTGAAATTCCTTTCACAATAAATCCAATCATAAACAAAATAACAAATAGAAAAGTTTAAACACACTTTTCCATAAAGCTGTCAATAGGAAATGTTCCAGTAAACATGTCTGTGTTTCTGCTGTTTTCCTTCCATGTGTCCACAGCTGACAGGTAACCCTATTGGAGTCGCCATAGTGACGGGTGGCATCTCAGCTTCAGCGTGTTGATGGGCACAGCCATCGTTACCACAGCTGGAGTTGGTATACGGCGAGCTGTGAGAGGACAGAGATGGAGAACGGACATTTAACTATTTAACAGGAGATACGTTACGACTAACAGACGACTGCTGTCTACATGATGTCTTTGCAGCCCTTATGCTACATGTTACACAACTTTTCTTCATGCCAACAAGACTGAGGTGCCACATAGTCGACACATACAACTGATTATGATGCATGTTTTACTATTGCTATGTTCACATCATCTGCTTGGCTTTATTACTGAAAGCCTGGAGATACTCTGACTTGTGCATGGCTGATGTGAAGTATGATTAGTCCTACATGACTCACACCATCAGCAACAGAGGCACTGAAAGCTTTGTTGTTAACAGGTTGTAGGTAAAGTCAAATTTCTACTTCTACACTTGTGTTGGGTAAAGTTCTTCTCACTGCAGCAGATTTATATCTGTGGCTTCACAGGGCGTGATGTGGAGCTCAGCGCTGAGGTGCAGGTCTCCTTGGAGACGGCATCCTGGCTGAAAATATTATCATGCTTCCAAAACATTTCAGCTTTTATTTTGAAAGAAACAAGACTTGAAAACTAATGCCCTTATTCCTCTTTGTATTTGTTCTTCAGAGGAGTGTCACCTGGACAAACTCAGGGCTGTTCTAGACCTTTGTTATTATTTGACTCCATATAAATGAAACTGAATCGAATCAAACAAAAACTCCCAAACAGCTAAAACACTTTGCTTTATTCTCTTTTTTAACAAATACGTTGAAGTCCATCCACAACAACACAGCTGAGATCTCCTTTTTGATCAAGTGTTTACATCCTTTGTACAGATCTGTACACAAAACAATCATTTACGCCCCACAGAAGTCTAGTTACACGTAACTATACAAGAACTGGTGAATGAAAGAAACATAAAACACATGATCACAGGTGATAACAAAAAGAGAAAGAATTCATGTGTTAGTGATGTTTTTGCAGCCCTGATGGCTCATGTTGGAGAAACAAACTGAGGTACGTGGAAAGTTCACATACACAAGTGGGCGTGAGCGCACACACAGAGAGAGAAACACAACTGAACCATCTGTTTGCTGTTTCTGCTTTCATCATTTCTGCTGCTGTGTCAGGCTGGGGTCTCTCAGTGACGTGGTTGAGGTGAAGTATGACGAGTGTCCCTGATTCAGTCCATCGAGACAAAGGGGAAAGAAAGCTGTTGTTAACAAACTCTATGGTGATGTGGCATTTAGCTCTGACTCTACGCTCTGCTGAATCCTTTGAACCTGCTGATCAGTAAAGCTCTACGTGCTGCAGCAGATTGACCTCATCTGTTTCACAGGTGTGGACCTCAGCGCTGAGGTGCAGGAGAGTTTCATTCAGTTCTCCCTGCAAACAGCATCCAGCCTGGAAATACTGTCATCTTTCCCAGAAATGGTGCTCTTATCTCAGAGAAGAAGTCTGATGTAAAGAACTGCAATCAACAGTGATGTTCTGCACAGATCACTTTTCCATTTTGCTCTCTAGATGAGTCCCAGCTGCCTGACCTTGTGTCCAGGTGATCGTCTCACTGAGGAGCTTTTGTTCTGAAAATCTCACGTCCATCACCTGTTTCCTTTTTACTATCTCTGCTCTGTCTTTATTAACAATGATCATAATATCACACAATTATATTCATCACCTGCATGTTTTTATCCACCTGCTGTTAGAACCAAACAAATAAAAAGGATGAAAAGCCTAAAATCCTTTGATTTATTACATTTTGAAACAAATATGAGAGCATCCCCAACAGCACAGCTGAGACCTTTGTTTTAATCAGGCCTTTGTATCGACACACTTGTAAAGATTCATATACAAAACATAATAGAATAAATCAATATAAAATACAAGATGACCAAAAAATGCAGCCATGTTGTGAGTTTGCATCTAAAAACATGCATGTTTCCCTTTGTACAGGCAGAGTTACAGCAGACAAAGCAACACGGTGATCGACTTTGACCGCTGCAAAAACAAAATACCCACCAAGTCTGAAGGAGATCAGAGGAACTGTTGACAGACTGACAGACAAACATACAGATGCTTGATTCATTAGTGCGATTAAATGTTCTTCTTTAGCAGCATCACTTCATGTGTTTGTGTTCCAGGAATAAAGGTCTGTTTAAACTGGACGTCTCCTCAGCATCACTCGTGCTGTCATGGTTTCAAAGCTGTGCAGAAAGAATCTGAGGGATGATACAGAGGTGACCAAAGTTACAAACATCCAGCTGTGCTGGAAATGTTTGCAGAGCTCCAAACTCTTTGGCTTTCTGTAGAGCAAGTATGGAAGAAGCACCTGAGCTAACTTCAGTTCAGACGATATGAGGAAAAATGCTGCTTCCAAAGTTTCCTACAAGTATCCAGTTTATATTTAGAGAAGCGAAGGCTCTTTATCCTGACAACTACTCCCTGGTGGATCCCTGTCCTGTGACAGGAGCAAAGAATGTGTATCAGTATCATCAAAGCCACTTCAATAACCAGTTTTTAAAGCTCTCTAGCAGATGGACTGAAGTGCCAGCAGCCTCTGTCTGCTGTGTACAGAAGGTTCTCTGATGAAGCACACAGCAGATGCTGCACTACAACAGCAGCAGCAGCTCAGCTTCAGTTTGGTTCGACGCCCTTTTTGACCTGTGAAACAGCAGAAAATGAAACATTTCAACACCCGTTTGTTAGCGTGAGCTATTCTGCTGTTTTTCATCATTTCACAGGTGAAATAAAATCATAGTACATTTACTTCCTGTAGGAGTGATCATGTCCAGCCTGACTGAGACCAGGTACTACTTATGAGGAAAGGCAACTTTGAGGTTCCTAATCAGTCAGCTTTGGAGAAAACTGTGTGAACAAAGCTCTGCTTCCACTCTGAGGATGCTGCATCCTGCACAGATAATAAACCTCTGACATGAAGGGCTTTCAAGTAGTTTTTAGACAAATGGGGGTAAAAGAGATATTAAAAGCTTAAAGAGAAGCTACATTTTCTAAGAACTGTCTGACGTTCACCTCTCACTCTCAGGAAGTATACAGACTTTCTTTGATTCACTAGTGAGATAAAATGCATTTCTTGGACAACATGACTTTGATATATTTGTTTTCCAGGAGCAAAGGTCTGTTTATACTGGCGAGCGATGCAGGCAGGAGGACTCTTTACACTGTGACTGACTAATCAATCTCTTCATCATGACTTCTGGTGTCATGGTTTTAAACCTGCGCAGTGGAGAAAAGAAGCTGAAAGAAGCTTCCTGCAAGTATCTGATGTGTCTTTAAAGAACTAAATCCTCCTCATCCTCACAGATACTCCCTCCTTAACCAGTTTCTTAAACTAGCTAACAGGTGGAGCGACACCACTGCGTACCAAAGCTTATAAAGTTAACCACACAGCAGACACTCTTGGTACGTCAGCTGTGTGGAATCGAGTTGTTCTTGCATTAATACACATACTGAAGTAACTGCCATGAGAAAGGTGAACTGAAGCTTTGATGCTAAAGTTAAGAACCTTTTGTTCACACTGGCAAGTGTTCAATGTTACCATTTATGCCAGTTTATTAATAAAGTACTTTTAAAAACAGCAGCAGGGCTGACAAAAGTGCAATAAAACCAAAAATCTATGAAACAGCAAATAATGAAATATTTTCATTGCAAGACCTTTTTATTAACTCTTCTCCTGCCTTTATAGCACATTTACTTGTCTTACACTCTTTCAGTTGGTATGAGTGACCAATATCTAATTCATTAGCTACGTAGTGCTTTGCTATTATATTCAGTCTGCTGACTGAGATCAGGTGACATTAAAAAAATGCTAGTGAATGAAATTTGAAAACAAAAATCATTGTGATCAAAGCTCTCTTGTTTGCTCTGAGGCACTAAAGCCTGCACAGATAATAAGCTTCTTGGCTTTAAGTGAGGATTTCCATTAGTTTGCAAGCAAATGAAGAAACAAAAGTTTGTACGCACTTTAACGCCCTGTTGTCCACATATGTGGACGTCACATTTTGGGATGTTTAGACCAAAATACAAAGTTTTGCTCTACAAGGACCTGATTTGCACTTACGAGGTCATTATCCTGCCTCTGTTCTATCCAAATTTAGAGCGAATTTCCTCATATGTGGATCTCATTTCTCTCAGAAACAAAGTTCTGGTAATTCTTTGTTTTTACATTAATCAGGTCCCAAACAGCCCAAATAGCAAAGAGACTTTAAAAATGCATGAAAGAGTTCAGGTCTTAGGAGGTTAAAGCTATAAAATAGAAACTCCAGTGAAACAAGTTGAGGTGACCACGTGTGTCGTGTGTGTTTTTGTCACATGTTACTCTGCCTGCCAGCAGGTGCCGACAGGTTAATCTGGCCCTGCTTTGTTTGTCCTTTTGGAGCAAAAAGGCTGTTTTTTCTTGTGTATTTAACTACATTTGATCATCACGTTGCTGATATCGTCTGATCTACATCCCAACTGCTAAGTTTGTGTTATTTAAGTTGTTTCTTTGAATGTTTCTCTTGCTAACTGTCTGAGGCTCACCTCTCACACAGTGAACATAATTCTGCCCTTGTAGGATTAAACTTTGTGGTTGCAAAACCGTCCATTTGTTTACCAGAACTGACATGTTTCTGAATCCATCCCAGAGCCGAGGGTTTGTGTAAGTGGGTTTTTAGTGTGGGTGTGCGTGCTGGCAGGGAGGCAAAAGGTCATTTCAGTGTCTACTATATAAAGAGGCAGCAGCTTCCAGATCTTCATCTGTGTTCTCCTCCATCATTATTTCACTCATCAGCATTCATGGCTTCACATCTCACCCTTCTGGGAGTGGTACTGTGCTCCCTCATGGTTTCTGCTTCTGAAATCCCACCTCAGGCAGACTTTGATTTACAGGCAGCAACAGTCATCCATAATGGTTTTTATTTTACCGCCCATCTATTTTCATAACCACATGTCCAACTTAGGGTTGCAGGAAGGGGAGCTTCAGTACATGTTCACGTACTGTGTTGTGTGATATACTATAAGTGTTTGTCCCATAAGTATTTGGACAATGAACTTTGCTGTAGCTGTGTCTCTGTCCAAAGTAAAACAATCAGGATGTGTTGAAGTGCAGAATCAGAGTTTTAATTCGAGGGATTTAACAAAAGAATTGCTTTAACTGCTTACTGGCTGCGTTCAGCTGTTGCTCACAGGGCACCACAGTGGGTGACTGTTCATGTGTGATTGGACACATTTTTAGGCCTGATGCCATTTCTGACACAACCCCAAAGAGATTTTTTGTCTCCTCCTGAGATTCAGCCGGTGAGCTTCCACTTGTTAGGCAAATGTGTAAATAACTATATTCAGGGGCGTTTTTAGCCCATTTTGGGGGTGCTTTGATTCATTTTGGGGGGTGCTTCCCAAAATGAATCAAAGCACCCCCAAAGATTTCTTACTTTTTTGACAATATTTGGTGTTTGTGTGATACACTACAAAAAATATAGAAAGCATACAGTACTTGGTTGAGATGTAATATTTTAACAACAGAAGTATAGATACCCCCCCTCCCAAAATGGTTTGTTCCAGCTCTCCCCTGCTCTGGCTCTGGTGCCCTTTGTGCCAGAGAGATGGTGGCTGAGATGCAGCGGAGCTGAGGTGTTAGTGTCTGGCTTAAAACAGGACATGTTGGCTGCATTTAACCTTCAGTTACTCTTTATATAGTTGGTAGGAGTCAGACCATGTTTCTTTTTAGCTGAAAGACATTACACCAGGTAACCTGCAGTGTTGAAAACTTGTTTTCCGACAATGTTTGCTACCCTACAATCCGTCCTGCTCTGTAGTAAATTCAGCGACATTTCATTGTCCTGTTGCTCCCATTGAAATTTATACAGCCTGTTTAAAATCTAAAACTTAAGATTGTCCGTAGCCTGCTGTTGTTACCACTGTCCTGTTAGAAAAGGAAGGAATGAGAGAAGCTGCTCATTTTGTCATATGTGCCGATATTAAACCCAAGGTACTTACTAGCTAACTGACTGGATTCCCATTAACCTTATAACTCCTGTTGTGTGTGTGTGTGTGTGTGTGTGTGTGTGTGTGTGTGTGTGTGTGTGTGTGTGTGTGTGCCAGTCAGGTTCATAATGGATATAAGGACGTTTTTTCAAAAAAAGGAGCCACATTCAGGTAAAAATGAAAGAACAAATGATCCGTCAATAAAGGATAATGTTGGATCAGTGTTTCATGTCTTTTATTTGATGTTCATGTGTTTGGTTATTTGCCTTTTGGTTGAAAGTACACTGAGGGAGGACTTTTTTATTAGTGATTTCAATAGTATTTTTTCATTTTAATTTAATTTTTTCATCTAATACAATCTATTTACGTATGATTATCAGTTCAAAGAGGGAGAGAGGAAAGAGGGGAAAGAACAAGGTCAGGAAGAATCAGGTAAGGAAACAGACAGGGAGCAGTGACAGGCACAACAGAAACTGTTAAACTGCTTGAGAGAGTTGATCACCAAACAGGGATAGATTTGCCAACCTCAAGGTGAGGTGACGTTAAAATAAAAGAAACAATCTGCAGAGCCATATTAGTAGTGTCTGCGGTAAAGAGCTTTTTATACATTGTACCATAGGCACAGTTGCCTCCATTTTTATAATTTTTTAAATTAATATTTTGTACATTTGTACATTTCAAGGACTCATATATTTATGTATCTGTATTATATTATACGAACACTTTAAAAGTGAATGTCTGTCCAAAAAATCACTCAGTTTACTTTTTACTCACTGTGAGCATCATTCATTATTCTCCTCCAGTAATTAAGGTCAGGATATGTATTTTTTTATTCCAATCCATTCTTCTTTTGCAGCGTTTAAATAACCTTGATCAGATTTGATGGTTTTGTTACAAACTTTTCAAAAAACTGTTTGATTAGAATTTTTTTTTAGAATTGAATATTGATTTATTGATTAGCATTCAAATATCTCAGTGAAAACAGAATAAAGATCTACCACAAAGCAAGAAACCGAGACAAGGCTAATCAGAAGGTACTGGCTGAAGCATATGTTTATTAAATTGTGTTAAAATGTACAAAACAGTGATGTCCTGTTTTGAGACTTGATGAATTTAAGAATCTTATGATTTAATAAAGAAATTTGCAGACTTGCACAGAGAGGGTAAAATTAGGATGACTGATAACGGAGACGAGGACAACAGAGGACGAGGACAGGGAGGAACAGGGGTTTAAATGCACCAAGGAGACAGTCAGAGGGAACTCGGGACAACTGGAGGCGTTTAGGGATGCAGGGACTGACAGAGACAGGGAAGAAGTCTCATCGTGACGAGTAAAGTTTATCTTGCCTGGCTGGGCAGCTCTCTGGGTGCTCAGCACCCCCAAAGCTCTGATCCTAGAATCGCCCCTGGTTGAGACGCATTTTTTCTAAACACCGGGTCTCTGTGGCTTTTAAACCCCAAAACACGCTGCACCAAAAACTGGTCCACCCCAAGGATCGGGTCCCCCGACACAAACAGAGTAACACAGTGTACGCTGTTAAGTGCAGGAGGATTGGCAGGATTTATACATCGGGGAAACCAAACAACCTCTGGCTAAGAGGATGGACCAACACAGAAGAGCCACCTCGTCAGGCCAGGACTCTGCAGTCTGTTTACACCTACAGGCCAGTGGACACTCTTTCAAGGATGAGGATGTAACATCCTGGACAGGGAGGAACGCTGGTTTGAGGGCGGAGTCAAGGAGGCCATTTACGTGAAAAGGGAAAGACCATCTCTGAATGGAGGAGGGGCCTAAGGGTACATCTGTCACCATCTTACATGCTGTGATTGCAGCCATTCCCCAACTCTCTGTGAATGGGACTCATGGTTATTGATCAGTGGTTGTTGATCAATGGTCATGAGAATTTGCATAATTAAGATTAAGGAACTGACCTCAGCCCCAGTGGGCTGGTTTCAGTCATTATGCAAATGTCCTGTTTATAAGATTGAAACCTGCAGTCAGCTGAGACTGAAGACGTCACCTGATGATGACGAAACGTTTCTCCCACAAAACGCTACGTCCAGATGAACAGAACCAACTTTTGGAGACTCGTCTCTTGTACTGACTCACAGTTTTGTGTCTCCTGCAGCTGTTTCATCGGGCATGTTTGTTGTGACCCAGAGTCCAGATGTTTCTGTCATGGAGGGAGAGACAGTAAGCATCACCTGCTGCTGGACAAGAACGTTTGAAAGATTCAGAGTGGCCTGGCTGACAAATCAAACAATAATTAAGAGAGAGACCAACGCAAATCAATCTCCAAGTCTCTGAAAAAGGAGGCAAAGACTTGCTCATCTTTGAACATTTCAAACATCAGAGGATTCAGGAACATCTGTAAAGTGACTGTGGAGATTCCATCTTTAACTGTGTCTAAAGGAAATGGGACCATCATCACAGTCAGAGAGAAGACGGTGAATAACAACAACAACCACACAGACTCCAGTGAGTGAACAAGTTCAGTTTGGTGACCAACACGCCTCCAAAATATGTGAACGTCACCTTTTGCAGATTAAACGCTGTCACATAAAAGTCTGGTTACGTGTCTGTGCTGTTACCGTACATGTGGCAGCCTTTGGTCGTCTGAAGGGACGATTAATAAACATCGAATCATCCAAACCAGAGCGATGAAACTACCTGAATGTCTGTCAGCTGAAAACCTTCAAACTTACAGACGTTTGTGACGACTGGCTTAGAAAAAACTTTACAAACTTGTTCAGCGTTTTTGGTTTTGTTTTAAATTTATTTGATGATTCCAAAAACACTGCTGATTAAAAATGAATGATTGACTTTTGACTGATTGTCTCATTTAATGACTTAATTAATACTTATCATAGTAAACTCCTCTGGGTTACCATAGTAACACCACCAGTAAAGATGCTTTGGCATGCAGACTGGAGCAGCCAGGGATCAAACCACCGACCTTTCTATTGTCAGGTGACCTGCTCCACCTCCTGAGCCCCACTTCTCATGACAAATGACTTCCTTTTCTTTTATTCTCACTGACACTTGAGGATTTATCATGTTTGATTAGAGCTGCTGCTTATTCTGCAGCCACAGGATGTGCCAAGGCTCAGGGAGGGGCAGCCATGTGACCAGTTCGGCTGAGAGAAAGAAGGCATCAAAGACGTGCTGTGGAAGAGCCAGATATGAATAATAACTAATGATTAAACACGTAGAGCTGTATTAACACACAGTGAGTGAAGAAGAAACACCCAGTGCATCATGGGAGTCCCCCAGCAGCCTATTGGGTGGTTGTTACATGTACAAGATTCAAACTTGTAATTTGAACTAAATAATTTCATGTTTCTATGGTGAACATAATTAAATCATGTAGCATCTGCATGAAATTCAGACACTTAATGCTTGTTCTTGTTGAGATGACAGGATACAATCTAGTCAGAGTAGTTAGTTACCTGGACTCACGAAATTCACAAGATCACATTAGATGTCAAACTGCAGGAAAATCACTGGAGTTTTCAGCAGCAGACAACTACGCCCACAACAACAGATTTTTTTGAGTGTAACCAAGGGAGGATTCAGGGTCTCCTGGTCCAGCCCTAACTATATGCTTTAGCAAAAAGGAAAGTTTGAAGCCTGATCTTGAAAGTAGAGATAGTGTCTGTCTCCTGAATCCAAACTGGAAGCTGGTTCCACAGAAGAGGGGCCTGAAAACTGAAGGCTCTGCCTCCCATTCTACTTTAAATACTCTAGGAACAACAAGTAGGCCTGCAGTGTGAGAGTGAAGTGCTCTAATAGGGTGATATGGTACTATAACAGGGGTCCCCAACTCCTGGACTCCGGTCCAAATCCAGAGCCGAAGAGGATTTTGTCCGGATCACAAAGCAGTTTGTCATTTACCGTGTAGTTGGATATTTTCTTCCTGCCGGCTGCCGTGGCTGACTTTTGAACTGGCGCCACATGCAGCTATGCAGGTTAGCATCATGCTGGTCCACTCTCCCAGCCAGCTGTTGGCGGTAATGCACCACCAGCTGCCAATAAAACGACAAAGAAGAACAAGCTATGTGGGTATGTGAGTTGATAGGTTACTATCTTGGGAGCTTGCGCTTGCTGAGTGGATGAGTAAAAGAAGATGGCTTTGTCAAAAATACTTATAAAGTTATAAAGAGTGGAAATCTGAAGAGCTGTTATGAAATCAAACATAAGAACTTCAACCAAAGCTGTCGGCCTGGGTCTGACGGTAGAACAAGAAGAATAAATGAGGTATGAGCGGCTACACGGCTGATAACAGTCTGTGACAGCACAACAGCATACGAGTGTTCACTGTGAGCACGGTGGATTTTAGGAGGACACAAAAAGACTTTCACTGACTGGAAAATGATAAAGAGTGAATGGAAGCTGCAGCAGAAACACTTTTTAGTTTGGAAGAGAAACAACGTAACACTTTTAGATGGAAACAAACAATGTAAAGAGCAACAATTTACCTTCAATAAAAAAGAAATTAAATCCTTACTGAAACTATAAACATTTGAACCGTTTGATACTGAAAAATAAAATTAAATAAACTCAATAAACAATCAAAATGAATTCAAACTGATCAGCAACATTAACTCAGGAGCACAATATATGAAACACTTTGACCTACAAAACAAAAATGAATCAAACAGTTTGTGCTGATTTCTTTCTTTGATCAAAATAACAAAGTCAGCATTAATGGCTCCGACGAGCACGTTTTGCAGTGCACAGCTTTTCAAAGCAGGTTTGAAGCAGGATCCTGCAGCTCTCAGCTCCTGCTCAGTGTTTAGCTGGGACCTGGACTTGGTCTGCAGCAGCAGCAGAGAAGCCAGTCTCACAAAGATGAGACTAAAGGAAGAAGAACGCCCAGAGCCTGCTGCCCTCAGAGTGGATACTGCTTCTCTACACTCAGCCAGAATCCACTCAGTGTCTGTGATGTGAACTGCAGTCTCAGTGTGGAGTCAGACGTCAATGAACTGGTTCTCCTCTGCAAAGCTGAAACCAGTTGGAGCTGGTGCTTTGAAGGATCTCTCACCCAGTCATGCTGAACTGTTTTCATGGAAGTCCTTTTAAAAGTATCCCATCAGTGATGAAATATGCTGCTTGATATATGGAGTCACTGAGGCGGCATCATCGTCAGTAGTGTCAACAAATTCATGCAGGTTCTCCAATGAATCTGTGTCTCCTTCATCGAGTCTCCTGCCCCACACTGCAAGCTTTCCAGTGACAGAGCTGATCTTGTGACCTGAGGGAGGTTTTTATCTTTCGCTTGAAGCTGTAGATTTACTTCATTTCCAAATATGTCACTCAGGTAGGCCAGGTTTGCCAGGAAGCTCTCATCACTAACTCTGTGACTTCATACTTGTGCTCCTGCTCCAAAAACATCTTATCTGCTCTCTGAGCTCAAAAACTCAGGACAAGACTTTTCCTGGTGACAGCCGCCTGGCTTCACTGTGAAACAGCACAGCTTGATGTTCGGCTCCATCTCCTCACAGACAGCAGAGACACTCTTGTTTTTACTGGTCTGATCTTTATAAAACGACTACACCAATAATTTCAGTCATAACCTCACTGAATTCAGAGGAAAGCTGCTCTCAGTGTGAAAACTCTCCAGCAGAGGGCGCTGTTAAGTCCTTATTGTAACACAGTTACTGTGTGCAGTTATACTTCATACATAATCTGCACTTATTTCCATCAGACATGCTGTCAGTAAATGATTGGTTTCTATTGATTCTACTTCCTGTTGACTAGTTTGATGACAGTGAAACAATCACAGCTGATTGTGTGATGATGTAAACTGTCACTGTTACATTCAGTGTGTGTGACATCATGTTAGTGCAGGCTGATAACAGCCTGGTTCTGTTAGAAACACATGAACGTGTCCATAGATCAGTGTGTGTTTAACATGAGAGCTTCAGCCCTGCTGATGTGTTAAATAAAGACATGCAGGAAAACTGATGAGACTCTGAAATAACTCTTTATATTTATAATGTAACTCTGCATCAAAAGAACAACAAAGGATCCCAGACAGGTTCATGTGAACAAAGACGATTCTGATGTTTCTGTGTTTCTAACAGTTTGACATTATTAGTAAACAGACTGCAGTGAACAGGATTTATAAAGAGCTTATATATAAAGATATGACAGCTGTTTGACAAGTTTATCACTCTGTGTTTGGACCTGATCAGTCCAGCTGTTTACCTGAAATATGTTCATTTACCTGTTCTGTTATATTTATCTTCTTGTCTCTGTTGAAAACACATTTTAATGTCCCTCAGATTTTTCTCCCAGATGAATAAATGTAAAAATGACACAAACTGACTGCAGCTACTTTTTGTCCTTTCTGTCAGAAACCTTCATGTGACTCATGAGAGACACGTTTCAGCTGTTTGTGACGGATCAGAGGCCAACAAGTCATTTATAACACTTTCCATCATTGTTGAGCACAAACACATGTTGACACAGCAGCGGGGCCGCAGTGAGAGTCAGAGCGAGGAGATAAAAACTCCTGTTTGACCACAGCCTCAGTTTGTTCATGCAGGTCAAACACTTCCTGTTGTTGACTGGGTGGAGTCAGGAAGCCAGCGAGGCCCTGCAGGACTGAGCCTGCAGACTGGGACGTGCTCTGTGATGGAGATCAACAGCATCACTGACTGTTTCTGTGAGGACACCATCATCCCAGCAGGGCTGTTTCCCAACAACAAGCCCTGGACCATCAGAGACCTGAAGCTGCTGCTGAATGAAAGAAGAGGATCTTCAGGTCTGGAACAAGGACCAGCTGAGAGTCTTAATAACGTTACTAATGTTCAGCTACACTTTACTAGGTCACATCTGTGACACACGTCACTTAAATAAAGAAGGAAATATTGGCTCTGTTTTCTCTGCTGGGCCCAAAAGTGACTCCCCGTATTTAAACTGCTATGAATAACTTGTTGGTCTATAATATGTGAAACATGTGTCAAATGTCTCCATCATGAAAGATATCAGGTCATCTTGAGCCACAAAAACATTCCTATCATGAGGTAGAAGCTGGAGTCAGTTTGTTGCAGACGTTTATATATCCGATATTTATCCAGTTAAAAGTTGAAATTCAAAAACGTCTTTTGAAGAGTCGTCTGTCCAAGAGGAGCAGAAACTGCAACAAATATAACAACAGTTATTTAAGGCTGTTTGAAACGGCCACAAAGGAGCAGATTGGTTATAATGCAGCTGCTTCACAGGAATAAAGATGAAACACTGTTTTTATTTCATGTGTAACACCTTTCAATAATGTGTTGACTAAAGTCTATTGACCAGTATAAGTAAAGACATCACACACACACACATGGAAACACTGAAACCTGTTTTTGGTGCAGCAGCGGTCCCAGCTGCTCGCCTTTATCTAGACTGGGTCGGCTGCTGATCTCAATATAATCAATGTTTAAAGTTCTCAGTGTTTCTGTGTTGCTGCGTATAGGATCTCCCAGCATCATCACTGTGCTGTCCAATCATTGTGTGCTAGGTTACCCTTATAGTGCGATGTGTGTTTGCACAAAGAGAAGCATGTGTGTCAAATATAAATAAGCTCAGCACAGAAACAGCTGCTGGTTTCTTCTATTTAGAGTCAAGTTAGTGTTTTGTGTCTTTGTTTGAGGCCTGATGTCAAGCAGAGGTGTGTGTAACTGCACTGGTCTGTTATATGTGTGAAGTGTGTGCTTCTCTTCAGCATCATCTTTGTCACTGCTGATTCCTTTGTGTCATCATGTGTTGAGAAGAGAGAACAGTTATAACGGAGGAGCAAAAGGAAGCCCTGAAATCTGCATCCAACAAGGACGTGTTGGCTCACCAGTGATCCCAGCAGAGCCACTGGTTTGGCTCCAGTTGGTATAGATTCAATGATGTTGTTGCTACAGATACATGTTAGCATCTTCATTGTAGTAAAGTCTTGTAATGTGAAGATAGAAACAAGGCAGGAAACAGCTCCATGATCTGATCTTAATGATGTTGTTTTTATTTCTGTCTCTCAGAACTGGATTGGAAACTATCAAAGGTCTAACAACAGCCTCGACCCTCCCAAAGAGCAAACTTTACACACGTCATCTTTCAGCTACAATCTTTGTTGCAGGGATCTTCTGCCAAACAAGGCTGAGAGAAGATTTCTTACAGCTGTCATGTTGATGCTGTTTCAGTCTGTGGGCAAACACACTCATATATTAGGGCTGATATCAGGGCTGCACAAGTTCTTTGTGTTTGTGATCATGAATAATAGAAGTGTGCCTGTTGAAGATCATGTTTGCTGCATTATTATATGTCCTGTTATTGTTCTGTATTATATTCAGCTTCCAGCATCCTTTCCCAGCCCCCTGTTACACCATCCATACAAAGCCAATCTGACTGTGAGCCAATGTGTTTGATAGTTTGTGTTGGATCAATAGATTTGACAGACTTGGTTCATCCAGAGGGAAACAGTCCAGATTCAGATCTAATGAAATGATGGAGGCTGTTTCCTACCACGGTGCTAATGTGTGACTAACAAGGCTCATGGTCTCCAGCAGACAAGCGCCTGGAATGAGGTGAGCTGAGTGTTGCTTTGGTGGGTCTGTGCCCACGTCATGCATCAGGATTCATATTGGCAATAGTTCATATCTCTGTTCTTCAGCCTTCATCACAAAGCTGTGAAAAACAATCCAAACATCTAACAGGATCTGATGGATGCAAAGTCCACTGAGCTCTTTGTCATTTAGAAACTTGTCCAACCAACAAGAGCACAGATGAAAAACACAGTGACAGTTCAAGGATTTTGCCATATATGAGCATAGATTACTTTCATATAGACTTTCAATGCAGGCTTTTGGTGAGCCGCTGGGTTCTGTCTAATAATCATCTCAGCATTTTACAATAGAACAGCTCTTTATTAGCTCTTCATTTATTGTTATTGGACATGAAACAAGGAAGCTGTGTTTCTCATTGGATGTTAGTTTCATGTTCATCAGGATCATTTTCTAAAGAGCTGATATTTAGACCATTTACTGCACTGGCTGCACATCCTGTCTACATTTCTCTGTATGTGCTGTGTTTGTCTTTCATATTTCTCCATATTGACACAAACAGTGAACAGCAGCAGATCGACTCTTCATCTGTTTTAGGCCCAGTGAAAGATCTGAAGCAGAAATGGTGTCATTAGGAGAAGAAGAGAAGAACAAGTCCGGCGAGGAGGCAGCAGCTCTTAAAGATGAAACAGCAGCTTAGCCCTGAGCTCAGAGAGCTTCACATGAAAAAGCTCCTCAAGCAGATCATGTCAGAGGTTTGTCATCAACAGGAGGAACTGTTCATATCATAGGATGAAGGATGCTGTCAGCTGGATGAAGAAGGTTATTTAAAGGCAAACGTTCACATTGAAGTCAAATTGTTGTCGTGTTGAACAGATTCATGTACTGATCGTCTCCAGAATGTTAGAAGAGCTTCAATGAATCATTGGAAACAACTTACAGCTGCACAGTTGTGTCAAATCTTTGTGTCATTGTGGGATTTTTGTGTTTCTACATGTGACACACGTCTAAAACATGCACACAATCTGAACACAAACAGGGACTCATTTGTTCCCACAGCCAGATGCTGAGAGCCATTTCCTTGTAGTGCTGTGTCTATATATATGAACCATTAGATGTTATTGGAATGACTGTCAGCTTTGATAGTTTCATGTATGTTTAGCTGGACGGCTGTTTGATCCTCAACATGTTTAAAGGTGTCCAGTCCTGAGACACTGGGGGTGGAAACAGCTGTGATGTCATTGGACTGTCACAAAGACAGAAGTGCATGAAGTGAGCAGCCGAGGAGCCGCTGATGTTTTGGATTCAACAGCATTTGAAAGGTTGACACAGACACATCTGCACATAGAAAGCTGAATTTGTCATATGCCACAGTGAACTCACTGTTCAGTGTTTCTCAGGAAGCTTCTTAACTGCCTCTGCTGCCACACAAGCAGCTGATGTCCTTGAGAAGAAGCTGAAGAAGTCTCCAACAACAAATACAGGAAGTGGACTTTCAAATACTAGATTCACTTTAGACTCACACAAGAAATGACTCAACCAGCTGTGTTTGATTGACTCCTTTGACTATATGAAAGGTCAGTGTGTGTCTGTACACAGACTGTTGTGTTGGACTATTATTCAGTTGTCTGCTGAATGTTTTCAAATGTCTGCATCTCAGCTGTGATGAGGCTGGGGGTCATGGGAGGCCACCATAGCAGTCTCTTCAACATCATGACATCATCATAAATGCTGCTGGACTGTCTGATGGGCTGACGGTGAAAAAGCCGTCGGGAAGGAAACAGAAGACATTTCAGAGGCTGCAGCAGATTTCTTTGATTTGGGGCCTTTTTCAGCTTTATTGGACAGAGCAGTGAAGATAAGTGACAGCAAAGCAGAGAGAAAGGGGGCGTGGTCAGAATCAAACCAGGCCAGCTGCTCTCCACCTCGTGGCACATGGTCAACTGCTCATCCTAGTGAGCTCCACCAGCAGCCCTTTCACACAGTTTACACTGTCAAACACTGTGTGTGGACCTCAGCTAACAACAGGCTACATTTAAGTCTGGACTACATGCTTTTATATTGAGGAGATTTTTCACTGTTTTTATTCCATCAGCAGCTCAACATCATGAGCAGCTTTGACATAAAGACATCAAACTCAAGCTGACTTTAAACTGGATCTACTTTTAATACAGGGGCTCAAAAACAACAACATCTTTATTATATATCAGGACAGAAAGTCATTTCATCTCAAATGGAAACAGCTTTATTTGGAATAACCAGCACTATCAACTGGTTTGGGATCTCCACCAGTTTCATGTCTTTACAGCTTCTCCAACAAAGTTCCTGTAAAATCAGCATGTTTGTCTTTATTGGTTTGATAGTGATTGATTATTCAGTCCCAATCTGCTGTCATCTAAAGAACAAAATGATGTTTCTATGAGTCAAAAAGCTCCAGATGTTGTCGGCTTCACAAAGAAAACAAAGATTAGGAACTTAAACACAAAGTGTTTGGAGCCAAAATGTTACCAAGCTGCTCTTTTTGAAATGGCAGAGGTACAGTGGTGTCTAACAGCACACTGTGGAAGGCAAACATGTTATTGTTGGATGAAACTTCATGAATCCTTTGTAGATTTGAGCTGTTGGAGCCTTTCTTTTCTCTTCAGGTGTACAGATGCTGAGGAGGCAGGTGGAGCAGGTGGAGCTGTTGTAATGCTGGCAGAGGGTGTGTCTTAGTAACTCTGTGAGGCAGAACTGGATCCAACATTGTGGATGTGTTGATGTTGGAGCCATTAAGCTTCTCTGGCCACACTGTAGGATTTCCCTTTGATTCACTGCGGGGGCATTTTGGAGTCTGTCAGTGAAACTCTTCATGTTTGTGTTTGACTCCAGTTTATAGAAACAGAGAAATGTGTCACGCTTTTGTTCGGCCTCCACAAATACACACATTTGTTCATTGGTTGGACTTTTTGTAAGGAGACACATTGAAAACCATGTTAATAAGATCTTGTTGTTTCCTGTGGATCCGACACAGAGAGTGGACTTCAGACAGAAACCGTGGAAGAGATTTTAGAGGCCGTGTGTGGCAACAGGAAGTTTCTGTGTGTTTGCTGATCTTACATGTGGAAAACAACACGTGATGTTTGTGAAGTTCTACAGTGATCATTGTTCTCACAGCATTTTGAGTGGGAACAGTTCAAACTGAGAGTCGTGGGAGTTATTTACTGATTGAAACAAGGTGAATGTTTCTGTGACGATGAAGATCAGCAGCAGCTGATCAATGAACTGACATCTATCAGTCGTTTCATGAGATGAAGTCATCAGCAGACATTTGTTCTAACTGTGTGATGAATGTCAGAACGTCAGGGCTCTGCTTTAGTCACTGCTTGATGATCATTGGCTCATTGTTGAATCCAGTGTCCCAGTCTGACCTCTGACCCTTTGCTGCAGGTCTTCTGTGTTATCTCCACTTTCATGTCTGATCTTCTGCTGTATCGTCCAAAATAAACATCTGAATCATTTCCAACACTTCAGCGGATCTTTAGTTTGGGCAGTACAGCACAAAATAACACATATTGTACTATACTGCCCACTTCCTGATCTTATTGGATCTGTGTGTGAGGTTGGTGAAGGAAACACATGTTTACTGAGTGAATCGCTGCCATTAGGAGCTAGTTTTTATAACACAGCCTAGAAATCACACAGGACCATTTCTGCAGGTGCAAAGTCCTAATTGGAGGAAAATAATTGTAGAGTTTGTGTGACTGTTGTTAGTAAATGAAGAATTGTCCCAACTACATGTGCTGCTGACCTTTGACCTTTTCTTTAGGTGCACAGAGGAGTCTGTGGAAACATCCAGAACTGAGGCAGTGCTACAGATGTCTTCAAATAAAGTGGTGTATTATCCATGTTTTCTATGGATCACATCCAATATCCTGATCTAACAGCCCCCTTTTTGTGGATTTTAGAGCCTCTGACTTTTGCTGCGTCTGCGTCTCATTTCAAGCACAAGAGCAAGAAGTGGATGAAGAAATGGGGCGAGTGGGGTCAGTGTGGTGCATGTCAGCTGTGCTCACACATGCTTTCACAAAGAACGTGTATTCATTGGCAGCATTAAGGTGCACGTTAGTCTTCATAATAATAAAGTATTCTGACTTTATTATTGTGAATCCTCACAGTCATGTTGCAGCTCTGCTTTGCTGTAAGAAAATGTTCTACCAGGATGTTACTTTCCTAAACGTGTTCTCCAAATGTTCCCAAAGACTTTGTTCTAAGTGGTTCTACATGATGAAACATCCACACTAAGTTTAAGAAGGACACACAAACACCATCTGTCCTTTCATCATGTGTACAAACGTGTTCAGATGTCAAATGTACCGTGAATGGATGCAAATGTGGATCGATCCAATAAAATGAGACAGTTTTGTAAGTGGATCACAGTTTGAAGTTCATTGAAACCTATAAGAACATGTTATTCAAACCAACTTTATCCAACAGGAAGAAGCATCAGGGGAACAGGAAACATTCAAACATGTTTACTGTAAGAACTGCACAAAGGAAGGAAAACAATCCTACACACGACCACTTTAAAATGGACATTTAGCTTTTCAAACATCAGGCAGTGCTGCAATAACAACACTGTGCCCATTCTGATCAGACTGAAAGATTTATAGAGATTTATCCATGTGCTGCGAAAGGATTTGATATCAACATATATGCAGATTAGTAGGAGCATTTTCTTCATATTGATTTAGAGTTCAGTACCAGGAATATGTAGAATTAACATCTGTGCACATGATGAGTGATGAAGATTCAAACTTTCAAAGGACGTCAGAATTGGAGTCTCTGTCTGTGACTGTCCCAGAGGAACCTACCTGAGGATTATTACAGATCTGTCTATTGTTATGGATTCAAATATTGGGGATGGATACAAGAGGAAAAACCACAATAACAACACTGGTCCGGCCGGGTTGAGTCAAACGATGATTTTAATGATCACACGCGTGGGAGATGGACACCGTACGCAGTGTTGAAAACTTGTTCGATTTGGGTAAGAGAAGTAAGCAGACTGAATCCAGGTAGGTGCCAAAAATAGTGATCTTTATTTACACACTTGCGCAGAGTGTGGGAAGAAACTTGCAACAACAATCTTACAATCTTCCTCGAGCAGACCGCTCCCCATCCTTATATTACCCTGATGACATCACAGCTAGATCTTACTGGAAATGATAACAGTTCCAAAGTTCTCCTTATATAGACATCCGATACTACTTTAGAGACAAACAAGTGTGTGATATGTTGTGCAATTTTGTGAGACTGTGTGTCCAACCGAGAGATTGTCCTGAGACGACCTCCCTGTTCTTAATACGTGCGGGAGTGAACGTGCGTACTTTCCATGACTCTCTATGTGCATGTTGGTGTAGGCCTGAATATGTGTGTAGGTGAATGTAAAAGGCCCTACTGGACCCACAGCTTCGAGAGGTGTGAATACAATGATATGGATACCATTTGCAACAGCTTAGGCAGATAGAAAGAACGATAGAGAACAACAATAGACTAATTAAAGTGATGATAATATGCATACATTAATATTTTGCTCAGATTACCATAGATATAATTCAGAGATTATTCTGTCAACTGGTTCGACAATGATGAATGATTGATCAATGATAGTTCTGATTATAAATTGTCACCATAAGAATACAAAATAAAATATCTCTTGTCCACACTCCTCCTCTTTGGCCATCGGCCAACCTTTACCCGAATTTTGTTTCACTCCTCCGTCCAGGCGGCTTCTCGCAATGGCATCATATACCCCGGACCAGCTGAACCAGCTGAACCAGAGTCTAGGGCCCTGCTTACCAGTTTTACCAACACTCGCCTTACCAGAGGAATGAGACAACATCCGATCATCAATATACCTAGAAAAACTATAAGAGAAAACATGGCAGACATAAACACACCCTTCCATTGCCCAAAGACAGACGTGATCCAGTCTCCCAGCCCCGTGTTCACGCCTGATTGCTCATGCATGGTTCTAGATAACGTTTTCAGATTCTCAAGCGCCCGAGTGACCGTTCCGTCCGGAGCAGTATTGTTGGGAATAAAGGTGCAGCACATGTCACCAAACATTGCACATACTCCACCTTTCTCAGCCAACAACATGTCCAGAGCCATTCGATTTTGGACTCCCATTAAAGACGTCGGACCTAATTGTTCCGCAAGGCCTTCCACTGCGTCCCTAGTGAGATTAGAGAGTCTCAGCACATTATAATGGCCATAATTAATGCGATCAACATTTTTATTTGGAGTTATCCATAAAAACACACTTTCAAAGCCGGCCGCTATCTGATTAACTAACTTATACTCATCTGGAACTCCCCTGGGAACCCCTATTGAGTCTATCCAGGTTGGCGAGTCCCATCTTGGGTCATATTTGTGCGTACCCCTTGTATCTCTCCTACGTCTGGCTGTCAACACACCCGTGTCCTGCTGTGAAACTGTTTCTACTCTACTTCCTATAAGCATCAACGGTGCACCTAGGCGCACCAGAGCACATGTTCCCACACTCCCCAGGGGAACCTGCACCAAAAGGGTGTACTGCCCACAATAATAATATAGCCCACCCCTTGCCCAGGTGCCTATGATTGTGGTTGGGTCACTTACATTATTAGTAGTCCTACCTGGGATCGTCCTCTGACACCAGCTTGCATCAATCCTTCCTAACGTATATCTCACGCTGTCTGTAGAGAACTCAAAACATGTATAATTATCTCGTTTAGGTGTGAATGAACCTGGTTGTGTACGTTTATCAATTGGCGGATATAAACCTGACAAAGTGGTGCAGTTACCTGTGTTCACCGCCTCTCTAGTTAATCTCAGCATACAATTATAACCCCACTCATCCTCTGGATACAGAGGAGCGGGTTCAGTGAACAGACGAGGTCGAGCTGTAGCACAAGCAACACAATCAACCACTTCCTGCTCTTTAGCATTTTGAGCCACCCAATCTAACCAAAGATTCCTATCACCAAAACCTGTGGCCCGCTCTATTAACTCTTGGGGTTTTAATCTAGTGTAATCTGTGGCAACAAGCCATTTCTCTTCTGAATCCTTGTAAGTAACTGTCTCTAGGGGGTCCATTTGCTCTGTGAGATTCATTGCAGTGTCGTTCCCTATCGGTTTAGGTCTTGGATTGAATAAGTTCACCCGAATTATCCCTGCTGGATCTGTCCCTGCTTTATCTACCCCTATGACTAGATAAAACGCACCCCCGTCATACCCCGCTTCAGGGAGTTCGCTCCATGGTCCCAGGGAAAGAGTGACAGGGTTCTGTGTAACAGAATAATCTTTCTGAATGGCTATCCCTTGCAGGGCCTGTGGCACTGTTGGCCGCCATCCTACTCCTGTCCAAGCAACCACATCCTGCCAAGAACACCACTGATCTGTTATATAAGTGTAAATGTCTCCTTCCATTGATGGGCCCCACACCGACTTAGGGTAGCATACCATAGGGTGATAACAAATCCACACATCATATGTTCTCCAGCTGCTACCGTCTCCTGGGCATCTAATAACCTCACACAAATCGAATGTGAAGGCTGTCGTGGACCCATTAACATACCCAAACTCAACTCCCCCACTGGCTGTGAGACACCCATCGTTCCCACCTGAGCCAACCTCGCGCTTGAATTTCCTTGACGACTTGATCGGTTTGGACTCTGGAGCGGATAGACCTCTGCGTCTGGGCAATTCACCTGTCTGCCAATAAACAAACAAACACATTATAATACTTATTATCCCCAACATCCCCGTTATTTTCCAATTTTCCCACAACTTCATGATCACTGTTCCCAGGCTCGTTTTACTTTTACTTTAAACTTCGTAATAAGAGTATAACGTTATGAGTATAAAAGTATGCGATTAACGTACAAAACTATTACGATTCCTTTAAACTATAAAATACTTTAGACTAGAGCCCTAGCCTATTAGGAGCCTGAAATGAATTAATGCTTGGCATGTGACGCTCCTCTTCTTTCTTCGTCTCCCCAGGTAGACTACTGGGGAGAACCGCGGCACAGGGGGAGAGGATTATTCTGCCTCTATGTTCCCCCCTGTGTTACTTGGGGTGGAGCTTATCTCGAGTAAGCTCTCATCGGCCACGGCACATTGAGACCAATGGAACCAGGTCTCACCCTTTCCCTTCAGCCGAACCGCACTGGTAGTGCGAGCCGTCACCTCGAATGGCCCCGTCCACCTTGGATCTCTCCACTTTCGCTTAATGACCTTCAGCCACACCGCCTTGGCGTCGGGTACGGACCTGTCCTCCGCATTCACCCCCTCTCCAACCTGTTGTGTGAAACTAGACACAAGAGCTTTTAATTCTTTCCAACATTCAGTATGGTTTCTGTTACTTTTTATACTTTCTTCCGCCGGGACTGTTGTCCAAGGACCTGGAAACTGTTGTCCTGTCAACAGCTCATATGGTGTGAAACCTGTGGATTGATTAACACAACATCTTATTATCATCAATGCAATTGGCAGGGCTGCCACCCAATTTAGCCCCGTCTGAGCAGAAATTTTAGCGATTTTATTTTTCAGGTTTAGATTCATTCTTTCTACTTTCCCCTGCGACTGGGGATGATATACAGTGCCAAATCTGTGTTGCAACCCCAGCTTCTGTTCTACCTCTGCCAAATCTTTGTTTTTGAAATGAGTCCCATTGTCTGACCTAATTCTCTTAGGAAAACCATGCCGGGGGATGTAATGATTGATTAAACACTTAATCACACTTTTTGCATCCTCCCTCTTTGTTGGCCACGCTTCGGGCCATCCCGTCAGAGCATCTACACTTACCAGTAGATATCGAACTCCTCCTGGCCCTGGATCAATCATGTCAGTGAAGTCGATCACAATCTCTTCACCTGGTCTCTCTGGGATGGGAAATTTTCCTGCCTCTGGCTTAATTACTGGTTTTGGATTGTGCCTCCCACAGATCAGACACGTCCTGGCTTTCTCCTTGATCATATCCTTCAAAAAGGGATGCCACCAATGGCACAGATGTCTTCCCATCTGGGCCACACCTACATGGCCAAGCCCATGCGCTTCGGCAATCTTCTGTTTTGCCAGGTTGGCCGTCAACACTGGTCGTCCGTCAGGTCCTCGCCAGAGACCTCCTTCTTCCCAGGCTCCTCGACTCTTCCAGACCCCCTTCTCTTCCGGGGCCGCCTCCTCTTGGGCCTTCCTGGCCTCCTCTAGCATGTTGACTCCTACTTCTTCCTCCGCGGTTATTTGCACCATCTGTCGTAGTGCTTTATAGCCTGCTGCCTCCTTGGCCGCTCGATCAGCTTCCTGATTTCCCCTGGCCACCACGCCAGTCCCTGAGGAGTGACCTTTGCATTTTATGATGCTCACCTCCTCTGGATCTCCCAAGGCCTGCTCAAGTTCCTCCATTTCCTTCTTGTGGCAGATTGGTGCATTATCTGCTGTCCTGAATCCTGCTCTTCTCCATTGGGCCAGCTCCACGTGAGCTGCTCCAAAG
Source organism: Perissodus microlepis (assembly GCF_051167445.1). Lineage (NCBI taxonomy): Eukaryota > Metazoa > Chordata > Actinopteri > Cichliformes > Cichlidae > Perissodus > Perissodus microlepis. Next base: position 928,747 of record NC_140471.1, on the reverse strand, counting down.
GCATAAGCTGAGTCCGTGTAAATGTTGACTCTTTTTCCTTTTGCAAGTCTCAGAGCTCGACTTAGAGCAATTACTTCTGCTCTTTGGGCTGACTGCTGCCCTTCAAGTCTTTCAGCCTCCTTCACTTCAAATTCAGCCCCTTTTCTGCAAACTACCGCGTAGCCTGCTTTCAATCCTTCCTCATCTCTGTAGCAGCATCCATCCGTGAACCAATCTTCAGCTCCCAGTACAGGTTCCGCTTTCAAGTCTTCTCTTATCTTCTCGTCGACTTCAGCTCTCTTTGCACAGTCGTGCGGCTCTCCTGACCCCATTAAATCTGCCATGTTGATTCCTTCATGTGTGAAGGTCAAGTTGGGAGCGTCTAAAACTTTACTCACTCTCTGTTGTGTCAATGGTGTCATGGTGAAGGCTTGTGAGTTAACATATGCCACCACACTGTGGGTGGTCAGCACCTTCAACGGATGGTCCCTCACTATATGTGCTGTCTTTTGTATAATCTTTGACACCCCAATGGCATGCTGTGTGCATCCCGGGTGCCTTGTCTCTAATGGATCCAGTCTGACGCTGACGTACATAAGTACATCTCTCCCTCCCCCTTTTTTCTGAAACAACACCCCATTAACTATCCCGTGTGTTTCTGAAACATCAAGATAGAAGGGTTCATCATAATTAGGGATGGCAAGATCAGCCGATCTTGACAAGTCCTGTTTCAATGCGATGAACGCCGACTCAGTGGCCGATGTCCATGGCAGTTCAGCCTTCAGGTTACGGACACCCACCGTTTTCACCAAATCCCTCAAAAGGGCTGTTTTCCCTGCATAATTTGGAATGAAGTGACGGCTGTATCCTGTTAAACCTAAGAATGAGAGCAACTCCTTAACCGTACGTGGTTTTGGATGTGTCAAAATCTGATCGCGATGGGTGTTTAGCAAACCCACTAATTTGTGAGCAATGACACGGCCCAGAAATGTTACTTCTGGTCGGACCAACTGCAACTTTTCTTTACTCACTTTGAAACCGCACTCAGCGAGTCTCTTCAGTATGGTAAGTGAAGCTGCCGTACAGGCCGAAGCAGACGGAGCCGCAATGAGCAAATCATCAACATATTGCACCAGTGAACACCCCTCTGGTAGATGGCATGGCGATAGAGCTTCTTTCAACACTTGGTTGAAAATGCCCGGGGAGAGTGCAAACCCTTGTGGCAACCGTGTGTATCTGTACTGTTGCCCCCTGTATGTGAATGAAAAAATGTCCCTCAGAGACTCATGTAATGGGAGACAGAAAAATGCATTCGCTAGATCAATACATGTAAACCACTTCTGTTCTGGTGTTAATGCCGTCAATGCTGTGTATGGATTTGGGACAGGCACCGTGTCAGTACGTAAAATGGCATTAATGGCTCTTAAGTCATGTGCCATTCTGTACTTTCCTGTCCCGTGCTTTTCTACTGGCAAAATAGGAGTGTTCCAGTAAGATTGTGAGGGCTCAAGCACCCCTACTTTCAATAGCCCTTCAATGGTTTCTGCAATTCCCTCTTCAGCTGCTCTCTTTTGCCTATACTGCGGTTTCCAAATTGGCGTTTCAGACTTCAGCTGGAACAAAACAGGCGAACAAGTTGCCAGGCCCACATCCGTAGACCCAGCTGACCATAAGGTGTCAGGAAGAGTCGCAAGTGCGGCAACTGCATCCGCATGGTCTATTCTTTCTCTCCCATGGATTCTTGAGATTTGTTCATGCTCCAATATCACTGTGTCCTCTGATAGACAAGTGATACGGTAAATTTTGCATTTTGGCGAGTACCAAACGTCTGGAATCTGAGTAGCTTGCCAGCCCGGTTCATCGAGGGCTCTCTTGACCATTGTTCCCAGCTCCTTCGCCTGATGACCCTCATGGACCGCCAATGTAATATGGGGCACTGAATCAGGTCCCATTTTGAACCAAGGCCGTTGTTCTTCGGTTAAATGTACTCCTGCAGCGACGCCTTCAGGACCAACATAGATGTTCTGAGAACACACATTCCAGGTCTGACCTTCAAGGTCAGACTGGAACAGGTCCCTATAAATTTCGTCCTCGTTCTTATCATAATAGAGGGTCACATGGTATGGATCTCGCGGAAAAGAATAGACAGCCAAGGCCATAATCCAAGGTTTCCACAGCTGATACAGTCTCAAAATGCCTTCATCCACCAACCGACCCCAGTAAATGTCAGCTGTAGTTTGTTCACAGTCTTTCAGCAAATACTGGTTCTTTGAAAGTGTCCCCAGGCACAGAAACTCTTTTCCTCCTGGAAGTGTAACTGTTAATCCATCAGCTGAGCACATGACAGTGGCTCCCAATTTAATGAGCAGGTCCCTGCCCATCAAATTCACTGGCACCTGAGGAGACACCACATAGCTGTGCTTCAATGTCTGATTTCCCAGCACCGTCCGGGCTGGATTGGTTATTTGCAGAGTCATTGGAACCCCAGAGAAACCCACCACACTAACCGTGTGTTCGGAAAGTGTGACACTGCTTGGTCTTTGTCTCAGCATTGAGTAAGTAGCTCCAGTGTCCACAAGGAAGGTCATTTCAGTCCCTTCCACACTCATTGACAACATCGGATCTGCCATTCCCATGTCGTCTTGTCTCTGTGGGTCCCGTCAGTACAGCTCCTCCTCTCCGCCCCAGTAGGCCAGGGGATACTGAGCCACCGGCGCCATGCCTGGGTTTGGAGCTTGATGTCCCCTTGTCTGGACCACTCTGCCTCGAAGAGCTCCCTGTGCCTGGGGTGGAGATGGATAACCAAGTTCTAGCTGTCGTGGTGTAGGACAATCACGAGCCCAATGTCCTCGTCCTCCACACCTTCTGCATACATTCGGGTCCAGCATAGGTCCCCCCAGACCACGGCCCCTTGGTCCGCCTCCTCTTTGAGATCCACCACGCCCCCTCAACGACCTAGTAGCCCCCCAATTCCCCGCGGGTCTTCCTTGCCTTGGTCCATTGGCGGGCCATCGGTCATCAGGGTACAGAACCGGATCCAAATCTGGCCAATCAGGCTCCGGATTGCCCTGTGGCTGCGCCACCAGCATCTTCTTAGCTCCCTCTTTGTTTTCCTTTTTCTTTTCGTTTAGTTTTTCTCTCGCCTCAGCCAATTTCAATTTTACTAACTGCCCTTGCGCCTCCTCCAGCTCCTGTTTTTTCTTGTTCACCTCGTCTCTTTCCAGCTCAAGTCGATGTATGATATGCCTCTCCCATTTTGCTGAATCCGCCACCGCAAAGTCTGGATTCTTCTGTAGATCTGCTCTCACTCGTTCTGGCAGACCTGCTAACACCGCACATCGGAACCAGGCCCGGGGTTCCCCTTCCTGTCCCCAAAGAGTGCCACCCTCCAGGGTCAGCACTGGACAGATGTAGGGAGGGGGCGGTGCACTGGGGAGTCCCTTCAAGCTGGGATATAACCTCCCCTCGGCCTGGGCTTCCTCTACCAGCCCTGGCGTGGGGTCCTTGACCTCGTCTTTCATCGAGGGGGAGACACCTCGGCAGACAATCACATACTTGCAGTACTTACTCTGTTTCTCCATCATCAGTTTCTTTTCTACCTTCACTTTTCTCCCCTTAAAACGTCCCAAGTGTTCCTCTTCAAGCTCTTTGATCCTCTTCTCACATTTCTCACCTTCAACTTGGAAGATGGAATGAAGAGGGATTCTGTCCTCCAACGTCTTCTGTTGATTTTCACATAATTCCTTCACTTCTCTTTCCAGATCTTGACACTGGCGGGCAATCTCCTTTGAAGTCCCCTCAGCAGTAATTTTAATTGCTTTCTTCAATTGCTGTATTTGGTCCTTCAGTGGCTTGTATCTCTTTCCCCCATCAGGGGTCACCTTTTCCTCTTCAGCCATTTTGCTTTTCGACCTCACTTACCTTTACCAAAATGGCCGCTCTTAGGCTCCTCCCTTTGGGGTTGCCTCACTGTCGTTCCCCTTTCGGCAGTCAGAATCCCACAAGCTGGTCAAGCTTAACATCCGCTAGGCTCTAGCCGGGGAGAGACCGCCCACAGACACACATACACACACACACACACACACTCTCTAATGCTCCTTTCAAGACAAAACTTCACAAACGTCTACTGCAACAATTTAAGCACCCAAAGCCAGCAAAAATTCACTCTCACATTACAGCATCAGATCTCAAAATGGTGGAGCATTGATCAAACTCTTATAGCCTCTAGTGGCCCCCACCTAATCATAAAAGCCTAAACATTCACATTCTTTCTCTCACACGGCGCCTAAGCTACGACCTTGGCTCCCTGTTTATCTGCTCCTGCTGAGATGGGGCAGAAAACTCCAGTATGTTCTGTTCTCTTCTAATCAGACAAATAAGGCGATGACTTTCTGCAAACAGTATTTCTTATAACTCAGCAGTATAATGCATCATAAAACAATATCATTCATTCACAATAAACCAGCAGTCTAATGTAATGCAACTCAGCTTAACAAATGCAAGAGTTATCACCTTCTTCTAATTCAGGAGAATAATGCAAACTAAAACTACATAATAATTCACAATCTTTAATTAGGGGTCTAACATGGCATAAAATCATATTATAATCCCACAGTCCCCCTGTTGACCTCTTTAAAATAAACTGTAATGCAACAGTTCTCGGACTTGTATCCCCATGTGATGTCTGTGTTGTGTGTGTAAGGTCGGGGGGCGGGTTCATTCCACTGCAGGGCAACCTGCATGTGGCGAATAAACTTTGAACTTGGTTGCAGCAGGGCTGGGAAAGTGATAGGTTACCAGGCGGGGTACACCCCGGACAGCTCACCAGTCTATCACATAGAAACAAACAACCATTTACATTCATGGATAATTTAGAATCATCAGTTAACCTAGCTCTAATAACTGCATGACTTTTCCTCTCACACTGGAAACCAGAATACCCAGAGGGAAACCACTGCAAACTAGCCAGACTGTGGACTTGAGCCCAGGTCCTTCTTACTGTGGAGCAACAGCACTAACCAGCATGCCAACAATCGAGGAAATATAGGAAAGATTTCCTGTATTTGATGCAATGAAGTTGTTGAATGTCGTACAGATCTTTAAAGCCTGAGGCAATTGTGTTAAACACACGCGAGATGCTCACGTAAATCCAAGAGCTGCCCTTTTTTGTTCCTTTTTTTTCTCAGTGTGTTCCTCCTTCAGTTTGTCAATATAAAATTGTACTTAGTAGTCAGTATAAGCTTTGAGTGATATAAGTTTGCATATGATAGAATACTGCATGATGACCTTTTGATGACTTAGATTTTATAAATTCTTTCTCACAGCGATAATAGCTGAACCAGCTGTGATTATTTCACTCCTGCCAGGAGGAGGAGAGCTGGACACTTTTATCTGCACTAACAAGAAGAGGGGCCACGTCCTTCAGAATCACACACACACTCCCTACACACTAACATCCCTCTGCCTATGAATAGATGTATTCACTGTTGTATTACTTTTGTATATAAATAAAGACAAGTGCAAGAACAGAGCGCACATCACAGGGCCCCCACTCTGGTGGGAGCGTTCTGTGATCATGCCCTTGCAAGTAAAAGCTGCAGCGTCTGTGTGTTTCTACCTTTAGATTCTCAGCTGAAGAAGTGTCTTTAGAATAAATCTCTTGACACAATTAAATCTCACTCACAAAATGTGGCGCTCCGAAATAAGACTCACACCGTTAATTCATCATTTTCACTCTGTGCCACTGCTCCTTATCAGGCCGTGTGAAGCACAGCAAACAGTTCAGTCGAGGCCTTGAGCCACAAACAGACATCACGCACAGACGTTGTTTTCATAACCAAACTGCCTTAGACCCTGTCCCCTAAATCTACACAAACGCCCTCTGGGTGACATGAAACGCATTTAACCAATAAACAATCAATGGCTTCTTGTTGTTGTAACAGATTCTGTATTTGGATGTTTGTGTGCAGCATTTTGCGTGTCAGCATAAGCATTTGTTAGTAAAGCATTCTTCATTGCACAAGCGTGTGCATGTGTGTGTGTGCATCACTCTTCATTGCAGCAGCGTGTGTGTGTGTGTATCACTCTTCATTGCATCAGTGTGTGTGTGTATCACTCTTCATTGCACAAGCGTGTGCATGTGTGTGTGTGTGTGTATCACTCTTCATTGCATCAGCGTGTGCATGTGTGTGTGTGTGTATCACTCTTCATTGCACAAGCGTGTGTGTGTGTGTGTGTGGATCACTCTTCATTGCACAAGCGTGTGCATGTGTGTGTGTGTGTATCACTCTTCATTGCATCAGCGTGTACATGTGTGTGTGTGTGTGTATCACTCTTCATTGCACAAGCGTGTGTGTGTGTGTGTGTGGATCACTCTTCATTGCACAAGCGTGTACATGTGTGTGTGTGTGTGTGTATCACTTCTCAGTGAATTGAATCAGCATTTCGATTTGTGTGTGTGTGTGTGTGTGTGTGTGTGTGTGTGTCATTTCTCACTCAATCAACGAGTGCAGATGTGTTCATATGTGTGTTTCTCTTCATTCTGAGTCGGTGTGTGTAGATGTGTGTGTTGGTTTACTGAACAGTAAATTACCATGGTAACATATAGCATGAATTTAACCTACTCTGGCTTCAATTAGGGAATTATAAATGGGTAGTGTTGGCAACTTGTGACGCACCAGAAAAGAGCTGCTATGTTAGTAAATTGTAGCCTATATGGAAGCAGGGAGACAAAACAGCAAAAATGTCAGTGGTGTGAGTTCACAGATAGACCATTATCAAAACTCTAAGATTAGGACACAGCAGAATCTGACTGATGAAAACTGAGTGTTTCTTTGAGTTTGTCATGATGTGCTGTGTGACATGCAGGAAGGACCCAAATGAAGGGCTCACAGATGGAAACTTAAAGCGTAGCTTCATTCGCTAGAAATACTTTCATAGGAAATTAACAGAAAAACTAGAAACTAAACTAAACTCAAGAAACGAAGGAAAAACAAAAGCAGGAGCATAGAAGCACGGACTAGATACAGAACATAGTGACAAGAGTTACTAGAGAAATGACTGGAACAAGAAAAAAACATGAAGACAGAACTAAAGCTACACTTGACTTGAGAGGCTCAGGAACCAAAACCTAAGAACAAGAAATCACAAACCAAGAAGAAAAAATACTAAACTAGACTAAAACACTAGTAGTCAAAAAGCCATGATAACATCTAAAACAAACAAAACACTGGGTCACCAACCCAGGACTGTGACAGAGTAATGTTCAACCATCTTAGCCATCCTCCCCTGGCACTGCCCCCTGCACCCACAGCACCCCACAGGGTTGTGGGGCAAGCAGCCTAAGCAGAGAAGTCCGGACTTCCCTCTCCCTGACCACCTCCTCCAGCATTTCCAGGTTAACACCAAGGCGTTCCCGGGCCAGCCGAGACATATAATCACTCCAGCAAATCCTGCTTCCTCCCTGGGGCCTCCTCATGCCCGAAAACCCTCTGGACACCCAGGAGGCATCATAGTCAGATACCCAAAGCACCGTAAAAGGGGTCAATCAGCATTCTCCAGAGGTTGGCTGGCCTCTGCCTTAGATATAAGGGGAGGAGCAGGTGGTCAGAGTAGAGCAGCTACTCCTCTGCATCGAAAGGAGCCATTTATTGCCTCAGTTTCAGCTTCAGTGGTGTTAATTGTCTGAGAGTAAGGCTTAAATCTAAAAATATATTTAGAAAAACACATCAAATATAGCATGCTCAATCGTAGCTAAGTCCATGTGCAAAACATATTTAAAGTCACCAAGTACAGTGCAGGTGTCGTGTGTGTCTCCTCTGCAGGGAGAGTTCAGGTCCAGGATCAAACAGGGACATCAGGAACAGAAGCAGCTCCATTGATCCGACTCCTCTGATGGCTGATCGATCAGTTCATAGATCCTCTGAACTGTGACAGAGGTCTCACTCTGGAGGAAGCTCTCAGCACTTTCCAGCAGCTCCTCCATCATGGAGGACGTTCCCTCACTGTAACAGGTGGAGGAGAGAGGAGAGGAGGCACAGGAGGATCCTCTGAGGAAGAGGAGCGTTCCTACAAACCACGTGATCACATGAGCAGAGGGGCGTGGCCTTCAGTGGTAGTAATAAAGGAGCAGTCCACATGTTCCACTTTGAAGGCTCCAACAAAGCAGACCTGTGATCACTTTGACTCAGTATGATGGATTCTTTGGATTTGTCTTTGTTTCTCTGGCTTTTCTTGTGTGTCTGTAGCTGTGTCCCAAAACGTCGGCCGCATCCTTCGGAGGACCCGGCCTTCCTAGTCTACGTGGGCCGGGTCCTGCAAAGACCGAGAAGGCCGGAAGTGCGAGGCTGTGAAATGGGACGGTCTATCCTTCAGATCTGCGTCACCGCTGTGTGGGTGGAGTTTAATAAACTCGCCGTCTGCTCCTTGCTATCTAAAATATTACAGGACACTGGCGTAAACTCTCGACCGTCTCACGCTTCTGTTTAATCAGTTTTCTGTTTGACGTTTATTCAGCTGTGTGAAAATCCCGGAGGAACCCACCCGATGGATTAATAAAGTTGTATTTAATCTAATAATCTAATAACTTTGATCTCAGCCAAACCGATTTACTCCGGAACAAATAAAACACAGAGAAAAGGCAAACAATTACATTTTTAAGTTATCCGAGTGACTTATGGTAAATGGCCTGCATAGCGCTTTACTTGGTCCTAAGGACCCCAAAGCGCTTTACACATCCAGTCATCCATCCATTCACACACACATCCACACACTGGTGATGAAGCTACAGTGTAGCCACAGCCGCCCTGGGGCGCACTGACAGAGGCTGCCGGACACTGGCGCCACCGGGCCCTCTGGCTTATATATCATGTTTAACCTGAGTAGCCAAAGAGCGGGGGTCTGAAAACGATGAAGCCGGGAGTCCGCTGCTCTCGCCGGCTGGAGTGACCATTGAACCCCCCGGCTTGCTATCGAGCGGGTGGGTAACAGACGTCTCCGAAAACGTCGGCGCACTTTTGCAAATATGCGATGTCTTGATAAACCGAGCAGATATTTGAAGTTTACACAGCTACTTTCTCCCCTTAATATATGTTAAAAGTTTATTTTGTGGCCCAGAAAGATTAATAAGAGTAATTTTAAAACTTAGTAGCGGCCGCCATTGTTGGCAGCTGAAATTTGGCTGGGCCGCGCTATGAATTCTGGGATATGGTGGGCCACGAAGGACACACCCGACACACACCTCAACCAAGGGGGCAGGAAATTCAGCTGACTTTCATCATTTATTAAAAAAGATGTAACAATGTGACATAATGCAATATAATAGTGTAAGTTACACATTGTGGGTTGCACTGTGGCCAGAATGGACATTACCTCTTGCCTAATGGAAGTTGTCAGCCATCCTGCAACCATGAATTAGATAAGCAGAAGTGAAGGGATTGTTAACAACAATTTAATAATAAAATGTAATGTGATAATTGCACTTTATTAGCTCCCCACAATCGTATGAATAATAACCATGAATGCACTGCATGCTCATAGCAAGTTCTTTAGGTTTAAAGTGAGATCCTGCTTTAAAGGGCGCTTCATCTGCTGGGAATGACATGTTTCTTCTAGTATGTAAGGCTCAGCCGATCTTACTGGGACTTACTTTTGTAGATCCACATGCTCTAAACTTGGTGCTTCCATGATTGGTGCAGAAGCTTTAAGCTACTATTAACAAATAATAACCATGGACTTAGTTGTTACTACAATAACTTATCATTGAGCAACTTGTATATTTAATTTTACTTGTAAAACTATGCAAGTAGAATTCAATGGGGCACAGTGACCTGAGCACAGGCCCACTCTGTGACACTCAGAGGTTTGTGGATATCATACTGAGAGTATTGGACACAGTGCAGCCAGCTTGCAGCCACTTTCCCACCACTTTAGGACAATGTTTACATGAGACTCAGCCACATTAATTTTCCTGGGCAGACATGTGGTGCAGCACGGCTGATGGCCCTGTACCTGCAGCTGTCATGGACAAGAACCACTCAATACCTCACCCAAGCCAAGCCTGTGCTGATGTTGTGATCTGAGACCAAGACACTAACCAGGATCATGATATGATGCTGTGAGAGTTTCACTAATAATTAGCTCTGATTACAAGATTTCAATCTATCGTAACTCTAATTTGTATTTACTTAAGTTTGTTCATCTTCGAGCTGTGTACAGCTGAGGACAGTCTTATTATTACCAGGTGAGGATATGTAACAGCCACAGTCTGTAGAGATGATGTCACCATGGAGTGGTGTCTCCTTTCCAGTGATGTCACTGGAGCTGCCAATATGTGCTCCAGCCAAAGCTACACGAGAGGGTTGTGCTGTGTAACAGGTTGGTGCAGGTGGTGTCATCTACATTTAACATTAGGCAACAGTCTCATGAAGACACTTTATATTGTTCACTAAAGACCAACAATAACAGAGACAAAGGGAGAGCAGCAGAACTAGTGCTAACAATTAGCACTGCTAGCCTGTCCACCAACACCAGCTAATGTTATAAAAACGATGATCAATGATTTCGCTGTAACGGCTCCAGCTGTCTGTGTCAGTGACACGTTGGAGATGAAGTGAGTGATCCAGTGACAAAGGTTTGGAAACCTGCAGTCAGCTGAGACTAAAGGAGTCACCTGACCGAGAGACGAAATGTTTCTCCCACTGAGAACGTCCAGATGAACAGAATCAACCTTTGGGATAATCTGTTACACACATCCATGTTTCAGTTACTGCATTATATTTCCTCATTGCTGTGCACACAGGCCTGTGGCTTATAACCAACTCCAAGCTCAGACTCAGAGGCTGCTGAAGCTGTTTTCTGGAACAGAGACGTGTTGGATATAAAACAAACTCTTCTTCATGTGTCAGCACTGAGGAAAGGAGCAGCTTCGTTTCTAAGTGTATGAAGGACTGTAGTAGTTTGTGTGAGGTTTATTTCACAGACAGAACCATGTCAAAAACACAACTTCAGGTAAAAACAATACCAAATCAAAGAATCTGATCAGAAGGATTAAACAGAGAAGTGTGGGACTGTTTTTAACAGACAGTAGGTTAAGCTGGAGGAGTAAACTGAGCCTCGGTGTGAGCAGCAGTGTGTTTGACAGGAAGCTGAGATAAATAGTCTGGAGCCCATTTAGTGCTTCATATGAAAGTGTGAGGATTTTAAAGCACATCTAAAATCAAGCAGGAGTCAGTGTAAGAATGATTTGTGGTTTTCCTCAGTCAGATGCTGGGAGTTTCAGTTCATTCATGTTCAGCGTGCTGTGGTTTGTGTAACAGGAGAATATGACAGTATAAATAAAGTCTTCATGTCACTGAAAGCCTCCACAGTCTGCTACGGAGGTGCATCAACTTTGATTTACAAGAATAACATTTCTTAAACCTGCCACAAGGTGGCGCTCCAACAGAAGGGACGTCCACAGTGTAACACAGACACACACATACTGTGTGAATGTGTGAGTGAATGGGCTTTCAACAAAAGGCTTCTGCTGCTACCTTTAATTACATGATTACCTAACAAGAATAAACTGTTAATTACCACAAAGAACGGCTCCAGATTTTAGCTGCTGACCATTTTGTGAAATGTTGATTACATCAACTTATTGTTTATTTTTCAACCTTAACATCACCTGCTTTAAAGGAGCCTCGTTCTCTCGCAGTAATAGTTTTCTTCACTAGATGCAGTGCAGGCACAGTCTGTGTTTCTAAACTACATACTAATGTTCATTGTTGTGCAGCTAAATCCTCCCTCTGGATGGAAGAATCCCTGTCAGTCTTCAAACACCTGGTTGGTGTTCTGGAGCTAATTTGTCACCTGTGAGGACTCTGAGATGAACACACAGCAGACACTTAAGTTCTCCGTCTGTGCGTGTCCTCAGTTTCCCAGCATGCCTTGGCTGTGGTGGTGGAGGTGAATGAGGGGGAAACATCTGTCCTGCTGCTCTGCCAGCACTCAGGTTTCATACCTGGTGATCTGAGAGGACAAACCGGCGTTACAGCAGCGCACGTTGATGAGACCTGATGCTCTGAACAGTTCAGACTTCAGCCTCACTCTGAGAAAACAAACAACTGACTGTCAGCAGCAACTACACCTGCTCCATCAGTGACGGAGAGAAGAACTGAGACTGAGAGACATACAGCTGCAGGTCAAAGGTCAGAAACGCCCGCTCTTTGTACGGGTCAGGAGTTAGTACTGCAGAGGTCAGAGGTCAGTTTGCTGACAAACCATTGAAAACAGTTTCGAGCTAAAATCACAACAGCAGAGGAAAGAAGAGACACTGCAGAGATGATGCAAAATATTGTGTTTTGTTTTCAGCTATCAAAAAGTGTAACACACATGTTCCAGCACAGCCTTTGTGTACTTTCACTTCTCCATACTGTCCATTGTAAATCCTGTTTGTTAGCTTTTTATTTCAGTCCATGTGTCCAAAGCAAACTTCTGTCCCACACTTCCTCTGCTGACTCTTCACCGATGCTCAGATGATCTCAGATGATTTCACACTCATCAAAATTCGGGCTCCACAGAAACCCAGACGTCACTAAACAAGCGTAACAAGCAATGTGAAAACTCATTGTTCAGCTTTGTTGACCAAAGATAAGCTCACATGTCACCTCAGGACACAGACACTTATTTCCACAGCATGCACGAGGACTGACAATAAGTATCTATGAAGCCACGTCTATCTGCCACACCTGTGCTTCTGTCATGGTTGCTCTCCTCTCACTCTGTCACTTATCCACAGTCTGCCTCCCTCTGCTCCGTCAGCTGACGTCCTCTCTACACCCACCTGCTGTGTTTTTATCCTGCAAAGCTCAGAACTCAGTATAATACAAACACATTTAAGAAGCGTTGCACGAGTAACGGGAGTAACTGGTATAAAATACATTTAAAGGAGGTGGTGCTGAGTGCTGTGACTGGGGTCCCACCACTGACATCACGGGGTGGAGGACATGTTGGAAAACTGCTACAAAGTCCTGTGCAGCCAGCAGAGCTTACAGTCTGTCCTGTGTGTCATACAGGCTCTGACACTTAGTGTTTATGTGACACATTGAAGATAAGTTTGTGTTGTTCACAGTTGTGCTTGTACTGAGTGACAGCTGACATGACCTAACAGAAATAATGTGTCTGTGCTGAATGAGAAGTAACACACAATGAAGTCTTGATGCATCTCAATCATCCAGGAAAGTGAATCTGTTGATTCTGTTCATCTGGATGAAGCGTTTTGTGGGAGAAACGTGTCGTCATCATCAGGTGACGTCTTCAGTCTCAGCTGCAGGTTTCAGTCTTACAAACAGGACATTTGCATAAAGACTGAAACCAGCTGCAGGAACAATGGGCTGGGAGGTCAGTTCCTTCATCTTAATTATGCAAATTCTCATGACCATTGATCAACAACCACTGATCCATGTCCATGAGTCCCATTCACAGAGATGTGGGAATGGCTGCAGTCACAGCATGTAAGATGAAAATAAATGAGAAGTATTTAGCTGAAGTGTATTTTATTTATGTTAGTTCTTTTTTAACTTGTAGTTCTACATTGGAAGATTATTGTGACATTGAAATATAAAAATAAAATTATATTCTATTATTTTTTTTCTCAAAATAAGCGTCACACTGGCGGAAGCCGGTGTACCCGCCGAAACGCCTGCATTTATCGAGGCTTTCAACCCCAGGTAGGCCAGTTATGGATCTTCGGATCCACATTATGTCAGCAGCTGTTCTCCACCGTGAACTGTGTTAAAAACAAACGCCGCTCACGCCTCACAGACGACAGCTTACAGTCCTGTAAAGATGAAAGTGACTTCGTACAGCCCCGACCTGCAGACGCTGTACGCAGAGGTTCAGGAGCAGAAGTCCCATTGTAAACACATCACGGCAGACCCGACGATGTTTGCATGAACACGCTTTACAGCATCTCTTTATTGACCACTTTTCACACACGGTTGCTGTACGCACACAGCCGGCTGTAGCTTTGCAGCTCACAGCCCCACACACACCAACAACAGCAGAGAGAGCACAGACGTTAAGGCGTGATTGCGGGTGCCGCTCAGGTGCGTCCGCCTCCCCTGCAGCGGCGCTGCAGACCACGCCCGCCACACACAGTAACCAGGTAAAATACATACTTAGGCAGAATTTTGCAAATATCTATTTTTCATTTTGTAGCAGCATAGAGCTTTTTTTCCAATTATTTTTTAAAAGTCAGGTCAAGGCTCCAAAAGCCCAAAGGCGATATAACAGTTTGTGTTTGCTACATGGATCATTGTAGTTCAGCTTTCCTTTTGTTATATTTCTTTAAGAGTTCAAAATGTGTTCATTACATAAATAAAATGTAATTTTCTCTGTAGCACTTCATGGATTTCATAAGCAACACACTTTAGTTGTTCACACAAAGCATAAAGGTAAAAAACAATATACACAGTGTTATCTTTATTTTAGATGTCAAAAAGTATTTGCGGCTCCCACTGTTTTCCCGAACCCTAACCCTTTGCGTGGAAACCGGGTCCAAAAGGCTCTTTGGGTGTTAAAGGTTGCTGACCCCTGCACTAGGCCCAACTGACACATATATTTGATTCCAAATACAAAAAATAATGTGTAACCTGCTGGAAGAATGTAGGAGGTTGAGACAGGATCTCAACACTTGGTGTCTGCAACAAAAGACAACAATATATGGGGCGATCGTGGCTCAAGAGTTGGCAGTTCGTCTTGTAATCGGAAGGTTGCCGGTTCGAGCCCTGGCTTGGACAGTCTCGGTTGTTGTGTCCTTGGGCAAGACACCTCACCCGTTGCCTACTGGTGGTGGTCAGAGGGCCCGGTGGTGCCAGTGTCTGGCAGCCTCGCCTCTGTCAGTGTGCCCCAGGGTGGCTGTGGCTACAAGCTTGTGTAACACTTCCAGCTCTTCAAAAATCACAGACACTCAGAAAGATTGGCTTTTCACGATTTATTCCTGCAGAAGACATAAAACACACTCAACAGGTGTCTTCTGATGGTACCAGCAATTGTAGCTCCCTCAAACGCGCGCTGTCTTGACAGACTTACAATTAACTTTTTAATAAAGAAAAATGGGAAAATAATAATTTCTCCCATTTTACAGTCTGTCACACTGAACTTGTATACAAAAAGAAATCTTATGACTAATAAAAATACATTTCACAATCGTATAAAACAAAATAACAGGATAACAGAAGTATCACCGACTAAACATTTCCCTCTAGTGGACAAATTAACAGTAGCGCATTACATTTTCACTTGCTTGTGCTTTACAGACAAAATGACTGTTAACAAGCTCACGTACCTGCAGAAGACATAAAACACACTCAACAGGTGTCTTCTGATGGTACCAGCAATTGTAGCTCCTACAATGTAAAACAACATCACAAAAAGCACAGAAAAACAGTAAATCCAAACACATTTCCTGCTATGCGCAACAACCACTAGGGGGCTGACAAAAGCTTACTGCCAAAGAGCATAAATACGGCAGAAACACTGTTTAACAGCAACCAGCCTTTGTTTCGGTTACACAGTAACTTTCTAACATCAATATGAACCTATATACATCGACATGTACAACTTATGTAACAACATTCACACCAGAAACCATAAAAATGCCAGAGCCTTTCATTACAGAACTTACCCTCACAGTGCAAACGCGCGCTGTGAGGAGCGGAAGCCTTAGCAGCTTCTAAACGCTAGGGTGAGATCCGGTTTCTGGGTTTTCAAAATAAAATACAATAAAAAAAAAAGGATAAAATTCGCACTTAAAATAATAATTAAGAACAGGTAAGTGCATGTTTTTCAGATGTATTTTTAACTCTGTTACACTTGCCATCACCAGTGTGTGAATGGGTGGATGACTGGATGTGTAAAGCACCTTGGGGTCCTTAGGGACGAGTAAAGCGCTATACAAATACAGGCCATGTAATGGCAGAAACATTCTCTAGTGTAAATCCTGACTAGTTAATTAACTACAGATCAGTGTCAGTGAACATTATTCACAGAGGGATCTGAGTTCCTTATACCAGACTCTACAGAAACTTTAACACTGTACAGCTCTGCGACTCAACAATATGAGAACAATGTAACACACACTAGAATCATCAAATAAAGCCCCACTAACCACTATAACTAGAACTAACTAACTAGCACTGGACACTTGCATATTAGAGATTTCTACCACCATAGGAGGCGAGATATCATCCTTGAACCAGAGCATCCAGCCCTCAATTTCGGACATAAAAAGCGACGTGGCCAGGCATGATAACACTTTGACTGAACTGCAGGACTGTGGCTCAAACCACTCTGACACCATCGCCACTCTCCAGGCCACTGTGGAGCGTTTGTCTACGGAGGTAAAGAAGTTAGATGAGAAATGTGAAGCTCTTGAGGCACACTCCAGGAGGAATAATTTAAGAATTGCAGGAATACCAGAAGGCACAGAGGGACCCAAAATGACTGAGTTTGTTCACACCTTTTGGCGGAGGCGCTATCTCTCGAGGAGAAGCCACTCATCGATCGAGCACATAGAGTGAATCGCCAGCGTCCCAAACAAAGTCATCTTCCTCGGCCCATCATCTTGAGATTGCACTACTACCACATTCGTGAGGAAATTCTGCTGAAAGCTGCAGAGAACAAGAACCTGATGTATAAGGGTTTTTAAAATAAACATCCTCCCAGATTTCCCTCCCTCTGTTGCCAAACGCAGAGCCGCATTTGCAAATATGAGAGGAATACTACGTGGGATGACCGGCGTCAGGTACAGACTGCTATACCCTGCAAAGCTGTTAGTGACCCATGGTGATGTGAGGAAAACCTTTACCGATCCCAAAGAGACCATAGACTACGCAGAGAAGCACCTCTCCCATCCACCTTCAAATGTATTAAAAGCAAGGATATATCTATATGTATAACGTTGACACAGCACTGTGTTTTTTCTTTTCCCTTTATATTCCATGTAAAGGTGAATATGGAGCGTTTATGTAGCTCGTTTATTGACGAGCTGTCAGTTAGAAGGTAAGAGTTACTAGGTTAACAAAGGTTAGCAGTAACAGTACGGGGAAGTATATTGTGTTGTTCTTTTGTTGTTTTTTATTTTATCGTACTTTACTTTTTTATTTTTATTTTACCTGTTGTGAGTGCTTCCCGTAATTCTCCTTTTTCTTGCGCCGCTGTGGCCAGAGTTCACAACATTACATATTTTTGTATCTATAAAAAGGAAGCTGACACTCGCAAGACTTTATCAAAGGTGTGAGCATCACAGCAGAGGCCTTTGTGTCAAAGTAGCTGAAGACAAAACACAGAAAAACATGAAGGTGATTTTCCTGGCCTGGATTTTATAAAAATATTCTGCAGTAGATCAAAAATGAAAGAAAACCATTAGTCAACATATGACATCACCTCTGAAGTTACAGAGGTTTGATTGGAGACACAGCTGAGCGTTTTGCATTTTGCATAATTAATTACATAATTAATTATGTAACCATAATTAAATGGTTACATCCATCTTTAAACGTCCACACTGATGAAGCAACAACAGGTTTGAACCCTCTGTGTTTAACATCACTGGGGCTGTGCGCTGTGACCATAAACTCATATCCTATCGTCCTGCACACCTCTGTTGTGTCACTCACATGTGCTGTACCAGTGTACCTGCACATGTGATGTGACAATAAAAGTGATTTGATTTGATAAACATCTATATCACATTCTCTGTGAATTTTCTGAATCTCGGGCAAATGAACTTCCCTGAAGTGTTTCCAGCTGGGCGTCGAGTGTTTGACCGATGCATGAAACGACATGTTTGTGAGTATTTGTGAGTATTTATCACACGGCGTGCTGCGGGGAAAAGCCTGTTGTAACATTCATGTTTTAGCCCCTGACGGCTCTTTTTGGCTTTTCATCCCTAAACTCTCTGCATGCTCTTTCATGTGATTCGTTTTATTTTGAAAAGTCTCAATAGGATCTTGAGCTTTATTGTGAAAGGTTTATGTGGAAAATAAAGAAGCGGACGGCGGAGCCACGCGATGGTTTTACCGTCGTTGTTGCTAACACGCGTCCGTAGTGTGGTTATATTAAATATAAGAGAAAGAGAGAACTTTAATACAGACACTACAGTGAGCATCACAACCATGTAACATATTTGTACACCATGAAACAAACGATCTTTCATATCATCATCTGATATCGTTATATGGATCAGGCCCAGCTCAGGCTGCCTGTGATGACTTTACAGCACAGCGCCACCCTGTGGTCATCACTGCACTGGTGAAACTACAAATAACAAGTATACAGGATGGACGGTGGCCCTGAGAGCTCACACACACTGCTGCTTCTAAAACACCATGAAACAGGAAAATGCTGTGAAAGCACAAAATAATCTCAGTTCAAAGAGACAATAGTGACAGAAACAGAGGCTTCACTGGTGCTGAGGGAGAAATCCCAGAGAAGCTTCCTTCCTGCCAGTATACGAGCCCACCAACAGAGACAGGACCAGTTCATCCTCCATCACTTACTGTGGCTCACGTTGCTCTTCTGTTGCTTTCCATCATAGACGTGTCTTTACTGGCTTCTTCTTCTAATAGCACTTAGAAACATGTTGTGTCTTTAACCTGTCACAGCTGCCCAGATGTTGCTGCTGAGAACATGTGGAGCTGATTCATGTAGTCATGTGTCTGCGAACAGCCAATCACAGGAAGACTTTCAGAAGCAACAGAAACTCAGAGGAACAGCTGAGATGTGCTGAGTGACACAAGAACTGACAACACATGTTAAAGTTTCAGTTCAAATGGTGGTTTTGTTTGCAGGGACTGTGAGTGGATGGAGATCCTGGTCTTCCTCAGCTGTAAGTTCTTCCTCTGTCATGAGAACCTCAGGGGGAGAACATGTGCTCACTCTCAGCTGCTTTAACAGGAAAGAAGCTCTTTTAGATCAAAGCTGAGAAACTGTTTGTAACAGCGAACTCTGTCACCTTTCTCTCCTCAGTCTGCTGCTGGACGCTGTCAGGCCCATGAAGCTCTGCTGTGAAGGCTTCCATGTCCCAGGCTTCACCTTTACCTGCTGACCAACGGGAGGCGTGGCCAAAACAGCGATGGGGAGTGGAGCAGCAGGTAGCAGAGGTGAGCCTCTTGTATGCAGCCCGTTATCTGTGGGACCAGGGAGGACGTGACAGCAGATGTTGCTGATTCAACATCTGTGTGACAGCTGGAGCAGCACAGTCTGTAGGAAACATCTGTACATGTAGGAGACACCAAGGTTTACATGGTGGAAGCAGACGACTGACTCAAGCAGCCTCACATTACAGGCTGCTGGCTACAAACACATGACCACAGTGACTGGTTTCACTGGTGTCTGTCCCAGTCTGTGACAGAGAGCAGAGAGCAGCATGTGGCAGAGATACAGGAAGTCACAGACAGCCTGCACACAGCGTTTCCTCTGGAGTGTGTTTCACACCCTGTTTGTGTTTCTCACTGACATGTTGTAGTTCTTCCTGCACACAGCAGCACTTTGATCATTTCTCCTGCTTTTCTTCCTTTTCTAGCTTTTATACACTGACAGTAAAACAAAACTCCAAAGTCATCATTTGAGGAGCTTCTTAAGAGTTTCTGAGAGTTTAGTGAAGTCAGCCTCTCAAAAATAAGTGTGTGTGTGTTGATTATCTAATGTTCAGAGAGGACTGCACTGATTTAGCATCCAGGTGAGCAGCTTATGAGCCAACAGGGGAAATTTAGCTGTATTATTGTTGTTTAAATGTAATAATTTGTCACGGTCGGACGGTCCTCCCCGGACGACCTGCTTGTTTATTTGTGATGTGTGTGCGCCTTCCTCTCTTTCTCTCTCCCTCCCTATTCTGCGGGTCGGGCTATGCCTAGGAGCGGCGTCTCCGAGAGAGTAAGAAAGGCCGACCTCTGACCCGGAAGTGTAATCTTCAGCTCCAGCTGCCGCTAATCATTCTTCACTAAACGGAGGTATTTAACGGTGTATCCAGACGGCAGTCGACGCTGGATTGTACTCGGAGCTCGGTAGCTAAGTGTGCTCGTGATCTTGTAACCCGCATAGCAAGGCAAGCCTTCTTATCCGCTGTTGTGTTTGCTCGTCTCTCAGGTGGAGAGGTACGGGACGGAGGAGTGGAGGAAAGGATTCACTGGTGTTTTCGGGAGAAGGAATTCACACGGAAGGAGTGCACACCGACCTCACGGGGAAACTCACCTTCACCACTTTTGGGAATTGAGAGAAAGGACATTGTTGGATATCTCGCTGTTTAAAGACTATATTTCAAGCACTGTAAATAAACGCACTGTCTGCTTCAACCCAGAGCTCCGCGCCTGAGTCCATACCGTTCATTAGCCCTGACAGAACAATCCAGCCAGCAATGGACTCAGCGGACTCTACCCCCCTCCAGCGCGAGATCGCGCTCCAGGCTGAACGATTGGAGCGACATGAGAAAATGCTGCAGCACGTCGCCGAGGAGCAGTCCGCGTTACTACAGGTGGTATCGGAGCTAAAAGGTATGTTGCTCGCTACCCCCAGGGCACCCACTCAGCCACATGGGGGCCCTGCACAACCACAACCACCTGTAGCTTTGCTAGACGAAGCAGCGGCGTCTCCCCTTCCGTCATCTCCACCCCCGCCACGACGTGAACACACATTACCGGTGCCGGAGAAATTCGGCGGGGACCTGGATAAATGTCGGGGGTTTTTGACTCAATGCTCCTTGGTGTTTAGGCAGCAGACTCAAGCGTATGCCTCTGACATTGCCAAAATCACCTTTATGGTCGAGCTAATGACTGGACGGGCTCTGCAGTGGGCTCAAGCGGTGCTGAGCGCTCAGCCCTCTATCTCATACAGTAACTTCTTAAGCAAATTTCGATGTGTATTTGATAAGGGGTCTAACCCAGACAGAGCTGCTCATCGTTTGTTTACATTGAGACAGGGCCGGCGGAGCGTGGCTGACTTCTCCGTGGATTTTTGGATCCTGTCCGAAGAAGCCGGCTGGGAGGAGAAGGCACTCCGAGGGGCTTTCTTAAACAGCCTAAATGAGAACATCAAACGTGAGTTGGCAACCAAAGAGCTACCTAAATCATTGAGTGTCTTGGTGAACCTGTGTATCAGTCTGGATGACCATATGCGAGAGTTTGGCAGGCGATCTGGAGATGGGTGGCGGTCAGCAGGGGGCGTGGGAGTTCCAACAGGACTCCCCTCGCTGGAATGGAGGGAGGAGGAACCTGACTCTCCGGCTGATGAGGAGCAACCCATGCAACTGGGGCGGACTAGATTCACCCGGAGAGGAAGACGGCTGGTGGGTGAGTGCTTTGAGTGTGGGAAGAAGGGGCATTTCGCGGACGCCTGCCCCTCTTGGTCAAAAGAGTCTGCCCGTCAGTAAAGGTGGGGATACTGACGGGTGCACCTGCGAGTTCGGTTCTCCACCTCAGCTGTCCCGCGAAGTTACAGTTTCTTTCCTGTATTCACCCATGTAACGTTCTAATTGACTCTGGGGCCGAGCAAAGTTTTGTGGATGAGGCTCTGGCCGTCAAGATGGGTTTGCCAGTCGTTCCTCTCCCTGAAACTCTCGAGGTTTCGGCGCTTAACGGCAGTACACTAGCTTCTGTCTCTCACCGCACCCAAGAAATTACTCTCACCCTGTCCGGCAATCATACAGAGAGGATTCGCCTGTTCCTCCTCAAGGCGCCCCACACCCCCTTAGTTTTGGGTTTTCCCTGGCTTCAGCAGCATAACCCACAGATAGACTGGGCTAGGGGGTGTATCACTGGGTGGAGCACGTATTGCCACGGGCAGTGTTTACGCTCTGCAGTGCCTGCCTGCATGACAACTGACCCAGCTGGGCTGCCCGCTCCACCCGATTTGTCCTCTGTGCCTGCGGATTACCACGACCTGAGTCAGGTGTTTAGCAAGGACAGGGCCCAATCGCTGCCGCCCCATCGCCCGTATGACTGCGGGATAGACTTGCTTCCTCGTGCACCCTTGCCCTCAAGCCGCCTCTATAACATCTCTAAGCCCGAGCGTGAGTCTATGGAGCGCTACATAACAGACTCCTTGGCTGCTGGCATCATTCGCCCATCCACTTCCCCTCTGGGCGCTGGGTTTTTCTTTGTCGGAAAGAAAGACAAGACCCTACGCCCCTGCATAGATTTCCGGGGACTGAATAAAATCGAAGTCAAAAATAAGTACCCTCTTCCTCTTTTGGCATCAGCTTTTGAGCTCCTCCAGGGAGCCACCGTTTTCACCAAACTCGACCTCCGCAATGCCTATCATCTGGTTCGTATCCGTGAGGGGGACGAGTGGAAGACGGCTTTCAACACCCACCTGGGCCACTTTGAATATCTGGTAATGCCATTTGGGCTTACCAACGCCCCCGCTGTGTTCCAGGCATTGGTGAATGATGTTCTGCGAGATTTTCTTAACCACTTTGTGTTTGTTTATCTTGATGACATCTTGATTTTCTCCAGAACCCAAACAGAGCATGTCAAGCATGTGAGGCTGGTGTTGCGCCGTCTGCTGGAGAATCGCCTGTTCTGCAAAGCAGAGAAGTGTGAGTTCCACGTTTCCACTGTCTCTTTCCTGGGCTTTATCGTTGAACAGGGCAGATTGCGAGCAGATCCCGCAAAAATCAAAGCCGTTCTGGAGTGGCCGGTGCCCACGACCCGGAAGAAGTTGCAGAGTTTCCTTGGTTTCGCCAACTTTTACCGGCGATTCATCCGGAACTTCAGTAAGGTAGCCTTGCCTCTCACTCAACTCACCTCACCCAAACAGTTTTTTCTGTGGTCTCCAGCAGCTCAACAGGCCTTCGACCGTCTCAAACACCTGTTCGCGTCGGCTCCCATACTCGCCCAAGCTGATCTCACCTTGCCGTTCGTGGTGGAAGTGGATGCTTCGGATTCAGGGGTTGGGGCCGTCCTCTCACAGCGCTTAGAAGGTAAATTACACCCCTGTGCCTTTTTCTCCCATCGTCTCACCCAGGCTGAGAGGAACTACGACGTGGGCAACCAGGAGCTGCTGGCCATCAAGCTGGCGCTGGAGGAATGGCGGCATTGGCTGGAGGGGAGCGAGCATCCAGTAGTAGTTTGGACCGACCACAAGAATCTCGCCTACCTTCAAGCGGCAAAGCGTCTGAACGCCCGGCAAGTCAGGTGGGCATTGTTTTTCACTCGATTCAACCTGACCATTACATACAGACCCGGGTCCAGGAACACGAAACCGGACGCTTTGTCACGCCAGTTCGCACCTGATGTCGACCCGGAGGAGAAAGAGAGGCCCGTTCTGCCCGCCACCTGCATTGTGGGGGTTCTTACCTGGGAGATCGAAAAGGTGATCCGGGATGCCCAGCGACAGGAACCCGACCCCGGAACTGGTCCGGATGGCAGACTGTATGTTCCCTCGGCGGCCAGGAGTAAAGTTATCCATTGGGGCCACGCCGCGCGATTTGCCTGCCATCCGGGTAAGAACCGCACTATCACGCTTTTACGACGGTTATTCTGGTGGCCATCTCTTTCTCAGGACGTCCGAGAATATGTGGCGGCATGCCCGGTGTGCGCTCGAAATAAGTCGTCGAACTCTCCTCCATCTGGACTCCTCAGACCGCTGCCCGTCCCCGGCCGGCCATGGTCGCACATCGCTCTGGACTTCATCACCGGCCTTCCTCCATCCTCTGGTAACACCGTAATACTCACAATCATTGACCGCTTCTCTAAGGCTGCCCATTTTGTTGCCCTTGCCAAACTCCCCACCGCACTGGAAACCGCCCAGCTCCTAACCCAGCACGTTTTTCGCCTTCACGGCATTCCGCAGGACATTGTCTCAGACCGTGGGCCCCAGTTCACCGCTCGGGTGTGGAAGCAGTTTTGTGCAGAGCTGGGGGCCCAGGTCAGTCTGTCTTCTGGTTTTCATCCGCAGACCAATGGACAGGCGGAGCGTGCTAACCAGGAGCTGGAGGCCATGTTGCGCTGTGTCGTCTCCTCCAACCAGTCCTCCTGGAGTGAACAGTTGGCATGGGCTGAATATGCTCATAACACCAGTACGTCGGCTGCTACGGGGTTCTCGCCTTTCGAAGCTTCTCTGGGGTATCAACCTCCGCTTCTCTCCATCACGGAGGGCGAAGTGGCCGTACCTTCCGTCCAACAACACATGAGGCGCTGTCGACGGATCTGGAGGGCAACCAAGGCGGCTCTTCTGCGGACGTGCGGACGTAATAAGGAGCTCGCTGACCGTCGTCGCCTTCCTACACCGGCCTATTGGGTGGGCCAGCAGGTATGGCTTTCCTCTAGGAATATTCCCCTGCGGACCGAGTCCAAGAAGCTGAGTCCCCGGTTTCTGGGACCGTTTTCGGTGCAAGCTGTCCTGAACCCAGTTACGGTCCGGTTGGCCCTCCCGCGCAACATGAAGGTACACAATGTGTTTCATGTTTCTCAACTTAGGCCGGTCCGGACCAGCCCGTTGTGCCCGCCTCCTGGGCCCCCGCCACCTGCCCGGATTATCGCTGGCGCCCCGGCATATGACATTACTCGCATAATGGATGCCAGGCGCCGCGGTAGGGGTTTTCAGTTTCTGGTGGATTGGGAGGGGTACGGTCCGGAAGAGCG
The DNA here is from genome assembly GCF_051167445.1 of Perissodus microlepis. NCBI lineage: Eukaryota > Metazoa > Chordata > Actinopteri > Cichliformes > Cichlidae > Perissodus > Perissodus microlepis. The sequence goes on along the minus strand of NC_140471.1, from coordinate 904,145 downwards.
TTCCTGGGTGCCACGGTCTGCGATCCTCGATCATGGTATGGTGAGGGAATTCCGCCGCCGGCACCCAGATAAGTTTCGTAGGTCGCCCGGAGGCTCCCATTAGTGGGGGGGTACTGTCACGGTCGGACGGTCCTCCCCGGACGACCTGCTTGTTTATTTGTGATGTGTGTACGCCTTCCTCTCTTTCTCTCTCCCTCCCTATTCTGCGGGTCGGGCTATGCCTAGGAGCGGCGTCTCCGAGAGAGTAAGAAAGGCTGACCTCTGACCCGGAAGTGTAATCTTCAGCTCCAGCTGCCGCTAATCATTCTTCACTAAACGGAGGTATTTAACGGTGTATCCAGACGGCAGTCGACGCTGGATTGTACTCGGAGCTCGGTAGCTAAGTGTGCTCGTGATCTTGTAACCCGCATAGCCTTCTTATCCGCTGTTGTGTTTGCTCGTCTCTCAGGTGGAGAGGTACGGGACGGAGGAGTGGAGGAAAGGATTCACTGGTGTTTTCGGGAGAAGGAATTCACACGGAAGGAGTGCACACCGACCTCACGGGGAAACTCACCTTCACCACTTTTGGGAATTGAGAGAAAGGACATTGTTGGATATCTCGCTGTTTAAAGACTATATTTCAAGCACTGTAAATAAACGCACTGTCTGCTTCAACCCAGAGCTCCGCGCCTGAGTCCATACCATTCATTAGCCCTGACATAATTTATGATTTCATGTTCCAATATTTCACTTTTCCCAACGTTTTGTTATCATTTGGTCTAAAAACCATGACAAACAGCATCTGAATCCATAAACGTGTGAGCTCTTCCCACCAGAGGACGTCAGCATCATGGGGATAATGTCTACAGCAGGAAAACACAGGGACAGTTGGGTTTGCTGCACATCTGGAACACACAGTTAGCTCAGATATGTTCATGTCTCTAACACCAATACAATGACTGAGTGCTCTATAGCAGCTAATGCTAACAACTGTAACACTTACTGGACCAGACTGGTGTCAACCTTTGTGCTATAGAAGCAAATCAAAGAAGAACCAGTTGAACCTGAGCTGTCTGTAGTGGTGACACCAACACCATGGCAGCCTGCACATGCTGACCCAGGGTCAGTGTTGAACCTATAAGCTGTGTCCTCACAGTTCAATATGTCCTCACTGCACAGATCAATGACATCAGAGCTGTAATGTTGTTCCCGTCTCACTAAAACTTCTGGCATAAGGTGACTTTTCTGGGTGATTCCTACTCCAGGGTCACCAGTTTGAATCCCTCTGTTACTGCTGGGAACATGCTGCTAAAGTGCCCGTGAGCAAGGCCACATCCAGCTTATGAAGCCAACCCTGGGCTCTGCTTGCTGGCAGTGACAGAGTAGATGAAACAGCTCAGTGGATGCTAACTCAAAGCTAACAGCGCTCTGTCATGGATAAGTGAAATAAAGCTGACTCACCCACAGCTGCACACAAACACCTCCAACACCTACAGGTCAGCAGATCCACTGCTGTCTCTGATGGTCCCAAACTTTGCTTGTTCAGCGTTTGCTGCTGCTGACTTTGAAAATCACACCAAACATGGAATCAAATATATCGACTCAGCTTAGACTAAAGAGAAGCTCGGCTCTGCTCACAAAACTCAAACACAAAAGGCTTTTTAAAGACAACAATCACTTTGACAGACACACAAACATGACTGAGTACAGAGGAGTTGCTGGTGTGAAGCCACAGAAATGTTCAAATGTTTAAACACACTGCAGCGTTGCAGCCATGATGCATTTGTGCTGCTAAGGCCACACACATCAGCTGCCTTACATTTTAGTACCAGTTCATCTCTGACCATGGCAGCACAGTCTTTCCAGTACAGTGATGTTGGTGGGGACAATGGGGACCGTACTGATTGTTCATTGGCTGTAAGCCGGTCACATGGACGTTTAACTGGTGCTTTGATTGCTCTGTAGTCTGTTGTGCCTGTGAGCTGCTCCTAAAATGAGACAGATTATAATTGTCACCATTCTGTTAATGACTCTTTGTCATGATCCTGGGCCATGTTGGCCCAGCAGTCTTAGTATTCATGTCTTTTTGTATTTTGTTCCTTATTTGATTTCCCCTTGTGACTTTTATCCCCTGTGTGCCCCTCTATGTATCTGTGAGCCCTCGTCTCCCCTCCTTGTGTTTCATTCCATGTTTCCCTAGCCCACTATGCCCGTGCTCTCTCTCTCCTCCTGTCTGCACCTCTGTGTACTTCCTGCTTTACTTTGACAGTCTCCCGTCAGTGTTGTGTTACTCCTGCCATGTCTCGTTATGTTTATCTGTGTCAGCTGTGTTCCCCGTGTGCTCCCACTTCCCTCGTTAACCCTCTGTGTATTTATGTGCATGTCTCCCTCAGTTCGGTGTCGCGTCGTCAATGTCTCCTCCCCGAACCTGTGTGTCTTTCTGTGTTCCCTCGGTCTTCTGTTAGCATTCCCAGTTTAGTTCTGTTTCGTTGTAAGGCCTGCAATAAAGCAGTGATTTTGAGTTCAGTTCCTGTCTCCGTGAGTTTTGCGTTTGGGTCCTCATCTGCCTCCACACAGCTAGTTCATGACACTCTTATTATGTGCACTCTCCTCCACTGTCACACTAAACACATTAAACCTTTATTTTTGTGTAAAGTCAGGATTTATTTATTGGCTCTTCTTAAAAGCGTCATTAAGTGCAAAACTCAGCAAACATTATACAAAAGTAGATTTAGAAGCTGAACAGAACTGAAAACATTTAAAGTGACAGTCAGCACAAATCCAGCTAACATCTCCATCCAACCCAAGTCTTCATTTAAAGTCATTATAACTGTGACACATGGTGTGTTACAGTATTAATCCTGCCTGATGCTGCAGGGCAAACATCATAAAACAGGCTCAGCATTTATTTCCATTATAAAACTTTATCATTAAAAAACAAACCATTGTTCTGTAGTCGTCCCAGGACTGTTGGTCAAACGTTCTCTCCACATGTTTAAGGCTGAGCTCACTTTATCGTCTCCCTGAAGGAGGAAAGCAGATGTTACTAAACATCACAATAAAACATATGAAATGGGTGCACATGAGGAAAGAAGCCGTCTGCACTGTTAAAGCGATGCAAACATCTTCACACATAAAGCAGCAACTCCTCTCAGTTTAGCAGCAGCTGGTAAAACCCACAGTGATCTTGGAGCCTCCCTGAAGGACTCGTTCATCAGTAACTGTCAGGAGGACGATTAAACCTTCTGCACACGTCCTGTAGTTACACACTCTGAAGAAAGACGACGTCCTCGCTCTCCAACATGATCTGTGTTTCATCCAGGACGCTCAAACACAGATTAGTCTCCAAATATTAGACGCACTGGTTCTTCATGCGTTTCTACCTGAGCACTCAGAGTCATTTATACAACAGGCCTCCTTCACCTGTTGGTGCATCTGTTCCTGTGTTTGGCTGTTTCCATCAGTGCCTGATGTTTGTGATCTTTGATCTGTTCTGAATTCTCTCTTTGTAACACAAATATTGTTTGGCTTCTTTTGCAAACAAGGCAAAAGAATTTGAATGGATTCATTTACTGATCTTACTTTTCTGATGCAAAGCCGTCCTTTCAACGCTTTAGAAAGAAAACCAAACAACACTTTTAAAACTTTCCCAAAATGTAAAAGCTATTAAAACCATAAACTTCTGCTCCTTGATCATGTGATTCTTCTTCTAGACTGTCTGTAATTGTTATTGCTAATTGTCAATAAAGTTGTTTTCTTATAAATTATGTTGTAAAGGCAGCTTGTGGCGAGGGAGGAGGGGCGACTAAAAGCAGGTTCATATAGTGGGAAAGATAATTGGCAAACCTTCTGGAGGAAACCTGGTCTTGTTAGGAGAGACGGCATCCATCCCACTTTGGATGGAGCAGCTCTCATTTCTAGAAATATGGACAAATTTATTAAACGCCCCAAAATATGACTATCCAGAGTTGGGACCAGGAAGCAGAGTTGCAGTCTTACACGCCTCTCTGCAGCTTCTCTCCTCCTGCTACCCCCCCAAAAACCCATCTCCATAGAGACTGTGTCAGCTTCCAAAAAGACAAAAAACAAACTAAAAACCAGCAACAAACAACTTAAACATAAACAATTACAAAGAAAGAACAGTACAGTATCCACATCTGAACCAAAGAGTAAAACAGTGAAATGTGGATTATTAAATATTAGGTCTCTCTCCTCCAAGTCTCTGTTAGTACATGACTTAATAATTGATCAACAAATTGATTTACTCTGCCTTACAGAAACCTGGTTGCAGCAGGATGATTATGTTAGTTTAAATGAATCAACACCCCCGAGTCATTCTAACTACCAGAAACCTCGAAGCACAGGCCGAGGGGGCGGTGTGGCAGCAATTTTTCACACCAGCCTATTAATTAATGAAAGACCAAGACAGACTTTTAATTCATTTGAAAGCCTGATGCTTAACATTGTCCACCCCAGCTGTGAAACTCAGAAACCAGTCTTACTTGTTATCATCTATCGTCCACCTGGGCCTTACACAGAGTTTCTCTCTGATTTCTCAGACTTTATATCTAATTTAGTTCTGAGCTCAAATAAAATAATTATTGTGGGTGATTTTAACATCCATGTAGATGCTAAAAATGACAGCCTCAACATGGCATTTAGTCTGTTATTAGACTCAATTGTCTTCTCTCAAAATGTAAAAGAACCCACCCACCACTTTAATCACACTCTAGATCTTGTTTTAACATATGGCATAGAAACTGAGCATTTAACAGTGTTTCCTGAAAACCCTCTCCTGTCTGATCATTTCCTGATAACATTTACATTTACAATAATTGATTACACAGTGGTGGAGAGTAGATTTTATCAAAGTAGATGTCTTTCTGAAAGCGCTGTAACTAAGTTTAAGAATATAATCCACCCACTGTTATCATCTTCAATGCCCTGTACCAACACAGAGCAGAGCAGCTATCTGAACGCTACCCCAACAGAGGTTGATTATCTTGTTAATAATTTCACCTCCTCACTACGTACGACTCTGGATACTGTAGCTCCAGTGAAAACTAAGGTCTCTAATCAGAAGTACCTGACTCCGTGGTATAATTCTCAAACACGTACCCTAAAGCAGATGACTCGTAATCTGGAGAGGAAATGGCGTGTCACAAATTTAGAGGATCATCATTTAGCCTGGAGAAATAGTTTGCTGCTTTATAAGAAAGCCCTCCGCAAAGCCAGAACATCTTACTATTCATCACTGATTGAAGAAAATAAGAACAACCCCAGGTTTCTCTTCAGCTCTGTAGCCAGGCTGACAAACAGTCAGAGCTCTGTTGAGCCAACCATCCCTTTAACGTTAACTAGTAATGACTTCATGAACTTCTTCACAAATAAAATTTTTATCATTAGAGAAAAAATTACCAGTAATCATCCCACAGATGTAATATTATCTACAGCTACTCTTAGTATCATTGATGTTAAGTTAGACTCTTTTTCTCCAATTGATCTTTCTGAGTTAACTTCAATAATTACTTCCTCCAAACCATCAACGTGTCTTTTAGACCCCATTCCTACAAAACTGCTCAAAGAAGTCCTGCCATTGATTAATTCTTCGATCTTAAATATGATCAACCTATCTCTAATGGTCGGCTATGTACCACAGGCCTTCAAGCTGGCTGTGGTTAAACCTTTACTCAAAAAGCCATCTCTAGACCCAGCAGTCTTAGCTAATTATAGGCCAATCTCCAACCTTCCTTTCATATCAAAAATCCTTGAAAGAGTAGTTGTCAAACAGCTAACAGATCATCTGCAGAGGAATGGTTTATTTGAAGAGTTTCAGTCAGGTTTCAGAGCTCATCACAGCACAGAAACAGCTTTAGTGAAGGTTACAAATGATCTTCTTATGGCCTCTGACAGTGGACTCATCTCTGTGCTTGTCCTGCTAGACCTCAGTGCAGCGTTCGATACTGTCGACCATAATATCCTATTAGAGCGATTAGAACATGCTGTAGGTATTACAGGTACTGCACTGCAGTGGTTTGTATCATATCTATCTAATAGACTCCAATTTGTGCATGTAAATGGAGAGTCCTCTTCACACACTGAGGTTAATTATGGAGTTCCACAGGGTTCAGTGCTAGGACCAATTCTGTTTACATTATACATGCTTCCCTTAGGCAGCATCATTAGAAGACATAGCATACATTTTCACTGCTATGCAGATGACACCCAGCTCTATCTGTCCATGAAGCCAGATAACACACACCAATTAGTTAAACTGCAGGAATGTCTTAAAGACATAAAGACCTGGATGGCCGCTAACTTTCTGCTTCTTAATTCAGATAAAACTGAGGTTATTGTACTCGGCCCTGAAAATCTTAGAAATATGGTATCTAACCAGATTCATACTCTGGATGGCATTACCTTGGCCTCCAGTAACGCTGTGAGGAACCTTGGAGTCATTTTTGACCAGGACATGTCCTTCAACGCACATATTAAACAAATATGTAAGACTGCTTTCTTCCATTTGCGCAGCATCTCTAAAATTAGAAATATCCTGTCTCAGAGTGACGCTGAAAAACTAGTTCATGCATTTATTACTTCCAGGCTGGACTACTGTAATTCATTATTATCAGGATGTCCAAAAAACTCACTGAAAAGCCTTCAGCTAATCCAAAATGCTGCAGCAAGAGTCCTGACAGGGACTAGAAGGAGAGAGCATATTTCTCCTGTTTTGGCTTCCCTTCATTGGCTTCCTGTTAAATCCAGAATTGAATTCAAAATCCTGCTCCTCACATACAAGGTCTTAAATAATCAGGCCCCATCTTATCTTAATGACCTTGTAGTACCATATCACCCTATTAGAGCACTTCGCTCTCGCTCTGCAGGCCTACTTGTTGTTCCTAGAGTATTTAAAAGTAGAATGGGAGGCAGAGCCTTCAGTTTTCAGGCCCCTCTTCTGTGGAACCAGCTTCCAGTTTGGATTCGGGAGACAGAAACTATCTCTACTTTTAAGATTAGGCTTCAAACTTTCCTTTTTGCTAAAGCATATAGTTAGGGCTGGACCAGGTGACCCTGAATCCTCCCTTAGTTATGCTGCAATAGACGTAGGCTGCCGGGGGATTCCCAAGATGCATTGAGTTTTTCCTTTCCAGTCACCTTTCTCACTCACTATGTATTAATAGACCTCTCTGCATTGAATCATATCTGTTATTAACCTCTGTCTCTCTTCCACAGCATGTCTTTTATCCTGTCTTCCTTCTCTCACCCCAACCGGTCGCAGCAGATGGCCGCCCCTCCCTGAGCCTGGTTCTGCCGGAGGTTTCTTCCTGTTAAAAGGGAGTTTTTCCTTCCCACTGTCGCCAAAGTGCTTGCTCATAGGGGGTCATATGATTGTTGGGTTTTTCTCTGTATCTATGAAGCGCCTTGAGGCGACTTTTGTTGTGATTTGGCGCTATATAAATAAAATTGAATTGAATTGAATTGAATTGAAAGTCCTCAGGTCATGTGAGGATATTTACTGATGCGTCAACACTGTCAGATAAAAGAACGGCTGTTGCATTTGTTCTCCCAGGAATAAGTTTGGTGATGAGTAAAAGAATTACAGATGATGTGGCAGTTTATACTGGGAGCTGGTAGTGATTTTACTGGCTTGAACTGGGTGGAGGACGCACTAATATGGAGGTATGTGGTTTGCTGGGACTCTAGCAGCGTGCTATTGAGTACAGGTGATATGTCTTCAGACTCTAGGCAAGATATTGTTTTTGATATACTTCATTTATTGTATAGAATCAAACACAGAGGAATAGAAGTGGATTTCTTATGGCTTCCTGTGAATATCGGTGTTGATGCAATGAACAGGACGATAAGTTAACAAAAGCTGCAGCAAGAAGAAGTCGTGTAGGTTTGACTATAAAATACAGTAAAAGTGAGATGAAGAGTATAATCAAGGTAAAGATGAAGGACGAGTGGCAGGCACAATGGGACAGAGACGGGAAAGGCAGATATTATTATACAGAAAACAGTCGTGTAGAAGAAGCTGCAGGAGAGTCGAGGATACAATCTGGAGAGTCAGATTTGGTCACACAGGCTTGAATAGCACACTTAAAAAGATAAACATGACACAGGGAAGTGTGACTTCTGTGGACAAGAGGAGACGTTTGACTGGTTGTTAGCGTAGTCAGGATGCTGGATGGAAACGCTGTGCCTGATAGGATGATTACAGGCTGGACTTTGTCTTCCTGTTACAGATGGATCCAGGCCCTGGATGACTCCTGGACACACATGACCCACACTAGGCTGCCTTCATCCATCCTTTCCTCCTTCATTGAGACTCTGAGTCAGAATCAGCATGTATGTAACAGGGTGGGTACCTACAACTACCTGGATGGTGGCAGTAACAACAGCAGTAACAGCTACAGTATGTTAAACCCTGATTCTTTTGTCCCCATGACAGAACAGAGAAAACCGACTCATAGTGTGTTAAAATATTGATATTTCTTTTTATTCAATCATCTTCCAGAAGAGAGAGACCTCTGCACAGCTCAAATGCCAGTTGCAAGAGCTCTAACATTAGAATCATAAACTGTGCCTCATATAGGTTTTATTTTGGTACTTTACACGTCACACAGTCTCAAACATTGCTTATATGGCAAGTTCCTCATTTCAGTGTCTTATCTATTAATACTGCTGTGCACTAAAACTTCCTGTTTTTCAGTCTGGCTGAGCACTTAGTTTGTGAGTCAAAAGTGGCCTTGCTCTACAAGCCTTCATTATTAAAGTACATAAAACAATCTAATGAGCAGATACACATTAAAAAATATTTCTCTTATCCCTAACAAGTATTAATCAAAGAAGTGAAGTTGTTCATTTTTTAAATCACATTTTAATGAAGATTTGACAAAACAAGGATGAAGTTTGTGTTTTATTAGTTTTATCAGTGATTTGAATCCTTTCATTACAGAGAGTGAAGTTAAAGTAGACGTGTGAACACACTAATAAACACAAAGGGACACAACTACTACTCCCAACACGTTCTCACTCCCAAAGCGTAACATTTTACGCTAGGTGACAAATCGTCAACATATTACGTTTTCGGCTACCCACCACGTTCCTAAATGACGACCTCAGAAAAATGAGGAAATATGAAAACCGTATGGACTCAATCTACACATGTTTGCTCTTTTTCTTCAAATCGCTTAGAAACACGCTATTTAACATCATTAAAGTCCTGGTTAAGGAAAGGGATTATATCGTGTTTTTGGAATATCTACCATTGACTTTATCATTGAATTTGGAAGAATTCCACAGAAAGTGTTCCCTTCCAATTTTGTTCATTGGTGGGAATATGGAAGTTTAGGTTGGAATCTGAATTCCAACCTAAAATCATTGCAAAAAATGACCACCAGCACGATTAGGGAAAGGTTGGGAAATTTGGAATCCTTCCAAATTCTTTCTCTGGGAGGGGCTCAGAATCCCCAGCTAATTAGTGAAGTATAACTATAATTCCAAAAATCCACAAAGTCAAAGTTTATTCATATAGCACATTTATAGTGGACTCTTATAAGTACCTGGGTGTTCACCTCAACAATAAACTGGACTGGACTACAAATACAGACGTCCTGTATAAGAAGGGCCAGAGTCGACTCCACCTGCTGAGGAGACTGAGGTCCTTCGGAGTCTGCAGGACTCTGTTAAGGACCTTCTATGACACTGTGGTAGCATCTGCCCTTTTCTATGCAGTGGCCTGCTGGGGGAGTGGATGCACGGACAGGGACAGGAGCAGGATTGACAAACTGGTGCGGAGGTCTAGCTCCGTGCTGGGATGTCCCCTGGAGTCTGTGGAGGTGGTTGGTGAGGGGAGGATGTTAGTAAAGCTGACATCCATCATGAACAACCCACATCACCCACTGCATGAGTATGTGAGTGGGCTGAGCAGCTCCTTTAGTCAGAGACTGAAACACCCTCGCTGCAGGAAGGAGCGCTTTCGCAGATCATTCATCTCAACAGCAGTTAGACTCTATAACTCCTCAATCACGATGTCATAAGTCACTGGACACTGTGAACATCCACGGTCACCACTTCATGCATAATGGACCTTCCATGACCTTCCAAGCTATATAGTTTATGTCTTCCATATTTCCAACTATATCCATAATCACATACTGTGTATGCTACCATTGTATATAGTGTATTATCTTACTTTTTTCATTGATTGTACTTATTTGTATTTTTGTATTTCCTTCATATATCTGTACCTGAGCTGAGGTGACGCAAAAATTTCCCCGTTGTGGGATCAATAAAGTCTTATCTTATCTTATCTTAAAACAAAAACAATTGACCAAGGTGCTGTACAATTAAGATAATCAAAATGAATAAAAACATAAGAAGACATGATAACAGTTAAGAAAAAGAATGATAAAATTAGAAGGTTTGAGTAAGAAATAAGAGAAATAAAAGTAGTACAAACTCATTCTGCCCAACTCATTCTCGTTTTGTTTTTATGTCCACTGGCAATTTCATATATTTCCTTCTCTTCCACTGCTTCCGGCGCTCCAAAGTACTTTTAAATCTGGCCCACGAAATCATTTTATATAGATTTATTATTATTCTTTCACATGGCCCGGCAATATGAGGCGCTAATAACACACTAACTACAGATCCCATAATGTAGCGCTGCAGCCTCCTTGCCGGCTAGGCTACATTTCAGAAGATGTTTTTAACCACAGCAAAATCACAAAGTGAAGCTGTTGTGAAAGCACATTTTATTGTGGCAGAGGAGAAAGCCAAATCAGCCCATTTTTCACTCTGAGGAGCTGAATGATGAAGGTGTGCGATGTCTTGTGTCCAGACAAAATGCAGATTTTGGCAAATGGCAAATTTGGCAAATGTGAGCCTGAGCAGAAATACGATTGCTGATCGGGTTTGTGAGATGGTCACTGATTTAAGAACACAGTTGTGTCAAAGAAGCAAAGGCTTTATTGCACACTCTCTTGCTGTGGATGAATGTACAGACATGATGGACATTGCACAGCTGGCCATCATCTGTGGAGTGGACTACAATTTGCAGGACAAGGACATTAAATCGATGCACTGGACAACGACAGGAAAAGTTTTAAAAATGTCTGTCAAAGTGTAACCGACATGCCCTGGGACAAACTTTTTGGACTTATAATAGATGGAGTGCCGGTGTTATGCGGTGAAAAAAGTGGAGTAGTCAGCAGGATGTGAGTAAAGATGCAGGAGGAAAACTGTACTGGTTAACAGAATACTGCATCATGAACCAGGAAACGCTGTGTGGTAAAGTCTTGAAAATGGAGAATGTAATCATCACCGTGACGCAAACCGTAAATTTTATCTGAGCTAAAGGTTTAAATCACTGTCAATTTCAGTCTTTTATGTGGAAAATAGATTCAGTTTGCAGTTTGCCTTATCATATAGAGGTTCATTGGCTGAGTTGGGGAAAAGTTCTCAACAGAGTTTTTGAGCTCAGCAAGGAAACCTGTCAGTTCATGGACATGGCATGTATGACGCGATGAAGGCATTTCAAGTGAAGCTGTCACAAATGCACCAGTGCCTTACTTTTTGAACCAAGTCGGCAAACTTTGCTGATAAACTGAGCGAACTGTGCACTGAGTTCACTAAGTTATTAATTTTTATGTTTAAAAAACAGTGTGTCTTAGTGTGTGTTTTAGTGTGTCAGTAAATATTTATCTTGTTTGGCCTGCGACCTTAAGTGTGCCTTGAGTTTTTGCACCCTGTGAAACTGAGTTTGACACCCCTGATCTACGGCATCAAAGGCAGCACTGAGGTCTAATAATATTAAAATCGCAAAATCTCTCAAGTCAGTAAAAGTTAAAAGGTCATTAGAAACTTTTAAAATAGCAGTTTCAGTGCTCTGGTGCATTTTAAAACTAGACTGAAATACTTCACCAATGCCATACAAAGGTCTGGAGCTGACGGGGGACAACTTTCTCCAGGACTTTAGAAAGAAAAGGCAGTTTAGAAATTGGTCTGTAGTTGGATAAAACTGCTGGATCCAAGTTAGGTTTTTTTAAGAATAGGTTCCACCACAGAATGTTTGAAGTCAGCAGGGACACACACAGACTGAAGACTGCTATTGACAATAGAAAGCAAACACATACCCACAGTGTCAAAAACATCTTCCAACGACTTTCTTTAAACAAGATGGAACAATATCCAGCGTACATCTTGTGGGTTTCAAATTGTTGACTTCTTCACTCAGTAATGAAAAGGACAAGGGCTCAAAATGATCAAATGCAATTGAAGCTGCCGTATGAACAGATGGGTCGGTAGTAGGAGGGATAATATGAGACCTGATATCCGCAATCCTATTAATGAAGAATTTCAGTAAGTTTTCACGTTGCTTTCGATGCTGCATGGGGAGCTGCAGTAGGTGGATTAATAACAGAATTAATCATGCTGAATAATCATGCTGATATGAGGTTTGTGACAGTTATTAGACAAAATCTTATAGAAGTACTTTTTGCTGCTCTTAAAGCCTTCTGATAATTTATCAAAGATTCTCTAAGTACATCAAACCATACCTGAAGTCTGTCTTTTTTTCCATTTTCGCTCAGCTTTTCTACACGTCTGAGTTCTCTGGTAGCATTATTATACCAAAGCTGGGTTTTAGATTGTAGACAACTGGTTTTGAGTGGAGCAATGAAAATGCTTTAACGAAGCCAAAATCTAAATCCAAATTCCAATAACACACTCGATCATAACAAAACCTTTTTCTTTTTTTCAAGTACACAATCCCAAATGCCAACATTTGCATCTCAAATCCACTAATAAACTCTTTAATACCAAGAGTTATATCTCAGTTCCAAGATCTAAATCTCAAATACCAATAGCTGTGTCATTGTGAAACATTTTAAAATTAATTGCAAACACCTGATGAGCATCTTTTGATGTACATTTAATAACATATTGCAATAAGGAGAAACCAGAGAAACGCGGCCTTGATGTCTTTTATACAAACACACAGACAAAAGTATTCAGCAACATTTGGGTTGTGAGGTTCACATAGCTGTCACTTACAGATTTATATCTCGAATCCTCCCTACTTGCTCCCTGATAAGGAGGAGCCCCGATATCTGTTTTACATCTCACATGAACTTACAATGCCTCAACTGTGTTTGTGTATCTGTATGTGATAGAGCATAAAGACACATTTATTCTACAGACATATAAATGAGTAAGACTAAGTGACTAACTGAAGTTTACTAATACTAAAGTGATCAATACATAACAAAATAAATTTTCAATTACATTATCAAGGTTCCAAGAACATCTCTAGCATTTAGCATAATGTCAACAAGAAGCAAGGTTATTATCCTTAATGAAAACTAACGAAATAATGAAAACTAGAAATAAAAAATAAAATTGTTAACGGAAATAGAAATAAAAACAAGACTGCGACAAATGGACAACTAACTAAAACTGAAATGACCGTTCACAAAACTAACTAAAATTAACTGAATTTATAGAGAAAATGTGTTTAGTTTTTGTTCACGTGTGTGTGTCATACATTAGTCTAGGGCAGGGGTAGGGAACTCCAGGCCTCGAGAGCCGGTGTCCTACAGGTTTTAGATGTGTCCTTGACCTAACACAGCTGATTTAAAAGGCTAAATTAGCTCCTCAATATGTTTTGAAGTTCTCCAGAGGCCTGGTAATGAACTAATCATTTGATTCAGGTGTGGCAACCCAGGGTGAGATCTAAAACCTGCAGAACACCGGCTCTCGAGGACTAACGTTTCCTACGCCTGGTCTAGGGGGAAAATGAACTGTAGTTTCCATTTTTTTTCTTGCTTTGTCTCATTATGCCAGCAGGTGGCAAGTACCTCGGTCGAGTTGTCTGTGTTGCCGCTCCGTCCACGCGTAGCATCTTGTCAGCAAAAGTCAAGAGAAAGCGCTAGAGTCGAATTTGGGATTTCTCTGAATATGACTGTGTTTTGGATAAAAGCAAGTGTCTTTTAGTGGAAAGAGATAAAAATTTGTGGGACATTTCTAAGGGGGAAAAATCCCACAAACCTTAAAGTGCACTTGAAAAGTTCGCAAAAGAAGGCTAAACTAGCTTATCTTGAGAAGGTAAGTGTGCACGCCCAAGCCCAAGGTTGGTCCATTCGCAGCAACATCACAAGCGAGAGGAAGCGTTGGTGAATATGTTTATTGAGATTGGGATATCTACACAACTGTGTGAGCTAATAGTCTGATTGGGGCCAAGATGGATATAGCAAAGCAGAAACTGAAAGAACTAATAAAAGAAGCGAGGAAGCTAACTCTGTGTGTAGATGGCTGGAGCAAAAGGGGATTAACAGGATCTTTCATGGGTGTTTCCGCTTGTTTTTACCACCCACCTGGGCCAGGTCCATGATGCTTTGCTTAACGTGCAACGAATGGAGCACCCACATACCAGGGAAGCCATCGCCCGCTGCACTGATCAGACATTAGAAGAGTGGGCTGTAGGGAAAGAGAAGGTGCTGCTCGTTGTAATCAATAATGGGGCCAACATCGTCAAGGCTGTACGGCTTCTTCAGAATCGCATGTAAACTGATTGATACCAACGGTTCTCAGGATGAGCAAAGAGCTGCTGGAAAGGGCCAAGATAAAACTGTGGATAGAGTCTGAGTCGGAGGAGTCAGACATTGAGTGTGAGGAATGTGGAACACTTGGTGAGTGTTCCACAGACCTGGGAGCTTGAGGGTCATGCACAGTATCTTATCTGTTCCCAGGACTGCGCTCTTCTGGACAGAGATGTCCGCAGTTGTTCCCGGGATCTGCTGGAGCCACTCGCCTAGCTTGGGAGTCACCGCACCTAGTGTTCCAATTACCACGGGGACCACCGTCACCTTCACCCTCCACATCCTCTCGAGCTCTTCTCTGAGCCCTTGGTATTTCTCCAGCTTCTCATGTTCCTTCTTCCTGATGTTGCTGTCATTCGGAACCGCTACGTGTATCACTACGGCCGTCTGCTTTGTTTGTCTACCACCACTATGTCTGGTTGGTTAGCCACCACCATTTTGTCCGTCTGTATCTGGAAGTCCCACAGGATCTTAGCTTGGTCATTCTCCACCACCCTTGAGGATATCTCCCATTTTGACCTCAGAACTTCCAGGCCATACTTGACACAGATGTTCCTGTACACTATGCCGGCCACTTGGTTATGGCGTTCCATGTATGCCCTGCCTGCTAGCATCTTGCACCCTGCTGTTATGTGCTGGATTGTTTCGGGGGCATCTTTACACAGCCTGCACCTGGGGTCTTGCCTGGTGTGATAGACCCCAGCCTCTATGGATCTTGTACTCAGAGCTTGTTCATGTGCTGCTATGATTAGCGCCTCTGTGCTGTCTTTCAGTCCAGCTTTGTCCAGCCACTGGTAGGATTTCTGGATATCAGCCACTTTCTCTATCCGCCAGTGGTACATACCGTGCAGGGGCCTGTCCTTCCATGATGGTTCCTCGTCTTCCTCCTCTTTCTTGGGTTTCTGCTGCCTGAGGTATTCACTGAGCACTCGGTCAGTTGGGGCCGTCTTCATGATGTATTTGTGGATGTTCATTGTCTCATCCTGGACTCTGGTGCTGACACTCACCAGTCCCCGGCCTCCTTCCTTCCGCTTAGCATACAGCCTCAGGGTGCTGGACTTGGGGTGAAACCCTCCATGCATGGTATGGAGCTTTCTTGTCTTGATGTCAGTGGCTTCTATCTCCTCCTTTGGCCAACTTATTATACCAGCTGGGTACCTGATCACGGGCAGGGCGTAGGTGTTGATAGCCCGGATCTTGTTCATACCATTCAGCTGACTCCTCAGGACTTGCCTGACCCTCTGCAGGTACTTGGTGGTTGCAGCTTTCCTAGCAGCCTCTTCATGGTTCCCATTCACCTGCGGGATCCCCAGGTACTTGTAACTGTCCTCTGTGTCTGCAATGTTACCTTCTGGTAGTTCAATCCCCTCAGTTCTGACTACCTTCCCTCTCTTTGTTATCATCCGACTACACTTCTCCAGTACGAATGACATCCCGATGTCATTGCTGTATATCCTAGTAATGTGGATCGGTGAATCGATGTCTCGTTCACTCTTGGCATACAGCTTGATGTCATCCATGTACAGGTGGTGGCTGACAACTGCTCTGTTCCGTGGTCGGTATCCGTAGCCAGTCTTGTTAATGATCTCACTGAGGGGGTTCAGGCCTATGCAGAACAGCAGAGGGGATAGAGGATCTCATTGGTAGATCCTGCACTTAATGGTGACTTGTGCTATGAGCTTGGAGTTGGCCTCTAGTGTTGTACGCCACATCGCCATTGAGTTCCTGACGAAGGCTCTTAGGGTCCTGTTGATTGTACAATTCTAAGCATTCCAGTATCCAGCTGTGGGGCATTGAGTCATAGGCCTTCTTGTAATCAATCTAGGCAGAGCACAATTTGGTCACAAGAAAAACAATGGTGTGCTTGGTTTCAACGTAACCGACTAATGTTGACTAATCTTTTGTCCAGTATTAAATATTGATTATGTTTCACTCATAGCTATGTGACTCACACTATTAAGAAATAAAATGAATTAAAACAGGTCTGCTTGCAGAAGAGACCTGAAGCACAGAGCTAATGTCCGTAGTTTGAGAAATTGTTGTTATCAAATCAAATACATACCTCAAGTGGAAATATAACAAGATTTTTAGATTATTGCTTCTATGTTTATAATGTTTACACGTTTTATAATTGTCTGTTTTTTGTTTTTTGTTTTTAGACATTGAGCTGCAAGAATATGGGGAAAGCAGCAAGTTCCACAAAATGCCGCGCCTAGCACACACTCTCCATCTCACAATGAAAGATGCCATGAAACACCCAACTGCTGATTCAGTCATAACTAAAGCAAGAAATCTGGTACATGCTGTAAGAAAATCATCAGTGACAAATGAAGAAGTGTTTAAAAGGTGTGACAAAAGTCTGATCTGGGATTGTACCACTTGTTGGAACAGTACCAAACCAGAGCTGAACTAAACCAACTACTTGAGAAGCTGGGGATGGATACACTTCTCACAAGTGATTGGACCAAGATGGAGAACCTTGTCAAGTTGTTTGAACCCTTTGTCATTCATACAGACAGTGTTGGGGAGTAACGGAGTACATGTACCGCCGTTACATATTTAAAATACAAAATATGAGTAACTGTATTGTTGCGGGTCAGGATTGTTTGGGTTTTGTTTGACAGCTATGCTCTGTTGTTCCAGGCGGCAGCGTTACGGTTGCCATGGTTACATGGTGACGCGCGCTCTCTTTGCGACTGTGTGTTTCCAGGGTGAGAGAGCGCCTTTTTGTTGTTGTTGTGCTAAGCTAAAAGGGAGAGTGTTACAGACATAGCCCTAAAGAATGTAGCCTCATGGGCAGTGTAGTCCGTGCTGCAGGGAGAATGGACTGCCATACCCGTTATGTGTCTGTGAGCGCGAGGAGGGAGAAAAAGGAGAGTGGAAAAGTACGAGTTGTCATTGAGCAGAAACGGGAGCTGGAAGCATGTAAATTTAATAACAACCACTGCAGCCAAGAAGAGTGCCCGACGAGCCCAGTTGTAAGTAAGCTATTAAGACTCGACTGTACACCGTGTTTGTGTTTTCCTCCGAAACAATAAGTTCTGTTGGAGCAGCCTTTCAACGCCTCTCTCTGTCTCTTGCTAGCAAAGTTGACCCAGACAACAAAGTAAAGCTAGTTTTCGGCTACGACGTATTAGCCAGAGGTCCCTTTACTACGGTTCGGAGCCGCAGACCTTCAGTAATAGTAATAAATCACATTCATGTAGTTGTAAACAGCATGATAATATATTAATATATTTTCTGTGTGTGAACTGCTGTCATCTTGGCTGAGAAACAGAACAACCACATCTCTGGAGTAGCGAGTTTTCCTTAAGATCAACAAAAAATTGTTACTTCACTGATGTACCCTATATCCTTTTTGACCGACCTGGACATGCACACTTGCAGTTCAGTTCAGTGATTTTTTTTTCATGTTTTACTAATGGATAACTAAACACTTAAAAACTACTCATGATGGCTTGGCTTTTGTGTTGTGTTGTGTATTGCCAGTCAGTTGCAGTGTTTTATCACAACACAACAGTTGCAGCTTTCACTGACAGCACAAGTGGTACTTGAACCTTTGTACTGTTTTCATTAATTAATTTTGCAGTTAACTTGTGAACATGTTGGATGATCTGTCTGCTGTCACTGGTTGGTGCTGAGGTCTGAATCTGATGGCAGCTCCTGTAATCATAATGAGAACAGAATCATCATATACTGAAATATAAAGTTTATTTCTCGAAATTGAAATAAAAGCAATCCTTCTCTGTCCTCACACACTGGGGATCTGAAGTTCTATTGTTACATTTTTTCGGTTCTACAGTTTTGCAGACAACAAAAATTAATGCTTCAATTATTTCTTTCAAAGGATGTAAGTTGTACTGAGTACTGTACATTTAACCATGAACAATACTAAGAATTATCCAGTCTGTTTCTTAACCTGAATATTTAGTATATTTGCAGAATGGCAGATAGAGACAAAATACTGTTACTGTTAATCTGACTATCTTCAGGTTTTACATGCTTACATATACACACGCAGTTACTGTCCCTCCATTTAGAAAGGCAGAGGCGTCAAGGTGTAATTATTTTACATGTCGTTGTTTTTTTCCTGTGTAATAATATTCAAATTATTGTAATTTCTTTAACAATAAGACAAATGAATGCAATTATTATACAAATGAGCAACTTAAAAAGGAATTCAAGGTAGAACAGGGTATAACAATGGTTTACTTTAATAGTCGAAGCTTATATGCAAACTTTCAATCCATCAAAGACTACATAACACAGTTTGAACAGCCATTCAATGTGATAGCCATATCGGAGACCTGGATAACTCCTGGAAAAGAAGAAGACTTTAAAATAAATGGATATGAATTCCTTCATGTAGACAGGATCAACAAGAAAGGAGGTGGGGTGGCACTTTACATTGATAAAAACCTGAAGTACGAAAGAATGGGAAGAATGACAACTGTTATTTATGGAGTGATGGAATGTTTATCAGTGGAAATAAGTATGGAAAAAAGGAAAAACCTAATTGTCAGTTGTATATATAGAACACCAGGATCTAAGATTGAGATATTTAAGGATAATATGGAGGACTTATTTACAAATATAAATCAGAAAAGAATGTTTATTTGTGGGGACTTTAATATTGACTTATTGAATCCAAATCATAATAAGAGTACAGAAGAATTTATTGATTCCATGTACAGCATGGGTTTATTTCCACTGATAACAAGACCGACCAGAATAACATCTCATTGTGGAACTCTATTAGATAATATATTTACAAATATAATAGAAGGAAATATAAAAAGTGGACTGTTAATCAATGATATAAGTGACCACTTACCAGTCTTTGCATCTTATAATTGCTATTATAAAGTGAACAACGATGGACATAAGATTATTTACAAAAGAATAAGAACAGAGAAGACATTAAATTGTCTTAGAAATGAACTTTTAAAGCAAGATTGGAATATTGTATATGAACAAACAGAAGTTAATAAAGCTTACGAAGGATTTTTAAGAACATTTAACACATTACTTGATAAAAACTGCCCAGTAATTGAAATTAATAGGAAACACAACTATGCAGGAAGACCATGGATGACAAAAGGACTACAAAATGCCAGCAAAAAAAAGAATACCCTATATTGAGAATTCATAAAAAAGAGAACAATCGAAAATGAAAGGAAGTATAAAACTTACAAAAATAAATTAACTAATATAATGAGATCCTGTAAAAGAGAGTATTACATTAAAAGGTTAGAACACAATAAAGATAACACAAGAGATATATGGAATGTATTAAACAGTATAATCAAAAATGAATCAAGGAATAATGATTACCCTGGGTACTTTATAGAGGGACAAGAAGTATTAATAACATGGAAGAGATAGTAAATGGCTTTAATGAATTCTTCGTAAACATAGGGCCAAAACTGGCAGAAGAAATAAAGGTTGATGGAACAGAAAGGGACACTGGTGAAAATATTGAAAGGAATAGTAGCTCAATGTTTTTAAGAGCAGTGGAAGAGAAAGAGATTTATGACATAGTTAGAGGACTTAAGAACAAAACCAGTACAGACTGGAATGATATTGATATGTTAACAGTAAAGACGGTTATTGATGGTATTGTAAAACCATTAAAATATATATTCAACTTGTCGTTTCAAAAAGGAGTCTTTCCACAAATAATGAAAGTTGCTAAAGTTATTCCCATTTACAAAACCGGTGAAAGGCATCATTTTACAAACTATAGACCAGTGTCAATACTCTCCCAGTTCTCTAAGATACTGGAAAAACTCTTCATAAAAAGATTTGACAGTTTTGTGGAAAAATATGAATTAATGACAGATAGTCAGTATGGGTTCAGAAGCAACAGATCAACAGCTTTGGCACTGATAGATTTAATGGAAAAGATAACGGAATGTATGGATAATAAGAGGTATGCGCTCGGCGTTTTCTTAGATCTAAAGAAGGGGTTTGATACTGTTAATCATGAAATTAAAAAAACTGGAAAAGTACGGGTTTAGGGGAGTGGTTTTGGAATGGTTAAAAAGCTATGTAGGGAATAGGCAACAATATGTACAAATAAATGAATATAAATCTAATTTGATGGATATAGCTTGTGGAGTACCTCAAGGTTCAGTACTGGGTCCAAAAATGTTTATTATGTACTTAAATGATATCTGCAGAGTATCGGAGATTTTAACGTTTGTAATATTTGCAGATGACACAAGTATACTGTGTTCAGGTGTGGAATTGCCACAGGTTTTGGGGATGATCACACAGGAATTAACGATACTAAAGAAGTGGTTTGATATAAATAAATTATCATTGAATCTAGATAAAACCAAATTTATGTTGTTTGGAAACCAAAAGAAAAACATCAAAGTAGAAATATGTGTTGACAATGTATATTTAGAAAGAGTAAATGAAATAAAATTTCTTGGGGTGATCATTGACCACAAGCTCTGTTGGAAGCCACACATTACTTATGTTCGGGGGAAATTGGCACGGGGCATTGCCGTCCTGGGGAAAGCAAAGCATATGTTGGATCAGAAAGCACTGCACATTTTATACTGTGCTTTACTACTGCCATATACAGGGAGTGCAGAATTATTAGGCAAGTTGTATTTTTGAGGAATAATTTTATTATTGAACAACAACCATGTTCTCAATGAACCCAAAAAACTCATTAATATCAAAGCTGAATGTTTTTGGAAGTAGTTTTTAGTTTGTTTTTAGTTTTAGCTATTTTAGGGGGATATCTGTGTGTGCAGGTGACTATTACTGTGCATAATTATTAGGCAACTTAACAAAAAACAAATATATACCCATTTCAATTATTTATTTTTACCAGTGAAACCAATATAATATCTCCACATTCACAAATATACATTTCTGACATTCAAAAACAAAACAAAAACAAATCAGCGACCAATATAGCCACCTTTCTTTGCAAGGACACTCAAAAGCCTGCCATCCATGGATTCTGTCAGTGTTTTGATCTGTTCACCATCAACATTGCGTGCAGCAGCAACCACAGCCTCCCAGACGCTGTTCAGAGAGGTGTACTGTTTTCCCTCCTTGTAAATCTCACATTTGATGATGGACCACAGGTTCTCAATGGGGTTCAGATCAGGTGAACAAGGTGGCCATGTCATTAGTTTTTCTTCTTTTATACCCTTTCTTGCCAGCCACGCTGTGGAGTACTTGGACGCGTGTGATGGAGCATTGTCCTGCATGAAAATCATGTTTTTCTTGAAGGATGCAGACTTCTTCCTGTACCACTGCTTGAAGAAGGTGTCTTCCAGAAACTGGCAGTAGGACTGGGAGTTGAGCTTGACTCCATCCTCAACCCGAAAAGGCCCCACAAGCTCATCTTTGATGATACCAGCCCAAACCAGTACTCCACCTCCACCTTGCTGGCGTCTGAGTCGGACTGGAGCTCTCTGCCCTTTACCAATCCAGCCACGGGCCCATCCATCTGGCCCATCAAGACTCACTCTCATTTCATCAGTCCATAAAACCTTAGAAGAATCAGTCTTGAGATATTTCTTGGCCCAGTCTTGACGTTTCAGCTTGTGTGTCTTGTTCAGTGGTGGTCGTCTTTCAGCCTTTCTTACCTTGGCCATGTCTCTGAGTATTGCACACCTTGTGCTTTTGGGCACTCCAGTGATGTTGCAGCTCTGAAATATGGCCAAACTGGTGGCAAGTGGCATCTTGGCAGCTGCACGCTTGACTTTTCTCAGTTCATGGGCAGTTATTTTGCGCCTTGGTTTTTCCACACGCTTCTTGTGACCCTGTTGACTATTTTGAATGAAACGCTTGATTGTTCGATGATCACGCTTCAGAAGCTTTGCAATTTTGAGACTGCTGCATCCCTCTGCAAGATATCTCACTATTTTTGACTTTTCTGAGCCTGTCAAGTCCTTCTTTTGACCCATTTTGCCAAAGGAAAGGACGTTGCCTAATAATTATGCACACCTGATATAGGGTGTTGATGTCATTAGACCACACCCCTTCTCATTACAGAGATGCACATCACCTAATATGCTTAATTGGTAGTAGGCTTTCGAGCCTATACAGCTTGGAGTAAGACAACATGCATGAAGAGGATGATGTGGACAAAATACTCATTTGCCTAATAATTCTGCACTCCCTGTATGAGCTACTGTGTAGAGGTCTGGGGAAACACATACAAAAGTAACACACAAACAATAACTATAATACAGAAAAGGGCCATTAGATTAATAAATAATGTGGGGTACAGGGACCATATAAATGCACTCTTTGTCAAAATGCAAGCTATTAAATTCCAAGACTTGGTGAAGCTTAAAACAGCGCAAATAATGTATAAAGTAAGAAATAAATTGCTTCCCAAAGAAATCTGTAAATTGTTCATAGAAAGAGAAGGTGGGTATAACTTAAGAGGGAAATGGAATTTAAAAATACAAAGTGCTAGAACAACTTTAAGAACTATGTCTATCTCAATTGCAGGAGTTAAATTATGGAACAGTCTAACAGAAGAAATAAAAGACAGTAAAAACATAAAACAGTTTAAAGTAAAATATAAAAACCTAATTTTAAATAAGTATAAGAATGAAGAAAACGGGGTTAACCCAGGACGGTAATGATGCTGGTAATGGTGTTGTGGTTCTTTTTTGTTTTTTTTGTTTTGGTTTGTTTGTTTTTCCATAACTTGTGTATCTGCAAATATACACATTCTGTATTTTTCATATGAAAGAAACTATACTGTGGTGGGGCTTGCTAATTTCTTGTTTTTGATTTATGTATGTTTTGTTTTGTTTTGCTTTACTTTTGTTTCATATGTTGTTTGTTTAATTTAAGACTTAAAAAAAAATTAAATGAATGAGAGGTAAAACTTGAGGGGGTAGGGACAAATAAGTAAATACTTCTGCCTACTCCTTTTCAAACAAATAATGGAATGATATTTTGTAATGATTGTGAAGGCACATGTTTGAAATAAAAATGAACTGAACTGAACTGAACTGAACATTGCTATCAATACATTTTTCAAAAAATGCCTCTCTGTGCAAAATGGGTTCAAAAACATAAACAACTGTGGGATACTGTTTGTGATTTGAACCGGGGGAACAAATTGTGGCAGGATCAGCCTGATATTATTTGTACCCCGCTGTAACTTTACTGTATAAAGAGCTAACATCTCCAAAATGTCAGAAGTAGTTAGTCAATACAACAAGTGTGTGTGAACCAAAAATCAAGAATGTGGGATGCTGTTTGACCTACCTCGGCACTTGTGCAGGTGAAGCCAAAGGGAAGATTTGCTTCACCATATTTTCTAGTCTTTGGATTAGAATGAAGTTGGTTTTGAAACATATTCAGCTATGTTTCATCTCCTGCTTTGCATTTCTGTGGGCACCCCGTGCTAGCAGCGTCCACACCTGAGACCTGACACTTGAGGCCTGACACCTGACTTTTGACACCTGACACCTGAGACCTGACTTTTGAGACCTGACATCTAAGACCTGACACCTGACTTTTGTGACCTGACACCTGAGACCTGACTTCTGACACCTGAGACCTGACTTTTGAGACCTGACAGCTGAGACCTAACTTTTGAGACCTGACGACTTTTTGTCTGAGACCTGAGACCTGACAGCGTTTTGTCTGAGACCTCACAGCTTTTTCCTGAAACTTGACATTTTTCTGTCTGTGACCTGACAACTTTTTGTCTGAGACCTGAGTATGTCCTAAAATGTACACCGTTTAAAGGCCATACTTTGGACCTTGTTTGTTGCTCTGGACTTACTCCTTCCAACTGCAAAGCTAATGAACTGCTAATTTCTGATGACTTGCTTCTTTCTTTCAATTGCAAAATTACCTTTTCTATAACCAAGAGCCCTCGTACAATTTCTTTTCGGAATATTAAGAAAATCAATCCTGAGAACGTTTCTTTTGCTTTCTCTAGTCATTTCCATTTTCATAACCTGCTCAGCCAAGAGCACTTGGTTTCCTATTATAACTCTAGTCTCAACAGTATTCTAAACTCTGTTGCCCCACTCAAAACTGAATCTGTATCATTCTCTCAGTCAGCACCCGGGTTTATAGCTGAACTAAGGCTTCTGAAAGCAAAAAGTCAAAGGCTTGAATGTCTCTATAAGAAAACTTACTATTCATAAGGAAATGTGTAATAATTATGTTTTGTATTATAAGGAGTGTATTAATCAAACAAAATCTGCTTATTACTCCACCATTATCTGTTGAAATGAAGATTCAACCAAGATACTATTTTCCCTGTTCAACTAGTCTTTCACGTTACCAGATTTTTTACCTGCTCACCTTTACTCATCTTCCTTCTGTTTTTCTCTAATGTTATATTTCATTGAGAAATTTCACAAAATACACCAAGACCTGGTTTCTGATGTTCCATGTAGCTCTTCCTTTGCAATTCCACTCCCATCACACTGTTTTTCTGCTTTCCAACTTCCCTTTGTTGCTGATATTTCAAATCTCATCTGTAAGTTAAAAACTTTTACTTGTCAGCTAGATCCCATCCCTACAGTTTTGGTCAAGGCCTGTCTACCCTCTTTGCTTCCTCTCATATCTGCTATCGTCTACTCTTCGCTTACCACTGGGAACTGTTCCTGCTCCCTTAAAAGTTGCTGTCATCATGTAAATATTGAAAACAAAATCCACACAGGCAGTTCTTCTAAGCTGTTAAGTGCTCTATCTATCATTCATACACATTCAGACACCGATGGATGAATTGTAGAGTTAGTATCTTAGTAACATGGGGTTCGAATCTTTCCCTGGAATATTTGGCATGCAGACTGGGATCGAACGACCACCCTTTTGGTTAGTGGCTGACATGCTCTACGAGCTACAGCCACCACAGAGCATTCTGCTGTGTACAGTGTCCTTGAGTGTTCTGAAAGGTGCTTTCAAATACAAGCTGTTTTAAAAAAATAAAATTGTTATACTAATAATAATAATAATAATAATTATTATTATTATTATTATTATTATTAGTATTATTATTATTATTATTATAACTGTATCTCAGTTCCAAGAAAGCAATCTCTAATATTACAAACATTATCTTAATTCCAAGCACACAATCCCAAATACCAAGAACTGTATGTGAGTTCCAAGAAAGCAATCTGTAATAACATAGACCAGGGCATCCCTGGGCACACGTGCCACTGCTGGCACGTGAAGGGTTTACTGATGGCACGACCATAGCTGGACTGGCCACCGGGCATACCGGGCACTTGCCCGATGGGCCGGTGGTGATTTTTCATTTTTATGGGCCGATGTGGGGGCTTTGTTTGTTTGTTTTTTGTAACCGTATAAACAATGAAAGGTGGTGGATTGGCCAGATGCTGGCTGATGTGTAAAAATAACTCAGTTGTTTGGTCATGGCTATGGCAGAGCTTCCACAGCGTCCAGCGGTTGGATGAGGGTATGGGGAGGAGGAGAGACCCGAGGCGGCCACCGGTGCGAGTGTCAGGTGAACTGAACTTCAGGTAAGAAGTTATGACCTGCAGTCCATCTGGGTCAGATATAAATCAAGTTTAGGTGTAGTTTATTTTCGTTGTGCTGACTTTTTACAGTCAGTTACAATAACTTGTACTGCATACTAGCTAGCATGACCGAGTTTCGGTGAATCGTCTCGTATTCAGAGAAAATATTACTTGTTTCGTATTGAGCTGAAAAAGAACACTGTTTTTCCCGTACTTCAGCTACAATGAAAAAAAGACACAAAGCTGGAGTTATTCTGCATCTTTACGCTGTCAGCTGCATCTTCTTCTCTCATTCTCTCCTCCTCCCTCTCCTGTTGCTACTTCAATCATGAAACTGATCAGCTGATCGGCTTTTCTCTCTTGCTTGTTTATCGCTCACTATGCGCCAGAAAGAGGAAACCAGCGGATTTCACGCTAAACAACAGCAGCACGTTTAAGCTTGATCAGCTGTTGTTGTTGCTGGAGCCCCAGCTGTAAAAGCTGCTGGTCATGATATCGTGTGGTTATCTGGTGAGAGGGAAACATGAAACCAGGAGATGTCCTTACTGAATCATCAGAGCTGAACAGGTGATGGAGAAACAGGTTTACCTTTTAGGTGACATGAATGAGTTGAAGGGAAGTTATGAACTGTTTCTGAGACAAATAACACCAGGATCCTTTTCTATGAGGACAAGAATGGCTCTTGGTGAAGGCAGTCACACTTTTCACCTCTCCCTTCACTTATCTTTCCTGCTTAGCGTCTTGTGTCCTTTTCTAGTCTCGTCTATTACTTTTTCCCTGGAACACTCTCTCACAATCTGTTCTCTAAAACATAAAAGACGAATTATGGATTTGATCAACTGGCCCCTGAATGTAATTGACACCCTCTTCTCAACGAGAAGCCTGGGCTTGGGTGAGTCTGACTGTAAGACATTGAAGACACCTTTTCGGAACCATGATAACACACATATACACATGCAGATATACACTCTTCCCCCCTCTCCTTCCAAATGCCTTCGACGCTTATTCCCTCCCGATGCAAACGGTAGATCAAAGGGGAGCAGCGCATATGCTGCAGGCCTAGATGCGCTGTCTAAACTGGCTGTCTCTCACTTTTTACCCATCCGTGCCGATTGTCATGTGTTTCTGTGGTGTATTAAGAGTTTTTTCATGTGCTATGCGCAGAGTTGTTTTTTTCTGTTGTCAAACTGATCTCCCTGTTGGAGCTCAGTCTTGGGGGAGTTCGTTTTTCTCCTTGTTTTTCCTGATGTTGTGTATTTTCCATTGTTCAGTTCCAGGTCGCTGCTCATGCGGCTGACCGGCCAACTACCTAGCCTGACCTGTCTCCCCAATGTGATGTTTGTGTATTGTATGTACGGTTGGCAAAGTCAGTCTCTAAATTGCCCCTCGGGGATAAAGAGTCTTCTGAATCTAAATTTCTTTGTGCCCTCCTTTCCCTGTTAATGCCCTACCTGACCCCCTGGCAAAGCTTTGCTAGACCCGCCCCTGCACAGTTACCAGCTGTCAGCTAGCTTTTAATAAATGATTATCTGAATCTTACAACCAAAGTTTTTATCTGACGTAAAATGTATACAAATCATACATATACCAACAAGACTGTACATCACTGTCACAACAGCGTTTGTTTTCATTCAAAGACTTTATGGCTTTTCCTCTTCCTAATACCTGGTGGGCCGGTCTCTAGTCAAAATGCCCGGACTGATTATTTGTCCCAGTCCAGCGCTGGGCACGACAAGTAGTGAATTAATCTAAGAGGGTGCATTAAAAAATAAATGGCCACGCCAGCGGTCCACATCGCAAATTAGCTCGCATAGACAGATTAGTTGTGCTGCTTCTTAATGACGGTATCTTAGCTAACAACCCCAACTACCAGATTCAACTTGTAATTGGCTAAAAATCACTTAGCCTACTGGTGAGAAGGACGTTGCTAGCTGGCAGTTTTTTCAAGCAATGTTGAAATTTCCACATTCTGACACTTCAAATGCTTCAGGAGCTGTCCGCTCAGCACAGCATCAGCACCACAGAAATACACGGATACATCCGAAGACTCAAGAAAGAATTCACAGTGCCTTTTCAGGACTTTCAGGTGTATAGACCAATGTTATCTTTTCTGATCAAACCAGAAAACTTTAATGAGCTGCTGGATTTGTCTTGGATTAACTGGCTGGACACAGAGGACATCGAAATTCAGCTGATTGAACTGAAAAGCTTGACTATGTGGGGTCAAAGGTTGCAGATCTCCGAACGCAGCTGGAATCCATAGCTGTGCTTGCATTTTCACCTGCTGGACATCACTACCTGACAAGTTTAATTGTCTTCAGAACATTGCAGAGACTGCGTTCGGAGATCTGCAACCTTTGACCCCACATAGTCAATCTTTTCAGTTCAATCAGCTGCATTTCGATGTCCTCTGTGTCCAGCCAGTTAATCCAAGGCCTTATTGACAGTATTTGGCTCTACATATCTGTGTGAGCAGATTTTCTCTCACACAAAGAGTGTCCTCAGGCAGCCGTCTGAATGCTGGACAATCGGAGACCTGTGTCTCTGAGTGGGAGACCAGAGATCACATTGACATGTGTATCTCTGTATTGTTGGGTGATCGTGGCTCAAGAGTTGGGAGTTTGCCTTGTAATCGGAAGGTTGCCGAGGGACTAGTAAAGCGCTATACAAATACAGGCCATTTACCATTTTTACCATTTAACAAACATGCCATATTGGCCCAGTTTATTTTTCTTATCATTGTTGTGAGGAGACCATAAATAGCGTTTACATTTTCGGTTGTACAGTTCATTTGCTGTTATGGAGTTCTTGTTAGGGATAAAGTGTCTTTTTTTTGTTTCAAAATAGTGGATAACGATTCGCTGATAGCTGCCAACATCTGCAAACAAATATAATTCTATAAAGTTGTTCTACATAGTGTGTAACTCTCCATATAGAGCGTTATTAAATTTATTGCTAATGCAGTCATATGGCATATTGACTTCCGAGGAAATTTTAGACGTCACTCATCATCAGAAAGGTTGCCGACCCTTGACACAGACATTAATCTCAATTCCAAGAAAGCAATCTCTAATTCCAAAATCATTCTCAGTTCCAGGAATACAATCCCAGATACCAAAAACTGTATCTGAGTTCTAAAAAGTCAATCTCTAATACCATAAATTTTATCTCAAATCCAAGAACACAATCCCAAGTTTCAAGAGCTTCATCTCAATTCCAAGAAGTCAATCTCTAATACCATAAATTTTATCTCAATTCCAAGAACACAATCCCAAGTTTCAAGAGCTTCATCTCAATTCCAAGAAGTCAATCTCTAATACCATAAATGTTATCTCAATTCCAAGAACACAATCCCAGGTTTCAAGAGCTTCATCTCTATTCCAAGAAGTCAATCTCTAATACCATAAAGGTTATCTCAATTCCAAGAACGCAATCCCAAGTTTCAAGAGCTTCATCTCAATTCCAAGAAGTCAATCTCTAATACCACAAATTTTATCTCAAATCCAAGAACACAATCCCAAGTTTCAAGAGCTTCATCTCAATTCCAAGAAGTCAATCTCTAATACCATAAATTTTATCTCAATTCCAAGAACACAATCCCAAGTTTCAAGAGCTTCATCTCAATTCCAAGAAGTCAATCTCTAATACCATAAATTTTATCTCAATTCCAAGAACACAATCCCAAGTTTCAAGAGCTTCATCTCAATTCCAAGAAGTCAATCTGTAATACCATAAAGGTTATCTCAATTCCAAGAATGCAATCCCAAGTTTCAAGAGCTTCATCTCAATTCCAAGAAGTCAATCTCTAATACCACAAATTTTATCTCAATTCCAAGAACGCAATCCCAAGTTTCAAGAGCTTCATCTCAATTCCAAGAAAGCAATCTGTAATAATAAAATTTTTTCCCAATTCCAAGCACACAATCCCAAATACCAAAAACTGTATCTGAGTTCCAAAGAAGCAATCTCTAATACCACAAACATTATCTCAATTACAAGAAATCAATCTCTAATACCAAAAACCTTTTCTCAGTTGCAAGAACACAATCTCAAATACAAAGAGCTGTATCTTAGGTTCTCTTGCTGCCATGGCTGAATTTGTCCTGTATGTTTACAGTTTTTCCCAATTGTTTACACACAATTACTTGCACTTCAGACACAATGACTACAACATGTAAGTGATGCACCAACCCACTGAACCAATTCTGATAAACTACAAGCACAATTCCTGCTTTGCACTCAAATTGCAGCTTTTAAAACACACTTTTTTCAAAACACTACACATAATTTTCTGCATTTGGCAAATTTTTATGAGGAAAGTCTATTGTTTGCACAAGAAACACACTGTCATTAAAAATTGTAAACTCTGTTGCCCTACTTTGCATATTACAGTTTTTGTCAGTCGCTAACAAGCGTTTGTCCAAACAGTTGTCACATTTGCAAAACTCTAAACACAATTAGCACAGCATCGGTCTGTTGTGGCCATACCATTCACACATTTCATGTCGTGTTCACCCAATATGCAGTCAGTGAACACATTTCCACAATGCTTACATTTTCTTAACAGACAAGCTATACCTCCCAACAAAATTATGGACTGTTTTTGTAGTATCTACGAATGTTAACACACAACATCCCACAATAGCAAAAACAATATTCCAAACCTTAGATACAGTATAAAAACCTCTGCTTCTGCAATGATATCAGTACAAAAACAATATCAATATCAAAAATATATCTCAGCTGATAATAAACAAACAATTTAATAATTGACACACAGCTGATTTATGTTGGGTAAATTGGGCCAACCACAGCTTCTTCCATTCTGGCTTAGACTCAGTGGGGTTTATAAGGCAAGACCTTGAGGAGTGATGTTTTTGGAAACAAAAAAAAGACAAACACTGTAATGTCTGGTCGAGGAAGAGTAAGAGCAAGGGGCCCAGGGAGAAGAGCAGGCCCAAGGAGAGGGCAAGGTAGAGGTGTAAGAATGCGTGGTGGTGGCATTCCAAGGGCTGCAAGAATAGTAGTCAGTGATGAAATTCGTGCCACTATCATTGACCATGTAATCAACCATGGTCTTTCACTAAGAGAGGCTGGTGAAAGAGTGCAGCCCAATTTGAGGCGGTCAACGGTTGCCTCCATTATACGCATCTTTCAACAAACCAACAGGTAAGTATTGCATTTTACATGGATTGTTTCTATTCTCACTTGACATGTCAATATGGTCATACAGTAATGCATATGTTGAATTTTTTGTCTTTCTAAAGAATGCAACGTCTTCCACCCTCTGGGGGAAGAGGAAAGCTCCTCAGTAATGATCAGGAGCTTGCCATTGTAGAAATGGTCACTGCAAATAATGCAATAAAACTGCATGAAATTCAAACTAGAATTGTGGCGGACCATGAGATATTTGACAATATCGATAGAATCAGCCTCACAACCATTACGCGGACATTGTCCAAACACAGAGTGCGGATGAAGCAGCTCTACACTGTTCCCTTTGAGAGGAACAGTGAGAGGGTCAAGGAGCTACGACGACAATATGTCCAGGTATAGTGTATATTCAATCCAATGTCCAGTTCTATAAGCTTTGCACTTTGCAAGTAGGTAACCTACACAATGCTAGGTTACAGTACAGTATGGTATACAGTAATAACATGACTTACATAAACTTTGTTTCAGAGAGTTATGGAATTGGAGGCCAACCAGGCCCCTCATGAATTCATATACATCGATGAGGCAGGATTCAATCTGGCCAAAAGGCGTCGACGTGGACGAAATGTAATTGGAAAAAGGGCCACAGTTGATGTGCCAGGACAGAGAGGGGCAAACATTACCATGTGTGCAGCAATTGCAAATGCAGGATTACTCCTTCACACATGTCAGGTTGGACCCTATAATACAGAGCGCTTGCTTGCCTTTCTCAATGATCTCCACCAGCGCCTGGTTCCAGAGCAGGGTCAGGAGGGTGAAAACATGAGGACCTTTGTAATTACCTGGGACAATGTGGCTTTCCATCACTCGCAAGCAATAACAACATGGTTTGAAGTCCACCCAAGACTGGTAAGTCTCTTCCTTCCACCCTATTCACCTTTCCTCAACCCCATAAAGGAGTTCTTTTCTGCATGGAGGTGGAAGGTTTATGACCATCAGCCACATGACCAGATGTCCCTCCTTGAAGCCATGGATGCTGGCTCCAGGGACATCACAGTTAACGATTGCCAAGGGTGGATCCGACATACCAGGCGGTTTTATCCCAGGTGCATCGACTTGGATAACATCAGATGTGATGTTGATGAAAACATGTGGCCTAACCCTGAAGATCGCAGAGATTAGATGCAACTTTTTTGCCTTTTTTTAGCCCCCCTCCCCCTCCCCCCCTTTTTATCTTGGCTTTTTGCTGTTGTTTTTTTGTTCAGAATGCTCTTGTGTGTTTCATGGATATTTTGTTCACTGTAAGCAATACTGTAAAACTTTCTCTGTCCTATCATACCGTGTTTCTATTGTACCTCCTGTAGTAAACAGTAAAGAAACAAAAACTTGTTTGCTTTTTACTGGAATGCTTTTGAATGTGAACATTACTGTACATGTGGACATACAGTTACCAACCAAGACATTTCTGGTGTCAAAATGGTGGATTGCATGTTTCGCATGCAAATACCTGTAAAACTGAAACATCAAAGTCTATGCAGTTTTTGTAATGTCAATAATAGCCAGTATTTTGAAACCTGGTGTACTTTGATTGACTGCATGTACCTTGTGAAGTGAAAACAAGTGTTATTCTTTGACAGACTAATTTCATTTTGAGTTAGATTTATAGTGTTTTTGTACAGTTAGTGTGTGCAGAGAAAGATGTGTTCTATTTTGAAATGAAGAGTTAGTATGTATTTACCAAAATGTATTTTTGAGAAGAAAATGATCCATTTGGCCAATTGTGTTTTGTAGGTGTGAGTCTGTGTTAAGAGTTTAGAAAAAGTATCTGAAGTATGGGTAGGCGCTTGTTAGCGATTGCAAAAAACTGTAACTTATCACATGGGTAAACACCTTTTACACATAATTGCGATTAAGAAATCGAAGCTTTATAAAAGAGCAACAGGTGAGCTCTTCTGTTTTGGAGCAATGGATGCCAACATTGGAAACATTGGAACATTGGAAAAAGGCAGAGCCAGAGGAATGAGAGTAAGAGGAGGAGAATAGGGAGGATGAGGACAATGAAGGCCAAGGAACATAATCTCCGAGGATAACAAAACCACTACAAAGAGATGGCTGCAGTGGAGCACCAGTTCATCTTCACTGATGAGGATGGATTCAACCTCATGAAAAGCTGAAGGTGGGGAAGGAATGCCATTGGCCAGCGTGCCATTGTTGAAGTCTCTGGCCAGCATGGTGAGACCATCACAATATGTGAAGCAACTATTGTGCCATCCATCAGCAAGCTACCCTTGGCCCCTACAACACTGCCCATCTGATAACATTCCTGGACATCCAACACAACACAGTCATTCCACCAGATTAGATAGATGGCCCAGTGGAGCTCAGCTATCTTGTCATTTGGGACAACGTAAGGTTCCACTGGGCAGTTCTGGTTTGTGACTGGTTCACTGTCCACCCATGCTTTTTAGAGGTGAACCATGTCAGCATATGTATATGTATGCATATATAGAAAAAATAATAATAATTCCCCGCTGACCCGTAAGGGCGGTCAATCCTTTAAGCTCTGGTCCTCTACCAGAGATCTGGGAACTTAAGGGGTCTTGTGCAGTATTTTAGCTGTTCCCAGGACTGCGCTCTTCTGGACAGAGATCCTCGATGTCGTTCCCGAGATCTGCTGGAGCCACTCGCCTAGCTTGGGAGTCACTGCACCTAGTGCTCCAATTGCCATTGGGACCACCGTTACCTTCACCCTCTACATCTTCTCATGCTCTTCTCTGAGCCCTTGGTATTTTTTTCGAACTTCTTGTGTTCCTTCTTCCTGATGTTGCTGTCATTTGTAACCGCTACATCAATCACTATGGCCATCTGCTTCTGTTTGTCTACCACCACTATGTCCGGTTGGTTAGCCCCCACCATTTTGTCCGTCTGTATCTGTAAGTCCCATAGTATCTTAGCTCGGTCATTCTCCACCATCCTAGGGGGTGTCTCCCATTTTGACCTCAGGACTTCATGGCTGTATTCGGCACAGATGGTTATGGCGTTCCATGTATGCCTTGCCTGCTAGGATCTAGCACCCTGCTGTTATGTGCTGGATTGTTTCAGGGGCATCTTTACACAGCCTGCACCTGGGGTCTTGTCTGGTGTGATAGACCCCAGCCTCTATGGATCTTTTGCTCAGAGCTTGTTCCTGTGCTGCTATGATTAGTGCCTCCATGCTGTCTTTGAGTTCAGCTTTGTCCTTCCACTTAGCATACAGCCTCAGGGTGCTGGAGTTGGGGTGAAACCCTCCATTCATGGTCTGGAACTTGTCTTGATGTTAGTGGCTTCCTTCTCCTCCTTTGACCAGCTTATTATCTCAGCAGGGTACCTGATCACAGGTGTTAATAGCCTGGATCTTTTTCTTACCATTCAGCTGACTCCTTAGGATTTGCTTGAGCCTCTACAGCACATGTGTCAAACTCAAGGCCCGCGGGCCACATCCGGCCTGGCATACATATATATATCCGGCCCGCGAGATCATTTTATATAGATTTGTTATTATTGTTATGCATGGCCCGGCGATATGAAGTGCTAATAACACACAAACAACAGATCCCATAATGCAGCGCTGCAGCCTCCTTGCCGGCTAGGCTACCTGGGAACATTCCTGTGTCAATCAAGTCAAACTTCTGTTATTGCGAAGCTAGCCCCTCACAATGGCAAAGAGAAAAGTTGATTCTGAAAACAGAGCCTTTCAGCACCGGTGGGAGACTGAATATATGTTTACAGACATTGCTAGTAAACCCGTGTGTCTTATTTGTGGAGCTAATGTAGCTGTAATTAAGGAATTTAATTTAAGATGGCACTATGAGATAAAACATCAGGATAAGCTGAAAAACCTAAACGCAGAGCAGAAACTACAGAAGGTAGAAGAGCTAAACACGAATCTTACATTTCAGCAGACGGCTGAATCAAAGTCACAAAGTGAAGCTGTTGTGAAAGCAAGTTTTATTGTGGCAGAGGAGAAAGCCAAATCAGTCCAGTCATTTACCGAGGGAGAGCTGCATGATGAAGTTGTGCAACGTCTTGTGACGAGACAAAACGCAGATTTTGGCAAATGTGAGCCTGAGCAGAAATACGATTGTTGATCGGGTTTGTGAGATGGCCACTGCTTTAAGAACACAGTTGTGTAAAAGAAGCAAAGAAGCAGCTGGCCATCTTTATCCGTGGAGTGGAAATATTGGATGCACGGGACAACAACAGGAAAATACATTTTTGAAAACGTATGTCAGAGTGTAGCCGACATGAAACTGTCCTGGGATAAAATGTTGGTCTTAAAACAGATGGAGCGCCAGTGTTGTGCAGTGAAAAAAGTGGACTAGTCGGCAGGATGCGAGTAAAGATGCAGGAGGAGAACTGTACCGGTGAGTTAACGGCATATCACTGCATCATACACCAGGAAACGCTGTGTGGTAAAGTCCTAAAAATGGAGCATGTAGTGATCACTGTAACGCAAACCTTAAATTTTATCTGAGCTAAAGGTTTAAATCACCGTCAATTTCTTTTATGTGGGAAATAGATTCAGAGTTTACCGACATTCCTTATCATACAAAAATACATAACAATAATAATAATAATAATAATAATAATAATAATAATAACAATAATAATAATAATAATGGATTGCATTTATATAGTGCTTTTGAAGGCCCTCTAAGTGCTTTACAATTCCACTATTCATTCACTCTCACATTCACACACTGGTGGAGGCAAGCTGCAGTTGTAGCCACAGCTGCCCTGGGGCAGACTGACAGCGGTGAGGCTGCCATATCGCGCCATCGGCCCCTCTGGCCAACACCAGTAGAAGGTAGGTGAAGTGTCTTGCTCAAGAACACAACGACCAAGACAGACAGAGCAGGGCGTTAAGGCCTATGCAGAACAGCAGTGGGGACATAGCATCTCCTTGGTAGATCCCACACTTGATGGTGACTTGTGCTATGGGCCTCTAGTGTTGTCCGCCACGTCCCGATTGAGTTCCTGATGAAGACTCTTAGGGTCCTGTTGATCTTGTACAGATCTAGGCATTCCAGGATCCAGTTGGTCTGCAATCTGGTCTTGTAGTCTCGGCTGATTGATTGCCCGTTTTACCAGTAGCTGGTGTTTTGCACCAGTATTCTTGCCAATCCCTTTCTGTGCCCCCACTCTTGTATTGACCATGTGCCTGTTCATCTTAGCCGCTATGATACCTGACAGGAGCTTCCATGAGGTCCAGGTTATTGATTGGTAGTTGGATGGGGCCGGCCCCTTCTGGTCCTTGAGGATCAGGGCCATTAGGATCATGCCAGGGCCTAATGCTGTCCAAGTCTTCCTACTGGAGACGCTTTCTAACCATCACCACTGTGATGGTTACTGGACCCTGTTTAGGGAAGTTGCTGTGGTCTGCCCTCCGACAGGGAGCCCCAGTTCACTGCCAGGTTCTGGAAAGCCTTTTGCCATCTGATTGGAGCCTCTCCCAGCCTCTCATCCGGCTACCACCCTCAGACCAACGGGCGGGTCGAACGGGCCAATCAACAGCTGGGGTGCTTTTAGAGGTGCTTTGTCTCCGCCCAACCGTTGCTTTGGTCTCATTACCTGCTGTGGGCTGAGCTGTCTCATAACCTCCGCGTCTCTTCTGTCACTGGTCTCTCACCATTTGAAGTCTGTCATGGTTTACATCCTCCTATCTTCGACCATCAGGAGGTAGAGGTTGAAATACCTGCTGCTGAACGGATGGTCCGCCGCTGTCGTCTGGCCGGAATCAAGGCATGGGCTGCCATTTCCTGATCCAACGCTCTGTACACCACGTTACTTCCCCGCTGGCGCCTCCCCCCCGTGCCTGCACCTGCTCAGGTTTGTTGGTGGGGATCCTGTCCACACTGTCCGGCGGATCTTGGACTCCCATCGCTGGGGTTGGGGGGTCCAGTAGGATTTCCATCGCAGCTGTCCTGGACAGTCGGGTGCCGGCCTTTGGAGGGGGGGGGTCCTGTCAGGTAGTGGTCAACTTACCACGGGGTCAGGTTTTTTTTTTTGTATTTTTTGTGTGTCCCGTTTGGATCTTTAGCCATCAAAATTGTTGTCTTAAGGCCAAGAAAGATGCCAAGCGGATTTATTTTACCAAGTGGATCATCATGGCCTTGCCATATTGGTCCATTTGATTGACCTTTATTATAATTGTGTATTTATTTTACAAATGGGACAGACATGACTGGGGGACAGGACAGGGAGAAAGAATGAAACAAAGAGGGGGAGGGAGAGAAAGAAAACCAGAGGGGAGAAGAGACGGTGAGAAGGGGGGGAAGAAAGAAAGAAAAACAAACAAAACACCTGGATCACCTGTATGGAGAAAAAAAAAACAGAAGAGAAAGCAAACAAAAAAAGAGCAACATAATAAATACAGCACCATCACGATAAACTAGCTAGCAGTAGATAACAGTAGATACTAAACATTAAACGATATTGTGCAGCACGCAAGATAGACAGCGCACAATGTGCTTTGAGGCAGCAGCCAAGAAAGGTGTAGTCCGCGTCTGTGAACACCCGTGTGTACACTTGTGTGCACACCTGTGTGGATCAGCATGCTTGTATTCCAAAGGTTTCTCCATGTAACGATCTGCTAGGGAGTGTGGGGAGCCATAGCCCCGTCCCCCAGGGCATGAAGCAGGTATGGAGGAAATCCAGGCCCCAGATATCCAGAGGCCCCAGAGTACGAGGACTCGAGGAGGACCACCAAAAGGGGGGGAACTGTGCCACCCTCCTGGGAAGAGCTGAGTAGAGCCCCAAACGACAGGTCACCCAGCAGCTACGGAGCAGAGGCCAGAAGGGGTTGCAGTGGCTTGCCCGCGGGCTCTGCCGGCAGCCAGCTGTGCCAGAGAGGACCAAGCTTCAGGCCCAGAGGCCTGAGGGCACCCCACCCCCCGGAAGGGGCCCAGCCGGGCCACTGGCGCCAGGCCCCGCCAATCGGCCACCAGGAGTGAGCCGGTACATACATGAGCGCCCAGCCCCAGTCGACAAGGACCACCAACACACCAACGTCTGAGGGCATCAGCCACCGGCAGGGAGTGTGGTGAGGGGAGATAGGCCTCCGTACTTTGGAGGGCCTGAGATGTACCCAGAGAGGTTGAGTCTAAGACCCAACCTGACATATAGACACAGACGAACAGGCGCACGCGGACACAAACGTGCATTCCCACCCCCATATACACAACCAAATACTCAGCACTCACCCAATGTGTAGACAGACACAAATAGACACTGCACAGACAGTCACACTCCCCAAACACACTCTATATCCCAGGTCCAGGTACCCCTGCCCCCAAAGGGGCAAGCCGCACCTAGACCCAGGAGATGTAACCCTTCTCTCTGGGGTGGAGGCAAGCGGACCACCTCCTTATCTGCAGTAGCAGGGATGCCCCGCATCCCAGACCCCAATCTGACGGCCAGCACCTCCTCCCAGCCCCCCAGCCCTGACGGCTAACAGAACCGGGGTGAGTGAAGACCCCAAACCTCCCTACGCCCGCTCATATGTAGTGTTGCTGTGTGCTGTTCTAAAGTGCATTTAAAACACAGGAGAGCATGGTTCCTGCTTCCTCTCAGAGAGCAGCACGGCTCCTCCCGAAAACCCTTAGTGTCTATATGCATTTAAAATTGAGGGTAGGGAACCAGCGCCAGAGGTGGGTTGGAATACACCGACCATCCTCTGGATGCTGTAAAACGTGCCCACCCCCAACGCCCTATATGTATGTGTTATGTGAGAGTGTGAGTAATGTAGGTGTCTAGGTTGCAGAATAAAATTGAGGCATAGGCGGCCAGAAGGGGACAGAGGTGGAGTGCCTCCCCTGCACCCTGGTGACATAACTGCACCCCAAGCCCTGCGTGTGTGGGTGGGTGTGGTAGAGCGGGAATAGGGAGGCAGCTGAGGATGGGGAGGGAAGAAAGGGGTCAGGTTTAAAAGAGAGACACCACCCGCCTGTTCTTCGCTCAGACATCGTTCTCTTCATGTCAGGAGCTCCAAATCCCTGCCGACGTCAGTCTCCGCCTGCTTCAGTGACTGTGAGTGTTATCTCTCTGAACTCATTTCCTCATCCCGGCTTCGTTCGCTCTTCGCCTGTAACGTCGGTTCCAAAGCCGTGTTTTGTGCACCAATTGTTACTAGAGTAACTGCGTGCCTGTCCCAACCCATCGCTAGCCTTCGCTGCCTTTGGGTCTAGCCAGCACGCCACACGGGCACGCCGAATTACTGTGTTTAATTCACGCATTTCCCCCAATCGTGACACTCAGTGATCACTGCTGCCATAGTGTAGAGTGTAGTGTATGTGTATATACAGGGTGGGTCATTTATATGGATACACCGTAATAACATGGGAATGGTTGGTGATATTAAAGTCCTGGTTGTGGCACATTAGTATATATGAGGGGGCAAACTCCTCAAGATGGGTGGTGACCATGGTGGCCATTTAGAAGTCGGCCTTCTTGGATACAACTTTTGTTTTTTCAATAGGAAGAGGGCCATGCGACACATCAAACTTATTGGTAATGTCACAAGAAAAACAATGGTGCGCTTGGTTTCAACGTAACTATTCTTTCATGAGTTATTTACAAGTTTCTGACCACTTATAAAATGTGTTCAATGGGCTGCCCATTGTGTTGGATTGTCAGTGCAACCCTCTTCTCCCACTCTTCACACACTGATAACAACACCGCAGGAGAAATGCCAGCGCAGGCATCCAGTATCCGTAGTTTCAGGTGTTGCACATCTCGTATCTTCA
Source organism: Perissodus microlepis (assembly GCF_051167445.1). Taxonomy (NCBI): domain Eukaryota; kingdom Metazoa; phylum Chordata; class Actinopteri; order Cichliformes; family Cichlidae; genus Perissodus; species Perissodus microlepis. The sequence continues at coordinate 864,128 of NC_140471.1, read as the reverse complement.
CACCACAGACAATTGCCTTCAGATGACCCCAAAGATAAAAGTCTAAGGGGGTCAGATCGGGAGACCTTGGGGGCCATTCAACTGGCCCACGACGACCAATCCACTTTCCAGGTAACTGTTCATCTAGGAATGCTCGGACCTGGCACCCATAATGTGGTGGTGCACCATCTTGCTGGAAAAACTCAGGGAACGTGCCAGCTTCAATGCACAAAGAGGGAAACACATCATCATGTAGCAAGTTCAAATATCCAGTGGCCTTGAGGTTTCCATTGATGAAGAATGGACCCACTATCGTTGTACCCCATATACCACACCAAACCATCACTTTTGTTGTTCCAGCAGTCTTGGAGGTGATCCATCCAATGTGGGTTAGTGTCAGACCAATTTTTTGTTTGTTAACTTCACCATTCACATAAAAGTTTGCCTCATCACTGAACAAAATCTTCTGCGTGAACTGAGGGTCCTGTTCCAATTTTTGTTTTGCCCATTCTGCAAATTCTGTGCGCTGATCTGGGTCATCCTCGTTGAGATGCTGCAGTAGCTGAAGTTTGTAAGGGTGCCATTTGTGAGTAGCTAATATCCGCCGAAGGGATGTTCGACTAATGCCACTCTCCAGTGACATGCGGCAAGTGCTACGCTGTGGGCTTTCTTGCGTCCACATTTTGGCAAATCCAACACTGAACCAGTTTCACGAAACTTAGCAAGCAGTTTGCTAACTGTAGCATGGGAGATGGGTGGTCTCGTAGGGTGTCTTGCATTGAAATCTGCTGCAATGATCCGGTTACTGCGTTCACCAGATATCAACACAATTTCGATCCGCTCCTCACGTGTTAACCTCTTCGACATGTCAATGGCTGTGAACAAAGAGAAACTTGTAAATAACTCATGAAAGAATAAAGTTTCGTTGAAACCAAGCGCACCATTGTTTTTCTTGTGACATTACCAATAAGTTTGATGTGTCACATGGCCCTCTTCCTATTGAAAAAACAAAAGTTCTATCCAAAATGGCCGACTTCTAAATGGCCACCATGGTCACCACCCATCTTGAGGAGTTTGCCCCCTCACATGTACTAATGTGCCACAAACAGGACTTTAATATCACCAACCATTCCCATTTTATTACGGTGTATCCATATAAATGGCCCACCCTGTACATTAGGGATTGACCAATCCAATATTACGTATTGGTATCGGCCTGATACTGATCTAAAATACTGGATCGGATATTGGAGAGAAATTTTAAAAAATGCAATCCGATCTATTAAATATCACAAAGCACCTCAAAAATCTTGCGACATGGCATAACTCAGCTCATAACCTTAGCATGTCGGAGCAGTGAGCGTGTAAGACCTCTCAAAGTCTGGTAGAGCATTTGGAGCCTCGCTACCAAACCGACATTTCATCTCCGAGAAAGTTATCCCAGAGAGAAGTAAAGAAAGTGTGTAAGTTCATCTGTGAATGTTAGTAAAGCATTCCCACGTTAAGCTTAAAAACCGAAATATGGAGTGACTGCCTCTTCTCTCTTCCTCCCTCTCCTTTTGCTACTTCAATCATGAAACTGATTAATGATCAGTTTTCTGTCGCGACTCCCGTTTGTTTGTTTTTGGCTCACTTTGCACCAGAAAGAGGAAACCAGCGGCTAAACAACAGCAGCATGTTTAAGCTTGATAAGCTGTTGTTAGAATTTATTTAATATTACTTTTATTATCGATCAAACAACTTAAACATAAACAATTACAAAGAAGGAACAATACAGTATCCACATCTGAACCAAAGAGTAAAACAGTGAAATGTGATTTATTAAATATTAGGTCTCTCTCCTCCACGTCTCTGTTAGTACATGACTTAATAATTGATCAACAAATCGATTTACTCTGCCTTTCAGAAACCTGGTTGCAGCAGGATGATTATGTTAGTTTAAATGAATCAACACCCCCGAGTCATTCTAACTACCAGAAATCTCGAAGCACAGGCCGAGGGGGCGGTGTGGCAGCAATTTTTCACACCAGCCTATTAATTAATGAAAGACCAAGACAGACTTTTAATTCATTTGAAAGCCTGATGCTTAACATTGTCCACCCCAGCTGTGAAACTCAGAAACCAGTCTTACTTGTTATCATCTATCGTCCACCTGGGCCTTACACAGAGTTTCTCTCTGATTTCTCAGACTTTATATCTAACTTAGTTCTGAGCTCAGATAAAATAATTATTGTGGGTGATTTTAACATCCATGTAGATGCTAAAAATGACAGCCTCAACATGGCATTTAATCTGTTATTAGACTCAATTGGCTTCTCTCAAAATGTAAAAGAACCCACCCACCACTTTAATCACACTCTAGATCTTGTTTTAACATATGGCATAGAAACTGAGCATTTAACAGTGTTTCCTGAAAACCCTCTCCTGTCTGATCATTTCCTGATAACATTTACATTTACAATAATTGATTACACAGCAGTGGAGAGTAGACTTCATCACAGTAGATGTTCTTTCTGAAAGTGCTGTAACTAAGTTTAAGAATATAATCCACCCACTGTTATCATCTTCAATGCCCTGTACCAACACAGAGCAGAGCAGCTATCTGAACGCTACCCCAACAGAGGTCGATTATCTTGTTAATAATTTCACCTCCTCACTACGTACGACTCTGGATACTGTAGCTCCAGTGAAAACTAAGGTCTCTAATCAGAAGTACCTGACTCCGTGGTTTAATTCTCAAACACGTACCCTAAAGCAGATGACTCGTAAGCTGGAGAGGAAATGGCGTGTCACAAATTTAGAGGATCATCATTTAGCCTGGAGAAATAGTTTGTTGCTTTATAAGAAAGCCCTCCACAAAGCCAGAACATCTTACTATTCATCACTGATTGAAGAAAATAAGAACAACCCCAGGTTTCTCTTCAGCACTGTAGCCAGGCTGACAAAGAGTCAGAGCTCTGTTGAGCCAACCATCCCTTTAACGTTAACTAGTAATGACTTCATGAACTTCTTCACAAATAAAATTTTTATCATTAGAGAAAAAATTACCAATAATCATCCCACAGATGTAATATTATCTACAGCTACTCTTAGTACCATTGATGTTAAGTTAGACTCTTTTTCTCCAATTGATCTTTCTGAGTTAACTTCATTAATTACTTCCTCCAAACCATCAACGTGTCTTTTAGACCCCATTCCTACAAAACTGCTCAAAGAAGTCCTGCCATTAATTAATTTTTCGATCTTAAATATGATCAACCTATCTCTAATAATCGGCTATGTACCACAGGCCTTCAAGCTGGCTGTGGTTAAACCTTTACTCAAAAAGCATCTCTAGACCCAGCAGTCTTAGCTAATTATAGGCCAATCTCCAACCTTCCTTTATATCAAACATCCTTGAAAGAGTAGTTGTCAAACAGCTAACTGATCATCTGCAGAGGAATGGCTTATTTGAAGAGTTTCAGTCAGGTTTCAGAGCTCATCACAGCACAGAAACAGCTTTAGTGAAGGTTACAAATGATCTTCTTATGGCCTCTGACAGTGGACTCATCTCTGTGCTTGTCCTGCTAGACCTCAGTGCAGCGTTCGATACTGTCGACCATAATATCCTATTAGAGCGATTAGAACATGCTGTAAGCTTGATAAGCTGTTGTTAGAATTTATTTAATATTACTTTTATTATCGATCGTAGCTCAACAGTTGGCAGTTCATCTTGTAATCGGAAGGTTGCCGGTTTGATCCCCAGCTCCGACAGTCTCGGTCGTTGTGTCCTTGGCCAAGACACTTCACCCTTTGCCTACCGGTGGTGGTCAGAGGGCCCGGTGGCGCCAGTGTCCGGCAGCCTCGCCTCTGTCAGTGCGCCCCAGGGCAGCTGTGGCTACAGTGTAGCTTGCCATCACCAGTGTGTGAATGGGTGGATGACTGAATATAGTGTAAAGCGCCTTGGGGTCCATAGGGACTAAATAAAGCGCTATATAAATACAGGCCACTTACCATTCTACACCAGGATCCTTTTCTACGTAGGTGATGGTTGGTAACTGTTCAGGGTGGGTCTAGCAAAGTTTTGCCAGGGGGGCAGGTAGGGCATTAACAGGGAAAAGGGGTGTACAATGAAATACTTTTTCTTTCTTATTCTCATTTAAAATGTCTAGCTTTTAATAAATAATTATAAGAATCTAAATCTATACGAAAATGTATAGAAGTCCATTACCCAATCTCAGGTGGTGGTGATGATATCTCCCCCCTGACCTGTTGTCCTGGCTCCCCCTTGCTGTAGCCGATTTTGGCAACTGCCCACATAGCAAAATTGGTATGGTCCGGATCTGGCCCACACAATGGGCTTACACATGCCCCACTTACCGCAAAGAATGACGGCCCTTTGGTGGCCCAGATCTGGTTTGCCAAAGGTGGCCCACACATGGGCTAGCACAAGACCAGTACAGACACACTGGTGGTCCTTTACTGGCCAATGTGTAGATTACCTCTGGCAAACCTGGCCTCTGCCCCAGCTCCTGGTGAACAAATCTTTTATTCTGAAGGAGTTATTCACCTCTTGGAACCTGGACTTCATGTGTGTCACTGAGACTTCAGTTCAGTTCAGTTCATTTTTATTTCAAACATATACATTCACCAACAACTTGGCTTAAGACTGGTGTGTCCAGTATTTTATCTGAACTTTTACCAGCGGGTTGTTCCTATTTTAACACACCAAGGACATCAAGGAGAGGAGAAGGTACGGCGGTCATTTTTAAAAAGGATTTTAAATGTAAACAGTGTTTTTTTACAGCCCTCATTTCCAACTTTGAGCTCACGTGTTTTGAAGCCAATCGCTCTAACTCTGTGCACTTTGCTGTTATTTATCGTCCTCCTAATATATAATAAGAATTTCATAAATGACTTCTCAGAATTTCTAGCTGGGATTCTGCCCAACTAAGGTCAAGTTCTCATTGTGGGAGATTTTAATATCCATGTTTGCGGTCCGGACAAACCACTGGTGAAGGAGTTTTTAAGCCTCATTGACTCTTTTATTCTGGTCCAGTCCATACATGGTCCCACACATGAACACGGACACACACTAGTGGCGCTGTCACTTGGTGTTCGCTCGCTTCCTGTTCCTGCTCAAACACAGTGGTGTTCCTGAGTAGCTTATCTGCTTAGCAATTTAATTAAAAACTTTTAAATACATTCTTTTTTCATAGTATAATCTTCACGTGCTTCATCCGAAGCACACTTATTGTGTACTCACTACCTAATTTATAGCCAAAGTATTCACTCACTGTCTCTGTACTGTTTCGCTAGCTTAGCTTAGCTTAGCTCGTAGCCAACTCGTTAGCACCATGACTACTTCACCTGTCCCTCCTGCACTTTCTTGCTCATTGTGTCAGATGTTTAGTTACTCCTCGGCCTCCTTTAGCAGTAATGATATCTGTAACAAATGTAGCATATTTGCAACTCGGGAGGCCAGGATTACTGAATTGGAGACTCGGCTTCCCACCCTTCACCCGTAGCTAGCCAGGCCCCTGTAGCTGGTGCAGCCGAAGATAGCGTAGGCCCCGCTAGCTATTCCCCGGCAGACCCCAAGCAGCTGGGGAAAGAGGGCGGCTGGGTGATGGTGAGGAGGAAGCACAGTCCTAAACAAAAGCCCCAGGTACACCACCAACCCGTTTATGTGTCTAACTGTTTTTATTAGGTATTACAGGTACTGCGCTGCAGTGGTTTGTATCATATCTATCTAATAGACTCCAATTTGTACATGTAAATGGAGAGTCCTCTTCACACACTGAGGTTAATTATGGAGTTCCACAGGGTTCAGTGCTAGGACCAATTCTGTTTACAATATACATGCTTCCCCTAGGCAGCATCATTAGAAGACATAGCATACATTTTCACTGCTATGCAGATGACTCCAAGCTTTATCTATCTATGAAGCCAGATAACACACACCAATTAGTTAAACTGCAGGAATGTCTTAAAGACATAAAGACCTGGATGGCCGCTAACTGCTTCTTAATTCAGATAAAACTGAGGTTATTGTACTCGGCCCTGAAAATCTTAGAAATATGGTATCTAAGCAGATTCTTACTCTGGATGGCATTACCTTGGCCTCCAGTAACCCTGTGAGGAACCTTGGAGTCATTTTTGACCAGGACATGTCCTTCAACGCACATATTAAACAAATATGTAAGACTGCTTTCTTCCATTTGCGCAACATCTCTAAAATTAGAAATATCCTGTCTCAGAGTGACGCTGAAAAACTAGTTCATGCATTTATTACTTCCAGGCTGGACTACTGCAATTCATTATTATCAGGATGTCCAAAAAACTCGCTGAAAAGCCTTCAGCTAATCCAAAATGCTGCAGCAAGAGTACTGACAGGGACTAGAAAGAGAGAGCATATTTCTCCTGTTTTGGCTTCCCTTCATTGGCTTCCTGTTAAATCCAGAATTGAATTCAAAATCCTGCTCCTCACATACAAGGTCTTAAATAATCAGGCCCCATCTTATCTTAATGACCTTGTAGTACCATATCACCCTATTAGAGCACTTCGCTCTCGCTCTGCAGAACTACTTGTTGTTCCTAGAGTATTTAAAAGTAGAATGGGAGGGAGAGCCTTCAGTTTTCAGGCCCCTCTTATGTGGATCCAGCTTCCAGTTTGGATTCGGGAGACAGACACTATCTCTACTTTTAAGATTAGACTTAAAACTTTCCTTTTTGCTAAAGCATATAGTTAGGGCTGGACCAGGTGACCCTGAATCCTCCCTTAGTTACTCTGCAATAGACGTAGGCTGCCGGGGATTCCCATGATGCATTGCGTTTTTCCTTTCCAGTCACCTTTCTCACTCACTATGTGTTAATAGACCTCTCTGCATTGAATCATATCTGTTATTAATCTCTGTCTCTCTTCCACAGCATGTCTTTATCCTGTCTTCCTTCTCTCACCCCAACCGGTCGCAGCAGATGGCCGCCCCTCCCTGAGCCTGGTTCTGCTGGAGGTTTCTTCCTGTTAAAAGGGAGTTTTTCCTTCCCACTGTCGCCAAAGTGCTTGCTCATAGGGGGTCACATGATTGTTGGGTTTTTGTCTGTATCTATGAAGTGCCTTGAGGCGAATTTTCTTTGTGATTTGGCGCTATATAAATAAAATTTCATTGAATTGAATTGAGCAAGACCTGGTTTTATCACGCAGTCTACCTGTGTCTGACATGGAAGTGTCTGACACTGCTTTTTCTGACCTTATGACCGTATTATTTGATTATGTGTTTTCGCGCACTACAGTTCAAACCAGCGCTGCTGTTCAACGCTGTCGGATTATTAACCCTTCCACTGCTTCTTTTAGCCAGCTGTCTGTCCCCTCTGATCTCACTCCGTTGGACACAGAGAACCCAAGCTCCTGGTTTCAATCCACTTGCATAACTATTCTGGCCTCTGTGGCACCATTAAAAACCAGGAAGCCTTGGTTTAATGACGCTACTCGGGCTGTGAGGAGGGGGTGTCGTAGAGCTGAACGCAGATGGAAGAGGGACAAGTTGAAGGTGTCTCTTGAAATCCTAAAGGACCGCTGGCGCCTCTATCAGGATACGGTCAAAGAGGCAAAAAGAATATACTTCTCTAAGATCATTTCATCCAACAGTCACAATCCACATGTGTTATTTAACTCTATTGACATTTAAGACTATTGACTTAGTCTTAAATGCTCCACAAAGCGGCTGTTTGGAGGCCTCTCATAAACTGTCTAATGATTTTTATGTGATTTTTCATTAAGAAAGTTGCAGCCACGCAGGCTCTCATTTCTTCTCCTGAGTCTGACTCCTCTGTTTTAATCCCTTGCTCTGCTGTTTTTAACCAGTTCGAGCCTGTGACTCTTTTTTAGGGGATGTGGTTGACCACCTGAGGCCCTCTGGTTCTCCAAATAATCCTGTCCTACTATGACTTTTTAAGGAGATGTTTCCTAGCATAGAAACAGCAGTTTTAAACAGCAGCTTTAAACAGCAGGTTAACATCTGGTGTAGTCCCTGCTAATTTCAAGCATGCAGTAGTACAACCCCTGTTTAAGAAACCTGCCATGGACCACACTATGTTGGCTAACTACAGGCCTATCTCCAAGTTGTATTTTATGTCTAAAATCTTAGAGAAAATCCTAAGATTTTAGACATAAAACGTGTGATTCTGGCAATTATGTTGTTCTTGTCCTCCTTGACCTAAAGGCTTCCTTTGACACTGTAGACCACAATATTTTACTGTCTTGCTTACACCATTTTGCAGGTACTCGTGGTACTGCTTTGAATTGTTTTAGGTCTTATCTTTCTGAAAAAACTTTTAGGGTTAACTTTTGAAGGCACAAGTCCTTTTCTGCTGCTCTTCAGTTTGGGGTCCCGCAGGGCTCAATTTTAGGGTCTGCTTTTTTTTAAAGAAATTATATTTACATCCCCTGGGAACTATCCTCAGAAGGCATGGCATATCCTTCCACTATTAGGCTGATGACTGTCAGATTTATCTGCCCCTGAAGCAGAAAGATGCCTTCTCTGTTAAACCACGTTTAGCATGTCTAGAAGACATTAAATCTTGGATGTCCCTAAACTTCTTAAGATGTATTTCAAGCAAAGCTGAAGTGATTGTGTTTGGTCCTAGCAGACCTTGTGATCGATCCGCTATTGACTTGGGACCCCTGGCATTTTAAACCTGTTGTTACTAACGTGGGTTTTAAGATGGACAGTGATTTTAAGTTGGACACTCAAATTAGTGCTACAGTCAAGTCCATTTTTCATCACCTAAGGCGATTGGCAAAGGTAAGACCTATTTTATCCGGGCCGCAATTTGAAACAGTAATCCATGCTTTTATTTCATCTTGTTTAGATTACCTTAATGCATTGTATTTTTGAGTTAGTCAGTGTCTTCTCTCTCATCTGCAGCTGGTACAAAATTCTGCTGCATGACTTTTAACCAGAACTCGTAAAAGAGAACACATAACTCCCATCCTCGCTTCACTCCAGCCTGTATATTTTAGAATTCATTTTAAAATTCTAATGTTCGTTTTTTTAATGTTTAAAAAGTCTTGCCCCACCTTACCTCTCTGAGCTTTTTCATCCTTACTCACCCCACAGGTTTCTCAGGTCAACTGACAAGCTGCTCCTGGAGGTGCCCAGGTCCAAGAGAGAGCTCACAGGGGACAGGGCCTTCTCTATTGCTGCTCCTAATCTTTGGAACAATCTGCCCCAGCACATTAGAGAGGCCCCTTCACTGTCCACTTTTAAAACGCGTCTTAAAACCCATTTTTACTCCTTGGCATATGACACTGTATGACCCTGATTTTATTGACTATTGTTTTTAATGTATTGTGTTTATTTTATTGTTTTTAATTATAATGATCATTTTATATTTTTTTATTTCGTGCTATTTGTGCTAATTTTATTTTTTTATTTATTTATGGTAAATCATTTTTTTTAACTTATTCATGTATAATTTTTGGCATGCCAAGTGTACAACACTTTGTGTCCAGCTGTGTTGATCTGAAAGTGATATATAAATAAATTGCTTGCTTGCATCACTCCTCCCAGGGAATGGGCCGCCAAAGCTAGATCTCCAGAGATTTCTGTCCTTGGCCATTCTTTCTAGATCGGTCCAGGTGTAGCCCATCATTTTTGCTTCTGCCTGGAGGTCTCGTTACCAGGTGTTTCTTGGGGACCTCTTTTTCGCTTGCCTTGGGGGCTCCACCTGAGAGCCTGACTGGTGATGTTGGTTGGCAGTTTGCGTAAAGCATGCCGACTCAGTGCCATCTCTTCCTGATTTCTTCATCTACTGGGAGTTTGATGAAACTGATAGTGTCTGGCCAGCAAATGTGGAGTATCCTTCTGAGACAGCTGTTGAGTAATGTCTGGATTTTTCTATTTAAGGTTTGTAACAGAAGTACTGACTTCACATTGAAGTCGAACAGTAGGATCTTGGTAGTCAGGATCAGCTCTTTGGATGCCCAAATGTTCTGGAGCTGGATGAAGAAGACTTGCTTTGCCAATCTTTGCCTTGACATCTGCTTCGGTTTCACCTGGTCGATGATGCTGCCTAGGTAGGTAAAGGAGTGTACTTCCTGCAGAGGACTTCCACTAAGGATGATGGGTTGTTGATCTTAAGGACTTCCATCTTCTCCTTGTTTATGTACTTGAGAATACATCAGACAGTAAGCAAGGATTTGTTTCAAGGTATGTCCAATCCAAGTCACTAATTCTTTCATTTTTTATGATCCCAATCCACAGTCCTTCCAAGTTATCGAATATAAATGGGCTAATTCTTCCATGATTTTTATCCCAGTCACTAGACATTCCTGTTATATACATGTATCATAAATGCTTTCAATGTTGAATTAGGAGTCAGTGTTGTTACCTTTTAGCAGAAGATGGAGAAGGGGTATTTATTTGAAGGTTGGTCCAATCAGAATTCCATTAATCCAAATTACTAACTCTTTTTCTTTATTCATCATATTACCTAAATCTTCCAGTTATAGAATATAAATGACTAATGATTTCATTTTTTCATCCCAATGCCTTGATCTTTCAATATAGAGTACAATGCATTAATGTTATCATTAAGTTGACAGAACACGGGCAGCATGAAGTCGAAGCTGTGGCATTACACCAGGGGGCAGTAGACGGTAAAAGTCCTCAATTGCAGCATCCTGGAACTTTGCTTTCAGGCCGCTGTCGCTTTGAAGCTCGATTAACTCCAGCTGAAGGTGATGGGGGGCTTTGTTGACATCATGAGGATGGTAAAGGACTGGTAAAGATTGCAAAGCCCGAGTGTTGTGCTCTGAAGTCTGAGAAGCGTCGATCAAACGCATTCATTAACCCGCTGAGTTTTGTAGCCAAACGAGCACATGAAAAAACACCTGGAAAGGAGAGATCCTCTGACAAACAGAAAAGTGGACAAGAGTGCCCTGTTCCACTTGGCACTTCCATAGGTCCAGTTTACGCTGGAAACATGATCATATTGGAAATCTGTGTGATGACTTGTTTGCATCCCTGCAGCTTCTGATTCAGTTGGGAGAGATGCTATTCTTGATGGATAATGCAGTGATACATTATCAGTGGTGTGTGACAGTTACTTTTCTGCATTTTCTCCTTGTCCAACCAGTCTTGCTTTTCCCCCACACATAACCGGTGTGCCATCTGTAGTTAACGACACCAACTTTTCCCAGGGGAATCCAGTTCTACTTATGGATTTCTCCACCGCATTATAAATATCCCATCCCGTTGTAATCCCATACATGGCGGCTGCATCCAAGAGGTCTTCGGTGACAGAGAGGTCCGGCTTAATGCCTCTAATAAAAATGGATAGCTGCGCCGTATCTGTGTTGTCTGTGCTTTCATGAACAGCTAATGAGAAAGCTGTGTAACTGCAAGACTCTTCAGTTAGCCGTGTTGAAAAGTTCCCTGCTATCTCCGTGACTTGGTCCGCGATGGTGTTTCTTGACAAACTGACATTTTGAAAAGTCTGTATCTGGTTGGGGCACACCATCTCACACACCTCCAGCACGCACTTCAAAAAGAAAAACACACTCTGAAAAACACTTTGAAGCGTGGGCGATTTCTTCAGTCACAATAAAGCTAGCTCTCACTGCCGCATCATTTTTGGCTTTGGCTTTTGTGAACACATTCTGCTGCCATCGCAGTTTGTCTTTTAATTCTTTGACTATTTGTCGTTTTTGTTGAAGGCTAACTTTGGCATACTTGGCTCTGTGTTTGGTGTCAAAATGCCAACGTATATTGTACTCTTTGACTACCGACACTGCCTCATGACACAAAAGACCGTTTTTTCTCCTTGAAGCATAAACGTGTATTCACCTTCCCATCTTTCTTGAAACAGCCTTCTGTCTTCATCAATCTTTCTCTTCCTGGACATTTTGGGATCATTTGTGGATAGCTTTTTTCACTTGCGACATTAGGGTTAGGGTTATGGATATGGATAAACTGCAACCTAGTGGCGGAATGCTGTCACTGCACTCGTAACAAAATCGACATATTGACATATAGACCTATTATAAGACACATTAACCACTTGACTGGCAGACGGGGGTGTTGGTCCCCATCTTTAAGAAGGGGGACCGGAGGGTGTGTTCCAAGATACAGGAGGAACAATGCGGTTTTCGTCCTGGTCGTGGAACACTGGACCAGCTCTTCATCCTCTCAAGGATACTTGAGGGCGCATGGGAGTTTGTCCAACCAGTCTACATGTGTTTTGTGGACTTGGAGACAGCATTCGACCGTGTCCCTCGGGGCGTCCTGTGGGAGTTGCTGCGGGAGTATGGGGTGTCTGGCCCATTTCTACGGGCCATTCGATCCCTATACAACCGTTGCAAGAGCTTGGTTCGCGTAGCATAACAATAAGTCGGACTTGTTCCTGGTGGATGACGGGCTCCGCCAGGGCTGCCCTTTGTCACCAATTCTGTTCATAATTTTTATGGACAGGATTTCTAGGCGCAGCCAAGTGGCGGAGGGCTTTCACTTTGGTGGTCTCAGAATCTCATCTCTGTCTTCAAGTAACTTAAAGAAGTCCAGACGCTTTTCTTTGCAAGCTCCTTTGACTACGATGACCTGGATGACTGAGAACCTTCACAGACAACCTCATCTCTGCTTTTCGCAGATGATGTGGTTCTGTTGGCTTCATCAGGTGTTGGCCTCCAGCTCGTACTGGAATGGTTCGCAGCCGAGTGTGAAGCAGCGGGAATAAGGATCAGCACTTCCAAATCTGAGGCCATGGTTCTCAGCTGGAAAAGGGTGGAGTTCCCCTTCCCGGGTCGGGGATGAGTGGAGGAGTTCAAATATCTTGGGGTCTTGTTTGCGGGTGATAAGAGAAGGGAGCCGGAGATTGACAGGCAGATTGATGTCGTGGCCGCACTGATGCGAACGCTGCATGAGACCATCGTGGTGAAGAGGGAGCTGAGTGTAAAAGCGAACCTCTCAATTTACCGGTCGATCTACGTCCCTACCCTCACCTATGGCCACGAGCTGTGGGTAATGACCGAAAGAACGAGATCGCGGATACAAGTGGCGGAAATGAGCTTCCTCCAAAGGGTGGCTGGCCTCTTCCTTAGAGATAGGGTGAGGAGTTCAGCCATCTTTCGATACATCGAAAGGAGCCAGCTGAGGTGGTTCGGGCATCTGACAAGGATGCCTCCTGGGTGAGGAGTTCTGGGCATGTCCCACTGGGAGGAGGCCCCGGGGCAGACCCAGGACACGCTGGAGAGATTATAAAGTGGAAGAAGATGGATGGATGGATGGAATGGATACCAGAGTCCAATTCCTAATTCTTCTGGGTTTTTTTTTTTATCCCAATCCATGGAGAGCTTCCAATTTTATAATACAAATCAAAAATTCTTTCAATGTTTCCACTCTAATCCCTAGAGATTCCACTTATTGAAAATAAATTATTAATCCTTCCAAGATACTAATGATTATTTCCTCTGTACGCAGCTTATCTTTGGAAACCGGGGTCTTATTTTCTTTCTGTTGTTCTTCCTGTAAAAATGTCAGGTATGTGCCAGTGTGTTAGATCTACATCTGTTTGATTAATACAGCTGCAAAGTGTTGCTCACGATGAATCACCCTTTGGTCAACTTAAGAGCCTACAAGATGAATATCCTACAGAAGAACCTTGCAGGAAAAAGCTGTTTGTCTTTGTTATACAGAGATATATTCAATAATATATCAAATTTATTTGAGTAATTTATGTGCATTTTCTTACCACTAACTGAACTTTTAGGTGCACATTGGAAATTAATTGATTCATGGACTTGGTGTATGATTAATGTTTTTGTGGATCAGCTTATTGAGTGAGTTGGCATCTGCAACCCTCAACCTGCTGCCCCAGCATGCAACAGTGAAGAGGATGGCACTGGCCACAACAGACTCATAGAAAATCCTCAGCCATCTCAGAAAATAGATATGACTTAGCCCCTCGATACTGCAGAGGTGTTTGTAACCCAATCCAATTTATTTTCAATTTTCAATGTGTACTTATATTTACAGTGGTCCACTATTTCTGCATCGACCTTGAAATGAAATAGAGATCACAGGTATCTGCTGATGACTCTGCTCAGACCACATGACAAAAGGAGTCCAGTATGGCATACATCACCCTCAATAATGCATCCAACCACGCCACCCCGCAAAGATTGACGGCCCTTTGGTGGCCAAGATCTGGTTTGCCAGAGGTGGCCCACACATGGGCCAGCACAAGACCAGTTGCAGACACACTGGTGGTCCTGTATTGGTCCATGTGTCATGATCCTGGGTCTTTTGACCCAGCGTTTTAAGTTAGAGTTTATTTTGTTCATTAGGTTATCTAAGTTCATTTGTTTATTAGATTCCCCTTGTGTTTCCAACCCCTGTTAAGTCTCCCTTGTCTTTCATGTGCTTCATGTCTGTGTTTCTTATGTTGTCATATTTGCGTTTCATTATGTTTCCCATTTTATTTTGAAAGAGGTCCTGTGTTCCTGCATTTTGTTTTACTCTTCCCCTGTGGCGTTGTTATGTTCATGTTGTGTCTACTGTGCCTTTCTGTTCCATGTTTCAGGTCCCTATGTTCTGTCTCCCCAGTCTGTTAAGTTTACATGTCTTGAGTTCCGTCAGTGTGTTTCCTGTTTTACTTTCACAGTCTGTCCTATGTTAATGTTTCTAGTTTTGCTTCCCTTGTCTCGTCCTGCCTAATTACTCCCAGCTGTGCTCTCCTCCTGTGGCTCATTCCCCCTCGTTATCCCTCAGTGTATTTAAGCCCCATGTTTCTCTTTGTCAGTGTTGCGTGCTCCCTCATAGCTGTGTGATTTTTCCCTGTGGCTCCTTGTGCTTTAGTCTTCCCAGTTTAGTTTTGTATTGTTTTTCGTGTCCCATTCCACGCCAGCAATAAAGCTGTGTTTTTTGAGTTTACTTTTTGTCTCTGCGAGTTTGCGTTTGGGTCCTACTCTTGCCTGCACACAGCCGTATTGTGACACCATGCGTGGGCCACTTATGGCAAACCTGGTCTGGGGCACCAAAGGGCTGTCATTCTTTGCGGTATGTGGGCCATGTGTAAGTTTTGTGCAACCACGGGCCAGGTACAGACACACTGCTGGCCCAGAACAGTTTCAGCTCTGACCCCAGATGTCAGTCTAATGTGTACCTTAATCAAGCCATGTAGTAACAACATACACACTCACACTTTTGATATGCTGACTGGAGGAGCCAGGAATCGAACCACTATCGACCTGCTTTACCCCCTGAGCTACAGACACCCGGTGGCAATCATGAGTAAACCCTCACTAGGTTTTGGATAAAGTGTATACTCACAAACCTGCATTTGAAATGTTATCTACCATAGCAGTATAGCATTGCAACATGGCAGTTGGGTCTTCTAACTAAAATAGGAAAATAGAAACATAAATAGTGCCATCATTGCCAGACTTGGCCCACATCTGGCTGACATACTCCCTGCCACGACACCAGTCAGTCAGAAGTGCCAGCTTGATGCCGGATCCGGGCCAGACCTGTTTTTTATGAGCCTGGGCCCCATAAACCAAGCCACAATCAGGTCAGATGTGGCATGACATCAGATAAACAGTGCCATCGACGCTAGCCCTGACCCTATCTGGATGACATGCCACTTACCATGCTAGAAGTCAGCCAGCAGTGCCAGCTTGACACCAGATCTGGGCCACCCTGTCTGCTATGTGTGTGGTCACCTTCAATGCTTACAGCTGACCTTCTTGACAGACTCTTTACCATCCACCTTTCTCCAGCTGGGAGCAATAAAGGGCATGCTGAAGCAGTTGTCATTAGTTTCTAGAGAGACTACCTAAGAGATGCAGATGGTAAATGTAACAATTTAAGTATTGTGTGTTCAATTTATAAAGCAGTGCATCTTTTCATTGAATGAGTTACAAGTAAAAATGCTTGCTGTGTTTGTTGTTTTTAATGCCATTTTTGACAGTATTGCTTTTCCTTTAAATCAAGAGGAAACGCAGAACCTGGGGACAATTCTTGCCTTCGCCACTGGAGCCAACACTGTTCCATTCCATAGAATTTCTTCACCAAGAGCCTGATGCACAAACCATGTCTAAACTACCCATTGCAAACATGTGCATCAATTGTTTAAAGTTACCAATTTATACCTCTTGCAAAGACTTTCATGAGAATGTGAACTTGAATTAGGTAATACACATGGTTTTGGAATAGCTTAATTCCTGCTCAGGTTAGTATGCTAATCTGAGTTTTGCACTCAGTTAAATAAATGAGTGTCAATGATTAAGTAATTCAAAGGGGTTTTTTTTGAATATCATTGCATTTTTTTCCCCATGAAATCAAACAAAAAATGTTCCACCTAAAACACCAACTAACACACTTTGAGACCAAACTGAATTTACTGTAAGTTGCCATACTTCATATTTCACCCACCTATTTTGTGATTGGAGGCTCAATTGTTGCATTGACCTTTTAATAAATGTTCATTTCCTTCAAGTCTTTTTGCTCGTCAGGGTACCTTTCTACAAGTATACAATAGTCAGTGTTGGGAAGGTTACTTTTAAAATGTATTCCATTACAGAACACAGAATACATGCCCTAAAATGTATTCTGTAACGTATTCTGTTACGTTACTCAATGAGAGTAACGTATTCTGAATACTTTGGATTACTTAACATATTATCATGCTTTTTACAACTACATGAATGTGATTTATTACTATTACTGAAGGTCCGCGGCTCCGAACCGTAGTAAAGGGACCTCTGACTAATACGGTTCCGTGTCGGGCTCGTAGCCGAAAAATTGCTTTACTTTGTTGTGTGGGTCAACTCTGCTTGCGAGAGACAGAGAGAGGTGTTGAAAGGTTGCTCCAACGGAACTTATTGTTTCGGAGGAAAACACGAACAAAGCGTACAGTTGAGTTTTAATAGCTTACTTACAACTGGGCTCGTCAGGCACTCTTCTTGGCTGCAGTGGTTATTATTATATTTACATGCTTCCAGCTCCCGTTTTTGCTCGATGACAACTCATACTTTTCGACTCTCCTTTTTCTCCCTCCTCGCGCGCACAGACACATAACGGGTATGGCAGTCCATTCTCCCTGCAGCACGGACTACACTGCCCATGAGGCTACATTCTTTAGAGCTATACCTGTAGCATTCTGCCTATTAGCTTAGCACAACAACAAAAAGGCGCTCTCTCACCCAGGAAACACGCAGAGCGAGAGCATCACCCTGTAACCATGGCAACCGCAACACTGCCGCCTGGAACTACTGTCAAACAAAACCCAAACAGTCCTGACCCGCCACAATATGAAACAGGAAAGTACAGCCGTGTAATCCATTTATTTCAACAAAGTAACTGTATTCTAAATACCACCTTTTTAAACGGTACCTGTAACGGAATACAGTTACTCATATTTTGTATTTTAAACACGTAACGGCGGTACATGTATTCCGTTACTCCCCAACACTGACAATAGTTATAAGGACTAACAAAATTTGTTTTTTTCATTTATATATTTATTATATATATATATATACACACATTTACATATCTACACACACACACAATATATATATATATATATATACACATATACGTATACGTGTATGTGCATACGTATACATGTGCATACGTATACATATACATACACGTATACATATACACATATACATATACACGTACACATATACGTATACATATACACGTACACATATACGTATACATATACACGTATACATATACACATATACGTACACATACACGTATACGTATACATATACACATACACGTATACGCATACACATACACGTATACGTATACGTATACACATACACGTATACGCATACACATACACGTATACGTATACGTATACACATACACGTATACGTATACACATACCCGTATACGTATACTACACGTATACGTATACACATACACGTCTACGTATTCATATAGACATACAAATATATTTGTTTAGCCTCCCTGTACAGAGGATGGCTTTATCAATCCTTAGAAATGGTTCCCATCCACTAAGGGGTGAATTTCAGCTTCTTTCCTCAGGACGGAGGTTTCTGTTTCCGAGATGCAGGACAAAGCGTTATAAAAACAGCTTTGTCCCTGTTGCTGTCACTGAATTAAATAAGAACTGTTTTTGAATCAAAACATTAAAATTACTATATGCTACAGTGAGGTTTATATTTTTACTAGGTATGTGTGTTTTTGAAGGGATGCCAAATGCTGTCATTTTTCTGTAAAGCAAATTTACCTTGCCTATGGGTATAAATAAAGTTACCTTGACCTTGACCTATATGTATACACATACATATACACATATACATATACACATACATGTACACATATATGTATACACATACACGTACACACATACACGTACACATACACGTATACACATACACGTACACATATACGTATACACATATATGTATACATATTAGGGGTGCAACGACACACAAAATTCACGGTTCGGTTCGGTTTGATACTTGGTGACACGGTTCGATATTTTTTCGATACAAAAAAAAATGTTCATGCCCTTTTAATTTATCATTTATTAAAATTATAAATATATATTTGAACTCAAAAGTACAGTTTTTAAATTTAATGTTGCTGAAAAAAAAAATCTATCTGATCGAGATAGATCTTTGGAAAAGAGAGTTTATTACAGAGAAATGGCTCTTTCCAAAATAAAAGCTATACTATACGCTTCTTCTGGGCTATATTCTCAGTAGCATATTAAACATATCAGGTCCGCATAAGGAGATTCATGTGCTAACGGCTGTCTAAATGACACGGGTAAAGTTTGTAGCATGCGTGCTTGTTGTTTTTGTCTGCTTCCACTTGTCTTTGCACTAGGATGATGTCGGCGTAAATGTGCAGTCATATTCGTTGTGTTCCTACTAGTGCTGTCAGCGTTAATCACGTTAAAATGACATTAACGCCATAACGTGGCAAATCTCTGTTAACAAGTTACCGCGGATTGCCTGTGCTTGGGGCTGGACGTTAACGAGCTAACTGCGCTAACGCACTAGTTCCCACAAATTGAGCATTGCGTGGCACATCCGACATACTGTTTTACTTTTGTCCATGATGCGCTTACCATCAGGGTTATGCTTCACATGAAAACCAAGATAGTTCCAAACGCCAGATCTGAATGAGGGTGGGGGAGGTTCAATTTCGGGTAGCGTTGAGGCAGTTGCCATGTTGCAACGAGTTTAGCTTCTGTCTTGCTAGCTTGCGCTGCACTCAGTGGATCTGCACTCAACAGTGCAGCCTAGGCGGAGTAGTCGAACGCAGATCCACTGAGCGCTCAACACAGACAGCATCGTCAGAAGAAAAGTTGATAAAATAAATAAAAAATGTTGTATTGTTTGATACATATGCGTACCGAACCGAAAGCACTGTATCGAACGGTTCACATACACACACACATATATATATATATATACACACACACACACACATACAAACATTTTAATTTTAATTGATTTTAATCAATAAATCAATAATCAAAACCCACCCCTACTAGCAGGCAGGGCATACTTGGAACGCCATAACCAATTGGCTGGAAAACTATACAGAAACATCTGTGCTGAATACGGCCTGGAAGTCCCAAGGTCAAATTGGGAGACTCCCACTGGGGTCGTGGAGAATGACCGAACTAAAATCTTGTGGGACTTCCAGATGTAGACGGACAAAATGGTGATGGCTTACCAACCAGACATAGTGATGATGGAACAAAAGAAGAAGACAGCTGTGGTGATAGACGTAGCATTTCCGAATGACAGCAACATCAGGAAGAAAGAAACTTGAGAAATACAGAAGTCTCAGAGAAGAGATCGAGAAGAATGGTGGGTGAAGGTAACAGTGGTCCTAGTGGTAATCGGAGCACTAGGTGTGCTGACTCTCAAGCTAGGCGAGTGGCTCCAGCAGATCCCAGGAACATCATCTGAGATCTCTGTCCAGAAGAGCACAATCCTAGGAACAGCCAAGATACTGCGCATGGCCCTCAAGCTCCCAGGCCTCTGGTAGCAGATTTGAGCTTGTAGGATAGACCTCCCTTATGGGCGAGAGGGGAATTGTGTTTTGTTTTTGTTTTGTTTTTTTGCCAATTTCAAATGTGATTTATGCTAAAAAGAAATTCTAGGTTCAAAATTTAAACTTGTTTTATAACATAAGTAATAAATTCAAATGAGTGATACTTCGCACTAACAACATTCCCAAAGGAAGATATGCAAATTATGTTCGTTAAGTCAATTACATTATTTACATTTAAAATTCCAAACGAGTAATCCTCCATTCCAAGTTCAGATATACACTATTGGTAAGAAATCACATGATAAAAGCAGGGGGCATGATGGGTTGGAAGATCTGAATGCTAAGATCCCCGTAGGTTATATGCAGAGCTGTTAGTGTTTCAGTTGAAGATTGTGGAATTACATAGAGGTAAGTTGGGATAAAATTCACTAAGTCCTTCCAACTGTAAGATCCCAATCCCTAATCTCTTTTGTAACATTTAAATACTAAAATTCCAACTATTAAATATAAATCACTAATGTTTAAAAGATTTTAATTTCCCTGTTTCCCATTTTTGTCCTTATTTCGTTTTTTTCATTTTTTTAGGTTTCCTTTCTTAACTCCTACGTGAATGGTGACATATTGTCACAGTCAAGAAACAAGAGAGTAACAAAATGTTTTTATTTTGTTCATACTTTTATACCTTGTAGCACCACACATTAAGACCTATGTAATTGTCTGTGAGCACCCATTGAATTTATTTTAATCGTACTATCTGCGTATCATTTTGAGTGAAAAATGTTTTTAGGCTTCATCTGCCTGCTAGACAGATTATATGTGTCAAATCAAAAAGGAACATAACCCTACAGTAAATAAGTACACATACAGAAATCAGCGCATAGAGACATTGACCCTTTAAATTCTTTAACACTAACATCTTTTTCAACAGTTCTTCTTTGCTGAAGGGCTCAATCCATTTTTAGAAATTTGTTTAAAAATAACTGAAATATAAATCAATTATTCATCCATGCAAATCTCTAATTCTTCCAATTCAATTCAATTCAATTCAATTTTATTTATATAGCGCCAAATCACAACAAAAGTCGCCTCAAGGCGCTTCATAGATACAGAGAAAAACCCAACAATCATATGACCCCCTATGAGCAAGCACTTTGGCGACAGTGGGAAGGAAAAACTCCCTTTGAACAGGAAGAAACCTCCGGCAGAACCAGGCTCAGGGAGGGGCGGGGCCATCTGCTGCGACCGGTTGGGGTGAGAGAAGGAAGACAGGATAAAGACATGCTGTGGAAGAGAGACAGAGGTTAATAACAGATATGATTCAATGCAGAGAGGTCTGTTAATACATAGTGAGTGAGAAAGGTGAGTGGAAAGGAAAAACTCAATGCATCATGGGAATCCCCCGGCAGCCTACGTCTATTGCAGCATAACTAAGGGAGGATTCAGGGTCACCTGGTCCAGCCCTAACTATATGCTTTAGCAAAAAGGAAAGTTTGAAGCCTAATCTTAAAAGTAGAGATAGTGTCTGTCTCCCGAATCCAAACTGGAAGCTGGTTCCACAGAAGAGGGGCCTGAAAACAGAAGGCTCTGCCTCCCATTCTACTTTTAAATACTCTAGGAACAACAAGTAGGCCTGCAGTGTGAGAGTGAAGTGCTCTAATAGGGTGATATGGTACTACAAGGTCATTAAGATAAGATGGGGCCTGATTATTTAAGACCTTGTATGTGAGGAGCAGGATTTTGAATTCAATTCTGGATTTAACAGGAAGCCAATGAAGGGAAGCCAAAACAGGAGAAATATGCTCTCTCTTTCTAGTCCCTGTCAGGACTCTTGCTGCAGCATTTTGGATTAGCTGAAGGCTTTTCAGTGAGTTGTTTGGACATCCTGATAATAATGAATTACAGTAGTCCAGCCTGGAAGTAATAAAAGCATGAACTAGTTTTTCAGCGTCACTCTGAGACAGGATATATCCTTAAATATCATCCCCTAATTCTTCTAAATCTTGTATCCCAAGTAATAACTATTCTAAGAATTAAAAACATATCACTAAAAGTTTAAACACCACATTTCCCCATTCAAAGTAATTCTTTAATTATTTTGTAATTATATCATAAATTTAGAAGTATACATCTTAACCTTTAAGAATTTAAGATTAGACCAATAATGAATTTGTTTTGAACATACTGTCTGCAAATTGTTTTACAAGTCAAACATCGCGCTGACTGTAGCTTTTAACCCTTATTAACTTGAGCACAACTCTATAATGAGCAACAAACTGCAATATGTATAAATATGATCATGGTTACACCTGCAATGAAAGATCATATGACTATTCTGACAACTGCAAATAGAAGATTAACCTGAGGTTATAACAATCACTGTAATACAAATGTTAATATAATGTCAGTAGCTTCAATAAATGATTAACGCAATGCTTGTTATATGATTCTGATGTAATAATAATGCTGATGCTAAAATAACAGTAAAACACCCCCTTTTATCCCGTTTATAAACTTCACACATAAACGTTTATAAATGCCTCTTTTAAATTTTATTTCCCCCTGTTTTTCCCTCACTGACCACAGCAGGGGAAACTTTGTTTTGATTCAGCCATGAATCCAGCTCACCTGATTCATCACTGAGCCCCATCGCCACTGGCATCTGACAGGGTGGCGCTGCATATTCTTCCTTTAATGTCACTATTTTCAATCTGTTAATTAGAGTGCTTAAACATGAAGTAGACTACGTCCACAACAAGTCAATACAGCTGTAAATGTGGCCAATTATCAATCTATAACCAATCAATAACAAAAAATAGCTTTTATTTTATGCATGCTTTTAGTCAACCACTCACCCAGAGGATCTTCAATCCCAGAAAATTCCTTCTCCTCATTTAATGAGTCTGTCCTCCTTCCATGCCCTGGTAACTGGTCCATCCAGAGCTGTATCATCTTGAAATATACATACAACAAGCCAAACCACACCTTGGTCACACCAACCCTTTTCCGCCCTGAAGATGTCCAACACCATCTTAGTCTGGACCAGGGTTTTAATAGTTCTGCAATTTTCATTAGTTTTTATTTTTATTTAGTTTCGACCTCAGATTTTCAATTTTATGTCAGTTGTAATTAGTTTTTACCAATTGTTTGCTAGTTTAGTTTAGTTTCTATTTTTTTGAAAATCCTTAGTTTCAGTTTAGTTTTGATTAGTTTCAGTTATAGTTTTAGTTGTGTTTGCAATAATTAAGTGTAACAAAATCCCAGTTTCATCATATCAGTCATGCTCTTCTGCTTATCCTTGGGTATTGAGACTATTAACTCTTGCAGCACCGGGTGTTCGCAATTTTGGTTCAAGTGAATTGATAAACTTTTTGAAGGCAATTGACTCACATGTAGGTATCCCCGTCCTGTTGTCTCGCTGCCTTGCCTGGGGTTAGCTTCTGTTTTCTGGGGATGAGGGTTGAGTGGGGGGGGGGGGGGGGGGGGGGAGTGTGCTCCCTTACCTTCTCAAGGTAAGCTAGGTTAGCCTTCTTGTGTGAGCTTTTCAAGTGCACTTTAAGGTTTGTGGGATTTTTCCCTTTAGAAATGTCCCTCATAATTTGTCTCTTTCCACTACAAGACACTTGCTTTATCCAAAACACAGTCATATTCAAAGTAATCCCAAAGTGGACTCTGGCGCTTTCTCCCGACTTTTCCTGACATGATTCTGCGCGTGGACGGAGCAGCGACACAGACGACTCGCCTAACGTACTGCCACCTGCTGGCATAATGAGACGGCAAGAAGAAATCTGGAACTTCATTTTCACCCATGACTATTGTAGGACACGCACACATCAATGAAAATTAAACACATTTTGCTATAAATTCAGTTAATTTTAGTTAGTTTTGTGAACACTCATTACAGTTTTAGTTAGTTTTCCTTTTTTTGTTTTTATTTTTATTTCCATTAACAAAAATGTTTTTTCACTTCTAGTTTTCGTTATTTCGTTAGTTTTCGTTAACGATAATAACCTTGGTCTGGACTGTCAAAGGTGACTTTAACGCTGACTGTTCCGACAATCCATTTTATAATATTTCCTGGTCAGATTAGCCAATCTCTGCACACTGGAATAAACATAATCAACATGGTCAATATTTTCCTGCATGTTGTTTCACCATCTTATCGATTCCAACTCTCCATCCTTATGTGGTTTGGCACATTATATTTATCTAGAACTCCACTCTGTCTCTAAATGTTTGAAGAATTTTTCAAGTTTGGGGTCAAATTTTGAGAATTTGACCATAAGTGAAAGTTATGGTGTTATCACCCCCTTCGGGGCTTACCTTTCCCAGTTTTGATGATATTCCTCCCTATTCTTTGCAAGTACCCCCTTTTGGTGGCGAGAAACTGTTGGTGTGGTCAAGTGGGTGCTGTAAAAACAAAAGCTCAGGACAGAACAGTTATCAGTCATGTACTTCATACAAAATTAGCATATATCGAATTTCATATTGATCCTCTGAGTGTAATGGTACATTTTAATTTGAATTTATCAAAGCTAAACACAATAATTTTTCTTCATTTTGCTCTTGTTCTTGTTCTTTGTTGCGCTGTGATGTGTCATATCGTGTCGTGTTGTGTTATATGTAGTGCCGACGTAGGACAGTTTTTCCAATTTCATTGTACTACTGTACTATGTATGACTGTGCAATGACAATAAAGAGTTATCTTATCTTATTTCAATGAAAGGACCTAAATGACGGGGACCAGTGTTTATTGTTACATATCTCCATTTTGAATGTGACAAGTCTATCATTTCCCTGTTATTCATAGACCTCAATAGAGGGTTTTTTGGCTTTTTTTTTTTTTTTTTTTTTCCCTCTATAAAAGTTAATTGACTCTTTACAGTGGCCTGCTATGGTTAATAATAACATGTTCAGTCATGAGTGAAATCAAACCTTTTCTTCACTTTAGCATTTAACCTTCCCAACAATATAATGTGATACATTAATCGAAACACAGCTACTAAAACACAATTTTCTTAATGCAAACATCAGTAACTCAAAATTAGCAACCAAAGGGTTCAGTCTGCAGTTCACACTCATGTGAAGATACAGCCTCCCCCTTTAGTCTCTGTCATCCTTCTGCTCCTGCAAAAACAAAGCCAGACAAAACATCCACCCTTCTTTTACAGGCTGGGTGGATTGTTTGTGGACATTTACTAATCCTAAAGTCGGTACCGTTTTTGTCTCAGTATCAAGTCAGTTAAAACTTTTAGTCGTCAGTCCATCACAGTCCAGTCACATGCATACATCCACACACATTCATACCAGAAGTTGCTGATAATGGAGTCTCACGTGCAACCTATTCGAGCCTCCATCACCAGCAAGATGACGTCATCATTTTAAAGGAAAACAGTTCCTTGTTTTTTTTTGGACTGGATTGACTCGCTGAAATCCTTTTAGGCTCAGGACTTCTCATGTGATCAGTGTCCCATATAAGTGAATTTCTCCCAAGCCCATTACAATCATGGAGAAAAATACTTTGCGACTGTTTCCAGTAAGAATATTTTATAGCGCTTTAAAGTTCAATCTCTCAGGCCTGGATTAAAGAGCTGATTTGTTAAATCAGGAACTCACAAAATACCAAAATATCACCACCGGTGGATCACACCTCTCAGATGTTCTTATCTCAGTGCACTGTAACAAAAGCAAAAACAAACGTAACCAATAAAATACTAATAAAGTAACAAATACTGGGGCCCATTGCAAACATGTCCAAGCATAAAACCATCTTTCTCTCTCTTAGAGAAAGAAAACAATCCAAACCTCACTGATGAAATCAGCCTAGTGTTAAGCAAAACCCAAAAATCAACCAAAACTTCACCAGAAAGTTTTTCTCCCTCCTGGGACAATATTGTGCAGGAATACAGGGACCGTAACTCCTTTTTGCCCTGAAAAAATGTTGGATTTACTTGCTTCAATAGTGGACACTGGTTGCACACAAATGTTTTGCTTTGGCAGAAACTTAAACAACTGAGTTAAATCAACACAACCTTTTCATATTCAGTAAACCTGCATGTTGTGTTCATAAAACACGATTGAAACATGTTCAGATGGAGTAAGTTGAGCTCCTGGAATATTTTAATCCTTCAATTCTGTCAGTTTATTTCAACACTATTCAATAACTTTTATCCAAATACTACTTGGTCACTTAAATACTACATGTTGTCTTCATATTGCATACGGCTCAACAAAGTCTAGATCCTGGTTACCATAAAAATTGAATGGGTCTACAACAACTACCATCCTCCTCTCTTTATCCTGGTTGCAGCAGGGCTGGGAAATAACCCTGAAGTGATAAGTTACCAGGCAGGGTATACCCCGGACAGCCGACCAGTCTATCAGATAGAAACAAACAGCCATTCACACTCACATTCATGGATAATTTAAAATCATCAATTAACCTAGCTCTAATAGCTACATGACTTTTCACTGTGGCAGGAAACCAGAACACCCAGAGAGAAACCACTGCAAACTAGCCAGACTGTGGATTTGCACCCAAGACCTTCTTACTGTGGAGCAACAGCACCAACCAGCATGCCAACAATGTAGGAAATACAGGAAAGCTATGATTTCCTGTATTTGATGTAGAATTCTTTTGTTCTTGTCCTTGACAGGTTAATCCATAATAAATAGCAATAGCATGCATGTGGTGTGTGTGTCGCTGTCTGCCTCTTATAACTCCAGTGATTTTCCTGTAGTTTGAAATCTTATGCGGTGTTGTGAATTCCGTGAGTTCAGCAACTAACCACTCTTATTAGATTGTATCGTGTCATCTCAATGAGAACAAATTGAGTTGTTGAATTTCGTACAGAGCTTTAAAGCCTGAGGCAATTGTGTTAACACACGCGAGATGCTTACGTAAATCCAAGAACTGGCCCCTTTTTTCTTTTTTTCTTTTTTTTCAGTGTGTTCCTCCTTCAATTAAATCTCAATCACAAAAATGTGGCGCTCTTAAATAAAACTCACACCGTTAATTCATCATTTTCACTCTGTACCACTGCTCCTTATCAGGCTGTGTGAAGCACAGTGAACAATTCAGTCGAGGCCTTGAGCCACAAACAGACATCACGCACAGACATTGTTTTCATAACCAAACTGCCTTAGACCCTGTCCCCTAAATCTACACAAATGCCCTCTGGGTGACATGAAACGCATTTAACCAATAAACAATCAATGGCTTCTTGTTGTTGTAACAGATTCTGTATTTGGACGTTTGTGTGCAGCATTTTGCGTGTCAGCATAAGCATTTGTTAGTAAAGCATTCTTCATTGCAGCAGCGTGTGTGTGTATCACTCTTCATTGCACAAGCGTGTGCATGTGTGTGTGTGTGTGTGTGGATCACTTCTCAGTGAACTGAATCAGCATTTCGATTTGTGTGCGTGTGTGTGTGTGTGTCATTTCTCACTCAATCAACGAGTGCATATGTGTTCATATGTGTGTTTCTCTTCATTCTGAGTCAGTGTATGTAGATGTGTGTGTTTGTGTGTGTTTGTGTGTGTTTGTGTTCATCACTTTCCTGTTCTGGTGTTCTGGGTAAACCACGGCCTGAGGCGTGCCCTGGGGTCCTGCCCTCCTCCATTTCAGTCTGTTTGCATCCATTGGTGCTGCTGCTCAAAGTTCTGTCCATACTGGTTCTGGCCCCAATTGAGGCAGTCCTTTTCTCCAGTGTCCTGCATCTTCTCCTTGTCCAGCTCCTCCTTAACTTGACCCTTTTGCTTCTGTAGCTCCTTCAGGGTTTGCTCCTGCTGTTGGAGCTTCTTGTCCCGTCTGGTGACCTCCTGCTCCAGCAAGCTCCGGCCTGATTTCAAGTCCTGTGTCTGGGACTCTAAGCCTGACTGATGGGTTCGATTAGCAGCCAGCTCCTCCTGAGCCATGCTCAGTTTCTGCTCTGATGCCTTGAGCTCTTACTGAGGGCAGAAACCTCAGAGTCTTTTCCGTACACGTCAGATTGAAGTTTATTGATGTTTTCCTTGCTTTGCTCCACGGCCTTCTGCAGCTCTGCTGTTCGGCTCTTCTCAGAGGTCATCTCCTGGCCGAGCCCCGACACCTGTGCCTTCAGCTTATTTCCTTCTGGTGCTTTTGTCCATTCTGAGGTGCCTCCTGACCTCAGTTACTCCTCCTGTCTCTGGCACGCCCTTTTTGCTGCCCGATCATCCGTGTTGGTCCGTCACTGTCCTGCACAGTTTTAATGCAGAGTTGTTAAGGTCAGCATTCTTCTGCTCGGCCTCACTTTTCATCTGGGCTTAATGGGCGTCTCGTCACCGCTCTGTCGGCTCAAGCTGTCTGGGAATTATCCCCCGTGTAGTGAAACGGGCCTTGGATTTAACGCTCTCCGTCTCCGCTGCATGAGATCGTTTTCCTGCAGCACTGTTGACATTTTCAGGTTGTTGTTGTGGGTCCAGCTGCTGTAGCATTTGGTCAGGGTCACATCAAAGATGGTAGAGGAGTGAGCAAAGATGGTAGAGGGGAGAGCAGGAGTCCAGGTCAGCCTCGGCAAAGCAGCCTGTAATCAAGCATAAAGAGAAAAAACAAAAACAAAACAAAAACAAAACAAAAACAGACGAACAGGAAAATGATGTTGTGTTGGCTGTGTTATTCAGAGAGGGGAGAAACACCGGGCCAGGCCCTGTGTCAGCCTTCTCTCCCCCTTTTTTTGTTTTTTCTCACCATATAATCAACTCATAACCCACCAAGCTGACAGGACAACACAGGTACATGTTAAAATTCTTAAGATCATGTTTAAAAGCCCAAAAAAAATTTTCTTTCATTTAGTAATCACTTGTATTAATCAATCAGCAGAAAACATGTCACAATTTGAATCTTCTAACCACTAAATTTGTCGTGTCATCACTGGTTGGTCAGACCAGTGTCCTTTTTTTGAAGTTAAGTTGTTGTCCTGCAACCCAGAGAGTTTATTTGTTAGTAGTGGATAAACTTTATCATTCAGCAACAGGTGTATGTTAAGTTTCGCTGCTTTAACCTTGCTGGAAAATCTTCACGTGTTCATGAATGTAAGCTGTTTTTTCATTGCGTGTGTGTGCGTCTGTAGGTGGGTTAATTTAACTTTTTTCTCAAACGAGGCATTCCTCTAACACGTGCCTTTCTCATACATTTCTCTGGTTGTGTGTGTGTTTTTATTTTGTTTCCCAAATTTTGATTCCCCACCTTAAATAACAGCATTTCATGTCTACAGCCAGGAGTTAGAGCCTGCTTGTGAGATTCAGGGACACATGGTGCCAATAACAATTCAGTCAAAAACTTGCCTGCAAATTTCCAGTGATGGTAACCGATAACTGGAGGAGAAGATGTCCTTTAAGCTTCTTTAAAGGACAAAGTGAGGTCCAGCTGTAAACTTTTGAGCCAAAGCTTGACCTGTCTGTCGTCCCAATTCTGTTAATCCATCCTTTTGCCGCTGTACTCAGGTTTCCAGGTTGAGAGAAATCCACCTGTATTAACACACTAAAACATTCACTTAGTATTTCTTTTCTGAAAACATCCATTCGCTTCATCTGCCTAGATTTTACTCTCTCTCTCTCTGGGTGCATAAACATTCACCGTAGTCATTCAAAACCTTATTTGTAATACTATAATCAGCAAAATCAGCGTTTTAATTACAGGCATGTATCATTGTTTGCAAATCATAATTATAAAACTCAATAACACGCTAAACAGGAAGCAAAAGTCCTCTGTGCGCTTCACAGCAGCCACCTCATTTGCATGTTCACACACCGTCTAAAAATAGCTCGCAGCGCTCTGTCGTCACACACAGCTCTGTTATTTTATATTACAAAGACGTCTTATATTTACAATCACTCTCAGGCCTGACAGCTTTAGCGCCTACACAATTTCGACAAATTTAAGTTAACGGGTCCAACCGAAGAAAGTCCAACTTTTTTGTGATCAATTAACCAGTATCAGCCTCTAACTGTATCTGGCCTGATCTCTAAAGTCCCTAACTCAATTTAACAGTGTCCAAAAAAGCGCAGATACCGTTCCAAACGGTAAAGTGGTGCAACCACTAGTTATTCTGGAGTGCCCCAAGCTCCACAGTGACCAACTGACTATCCCTCAAAGAGGACAAGGCCTAGGCGTCCCCGGCCTTGGCAAGCGTTACCTCTGAGCACTGCGCTTCTTAGCAGACTCTAACTGCCGTCCTATAATAATTTATAACACTTTTAAACAACAGTCAACCCCCCAAAACAAGAGTCTGACTGAGGCAGGTGCAACCTAGTGGTCAATGGGGACTCCAACCCACAAAATGACCAATTCCCTACCAAACTACTTGAGACTCTAACTCAATTTCTTTGGGACTCCAACCCAGTATTTAAACTTTTCTCAGCAGACTCTAACTGCTTTAACTTCTTCTTAGCAGACTCTAACTGCTTTAGCAGACTCTAACTGCTTTAACTCATGAGATTTTTCATTAAAATCAAAACAGACATCCACCAGTAATTTCAGTGAGTAGACTTTAATTTTATCATGTCCAATTTGGCACACTTTGGAAATAGATTCAACAGGTAGTGCCTTACCTTTGTATAAGCCGGCTTATGCCCACTCACGTCAGACCACTGGCTTGTGCCTGTCCGTTCGACAACCACGGACCGTCCAAACCTCCAACTTCCACCCCAATACCACAGGACGAGCCCCCAAACTGTTACGGATTCAAATATTGGGGATGGATACAAGAGGAAACACCACAATAACAACACTGGTCCGGCCGGGTTGAGTCAAACGATGATTTTAATGATCACACGCGTGGGAGATGGACACCGTACGCAGACAGCATCAGATCTCAAAATGGTGGAGCATTGATCAAACTCTTATAGCCTCTAGTGGCCCCCACCTAATCATAAAAGCCTAAACATTCACATTCTTTCTCTCACAC
Organism: Perissodus microlepis; assembly: GCF_051167445.1. Classification (NCBI taxonomy): domain Eukaryota; kingdom Metazoa; phylum Chordata; class Actinopteri; order Cichliformes; family Cichlidae; genus Perissodus; species Perissodus microlepis. The sequence goes on along the minus strand of NC_140471.1, from coordinate 833,189 downwards.
GGCGCCTAAGCTACGACCTTGGCTCCCTGTTTATCTGCTCCTGCTGAGATGGGGCAGAAAACCTCTCCAGTATGTTCTGTTCTCTTCTAATCAGACAAATAAGGCGATGACTTTCTGCAAACAGTATTTCTTATAACTCAGCAGTATAATGCATCATAAAACAATATCATTCCTTCACAATAAATCAGCAGTCTAATGTAATGCAAATCAGTTTAACAAATGCAATAGTTATCACCTTCTTCTAATTCAGGAGAATAATGCAAACTAAAACTATATAATAATTCACAATCTTTAATTAAGGGTCTAACATGGCATAAAATAATATTATAATCCCACAGTAGACAGATAGATTTGTCTTTTGGACATGAAGGGGAGTTAAGCTCAACAGTGAGTACATTCATATACACATTAGTGTAACTACATATTTACGCATATATTTCTTTATCAAAACGTATACTTATTTTTTGAAAGAGACAGCTTTTTTCAAATAGTTAACAACTGTCAGCAAATATACTGCCTTAAAAATTTTAATCACCTTATTTACGTTTAATATAAATACACTGAAGTTTTAAATCGTTCAGCATTGCCTGCACCTTTAGAGGATTTATGTTTACATGGATTTTAAAATAATTGTTTATAACATTTAAAAAACGTTTTAAAAATCTATTTCATAAAAGAGAGGATGCTGAATTAAAACTAAAACTATGTACCTACCATGTACCTATGTAGCTACCAGTATTTGTGTCATGGGACCGAGTGGTCTGTACTGAACTGGACTCAGGCGCAGAAACCCAGAGCAGAGACAGCAGATGGTGTAACAATATTTTATTAGGCTTAAGTGCTAGAAACGTAGAAAGGACAAAAACAATAAGATGTGGATTTTGACGTGGCGTGGCCTGGGAAACGTGGCTAGGGTGAGGGAACGGGGCCTGAGATGCAGAGTGGAGCTGAGCAGGGAACAGTCACACTAAAGAGAGAAGACAGTGGAGTTAGGGAGGTAGTGGAGGTAGCTCTGAAGTGGTAAGTTGTAAGTATAGCCATTCTTACTTGCAGTAGGGGACACAGAGTGTTGAGAGGGGAGTGACGAGAATCCAGGGGAGCTGAGTGCCGTGGCAAGGCTGACCTGAGATCTGGGGTCTTCAGATGGAGTGTGATGGCAGGAGGGCAGGCAGGTGAGGCACAGAGTGATTTTCCAAGTGATTGCTTGGTATCATGAGTCCGGAGGTAGAGCGTGCGCCAAGGTGAATCCAGCAACTGCAGCACAAGAAAGTCTTGTTAACAAGATAATCACAGAGAGAACTTGAAGCATAAGGGCCTGTTACCAACATGGGTTGATGACGAACTGGCAGTGAATGAACATCAATGTGCAGCTTAAATCCCTCTGGCTTGATTGCCTGCAATTGGCTCCAGGTGTGCGGGAACTGGAGGAGGTGGCCCTGTCCAGGGGCGGATCCCAGGTAGGTTCAGGAGCCTTATGAAAATTCCAGCCACCCACCACAGACCATGACAATTTGCTACACTACCAGCAAGGGAATTTTCTTTAGAATACGCATTCCTGACAGAAACACACCTAAATAAATAAATGAATCTCACCCCAACCATTCGTGGCAAATGGCCGTCCCTCCCCCGTCCTGCCAGATGTTTCGTCCTTTTAAAAGAAGATTTTACTTTCTCACTTCTCACAATTGCTCCAAGACAGTAGGAACAGTTACTGACCAAACTAAATTAAATAAATACAATATACTATATGGTTACTAAATATAACAGAATAGCTCTAATAGGTATAAATAGTTCTAATAATAAAAACCTCAATATACTGCACAAATTAAATATATATAGTTGACATTGAGGTAATGTAAAGGTGTAAAATTTCCCTTTCTGTGTAGAGCATGTGCAGATAATAAGGCTGTATAACTATGGCAGTGTGTACTGTGCTTTAGTTGGGGAAGTTGCACAGAGATATCGAAAGGCAGGAATTATTTCTTGTGTCATTCAGTGGTGCATTTGTCAGCCTTTCACTGAGCGTACTCCTGTGACCAGCACGTCATGGAGTGGCTGGCATTGTCCAGCATTGTCCTTGTTTCGGACACCATGTGCCTCACCCAGACCAGCCTGAGGGACTCCGACTCCATCCTCACAACATTACTGGCCTTGTGGACCAGTTTATTGAGCAAGTTGGCATTTGCAACCCTCAACCTGCTGCCCCAGCATGCAACAGCAAAGAGGATGGCACTGGCCACAACAAACTCATAGAAAATCCTCAGCCACCTCAAAAAATTACTTGGGCCCTCTAGAGTGCAGTAGTGTTTTCTACCCAATCCATTTTTTTCCAATGTGTATTTATATTTACAGTGCTCCACCCCTTGGATAGAAACAGGAATCACATGTTTCCTGGTCTTCAGTCAATTATTTGGTCTTTCTTACATTGAACAGCAGAATCATCTGCAGTTCAATGTGACAAAAGAGTGCACTGGCACCCAGCACTCCATCTCATCACCCTCAATGATGCATTCAAAAACTGCAGAATCATGAGAAAACTTCTGAAGATGGCAGGTCTCTGTGCAGTGGCTGAAGTTTGAGGTGTAGAGAGTAAAGAGGAAAGGGGAGCGGACGGTCCCTTGTGATGCCCCTGTGTTGCCCATCATTTTGTCAGACACCTTGTGTGGAAGATGGCTTTGTTGTGGTCGTCCTATCAGGTAATCAACAATCCAGGACCAAGGGTGGCCTTACAAGGCCGCAGCCGATTTATGAAGATTATTGTAATATTCCGTTCTCAAACTTATGAATAACACATTCTTAATCTGCTTCGTGAGCCACCATTTTCTTTATTGCCGCTCGTTCAGTCCAACATAACACACCCCCACTTACATAATCCGACGCGCCCCGCTGCCACTACGGCGAACCACAAGGGACAATCAGCACAGAGTGCAAACATTATGAACAATACAACATCTCCCTTTTTTTTAAATGTCCGCCAGTTATGCAGCTGATATGCATTTCAAAATAGAGCATCCTGAACATGACGATAAGGAACAGTTTTTCAACACTGTCATGTGTAAAATTACTGCGTCATGAGAACAACAACAACAACAATGCAATACAGGATATGCACTCATTAGTACATCGACATTCGACATGTTTATCCCTTTTGTTTTTCTTAGGGCAGCGATCCGCCTACACCCTTTACAATCACAGGTCAAGGATGACCCTTGGTTTGACCACTCGTCCTGATCTGGTGGTCAGTGCAGAGCTAGTGTCCATGGTTGGTGTTTCAGTGTCTCTAGATGGCGACAGGGGCTCTGCTTGTTGTTGAGCTGCACTATCAGGCTGGGTTACCAGATCGGGTGCTGGTGCTGAAGGTGCCGGTGACACCTTAGCACCTCTCAGGTGCCGTCGGTTACGCTGTATAGTCTGTCCCTCGCCAGTGCGGATCACAAAAGAGCAGGCAGTTTCTGCAGGTCGGATGATGACAGCCGGTTTCCAGCGTCCGGACTCAAGCTGAAAGCGGATGTGGTCCCCCTGCTGCAGCCTCGGTAGTGGTGTGGCGCAGCGATTGTAGTAACGCCTCTGATGCTCTTGTCTTTCCATCTGTGTTTTTTGCACAACCGTCTGGCTTATGATGCGAGGTACCAGCTGGTATCCGGTGATGGGAAGCACTGAGCGTAGACGTCGACTCATGAGGAGCTGCGCAGGTGATCTGAAGCTGTCGACTGGCGTGTTCCTTTGCTCCAATAGAGTCAGGTAGGGATCTACTCCCTGAGTATGAGCTTTATCCCGAACTGATTTGGCCGTCTTGACTGTTCTTTTGGCAAGGCCGTTGCTTTGTGGGTACAAGGGGCTTGAGGTCGTGTGGACAAAGTCCCATGTAACTGCAAAATCCTTGAACTCTCGAGAGCTGTACTGTGGGCCGTTATCTGAGATAAGTTTCTCTGGTATACCGTGTCTGGCGAATATGGCCTTGAGTTTTTTGATGACGGACCCTGCAGTGGTAGAGAATAGCCTTTCAACCTCAAAGTAGTGGCTGTAATAGTCCACAACTACTAAGTAGTCCCGTCCACGCCATGTGAAGAGATCTGAGGCCACAGCCTGCCATCGTCTCTCAGGAATCTGGTGTGGAATGAGGGGTTCTTTGGGGTTCGCTGCGCACCTCTCCTGACATATGAAACAGTTTTCCACTGTGGCAAAGATGTCCTTGCCCATGCCTGGCCAGAAGAGGGCATCCCTTGCTCTCTGCTTACTCCTCTCAATCCCCATGTGCCCAGTGTGGATTCTCTCCAGCATATTGTTTCTTAGGGCTGTTAGCATTATGATTTTGTCACCTTTGAAGATGATGCCATGGAAGTGTGAGATTTCATCTCTGAAATTCCAGAAGTCCAAAAGGGTTTTAGGGCATTTTTTCCTGTCCTCAGGCCAGTCATCATGCACGGTTTGCTTCAGCAGGGTGAGCTGCGGGTCGCGTCCTGTTGCAGCCTGTAGTTCTGAAAGCTTTTTGTCACTTACTGGGAGGCTGTTTATCACTGAGTGGACCTGGTCCTCCATGCCTTCGCTTAGCATGCTGTCTTGGTCGAGCAATGGTTTCCTGGATAGTGTGTGTCGGCCACAGGTATGGCTTTTCCGGGCCGGTGCACAATCTATATGTCATATCTCTGCAGCTGCAACAGCATGCGCTGCAGACGAGCAGGGGCTACAGAGATTGGCTTCTTCAGTATGTGCTCCAACGGCTTGTGGTCCGACTCGACGATGACTCTTCTGCCATATATGTAGGTGTGAAAACGCTTCTTTTTCGATCTGTGCATAGTTAACCACTGTTGGGGTCAGTGTCGTAGTATGCCAGTATGGGGCCTGGTTCTCTGGTTATGAGATGCTTCATTTGCTGGAAGACTCTGTCGTGATTCTGATCCCAGACGAACTCCAAGTCTTGCTTGAGCAGCTGACGCAGCGGTGCGTTCACTTCTGATAGTCGCAGTGCGAATCTGGACAGGTAGTTCGCCATTCCAAGTATTGTCTCTAGCTCATTCTTATTCTCAGGAGGCGGCATGTCTTTGATGGCCTGTAGTTTCTTTGGGTCTGGCTGGATGCCCTCCCGGGTGAGTTTGTGTCCAAAGTAACTCACTTCTGTGGCACCTATGACACATTTCTCTGGATTGAGACACACGACGGGCATGGCGTCTGGGTCAATGTGTAAGTCGCATTCTCCTGGGAATATGCCCTTGAACACATCAGCAAACTCCTCCATGACACTTGTGGTCTGTACTGACATGACCAGCTTGACTAGGTTTAGATCCAGGCATGCTCTCAACCAAGGGACAATCAGCACGGAGTGCAAACATTATGAACAATACAACAATTATGACCAGTGTTGTGGGTAAGTCTAAATAAAGTAGATAAAATGATATACTTACTTATGCAGAGTCTTGGTAGTCCTACTGACACCCAAAGTATTGTCAACTACAAATTAATCATATACATACATACGCTATCCAGCTGCTAACAAAACCCTAATCATGGCAGCACAGGCACAAGCTCTGAGAACAGGATCCATAGAGGCTGGGGTCTATCACACCAGGCAAAACCCCATGTGAAGTCTGTGTAAAGATGCCCCTGAGACAATCCAGCACATAACAGCAGGGTGCAAGATGCTAGCAAGTAGGGCATACATGGAACACCATAACCAAGTGGCTGGAATAGTACAGAGGAACATCTGTGCCAATATGGCTTGGAAGTCAAAATGGGAGACGCCCACTAGGGTCGTGGAGAATGACCGAACTAAAATCTTGTGGGACTTCTAGATGCAGACAGAAAAAATGTTGATGGATAACCAACTGGACTTCTACTGTTTTCTTTCTTCTGTGGAAATCACAGAAGAAGATGGCTGTAGTGTTAGACGTAGCATTTCCGAATGACAGCAACATCGGGAAGAAGGAACACAAGAAGCTTGAGAAATACAGAGGGCACAGTCCTAGGAACAACTAAGATACTTTTGTATCTCAATCATCTTTTGTATGTATTATTGTAGGGTCTATCTTACAATATAAAGCACCTTGAGGTGACCGTTGTCGTGATTTGGCACGATATAAATAAAATTGACCTGAAATGAATTGAATACTGCACAGGGCCCTCAAGCTCCCAGGCCTCTTGTAGCAGACCTGAGCTTGAAGGACAGAGCACCCTGAGTGAGAGGGGAATTGTTGTTTTTTGGGTGGTTTTTTTGCCAAATTACAAATGCAATAGATGCTAAAAAGGAATTCTAGGTTCAAATTTAAACCTCATTTTATAATATAAGAAATACTTATACTTTGCACTAACAACATCTCCAAAGGAAGATATGCAAATTATGTTAGTTAAGTTACATGTAAAATTCCAAACGAGTAATCCTCCATTCCAAGTTCAGATATACACTATTGGTAAGAAATCACATGATAAAAGCAGGGGGCATGATGGGTTGGAAGATCTGAATGCTAAGATCCCCGTAGGTTATATGCAGAGCTGTTAGTGTTTCAGTTGAAGATTGTGGAATTACATAGAGGTAAGTTGGGATAAAATTCACTGAGTCCTTCCAACTGTAAGATCCCAATCCCTAATCTCTTTTGCAACATTTAAATACTAAAATTCCAACTATTAAATATAAATCACTAATGTTTAAAAGATTTTAATTTCCCTGTTTCCCATTATTCTTATTTTGTTTTTCTAGATTTTAATTCCTATGTGAATGGTGAAATATTGTCACAGTCAAGAAACAAGTGAGTAACAAAATGTTTTTATTTTGTTCATACTTTTATACCTTGTAGCACCACACATTAAGACCTATGTAATTGTCTGTGAGCACCCATTGAATTTATTTTAATCGTACTATCTGCGTATCATTTTGAGTGAAAAATGTTTTTAGGCTTCTTCTGCCTGCTAGACAGATTATATGTGTCAAATCAAAAAGGAACATAACCCTACAGTAAATAAGTACACATACAGAAATCAGAGCATAGAGACATTGACCCTTGAAATTCTTTAACAACACAAATCTGCGATGCTTCCAAATCTTAAATAACCGTCCATTTTAAAAGGGAGTTCTTCCTTCCCACTGCCATCAAAATGCCACCAAACTCCTGATTCCAATTCAAAGTGGTAGGCTTTTTATATATATATATCAAGGTTTTCTTATATTTCTCTTCTTATTTTTCAAGTATTGGGACGTATACTCCTCAATTTGAAGACTTGTGGGCAAAAAATTAATTCACCTGTTCTGATGTGTATTCTTCTCTACAGGAAAAATGCCACGTCAGATGACAGAATGCCCAATATGCTTTGTTCCATATGTTGCAGTTGGGCAGCATTTAAAAAAATACCACCATGTTGTAAACAAAGAAGAATTACATTTACTGCTAAATTACTGCTCTACAGTGTAAGTCACTGTCATACAGTATATGACAAAACATTGCAACAATTTAAAGTGGTAGTTGTAGTTACATTTGTCAAACTGGGTGTGATATGCAGTTACAGGGGCAGGCTGGACTGTCCAGTATGTAAAGCTAAAAACCGTATAAGACTGGACAAGCACTTGGAAAATGTCCACTGTGAGATTGAGGTTAGTGTTTTGTATAGCTTACATTTTGTTGTTAAATTAGAATGCATTCTTATGTGACATGTTTCACTAACTTTCTCAAACATTGCTGTTCTATTGTTTATACCCTTTCAGAAATCAGATCAGAAGAAAGTAATGAGGACAGCGAAACGATTGGCTAATCTGAAAGCCCTCAAAGCTCTCAGACGTTCAAAATCCACAGCCTCCAATGGTGACCTCACTGGACATAGAGCAGCTGACTGAAAGCAGTGATCAAGAGGAGCAAAGTGATAGCAGTGATACCAGTGAGGAAACTGCAGAGATTAGAGAAGACAGCTCAGTCCATTCCCCTGTCAATCAGTCAGATGATGCTCAAGTCCAACATCAGACTTGCAAAAACTGCAAAGAACTGCATTTGAAACTACAACAACTGAAAAGTAAACTGAAAAGACTGAAATCCACTAAGGATAAACCTGGCCTTAAACCCCTCAACCCCCCCAAAGCGCCAGAAATTTGAAAGACATAAACCTGACCCAACAGCCCGGCTTCCTAAATTTGGTATGAATTATTTAACAAAAGTGGTTTTTGTTGTGTAGTGTAATGTGAATTTGGATAACTGGTTGTTTTATTTATTATTGTAGGCTCTATCTTAAAGTATAAAGTGCCTTGAGACAAATGTTGTTGTGACTTGAATGGAATTTAATTGAATTCTATCGAGGAAGTTAAATCCTGCTAATTAGCAATATCTTGCTAATATCATTGTCAACCAATTCAATTAGAAGAATGTTTTCTGTACCTCATCAGTTTGTCATGACACTTCTAATTGCTATGTTGTTACTACACTTTATTTTAAACAGAGAAAGTCCTGAATGCTTGGTTTCAGCACATTTGTGGAACAAGTAAAAAGGACGTTGAAAATGCCAAACAACGGGTCCATCATGTCCGTGCCTGGACATATTTCATGTCTCACAATCAAGTCCCTGCAATGACGTTTGCATTTCTTGACAACAGAAAAAGACTGACTAAGTACATTTTTACAAATTTCTGTGATATATTAGTCCAGTAATCTCAATAATACTAAAGTGATTACTGATTTGTGTTTGTTTGTGGGCCTTTTTTAGATGGACAACTTATCTGAATAAACATGCCGTGACAACCAAAAGGATTCGGATTGGAAATGTGAGGGCGTTCTTGAAATTTCTAATTGATGCACAACTGCCAGAGGTCAGAGCCTCCCGTAAGGCTTTAAAGGGGACTTTATTTGCACTTCAGTCGGAGATGAAGAAGAGCAGAAGGGAGTTACAAACCCACAGGCAAGACGTCCAAATCAAAAAATCACGTAAGATCCAACTTTACTACTTATGCATCACTGTCGTTACCTAGCATGTGTAATAAATACATTATTTATAAATGTCATGATGTCATTACTGTGATTTAGTGAGGAAGGAGGACTCAAAATGTTATAATCTAAAGTATAAATTGTATACAAGTATATATTTTCTCTGCTGTATACACACAGTGGCATGCAAAAGTTTGTGGAACCCTGATAATTTTCATGGTTTTTCTTTATGAATCATTGGTTGCTTGGATCAGCAATTTCAGTTCAACATATCATATAGCGGACAAACACAATGATATTTCAGAAGTACCACTGTATACAATGTACAAAACAGAAAGTAAACAGAAACTAGGAAATGCAGAGCTGTTAGGCTTCATTTTCTAGTTTCTGTTTACTTTCTTTTTATCTACTTTCTACATGGGAAAACAGTATGTCACCACAAGGAAACAGAGGCACACCATGGATACTTATTCGTATACAAAGGTCAGGAGGATGAAAAGAAAGCAGAGAGAATCTACCACAGATGTAGAAAACAAAATTAATCAGGGGGTAAAAGTTAAACTAAACAACAGAAAATTGGCACCAAAAACAGGAGACGTGACCAGTAACTAACCAGTGGCAACACATAACTAAACATACAAATGCAGAAAGAAAAAACATAAAATATCTAAACAATAAGCAAACTATTAATCAAATTAAAGATACCTACTGATAAAATGAACTATACTGTCAAAAAACACAAAGACTAAAATGGTAAAGGAAATGAGACTATCAAAATTTAGGATATTGATATTTCCTTTTTTCACATGAATGTGTTATATTCAGTACTAAGCTTGGTAAACTTGGAAAGTTTAGGAAGTAGGATAAATAAATTGAAAGGGTTAGTATTCTGGATTGGGAAAGTAAGATTTAAGTTCAAAATGGCAATCCAATTCATTTTCATATACTGTGAGCACTGGTCGCCAGTTCTTCTTCCTTACAAAATAATTTATAGAAAAAAATTAGGTCTAAACTACAACCTGTTTTATATTTACATCATTGCGTGCAGCATGAATGAGCATGACTGGAGCTGCAGGAACATAAAAACATTCTGTGTCTTTTAGAAATGCTTGTAGATCCTGTCCACATCACTGATTTTCTCAAGAAGGCCACCACACACATCCCTGAAGCACTTGGTAAGTGTTTAGTTCATTTCTCCATAAGGACAACTCTAATAACCCCAATAATATCTCTGTTAATGAGAAATTATATAATATTTACTTACCAGCTGTAATCTGTATGTATATATAGTTCAGAATCTCAGATTTACAGAAATATATGACAGAACTTTTTGCTTTCAATTATAACAGACTGCTCATTTATAATCACTTGTTGGACTTTTGAATTTTGTTCAAATATATAATACATATACAAACAGTAGCATTTGTGATGTTTATATAGGATTATATTAGGGGGAGTATATAGCAATATAAGGGATATGCTCCCCTATCCCTTGTGTCTTACTGTGCAACCTCTATGTTACTCAATAGTCGAGCTTGAGAAAAATCCCACAACTGAGAACCTAGACTGGTTCTATGGTCTTCTGGCTGGATTTGTCATCTGCACAACTGGGCACAGAAGAGGCGTCATATCAAATATGACAGTTGAGGAAGTTGGCACTGCTGAAGCGGATGGTGATGGCCGGCGGATAATCAGAGTAAAATCATTAAGAAATTATTTTTTCTCCCTGATTAAAGATGTTTCCTACCAGCGACATCAATGACTGTGTGCAATGTAATTTAGTTGCTGATTCTTTTACAGGTAAAAGAGCACAAGACCAAAGAAACATTTGGCCATGCACTTGTTCCCCTAACGAAAGACGCATACATATGGTTTCACCGCTTTGTGTACCACCGCCACAGATACCTTGGTGTATCATCACAATTGATTTTTGCCAACACCGATGGAGGGCCTTATTCTAAGATGCTGACATCATTTCAAGATGCATGGAGGAAGTATCCCAGGAAAACCAACCTTCTCTATGATTAGGAGCAGCATCAGCACTTTTGTGAGTAGTTTCCACTTTATGGTGATTCAGTGTTTTTATCTACCTATCCTTTTAGAGGGATGATATAAAACAGTCACCCTTCCTGGTTCTACTCCCAGTGTTTTAATGTTGAAAGGACATTTCTTTTTCTTTTTATTGTCTTCTGTTGTACTTCTTTTTGTGGTTCTGTCCTTAGCTCTGTAAATCTCCTTGAAAATGTCAAATGTTAGTGCAATTAATAACATTATTTAATGTTTACATTTGTAGAGTGGGAGATCCTTGGGAACCCAAAGCAAGGTACAAGTCCACCGGATGATGTGCCATTCTGATGCAACTGCAGAGAGAATTTATGAGGCAGATTTAAACTTTGATGAAGCCTTCAAGTGCCGCAACAATGCTGCAAAGGCACTTGCTGTGAACAATAGAACCAGAGACTCTGAGGAATCTACAACCTCAGAAGACAATGAAGATGTGTTGCAGAGAAGATATGCTGGACCGAAGAAAAGAAAGTCTAGTCAAAATGCCACAAGAGGAGAAATTGTGAAAAAGAAGACCAAACAGCACGCAAACACCATTGACACAGACAGCAGCAAAGATGAAAGTAACAATGAAGTCAGGAAAATCATTGACCTGGCAGCAGGAAACACATCTGGAAAACACCCACATAAACTGAGTGGCAGGGGAAGAGCAAAAGTGAGGGTAGAAGAAGACACAACAGGTGATGAAGATATGCCAGGGATGGTGACTACAGCGAGTAGTGAAGGTGAAGATTATGATGATAACTGTGAACACACTGACCTTACAGCAGCAGGTACATTGGGATCCACCAAAGGTAAAGATAATGCTAAAGAAAACGGAAAAGCCACAAAGGACACAGGACATTTCTATAGTCGTACTCAATTTCATAAAAAGAAGAATAAATGTTGGGAATCTCCTAAAATTATATCAGAAAGAATTGCAATCCAAAGAAAAATGCAAAATGTTGTTAGACCAAACGAAACAACTGAGGGTGTGAACCAAACACAGACAGAGACAATAGATGAAGACAATGAAGCCTTGAGGCCAGAAAGCTTGAGTGAAAATGAAAACAGTATGCAAACAGTGACTACAGATAATGAAGAAGACAAAGCTGAAGATGAAAATGGTCCCTTGTTGAACAAAACAGACATAGACCAAGTTTCCAGTGGACTAGTGAGAAAAACTACAGAAAAAATCCAAGCGTTGAGCAGAGAGGATATAGGCAAAAATAAAAATGAACCGCAGACAAAGACGACAACCAAGGGAAAAGGCCATTTGAGAGCAGAAGGAACAACTGAAAACAAAGACACAGTTAGAGTAAAAGAAGATGGCCCTGGGACTAGCTATGAGTCTCCATTGGCACACCCAAAAATGAGGAAAAAATCTCTAACGCAGAAAAGGTCTTTGACAAAGTGTGATGAAAGCAACGAAACAGAGCAAGAAGGCAACAAGCAAGAAAGAAAAAGACCAAAGAGCCTGACTGCCAGACAGTTGTTAAGTCCAAAGATGCTCAGAAGTAACAAGAACAAAGACACACCTAAAGATACCAACAAAAGACAAAAAGCCATACAAAGACTCAGAGGAAAAGAGTTTTTCGGTTGTTTTTGATTTTACTTTGATGTTTGTTTTACTACATTTTTGAAAACTTTGTGATCATGTGAGGTTTTTTGTTTTTTACTTATTTTACACAGACGCTCTGACTGTTTCCTTTTTCTTTTTTTTTTTTTTTAGATTTTACTCATTTTGGTCATGTGAGGTCTTTTTGTTATGTCTGAGAATTGTTTTTATTTTTCACTTTTAAAATGTAATTTTTAAAAAAAAGGACAAATACTGATATACATAAGTTCTTGACAACAAATGCCAAATGCAATAATAAAGACTTTTCTGTTCAATTTGAAAATTGTTTGTCTTTGTTTGCTTGTCAATCATTATTCATGGATTTCATTGTAATTCCAAATAACTCACATTTTATACAGACAAGGCTGCTAAAGGATGATATGTAGATGTCATTAATAACATTAGCTGGATTAACACAAAAGAAAAGAAGAAAAGGATGAAGAAGATTGAGAAGCAACAAGAGAAGCTAGAAAGTTTTGCTGAGGATTGTATATCGCTGCCATTGCCCAAACTGAGCAGTCATATTTCACCTCAGTTGAACGCCTCCACACCCTCTCAACTGCCTGCCATAACATAACATCACTTCACCTGCCTGTTGCTTATACATCACCGCCGAATCTACCGCCAGTCTGCTCCACCACCATCTCCCCCCCTGCAGCTGCTACACCATCATCACCATTGGATCAACTGTCTGCAGCTGCAGCGCTACCGGAGGGGCCCGCTCTGCCCGAGGGGGTCAGTGTGCAGGAATGGCCCGCAAAGTCAGAGCTGGAGGTCAGCGCACCCCAGTGACCTGCTCAGTCGGAGCTGGAGGTCAGAGCACTGGAGGGACCTCCACGTCCAGCATGGCCTGCTAATCACGAACCACCTACCGTGCTTCGCCATTGCCCATCGGAACTGCTACATGGCAGTCCACCATAGCTCCTTCACTACCACCGGACCCGTGGTCGGACACAAGAATTGCAACGACACTGCCGCCAGGTCTTGTCCGTGAAAAAGTTAGTCAGAAAAAGATATCTAATTAGTTGGTGATTGAGTATTCATTGTCAGATGTGAATGCAATTCAATTCAATTTTGTTTATATAGTGACAAATCATGCCAACAGTTGTCTCGAGCTGCTTAATTTCAGGTTAAGACCCGAAAATAATACAAAGAAATCAGGAAAAAACTGATGATGGCCATCATGAGCAAAGGCTTTGGGGACAGTGGCAAGGAAAACCTCCCTTTTAACAGGCGAGATCAATTTATTCACTTACATTAACAGACACTCCAATAACTGGATAAAAATTCCTTTTTTCTGTCATTGTTAGTGTGGATCATTCCACCTACCTTCTCCACCACATCACACTGATCAGATGGTAATGACTTTCACCCTGGTTTATCTCTGACATCAGCACCAACAATTCTTTTACGTTTTTTGTTTGAAGTTATTTTATTGGAGTATCTACCAGCAAGAATTTTGAGAATCAAAGATCGTTTTAACAAGCTGTGATTTCAAAAGAGTTAAACATTGCACTAACACAATTCCTAAAAGCTGTTAATATATTAATTTAATTATATTTAGTTTATTTTTAATTGCAGAAAAGATTCCAAACGACTCATCTTCCATTCCAAGTACTGGTACCATCAACTATGTTGGTAAATTAGATTGTGTGATTGGCTGAAGGATCTGACTCGTCATGAACTTTGGGGGGAGGAGCAATAACGTCAGCGTGTGATGAGAGTACAGCAGACTGGCAAAGATTTGTTTCAAGGTAAGTGCAATCCTAACCACTAATTCTTTCCTTTTGTTATGATCCTAATCCTTAGTCCTTCCAATGATACAATACAAATAGCTAAACTTCCATAATTTTCATCCCTGTCCCTGGACATTCCAGTTATGTAATATACATCACTAATGCTTCCAACATTGTGCTGATGTCCTCTGTATGCAGTGTGTCTTTGGAAACATGCCACGCTATGTGCACCAAACATCTGAACTGCATTTAATGTTTTTGTTCATATTTTATGTATTTTTAAAAATAATTTCTCTTTCAACACAGTATTGCAAGTCCTTAGTCAAGTTGGCTCCTCACAAGAAGAGGAAAATGGATAGAAGAGGGAGGACTCCAATTCCTGAGGACCCTGTGAAAAGCAATAAACCACCACTGGTGGAAAAAGATGACCTGGAGTCACAGGATGAAACTAGGAAGTTGGAGATTTCTGGAGCCGTTAAAGAGCCTCAGTCCAGCAATGATGGTGTGCCAGTGAATGTAAGTTAACAGAGTAACACAGCCAACAACAAGTGAAATATCAGATGAAATGAGTTACTGCAACAAATACTAAGAATCTCCTCTCTTCATTTGTCTTTGCCGGCAGACGGTGTTGCTGATGGGAAAGGAAAATGACTGCCAATAAAGACATACAAACATAGCTACACACATACAAGCATGCATGCACCTGCACACATATGTTCATATACAACAATGTTCAGATAAAGTTCAATAAAGTTCTTGTTGTTCAATGGCAAAATCCTGTGTTTTCTTTCTCACACTGATGGAGGATGGGAAAAGTCAAATCTGGGAACACCATCAACAGTCATGGTATTCAGAGGAATATAATGCAAGGATTTGCAGCTGAATCTGTCATGGTCCTGGGTCATTTTGACCCAGTGTTTTGTGTTTCCTTTTGGTATCACCTTGTGTTTTGTGCAGTGTTGGGGAGTAACGGAATACATGTACCGCCATTACGTATTTAAAATACAAAATATGAGTAACTGTATTGTGGCGGGTCAGGACTGTTTGGGTTTTGTTTGACAGCTATGCTCTGTTGTTCCAGGCGGCAGCGTTACGGTTGCCATGGTTACAGGGTGACGCCCTCTCTCTCTGCGTGTTTCCTGGGTGAGAGAGGCCTTTTTGTTGTTGTTGTACTAAGCTAATAGGCTGAATGCTACAGGTATAGCTCTAAAGATTGTAGCATCATAGGCAGTGTAGTCCGTGCTGCAGGGAGAATGGACTGCCATACACGTTATGTGTCTGTGAGTGAGGGAGGGAGAAAAAGGAAAAGTACGAGCTGTCATCGAGCAGAAACGGGAGCTGGAAGCATGTAAATATATATATAACCACAGCAGCCAAGAAGAGAGCCTGACGAGCCCAGCTGTAAGTAAGCTATTAAGACTCGACTGTACACTGTGTTCGTGTTTTCCTCCAAAAACAATAAGTTCGGTTGGAGCAGCCTTTCAACGCCTCTCTCTGTCTCTCGCAAGAAAAGTTGACCCAGACAACAAAGTAAAGCTAGTTTTTAGCTACGAGCCCAACACAGAACCCACCGTATTAGCCAGAGGTCCCTTTACTACGGTTCGGAGCCGCGGACCTTCAGTAACAGTAATAAATCACAGCAATAGTACATTCACGTAGTTGTAAACAGCATGATAATATATTAAGTAATCCAAAGTATTCAGAATACGTTACTCTCATTGAGTAACGTAACGGAATACGTTACAGAATACATTTTGGGGCATGTAATCTGTATTCTGTAATGGAATACATTTTAAAAGTAACCTTCCCAGCACTGGTTTTGTGTTAATTCTGATTTTGGTATTAGTTCTTAGGGTTTGGTTCTTGTGTTTAGTGTTTGAGTGTTTTTATCAGCCCTACCTGTGTCGGTCCTCTATGTTCATTCACTATGTTCCTCTGCGTCTCTCTGTCCAGCCTTCCTCATCTGCCATCTCTGAGTTTCTCCCACTGACCTTATGTTCCAGGTTTGTTTGTCCTCCCCGTTTTTTTCACGTGTGTAATTGCCCTTAGCTGTATCTCCCAGCTGTTCCTTGTTCTCCTTGTGTATTTATTGTTTGTTTTACCTCCGTTTCTTGTCGCGTCAACCCCTCACAGTGTGTGTTTTCTCCCCCCTCCTAGTTCCCTATGTTCCCAGTGTAGCTCCCTCGTGTCCTTGGTTTTTGATTTGAGTTTCTTGTTTATGGCTCCTTGTTTTAGTTCAGTACCTGTGTGTTTTTTCAGGCAATAAAGCTGAGTTCATCCCTCCTCGTGTATGAGTCCTGTGTTTGGGTTCTATTTCCTGTCAGCCACACAGTGAAACATTACAAATTTGGTGCAGTATCAACAGTTGTGATATTCAAACATTATGTAATGGAAAGAATTGCACCAAAATGAGTCAAAATGTGATGGGCCAAAATTATAATGTACTCACATGTATATATAGTGTAATTGCAGACTTACTAATCATTTTAGGCCTTTTAGACAGCAAGTCACATTTTAATCACACAGAACACGGAACTTTATTCAAAACAAATTATGTTTTTTCTTTCACAATGTGGATTTCCAAATGAGTCACATTTCACACTAATGTGATTCCTAAAGGATGATATGCAAATTAGTAGATTTGATTACACAGTTACTTTAATGACACATACAATTCCTCAGAAGTCATCCTCAATTTCAAGTCACAGTGTCTTATAACAGACAGCGGAAATCGATCATCTGATTTGCTAGTAGATAGTGATGTCAGAGTGATGTCAGCCAAAGTCTGGAGAAGTATAATTTGTTAAGTGGTGAGTCCAGTCAGCATTCTATTTATCCTAATTACTAATTCTTCTGTTTTTTGTTTCATTTTTCTAATCCCAATCAGTAGGGCTTCCAGTTTAGACATACAAATCAACAATTCTTCCAATTTTTTGACTGAAATCTTTAGAGCTTCCACTTATAGAATAAAATTCACTACTTCTTCCAAGATAGTAATAATTATTTCCTCTGCATGCAGCTTATCTTTGGAACTGGTCTCTGTCACAAGCAGAACAATAAGGGCGAACAATGTCAGGTATGTACAAGTGTTGGTTCTACATATGTTTGATTTCCTCAGATTCAGTGGTCCCAAATGATATTCCAACGTTTTTATTGAAAAATTCATTGTGCTTCATGCAGTGGAAATACATTTTCAAAATGCTGACAATGAAGCACGCATTGGTCTGAGCCTACAAGATGAGAATCCTATAGGAGAACTTTGCAGGCAAGAGCAGTTTGTATTTGTTATACAGAGATACTTACCACAATAAAAGAATGCATCAACTAACACGTACATCTTATCCTCATAAACGCTTTAGGTGTTCGTGTGGGCAAATAATGGATCCATTGACCTGTTGGGTACACTTACATCTGCTGCTGCGATCACTTTATTCTCTGCAGTGGTCTTGCTCCTGCTCCACTTCAACAAATACATCCAATTAAACAAATGCACATTAAAAGGAAGTTCAATAAAGCTTTTTTCACTTTAAAAACGTTTGTATTCATTCTTGCACTGGGTTAATGGGGGATAGCAAAGTCCAGTTTGTGTAACATTAAGATTTATGTCATTTTTTTTGTAGATTTTTACTCATATTTAGCTGTTGGACTACTTAATGCTGACAGGGGTCATTCAGATTCATATTTATGATTAATAATCTTTATCGGGTGTGTGAGTAAGCAGAAAAAAATGCCCTATTCAATTATTCAATTATCTGTTCCTAATTAATATATATTACTACTACCACTATTACTAATAACAGCAACTTAGATAATAAGCTTTTGTTTATGTGGACATTCATACAACACTTTATTCAATACTACAGAGTCAAAGTTAGATTTTCTTTTTTTTACAAGGTATACTTTCAAATTTAAAAAAAAAATACTAATGGTAGTTGTGCAAATCTTGTTAATTAAGTTAGTTGTATTAGTTATACATAATATGTCTAGTAGGGTCTCCCATAGCAAATTTGTCCTGGGTGAGGGACCAGACAAAGAGCAATTCAGAAGAAACTTATTAGAATATCACTGAGGGAACAGTTTCCCCTTCCCAGGAGAGGGTTATTGGGGCCCCGGCCTGGAGCCAGGCTCGGGAAGGTGCCCAAAGGTGAGCGTCTGGTGGCCGGCCGTTAGTCCATGGGGCCCGGCCGAGCATAGCCTGAAAAGAGGATATGGGCCCCTCCTCCTGCAGGCCCACCACCCGCAGGAGGCGTCATAGGAGTCGCGAGAGAGTGATATTATACCCCTTATGTCAAACTGAGTGATTTATGGCCCCAATAAATTATTCATGAGCTCAGGAAGTAAAGGAAGTAATAAAGGAAGTAATAAAAATATGATATTAATAAAAATATGATATTCATAAAAATATGCTAGTTCATAACTCATTGCTTTTTTTTTTCCCCCTAAAAACAACTAATTGATTATTTAGAAAGTTTCTTATATATCAAATAGCATTCTTTTATTTTTTAAAGCCATTAAAAAAGTTTTTACTTTTTATGCTTAAAAAACGCCATCTGGTGGTGGGTCAGCGTGTGTGTGTGGGTGTGTGCGCGTGCCTGACACTGTGTGTCTGGGCGCGCCCCGGCGCGCCCATGTCTCCGGACCGTGCTCTCTCTCGGGCTCCGTGCTTATGGGTTTAAAAATGTGTTAAACCATATTAAAATTGCTTAGTTAAACTTGTGCTTTTGTAACGTTCAGTATGGCCAGAAATACAGGCTGCATGCCTTGGGGGAAAACTTTATTTCGATTTATATGCATTTGTAGATTTAGAATAAAACTCATAGTCACAAAAAAACTCTCGCGATCCCCTAACCCTAACCCTCCTTAGACACATAAGCAGGGAAAACTCCTTATAAAACCCTCCGTGTTTTCTCCAAAACCCTAGAATAACTTGTTAGGTACCCCCTCTATTCCCAAAACCTTATATTCGATAACAGGGAAATCCTGAAAAAATCCTTAGTCTTTTTTCTCAAATTCAGCGCCCCGCCCCCGTCATGCTCAGCCGAACAAAGCCAAAACCCCTTTAAAAAATCCTCCGCGTTTTCTCCAAAACCCTAGAATAACTTGTTAGCTACCCTCTATTCCCAAAAACCTTATATTCAAAAACAGGGCAAAAATCCTTAGTCTTTTTTCTTCAAAACCATCCCTCTTACTAGCAACCTCTAAAATTCAATGCAGAGTCTAAGTTCTACCTCGCTCTTAATCTCCGACCCGCAACTGCTTGCAGAGCACAATTTTTTCCTGCTTGTTCGCTCCCTGCTCTGCTCCCGAATGCGCTGCTTACCTCGTTTGAAAATTTCCGCCAGAGACCAACTCCGCCTAACTTCGCCCCGCTGCCAATCACATAACAATCGGGCGGCTCTCTAACTACATTTTTGCATTTTCCTTTTTACCATTCTGTCAATCCTTTCATTTAAAAAAAATATCACAATGGTTTGTAACACGTACAATACACCATCCGTCCATCCATTCGCTTCCGCTTATCCTTTTTTCAGGCTCGCGCTGTGCGCTGGAGCCTATCCCACCAATACACTTTAAAATATATATAAGCTCCACTTTAACTCCCGTAAAAGTTTATACATTACATGTCTACATCACCTATCATGCCCTCATCAGGTATCTCATATCATCTTGTTATTGTTATGTTATGCTCCTTTGATATTTTGCTAGTTTGCGTGTTTTAAAACTCTTTTTGTTTTTCTTTATATTTTTAGACTCTGATTTAAGCCAGATGTGTTAACCTGATCCCTGCGAAACACCAGCTCTGCGTGGATTTTGACCGCGAGTGACCGGATGTTGTTTCCGGCCTGAGGTTGCCTGAAATGCCGTGAGGCTCGTTTGAAAGATTGCGCCCGAGACCAACTCCGCCTCCAAGGCATGCCTACCTTTAGCTGCCACCAGTGAGATATCAGAGCCGGGCTCCACATATCCAATCAGGAGCACGAGCAAGACAGCTTTTGCAGACTCTCCAGAAATATACAAGTCCTTACCAACTGCTCTGCAACCCAGTGTTTCTGGTCCCCTCACTAACATCGCTTTTTGAGATATTTTTTATGAACCACCAAAAAAGCAATTTTACCCCACAGTACAGAAGACTGGATCTGAGGGCAGCAGCGGGGACAAATGATTGTAATGAAGCGACGGACATTTCATGGCTGGTCTTAGATAATCGTGAGTTATTGTGTCTTATGGTGAAAAGTACATAGTTTTGCAAGAGGCATACAAGCACTGTGGAAAAAGTAATCATAAAACTGTTTTTGTGAACACTTTGCTCCCTACGTTATGCTTTAAAAAATGTGATACATGTAATGTGATCATCAAAGAACATGATTTTTTTTTTAAAAAACAATTATTCTTATGCTTTTAAAGTATGTCAGATTATCTTAAAACACTTATTTGTATGTTATAATGTTTTTCTTACACCATGTGTAATTTTCATAGGCACCTTGTTCATTGTATCAATGTGTAATTATTATGTATCTTTGATAAATAAATAAAATATTTAATCTTGTATTTGTGTACTGTCTGGTGATTCAATAAAAAATTTGTCACATATCGCTCTGATAAACACAGATGGCTGAAAGAAATGTTTGATGGAACAAAGGAAACAAGTGTCTTGCTGCTAAACTTTTAAGTCACCATGGTTTAAATGAGAAAATGCCACTAGGAAACTAGCAGCTCTAAGTCTTTATGTAAAACATGAAAAACTCCATATCAGTGATATCTACAAAGGTGTACTCATTTCTTTGTTATGGTACTTTACTGTTCCAATGAAACAAAAAGAAAATCTCATTTTTAAAGTACATTTTTCGGCCATCCTGACCTATTTTCAGGGGCAAGAATGTTGATGTTAGACTGTGTTTTAAATCAGGTTTCATCTTAAACTAACTATCACAGCACTGATTTTACTGATTACAGTTGCAATCTCAATTAGAATCCCAAACTGGCTTTTCTCCAGTCAGTGTTATGGTGAAATTTAACTTGTTCTTTTGTGTAATTGCACATGGCCCATCACAGGACCCCTTCGTAAGCTGTACAGCATACGTTTTCAATTCACTTTTGTCAGAAAACTTCACAGTATGAGAAGTTACAGCACAGTTTCTCCAAATGTGTGCTTCTTTTTCAGCCAGCGTGCTTTTAGAGCATCTGCATTAGCTCATGTAGTAAAAGTACAATCAGTAAGTGTACTTTAACATTTGAGATTCCGAGCGACTCTTGCTTAGATCATGTGAACTATTTCATGAACCTTTTTTTTGTATAATGCATCAAATCTGTTCAAATCAGTTTATGTTCAATTTATTTCAACTAATCTAGAGACAGGCAACTCCTTTTCAGCTTCTGTGATGCATTTACTTCTCACACCTTAATCTAGATGTTAGTGTTCTCAAAGGTAACATGTCTCATGTTACCATCATGTATTTCTAAAACCCAGCCTATGCCCTATAGACTCTCACATGGAAACACCATAGTTCTCAGACGTTACCGCTAGTTTTACAAGCACAGTCTTCTTCAGCTCTGTTTATGTAGCTTTTATGAAACTGATTTTCCATAGTACAAGTAGCATTTAATTTTTCTTTGCTCTCCAGTATAAATGCAAGAATTTGCAGGCTTCATTGAAACTGTCACAAATGTAACACTCAATGCCAAAAACAGGGTTGATTAATGTTTCTATGAACACTGCTGTGTATATCAACAGCTCTGAAACCCCCCTTTATTTTTTTTTAAAAGTAATGCAGGACAGGCTCTCTGTTACTCTCTGTGTCTCTAAAAATCCCAACAAAACTGGCAATCACCTTGTAGAGGAATTTCTTTCATTTATGTATTGATCACTTTGTTTATTGGTAATGCTTTTAGGTCACTGTTTTAGCATGTCTGCCTCATACTCCATTCAAACAGTTAGACAGATGCTGGGGGTCTGGTAAGAAAGTTGTCTTGATTAAAGAATGTTAGCTACCGCTCATTGCTTGTCTGCAGGCTTTATTAAATGGAAAACTTCCACAACAACCTCTAAACAATGGTTTATGGATTTTTATCACATGCAACACCATGTAACACTTGGATGTTAGATTCTTTTACCAGTCAGTGTTGTTAGCCCCCCAACCTCCAGGCTCCAGGTGTCTGAGCTCTAACCCTTGCTGCCAAATGTGCCTCTGAGGCCTTTGTGCCTTTTACGACCACACTAAGTTTGTAGTCCTATCTACTAATATTATTTAAATTTTTTTTATTATAGCACACGGTTCAGTTAGGTTACTACTTTGACTTTCTCACTTTGAGCACATTTCTGACCTTTATCAAACCTTTACTCGAGTGTTTTTGACACTAGCAGCTGTACTTCTACTTAAGTAAAAATTGCCTGCACTTTTGCCACCTCAGTTGCCACTTTTCTGGAGTTTGTGCAGTTTTTATATTGACACTTTCAACGTTTTATGTGTTATCCTTGATCACAGTTCTAAACAAGTTAACTTTCTTGACATCGACGTAACCCAAAAAAGCAACTATATATCCAGTTCTCTTTACTCCAAAACTGGTTTAAGGCTATTCTGTTGTCGTGATATGGCCATACAAATAATATTAAGTTGAATTATTCTTAAGAAAAATATGGTTGCTTCATGGCTACCTGTTCAGAGAATTTGCAGGCTTTTATGGAAACTGTCACAATGTAACACTCACACTGTCAAAACAGGGTTGATCCATGTTTCTATGAGCACTGATTCATATATCAACAGCTCTGAAAATCCTTTTTTTTTAAAGTAAAGCAGAACAGGATCTCTGTGACTCTAAAAATCACAACCAAACTGGCAATCACCTCTAAACAAATGGTAGTAGTTTTATGGCTCTTTATCACCTGCAGCACCATGTAACACCTAGATGTTAGACTTTTTTTTACCAGTCAGCGTTGTTAGCCCCCCAACCTCCAGGCTCCAGGTGTCTGAGCTCTAACCCTTGCTGCCAAATGTGCCTCTGAGGCCTTTGTGCCTTTTACGACCACACTAAGTTTGTAGTCCTATCTACTAATATTATTTAAAAAAATTTTATTATAGCACACGGTTCAGTTAGGTTACTACTTTGACTTTCTCACTTTGAGCACATTTCTGACCCGATACTTTATCAGACTTTTTACTCAAGTGTTTTTGACACTAGCAGCTGTACCTCTACTTAAGTAAAAAATTGCCTGCACTTTTGCCACATCAGTTGCCACTTTTCTGGAGTTTGTACAATTTTTACATTTACATTTTCAAGGGTTTATGTGTTATCCTTGATCACAGTTCTAAAAAAAGTTAACTTTCTTGACATAAAAGTAGCCCAAAAAAGACAAATATATGTCCAGTTCTTTTTTACTCCAAACCTACTGATGGGAAAACATTATGTGATGCTGGAAGTTTTTATCCTATCCACCTCCAAAACAAGTTTACCTGTAAGCCAACACATTAGACTTAAACAAATTTGTGAAATTCCTGAACAATATGCTTTGTGCAGTAGCAGTAGTACTAGAACTAGTGCTAGTAGTCCTAGTACTGTGCAGCAACCAGGCTTCAAGAGTGGTCACTTGGTGTTCGCTCGCTCTGCGGTAGAGTATCACTTCCTGTTCCTGCTCAAACACAGTGGTGTTTCTGAGTAGCTTATTTGCTTAGCAATTTAATTAACAACTTTTAAATACATTCTTCTTTCATAGTATAATCTTCACGTGCTTCATCTGAAGCACACTTTCTGTGTACTCACTACCTAATTTATAGCCAAAGTATTCACTCACTGTCTCTGTACTGTTTCGCTAGCTTAGCTTAGCTCGTAGCCGACTCGTTAGCACCATGGCTACTTCACCTGTCCCTCCTGCACTTTCTTGCTCATTGTGTCAGATGTTTAGTTACTCCTCGGCCTCCTTTAGCAGTAATGATATCTGTAACAAATGTAGCATATTTGCAGCTCTGGAGGCCAGGATTACTGAATTGGAGACTCGGCTTCGCACCCTTCATTCACCCGTAGCTAGCCAGGCCCCTGTAGCTGGTGCAGCCGAAGATAGCGTAGGCCCCGCTAGCTGTTCCCCGGCAGACCCCAAGCAGCTGGGGAAAGAGGGCGGCTGGGTCACGGTGAGGAGGAAGCATAGTCCTAAACAGAAGCCCCAGGTACACCACCAACCCGTTCATGTGTCTAACCGTTTTTCCCCACTCGGTGACACACCCGCCGGGGGTCAAACTCTGGTAATTGGTGATTCTGTTCTCAGACATGTGAAGCTAGAGACACCGGCAACCATAGTCAATTGTCTTCCAGGGGCCAGAGCAGGCGACATTGAAGGAAATTTAAAACTGCTGGCTAAGGGTAAACGTAAATTCAGTAAAATCATAATTCACGTCGGCAGTAATGACACCCGGTTACGCCAATCGGAGGTCACTAAAATCAATATTGAATCGATGTGCAACTTTGCTAAAACAATGTCGGACTCTGTAGTTTTCTCTGGTCCCCTCCCCAATCAGACCAGGAGTGACATGTTTAGCCGCATGTTCTCCTTAAATTGCTGTCTGTCTGAGTGGTGTCCCAGAAACGATGTGGGCTTCATAGATAATTGGCAAACCTTCTGGAGGAAACCTGGTCTTGTTAGGAGAGACGGCATCCATCCCACTTTGGATGGAGCAGCTCTCATTTCTAGAAATATGGACAAATTTATTAAACCCCCCAAAATATGACTATCCAGAGTTGGGACCAGGAAGCAGAGTTGCAGTCTTACACGCCTCTCTGCAGCTTCTCTCCTCCTGCTACCCCCCCAAAAACCCATCTCCATAGAGACTGTGTCAGCTTCCAAAAAGACAAAAAACAAACTAAAAACCAGCAACAAACAACTTAAACATAAACAATCAAAAAGAAAGAACAATACAGTATCCACATCTGAACCAAAGAGTAAAACAGTGAAATGTGGATTATTAAATATTAGGTCTCTCTCCTCCAAGTCTCTGTTAGTACATGACTTAATAATTGATCAACAAATTGATTTACTCTGCCTTACAGAAACCTGGTTGCAGCAGGATGATTATGTTAGTTTAAATGAATCAACACCCCCGAGTCATTCTAACTACCAGAAACCTCGAAGCACAGGCCGAGGGGGCGGTGTGGCAGCAATTTTTTCACACCAGCCTATTAATTAATGAAAGACCAAGACAGACTTTTAATTCATTTGAAAGCCTGATGCTTAACATTGTCCACCCCAGCTGTGAAACTCAGAAACCAGTCTTACTTGTTATCATCTATCGTCCACCTGGGCCTTACACAGAGTTTCTGTCTGATTTCTCAGACTTTATATCTAATTTAGTTCTGAGCTCAAATAAAATAATTATTGTGGGTGATTTTAACATCCATGTAGATGCTAAAAATGACAGCCTCAACATGGCATTTAGTCTGTTATTAGACTCAATTGGCTTCTCTCAAAATGTAAAAGAACCCACCCACCACTTTAATCACACTCTAGATCTTGTTTTAACATATGGCATAGAAACTGAACATTTAACAGTGTTTCCTGAAAACCCTCTCCTGTCTGATCATTTCCTGATAACATTTACATTTACAATAATTGATTACACAGCAGTGGAGAGTAGATTTTATCAAAGTAGATGTCTTTCTGAAAGCGCTGTAACTAAGTTTAAGAATATAATCCACCCACTGTTATCATCTTCAATGCCCTGTACCAACACAGAGCAGAGCAGCTATCTGAACGCTACCCCAACAGAGGTCGATTATCTTGTTAATAATTTCACCTCCTCACTACGTACGACTCTGGATACTGTAGCTCCAGTGAAAACTAAGGTCTCTAATCAGAAGTACCTGACTCCGTGGTATAATTCTCAAACACGTACCCTAAAGCAGATGACTCGTAATCTGGAGAGGAAATGGCGTGTCACAAATTTAGAGGATCATCATTTAGCCTGGAGAAATAGTTTGCTGCTTTATAAGAAAGCCCTCCGCAAAGCCAGAACATCTTACTATTCATCACTGATTGAAGAAAATAAGAACAACCCCAGGTTTCTCTTCAGCACTGTAGCCAGGCTGACAAAGAGTCAGAGCTCTGTTGAGCCAACCATCCCTTTAACGTTAACTAGTAATGACTTCATGAACTTCTTCACAAATAAAATTTTTATCATTAGAGAAAAAATTACCAGTAATCATCCCACAGATGTAATATTATCTACAGCTACTCTTAGTACCATTGATGTTAAGTTAGACTCTTTTTCTCCAATTGATCTTTCTGAGTTAACTTCAATAATTACTTCCTCCAAACCATCAACGTGTCTTTTAGACCCCATTCCTACAAAACTGCTCAAAGAAGTCCTGCCATTGATTAATTCTTCGATCTTAAATATGATCAACCTATCTCTAATAATCGGCTATGTACCACAGGTCTTCAAGCTGGCTGTGGTTAAACCTTTACTCAAAAAGCCATCTCTAGACCCAGCAGTCTTAGCTAATTATAGGCCAATCTCCAACCTTCCTTTCATATCAAAAATCCTTGAAAGAGTAGTTGTCAAACAGCTAACAGATCATCTGCAGAGGAATGGTTTATTTGAAGAGTTTCAGTCAGGTTTCAGAGCTCATCACAGCACAGAAACAGCTTTAGTGAAGGTTACAAATGATCTTCTTATGGCCTCTGACAGTGGACTCATCTCTGTGCTTGTCCTGCTAGACCTCAGTGCAGCGTTCGATACTGTCGACCATAATATCCTATTAGAGCGATTAGAACATGCTGTAGGTATTACAGGTACTGCACTGCAGTGGTTTGTATCATATCTATCTAATAGACTCCAATTTGTGCATGTAAATGGAGAGTCCTCTTCACACACTGAGGTCAATTATGGAGTTCCACAGGGTTCAGTGCTAGGACCAATTCTGTTTACATTATACATGCTTCCCTTAGGCAGCATCATTAGAAGACATAGCATACATTTTCACTGCTATGCAGATGACACCCAGCTCTATCTGTCCATGAAGCCAGATAACACACACCAATTAGTTAAACTGCAGGAATGTCTTAAAGACATAAAGACCTGGATGGCCGCTAACTTTCTGCTTCTTAATTCAGATAAAACTGAGGTTATTGTACTCGGCCCTGAAAATCTTAGAAATATGGTATCTAACCAGATTCATACTCTGGATGGCATTACCTTGGCCTCCAGTAACGCTGTGAGGAACCTTGGAGTCATTTTTGACCAGGACATGTCCTTCAACGCACATATTAAACAAATATGTAAGACTGCTTTCTTCCATTTGCGCAACATCTCTAAAATTAGAAATATCCTGTCTCAGAGTGACGCTGAAAAACTAGTTCATGCATTTATTACTTCCAGGCTGGACTACTGTAATTCATTATTATTAGGATGTCCAAAAAACTCACTGAAAAGCCTTCAGCTAATCCAAAATGCTGCAGCAAGAGTACTGACAGGGACTAGAAAGAGAGAGCAGATTTCTCCTGTTTTGGCTTCCCTTCATTGGCTTCCTGTTAAATCCAGAATTGAATTCAAAATCCTGCTCCTCACATACAAGGTCTTAAATAATCAGGCCCCATCTTATCTTAATGACCTTGTAGTACCATATCACCCTATTAGAGCACTTCGCTCTCGCTCTGCAGGCCTACTTGTTGTTCCTAGAGTATTTAAAAGTAGAATGGGAGGCAGAGCCTTCAGTTTTCAGGCCCCTCTTCTGTGGAACCAGCTTCCAGTTTGGATTCGGGAGACAGAAACTATCTCTACTTTCAAGATTAGGCTTAAAACTTTCCTTTTTGCTAAAGCATATAGTTAGGGCTGGACCAGGTGACCCTGAATCCTCCCTTAGTTATGCTGCAATAGACGTAGGCTGCCGGGGGATTCCCAAGATGCATTGAGTTTTTCCTTTCCAGTCACCTTTCTCACTCACTATGTATTAATAGACCTCTCTGCATTGAATCATATCTGTTATTAACCTCTGTCTCTCTTCCACAGCATGTCTTTTATCCTGTCTTCCTTCTCTCACCCCAACCGGTCGCAGCAGATGGCCGCCCCTCCCTGAGCCTGGTTCTGCCGGAGGTTTCTTCCTGTTAAAAGGGAGTTTTTCCTTCCCACTGTCGCCAAAGTGCTTGCTCATAGGGGGTCATATGATTGTTGGGTTTTTCTCTGTATCTATGAAGCGCCTTGAGGCGACTTTTGTTGTGATTTGGCGCTATATAAATAAAATTGAATTGAATTGAATTGAATTGAATTGAATCACTATTCTGGCTTGCAAATGGTGAAAACATGTCACAGTCTTAGCTGCAAATCAGAAATGTTGGTAAATTTAAAAAAGGAGTTTAAACTTCAGGTTTGGCATAGACACAGACTTTATTAATGCCACACTCGGGAAATTCACATGTTACACATGATTTAGCTCACCTGCTAAATCCCCAGAGCAATAACCACATCAGCATCATTAGCCTGAGTGTTGATCCTCCAGGTGAGTGAGTGGAGTTGAGTGTGTGTGTGTGTGTGTGTGTGTGATCAGAGGTGAAGCTGCTTTCTGCAAAGTCTCATCAAAAACAACTTTAGAAACAAACATCAACAACTTCTTCTTGGCCTTGTTGTGTGTACCTCACAAGTCAAATTATACATTGTGATGGAGCAGTCACAATACACACTCACGAGACACAGTTTGATTTTTCTAACACAGAGTTCGTATGAAGTTCACTTTATCAGCTGAAAATATTAAAGCCAGAACTTACAACATCAAAAACCTTTTACTTCATGTACAGGGTTTCCAAAAAAGTTTTATTTCAGGTATATAAACCATTACATTTGATTCGAGTAAAACAAATAATTACATTGATTCATGTAAAGTTTTTCCAAGAAAGTTTTATTTGATGTAATGAGTTTCCAAAATTATTTTATTTGATGTAATGAAACCAATAGATTTGAACGGGGTAAAACAAATAACGCGATTGATTCTTGCAATGCTTTTCCAAGAAAGTTTTATTTGATGTAACGGGTTTCCAAAAAAGTTTTATTTCAGGTATATAAACCAATACATTTGTTTGTAAAACAAATAATTACATTGATACTTGTAAAGAGTTTCCAAAAAGGTTTTGACTGGCAACAACGCTCACCTGCTAAATCCAACAGAACACCACTGGGACCTTATGTTTCACTCCATCTGACTGTGCAGGAGCTCAGTGTTGGGTATGGTAAATGGTCTGTTTCATATTCAGTGCTTTTACACTCTTCCTGGTTGTTGATGTTTGTTTCTAAAGATGTTTTTGATGAGACTTTGCAGAAAGCAGCTTCACCTCTGATCACACACACACACACACACACACTCAACTCCACTCACTCACCTGGAGGATCAACACTCAGGCTAATGATGCTGATGTGGTTATTGCTCTGGGGATTTAGCAGGTGAGCTAAATCATGTGTAACATGTGAATTTCCCGAGTGTGGCATTAATAAAGTCTGTGTCTATGCCAAACCTGAAGTTTAAACTCCTTTTTTAAATTTACCAACATTTCTGATTTGCAGCTAAGACTGTGACATGTTTTCACCATTTGCAAGCCAGAATAGTGATCACTCTTGAAGCCTGGTTGCTGCACAGTACTAGGACTACTAGCACTAGTTCTAGTACTACTGCTACTGCACAAAGCATATTGTTCAGGAATTTCACAAATTTGTTTAAGTCTAATGTGTTGGCTTACAGGTAAACTTGTTTTGGAGGTGGATAGGATAAAAACTTCCAGCATCACATAATGTTTTCCCATCAGTAGGTTTGGAGTAAAAAAGAACTGGACATATATTTGTCTTTTTTGGGCTACTTTTATGTCAAGAAAGTTAACTTTTTTTAGAACTGTGATCAAGGATAACACATAAACCCTTGAAAATGTAAATGTAAAAATTGTACAAACTCCAGAAAAGTGGCAACTGATGTGGCAAAAGTGCAGGCAATTTTTTACTTAAGTAGAGGTACAGCTGCTAGTGTCAAAAACACTTGAGTAAAAAGTCTGATAAAGTATCGGGTCAGAAATGTGCTCAAAGTGAGAAAGTCAAAGTAGTAACCTAACTGAACCGTGTGCTATAATAAAAATTTTTTAAATAATATTAGTAGATAGGACTACAAACTTAGTGTGGTCGTAAAAGGCACAAAGGCCTCAGAGGCACATTTGGCAGCAAGGGTTAGAGCTCAGACACCTGGAGCCTGGAGGTTGGGGGGCTAACAACGCTGACTGGTAAAAAAAAGTCTAACATCTAGGTGTTACATGGTGCTGCAGGTGATAAAGAGCCATAAAACTACTACCATTTGTTTAGAGGTGATTGCCAGTTTGGTTGTGATTTTTAGAGTCACAGAGATCCTGTTCTGCTTTACTTTAAAAAAAAAGGATTTTCAGAGCTGTTGATATATGAATCAGTGCTCATAGAAACATGGATCAACCCTGTTTTGACAGTGTGAGTGTTACATTGTGACAGTTTCCATAAAAGCCTGCAAATTCTCTGAACAGGTAGCCATGAAGCAACCATATTTTTCTTAAGAATAATTCAACTTAATATTATTTGTATGGCCATATCACGACAACAGAATAGCCTTAAACCAGTTTTGGAGTAAAGAGAACTGGATATATAGTTGCTTTTTTGGGTTACGTCGATGTCAAGAAAGTTAACTTGTTTAGAACTGTGATCAAGGATAACACATAAAACGTTGAAAGTGTCAATATAAAAACTGCACAAACTCCAGAAAAGTGGCAACTGAGGTGGCAAAAGTGCAGGCAATTTTTACTTAAGTAGAAGTACAGCTGCTAGTGTCAAAAACACTCGAGTAAAGGTTTGATAAAGGTCAGAAATGTGCTCAAAGTGAGAAAGTCAAAGTAGTAACCTAACTGAACCGTGTGCTATAATAAAAAAAATTTAAATAATATTAGTAGATAGGACTACAAACTTAGTGTGGTCGTAAAAGGCACAAAGGCCTCAGAGGCACATTTGGCAGCAAGGGTTAGAGCTCAGACACCTGGAGCCTGGAGGTTGGGGGGCTAACAACACTGACTGGTAAAAGAATCTAACATCCAAGTGTTACATGGTGTTGCATGTGATAAAAATCCATAAACCATTGTTTAGAGGTTGTTGTGGAAGTTTTCCATTTAATAAAGCCTGCAGACAAGCAATGAGCGGTAGCTAACATTCTTTAATCAAGACAACTTTCTTACCAGACCCCCAGCATCTGTCTAACTGTTTGAATGGAGTATGAGGCAGACATGCTAAAACAGTGACCTAAAAGCATTACCAATAAACAAAGTGATCAATACATAAATGAAAGAAATTCCTCTACAAGGTGATTGCCAGTTTTGTTGGGATTTTTAGAGACACAGAGAGTAACAGAGAGCCTGTCCTGCATTACTTTTAAAAAAAAATAAAGGGGGGTTTCAGAGCTGTTGATATACACAGCAGTGTTCATAGAAACATTAATCAACCCTGTTTTTGGCATTGAGTGTTACATTTGTGACAGTTTCAATGAAGCCTGCAAATTCTTGCATTTATACTGGAGAGCAAAGAAAAATTAAATGCTACTTGTACTATGGAAAATCAGTTTCATAAAAGCTACATAAACAGAGCTGAAGAAGACTGTGCTTGTAAAACTAGCGGTAACGTCTGAGAACTATGGTGTTTCCATGTGAGAGTCTATAGGGCATAGGCTGGGTTTTAGAAATACATGATGGTAACATGAGACATGTTACCTTTGAGAACACTAACATCTAGATTAAGGTGTGAGAAGTAAATGCATCACAGAAGCTGAAAAGGAGTTGCCTGTCTCTAGATTAGTTGAAATAAATTGAACATAAACTGATTTGAACAGATTTGATGCATTATACAAAAAAAAGGTTCATGAAATAGTTCACATGATCTAAGCAAGAGTCGCTCGGAATCTCAAATGTTAAAGTACACTTACTGATTGTACTTTTACTACATGAGCTAATGCAGATGCTCTAAAAGCACGCTGGCTGAAAAAGAAGCACACATTTGGAGAAACTGTGCTGTAACTTCTCATACTGTGAAGTTTTCTGACAAAAGTGAATTGAAAACGTATGCTGTACAGCTTACGAAGGGGTCCTGTGATGGGCCATGTGCAATTACACAAAAGAACAAGTTAAATTTCACCATAACACTGACTGGAGAAAAGCCAGTTTGGGATTCTAATTGAGATTGCAACTGTAATCAGTAAAATCAGTGCTGTGATAGTTAGTTTAAGATGAAACCTGATTTAAAACACAGTCTAACATCAACATTCTTGCCCCTGAAAATAGGTCAGGATGGCCGAAAAATGTACTTTAAAAATGAGATTTTCTTTTTGTTTCATTGGAACAGTAAAGTACCATAACAAAGAAATGAGTACACCTTTGTAGATATCACTGATATGGAGTTTTTCATGTTTTACATAAAGACTTAGAGCTGCTAGTTTCCTAGTGGCATTTTCTCATTTAAACCATGGTGACTTAAAAGTTTAGCAGCAAGACACTTGTTTCCTTTGTTCCATCAAACATTTCTTTCAGCCATCTGTGTTTATCAGAGCGATATGTGACAAATTTTTTATTGAATCACCAGACAGTACACAAATACAAGATTAAATATTTTATTTATTTATCAAAGATACATAATAATTACACATTGATACAATGAACAAGGTGCCTATGAAAATTACACATGGTGTAAGAAAAACATTATAACATACAAATAAGTGTTTTAAGATAATCTGACATACTTTAAAAGCATAAGAATAATTGTTTTTTAAAAAAAAAATCATGTTCTTTGATGATCACATTACATGTATCACATTTTTTAAAGCATAACGTAGGGAGCAAAGTGTTCACAAAAACAGTTTTATGATTACTTTTTCCACAGTGCTTGTATGCCTCTTGCAAAACTATGTACTTTTCACCATAAGACACAATAACTCACGATTATCTAAGACCAGCCATGAAATGTCCGTCGCTTCATTACAATCATTTGTCCCCGCTGCTGCCCTCAGATCCAGTCTTCTGTACTGTGGGGTAAAATTGCTTTTTTGGTGGTTCATAAAAAATATCTCAAAAAGCGATGTTAGTGAGGGGACCAGAAACACTGGGTTGCAGAGCAGTTGGTAAGGACTTGTATATTTCTGGAGAGTCTGCAAAAGCTGTCTTGCTCGTGCTCCTGATTGGATATGTGGAGCCCGGCTCTGATATCTCACTGGTGGCAGCTAAAGGTAGGCATGCCTTGGAGGCGGAGTTGGTCTCGGGCGCAATCTTTCAAACGAGCCTCACGGCATTTCAGGCAACCTCAGGCCGGAAACAACATCCGGTCACTCGCGGTCAAAATCCACGCAGAGCTGGTGTTTCGCAAGGATCAGGTTAACACATCTGGCTTAAATCAGAGTCTAAAAATATAAAGAAAAACAAAAAGAGTTTTAAAACACGCAAACTAGCAAAATATCAAAGGAGCATAACATAACAATAACAAGATGATATGAGATACCTGATGAGGGCATGATAGGTGATGTAGACATGTAATGTATAAACTTTTACGGGAGTTAAAGTGGAGCTTATATATATTTTAAAGTGTATTGGTGGGATAGGCTCCAGCGCACAGCGCGAGCCTGAAAAAAGGATAAGCGGAAGCGAATGGATGGACGGATGGTGTATTGTACGTGTTACAAACCATTGTGATATTTTTTTTAAATGAAAGGATTGACAGAATGGTAAAAAGGAAAATGCAAAAATGTAGTTAGAGAGCCGCCCGATTGTTATGTGATTGGCAGCGGGGCGAAGTTAGGCGGAGTTGGTCTCTGGCGGAAATTTTCAAACGAGGTAAGCAGCGCATTCGGGAGCAGAGCAGGGAGCGAACAAGCAGGAAAAAATTGTGCTCTGCAAGCAGTTGCGGGTCGGAGATTAAGAGCGAGGTAGAACTTAGACTCTGCATTGAATTTTAGAGGTTGCTAGTAAGAGGGATGGTTTTGAAGAAAAAAGACTAAGGATTTTTGCCCTGTTTTTGAATATAAGGTTTTTGGGAATAGAGGGTAGCTAACAAGTTATTCTAGGGTTTTGGAGAAAACGCGGAGGATTTTTTAAAGGGGTTTTGGCTTTGTTCGGCTGAGCATGACGGGGGCGGGGCGCTGAATTTGAGAAAAAAGACTAAGGATTTTTTCAGGATTTCCCTGTTATCGAATATAAGGTTTTGGGAATAGAGGGGGTACCTAACAAGTTATTCTAGGGTTTTGGAGAAAACACGGAGGGTTTTATAAGGAGTTTTCCCTGCTTATGTGTCTAAGGAGGGTTAGGGTTAGGGGATCGCGAGAGTTTTTTTGTGACTATGAGTTTTATTCTAAATCTACAAATGCATATAAATCAAAATAAAGTTTTCCCCCAAGGCATGCAGCCTGTATTTCTGGCCATACTGAACGTTACAAAAGCACAAGTTTAACTAAGCAATTTTAATATGGTTTAACACATTTTTAAACCCATAAGCACGGAGCTTATCGGACTGGGACTGGGACTCTGTCTCAGTCCAGAGTTGCCTCTGTAAGAAACGGCGGGCTGGGGTGGGTTTTCTAATGTCCCCTCGGCCTGCTGTCTGTACATACCTTACCATGTCACCTTGGACAACACACTGCCAACATTTACACAATATGCGGCCTGTCCCACCAGGGGGGAGAGAATCTTAGATCTGCTCTACGCTAATGCCAAGGATGCATACAGCTTCTCTTCTCTCTCCACACTGGTAGTAGGGCTGGGCCATATCATACCATTCATGGTAATACCGGTATAATGTTGGGCAACGATAAGAAAATTAAATATAAAATAGAATATGGGTGAAACACGGATGCGCAGTGCCTTTGTTTTCATATGCACATGACGGAAAAAGCATGGCGGCGACGGAGAATGAGAAGGGGGAAAGCGGATCGTTGAATGAAACGGATGAATCAGAATTGGTTTGTAAAAATGCTGCAACTTGAGTGGTGTGGAACTGGTTTAGCTTTCGTCCGTCAGATACACAAAAAAAGCACTATTTTTGGTAGTCATGCTAGCGGGCCGTCGATAATACCGTGTTTTTTGGAAAATACGACGCACTTACGGTGTGTTCACACCGAACGCGACGGACGCGAACAAAAATGCCCCAAACGCCCCTAATTTGAGGCGTGCACATTCGCGACTCAACGCGTGTCCACGAAAAATCCATCGCGTGTCAAAATATCATATTTTGACGCGCGTGAACCGGAAATGTGGGAGGAATGTGGGAGGAAGTTGTGCCAGACGGTTTTTTTGCAAGATGTCAGCTGTCGAGCTAGCGCTTGAAGAGAGAGTCTCCCTTCTCTATTTACTGTGGAGAGCAGAGCAGCGGCGTAAAAGACGTCCTCGCCGTACCTGGGTCCATCAGGTCCTCCAGAGGCGTGAGCAGTTTGGTGAGTTTCACCATTTGCTCCAGGAGCTGCGCCTGGATGACGGCCGATTCCAGCGATATCGCCGTCTTCCCCTCGCCCAGTTTGAGGACCTGCTGTCCCGCATTGGTCCAAGCATCGCCCGCCTAGACACCAACTACAGGCGCTCAATCCCACCTGCAGAGCGCCTGTCCGTCTGCCTGAGGTTAGTAAAAGTATTTAATACGGTAGTCCTTTATTGATACCTGTGCTAATATATGCTAAACCATCCATCTATACACTGCTAACATGGATGTGCTATGCTAACAGTGAATGCTCTCGGTGTTTACTGATAGCAAACTGTGGTACGGAGACGACTGTTTATAATATTTCTAGTGATGCTCAGAAGGTCTCATCAAGTCCCGATTTAATTCGATTTATGCTGTTATCAGTGTTTGAATGATAGCATGGCTGTGGTGTCCTATCAATGTATGCGCTCGCTGATATCAAACTGTAGCATTAGGACCACTGAGTTAACCTTTGTAGTGATACTCACTCCTTTTTATTTAGACCTGGTTTAATTCTGGGATAGTTGAATATTTGTATATAATCCCTGCAGCTGTCAGACTCTAGAACAGGGGTCACCAGCCTTTATTAAAACAGAGTTAGATAAAACTGAACAGTTTGGTTCATCTTTAGTTACATGGTTCTATCTTGATAAGCTGTCTTATCACGGGTTAATTTTTCAAAAATATTAATGATTTAAGCAAGGAAAGGGCTACATGTCAACATACAACTCTTTATTTCTATTAATGTCTTACTTCATTCCTGCCTGATTGACATGTTTAGGAATTATGAGTGATTGGCTCACTGTAGTTGTAAAAGTTGCTACCAATCAAATTATGATATGTTAAAGTTAAAACAAAACACAACTGTTTTAGATATGATCTAATATACATTTAGTAATTATCCTTATAATTACAAAATGTTTTATGTAAGATTTAAGTTTTGTGATTTAAATCTGACATCACAAAAGTATTTTGGAATTTGAATAATGTATTTTGTAACTGCAGTACACATAATACTGATTTTGAACAATTCTGTCCAGGTTCCTTGTCACCGGGAACTCCTTCAGGACCATCACGTTCAGTTTCAGAGTCAGTGAGTCCACGGTGAGCCAGATCACCCCCAGGTAGCGACGGCCATCTGGGACTGTCTAGTGGAGACTTCATGGCTGTGCCTTCACCTGGAGACTGGCGGTCCATCACAGAGGGATTCCAGGAGCGCTGGAACTTTCCTCTCTGCTGTGGAGCTCTGGATGGGAAGCACGTCCAGACAAAGGCACCCCATATATCATATAGGAGACACACACATTGATATACACTAAATATTTATTTCATTTCTTTTTTGTGGTGCCCAAATTTATGCACCTGCTTGATTTTGTTTAAACCATTATTGCACACTTTTTGTAAATCCAGTAAACTTCTTTTCACTTCTCAAGTATCACTCTGTGTGTCTCCTGTATGATATATTTAACTGACATTTTTTATTGTAACAACCAACGATTTACACAGGAAAATAATGTCTATTAACAAGGTTGCCCAAACTTTTGCATCCCACTGTATTAGTATATTTTGTCATTAGTATAATATGAAATAAATTCTACACGTGTCAAGTCGTGTGCCAACATTTGCTGTGTAGTAGAACTGAGACATTAGTCATTATAAAAATTTATTTGAAATAATATTAAAATTCTCAAACTGAAAAACATTAAACATAAATATAAAATATAAGTATTTACAGAGAGACAGGAATAAAAAGGACCAGCTGCTCTCCAGAGCAGGAACAAGGCTGAGGAGGAAATGCTCCATTGGAGACTGGTGTGGACTCTTCAGGGACTCCAGGATGGCCAGCACCACCGCCGATGGACCGTCCTGGGACCCGTCCCTCATCTGCCTCGGAGCCGTCCTCCCCTGTGGGCCTGTAAAACAGCACAAAACACAAAGAAATGAGAAGACTGCTACTAGATTTTAATTTCAACATTGAAAACAAAAAAAAAAACACAAAAACAGGATATAATCAGATTGGTTGTAGACATTAAGTAAAGGTGATCACAAGGCAATCCCACCGACTAAAAAGGTATCAGTGCTTGCTGTACATACCTGTGGGTGCAGCAGCAGGAGCTCAGGGACTGGGGAGCCAGGAGAAGCAACAGGGGACGCTCTGCTGCAGAATCAGTTGGTTCTATCAATACAGTATTAAATGTTAACAGGTTGAATATAATCAGAGAAAGTATATACAGTGGTCCCTCATTTATTGCAGCAGGGGTTCTCAGAATAACTAGCCCCTCGCCACACACTTTATACACTGTTTTCCCCACACACATGAACATTAGTCACAGTTCTCACAATTGATTCTCAAAGTGCAAACCTTTGTAGATTGCAAAACATAAAAGTATTATTATGCCGCGGTTTGTCTTCATCTGCCTGCCACTTTCGTGTGCCTTTTTCCCCTCGCGGTGCAGGTGTCTATTTCCGAATGAGGCTCATAGTTATGGGTATTTTTGTGCTGTTTTTTCTATTGGACGTGATGGTTATCAAAACCAAACATGATAAATTTGGCAAGCGCAGGAGACACGACATGAAGCAGATTTGTCAATCAGGCTGCAGAATGCAATGCTGTACGGTGCAAAAAAAAGAAAAGAAAAAGAAAATCAGCGAAAAAGCGAAGCAGTGACGGATGAGCGGGACCACTGTGTGCTGTTTATTAATAAACAAAATATATTCCTATATGACAACATGCATAAAAGCAGAACGGTATTTGTACGTCAGTGGGAAAATAGCAGTGGCTTGCTAGCTGTTGTGCGGCTTCCCCGGGTCAGCGAAAACTTTCAAAAGAGAAATGAATGAACTTACCAGGTTGCCCGATCTCTTCACATATCTTCCTCCAAGCTCGGTCCTTTATATTCCTGTCTCGGTACAGAAAGCAGCTGGTGTCGTACAGCTCCGGGTTGTTTGCTACAGCGTTGATTAGCCTTCCCTCCATTGAAGAATGAAGGGCTTTGGCTGGATCTGCCCCTTTGACCTAGGTCACAGCCACGTCACCAGGCTCCTGATTGGTTGTCGCGGCGCGATTTGACGCTGGAGTTCAGATTTTTCCAACTCGAGCGGTAGACGCGTAACGCGCGTATGCACAAAATGCAACACAAAAACTCACACACGTGGTTTTTTTCGCGAGTCAAACGCCTGAAACGTGCTACACTGACGCGCGTTTCAGGCGTTTTGGCGTTTTCGCGACGCAAATCTGCTTCCGAATTTTCGCGGGAGACGCAATCGCGGGTCATCGCGCCTTTCCATTAACTTTACATGTAAACCTGACGCTCTGGCCGCCTCTATCGCGTTCGGTGTGAACACACCGTTAGATGTAATAATATTGCCAAAACATTTAGTATTATGCAAATGTGCTACACATCAGAAAGATAAATCAATAATAATAACTAAATAACTAAAGGCAATAACTTTGCAGATCAAGCAGCTAAGTTAGCCGCACAAAAAATTGTAGACACATTAATGTCTGCATCCACGATGCAAATACCGTTTGACGTACTTGAGTTTTATTAAACATGGACATGTCTAAGAGGGGCCCATTATTTTTGTAACAGTGCACTTAGAAAAACCTGTCAGGTGATTTTGTTTTGTGCTTTGATGAGCTAATAATCAGCTCTCTTTTTTCTCATTTTTGTTCTAAGCAGGCCTGCAAGAGTGAATAGCGGCGCTGACAAATTCTCGGGAAAGCAAATATAAGGTGGGCTTTCCAGATTACAACTGGCTAAGGAGAAGGCTACCTGTGGGGAACTGATCAGATTGAAAGTCCCTGTCTAAAAGGATTGTAGCGAGTCAATCCAGTCCAAAAGCATAAAGAGCTATTTTCCTATGACAAATAAAACAAATGAATGAGCTCATTTTGCTGAGAGTGGAGAATCTGATTACTTGGGCGGGAGTCTCCACAATTAGCAAAAAACCTGGTGTGAATGCATGTGTGTGAATTTGTGTGACTGGACCAAAGTTGGGGTGACTGACTTTTTTTAATTTCCTAAGCTTGGGTGAAGCATTTTTAGTTTGACACATGAGATGTGTCAAAAAAGGGGGAATTTAAGGTTTAATTTGAAATAGGTTTTAGGATCATTTTATGACTTTTGGAGCTTTTGATCATTTAGATATGGCTCTGAGCAGCTGCATGGGTGACAGGAAATGGTGTGTGTGACAGGAACTCTGCATGCCCATAAAAGGAGACTCACTGTGACAAGTGAGCACCCAGAGAGAGAAACAGACTCTAGGCAGATGAAGCAAATGGAGGTTTTAAGAAAAGAAATGAAAAGGATATTAATTGTATGCTTCAGTGTGTCAATACAGGTGGACTTCTCTCAACAATGTGATATTTTGCCAGGCTGGGACTTAATCTAAAAGGAAAATACTGAAAAGAAACAGAGAAGAAACAGGAAGACCATGGCCTGAATGCATAGGCCTAGTAAAAATGTGGATGAGATTAACACAAGGCGCTCAAAAACGTACACCATCTGAGGTTGTTCATGGTAGGCCTTTTCCACTACCAGTGACAAGTGAACCTTACTAGAAAATAAGGATATTGTTTTGAACAATAAACTGCCGTGCGACGCTTCTCCAGTCTCTTGCAGGTTGAAACCAGGTGATTGGGTCCCAATACGGGTGCTCCAGAGGAGAAATTGGAGCTTGCCTCGCTGAGAGGGTCCCTATCAAGTGTTATTGACCACACCCACAGCCTGTAAAATTGCAGAGAGACCATCTTGGATTCATCAGAGCCACTGCAAGAAAGCAGAGCTTGAAGCCCAGACCACCAGAGATTCACAAGTGTAAGGGGTGTTTCACCAGGTGTCAGTAGGTCCAGTGGCGAGGGAGGAGTGCTGATTGAGCTCTGCTTGCACTCTCATTCTCTCTAGCCACTGACCAACTTTAGGCTTACTGATACATTTGGGTGAGACCAACCTCAAGCATGAAGTGTTCTCAGGTGATGACTGGCGTCTTACTATTGGCAACGGCTCTATTCATCAGACTATCCGACCTGGAAGACGGCAGAAACCCATACACAAGCCGAGATAAGAGATGGACACATGACAACTCACATCTAATGGACATGACACAAGACTACATCTATCCGTGGATGAAAAATGCCTGATACAGATACGTGCTTAACAGGACCACAGAGAAAGACTGCTACGTCTGCTCACACATAAAAAGCGCATCAAAATACCCAAACATATATGGGAAACACGCTGGAACATGTGCACCAATTCTGATCTCTGATCACACCTCCAGATCATGAAGACTTCTTTTCCTATTTGTAAGACGAAGATGAAGTGCAACCAATTATGTAGTTACTTACTGATGACTTGTACATTTCATTCCTCTGTTCAACAGGAGGGAATGTCAAAAGAATATTGTTTTTATATAATGTGATCAGCTTCATGAAATGTATTCTTTTATTTAATCACTAAGCAAACGTCTACGTGACTTTTGACATGCACTTTTGTGTGATAAACAACTGATAGCTTCCTCTTTTTGTAAGAACATACAGAATTAGAAAAAGGGGAACCTCAGCTCAGAGTTCTTAGAATAAGAAGCTATTTGTACACACAGACATACAGACATGTATAAATAAAGAGCGCAGGCAGTGATGAGACGCAGGTCTCAGTGCGACTGCCCACGCGTGTAAAGACAACTGCAGTGTTTGTGTTTTCTAACTCAGGTGTCTTAGCTGAAGAACTACAGGGTGATTTAAAGAAATCCCCTGTCAGTGCAGCACGTAAGATCGACAGCGCACAGTGTGCTTTGAGGTAGGAGCCAAAAAGGGTGTAGTTTGTGTGTGTGAGCACCTGTGTGTACACCTGTGAGCATGGACGCGCTTGTTTTTAAAAGGTTCCTTCATGTAATACAAGACACCAAGGAAGACCAACAGAGGGGCAGCTGTGCCACTATCCCAGAAAGAGCTGAGGAGAGCCCCAGATGAGGGGTCACTCAGCAGCCGTGGAGCAGAAGCCAGGGGGGGTTGCAGTGACGCGCCCGTGAGCTCCGCCGGCAGCCAGCTGCGCCAGAGTTACCGAGCCCCAGGCCGAGAGGCCGAGGGCACCCCACCCCCCGTAGTGGCCCGAGCGAGCCCCAGGCTCCAGGCCCCGATAAGCAGCCACCAAGGAGTGAGCTGGTGTGTACCTGGATGCCCATCCCTGGACACAAAGAACCACCAACGCACCGATGTCTGAGGGCGTCTGCCACTGGCAGGGGAAGTGGTGGTGGGGGGAGATAGGCCTCCATACCTTGAAGGGCCTGAGATGTCCCCAGAGAGGTGGCGTCTGATACCCAACCTGACATATAGACACAGACATACAGGCACACACAGATACAAACATCCATTCCCACCCTCATGCTCTCATATGCACTTACTCCACACTCAGCCAACGTGGAGACAAACATAAAGAGACGCTGTACACACAATCACACTCCCCAAGCGTACTCTACGAACCGGGTCTAGGTACCCTTGCCCCTGGAGGGGGGAACTGCACCCAGACCCAGGTGGTGTTACCCTTTTCCCTGCGGTGGGGAGAAGCAGACCGCCCCGACTCCGCAGCAGCAGGGAGGCCCCACACTCCAGACCCCAGTCGGACGGCCAACTCCTCCTTCTAGCCCCCCGCTCCAGCAGGCCGCAGAGAACGGGGGTGTGAGAAGACTCCAAACCTCCCTCCGCCCGCTCATATGTAGTGTTGATGCATGTGTGTTCTAAGGTGCATCAAGATAGGATTGTTAGTGCACAAGTTCTGTCTGCGTTCGAAGCAAATGATTTCATGCCGTTGCCAGATGTTTTGACTCAAAAGACCATGCCAGTTTCTACAGTGAATTTTCCCCAGCAAGGCGACATTGATCAGTGGCCTCATCT
The DNA here is from genome assembly GCF_051167445.1 of Perissodus microlepis. NCBI lineage: Eukaryota > Metazoa > Chordata > Actinopteri > Cichliformes > Cichlidae > Perissodus > Perissodus microlepis. The sequence continues at coordinate 790,551 of NC_140471.1, read as the reverse complement.
TAAACCTGTTAAACTTCACAACATTGATGCAGATGTGGAACTACTGATAGGCACTGATGCTTCCAACGTTTTAGAGCCATGGAAGGTGATAAACAGTGTGGAGGGTGGACCTTATGCTGTAAAAACAAAAGTTGGCTGGGTCATAAATGGTCCCCTGCGCACTGGAACTAACAGTGGAAATAAAAACAACTGCACTGCTGTAACAGCCAATAGGATTTCTGTTGAGCGTCTTGAAGAAATGTTGATTAAACAGTACAATCATGATTTTTATGAAAGATCATCAGAGGAGCAGACTGAAATGTCCAGAGAGGATCTGTGTTTCATGGATATTGTTAGTAGTTCAATAAAACTTATTGGAAATCATTATCACATTGATTTGACTTTCAGGAGAGAAGGTCCCAGCTTGCCAAATAACCTCTGTGTCGCAGAGCAGCATCTCAGACGGAGATTTGAAAAGGATGCTCATTATAAGGATGAATACACTGAATGTGTAAACAACATGCTTGAACAAGGATATGCCGAGCTTGTGTCTCCAGATGAGTTGCAGAAAGATGATGGAAAGGTGTGGTACATCCCTCATCACAGAGTGTATCATCCCACAAAGGGCAAGTTAAGAGTTGTATTTGACTGTGGAACAACTTATAAAGGAGCATCATTGAACAGCCAGCTTCTACAGGGACCTGATCTCACAAACTCGCTGGTTGGAGTTCTGATCAGATTTAGACAAGAGGTTGTTGCATTAATGGCAGACATTGATTCCATGTTTCACCAAGTTCACGTCTCAGTAAAACACGTCAACTTTCTCTGTTTCCTGTGGTGGCAACACGGCGACACTACAAGGTCTGCACAGCAATACAGGATGAAAGTGCATTTGTTTGGAGCAGTATCTTCGCCAAGCTTTGCAAGTTATGCTCTACAGAGAACTGCAGATGATAATGCACAACAGTTTCCAGCTAAAGTGGTTGATACAGTCAAAGGAAACTTTTATGTGGATGATTGTTTGAAATCTGTTGCTTCAGAAGAGGAGGCAGTGCACATGGTGAGGAGGCTGACAGATATCTGCGCTAAAGGAGGATTTAAGCTTTCAAAATGGATCAGCAACAGTCGCACAGTGCTCATGTCCATCCCAGAGGAAAGAAGAGCAAAGGAAGTTAAAGATCTGGATTTGGACGCAGATCAACTTCCAATTGAGAGAGCACTGGGTTTACAGTGGTGCATAGAAACAGACAAGTTCCAGTTCAGAACCTCCCTGCAGGACCGTCCAACAACCAGAAGGGGCATTTTGTCTGTGGTCAGCTCACTGTATGATCCTCTGGGAATCTTGTCTCCCTTTAGTATGCCAGCTAAACTGTTGCTACAAGAGCTTTGCCGACAAAATTTGAAGTGGGATGAAGTTATTCCCCACTCTCTTTCCCAGCAGTGGCGTGATTGGCTGGAGGATCTCCAGCTGATTTCAAAGTTCAAAGTGGAACGTTGCATTAAACCAAGTTGCTTTGGAAGACCAGATAAGGCACAACTTCATCATTTTTCTGATGCAAGTCAAGATGGTTATGGAACAGTGTCATATTTAAAGTTGGAAAAGAATAACATCACTCATGTTGCTTTCATCCTGGGAAAAGCTAGAGTTGCTCCTCTCAAGCAAACTACAATTCCCAGGCTGGAATTGACGGCTGCAGTTCTTGCATTTCGAGTGAATATGCTTCTGCAAAAAGAGCAATTTTGGCAAAGGATATGCATGTGTCAACACTGATTTTACGCCATATCCATCAAAGGTTGGGACATGCAGGAAGAGCACACATGCTGTCAAAACTGAGACAAAAATACTGGATACTAAATGCAAATTCTGCTGCCAGGAAAATCATCTCTCGTTGTATCATGTGTAGAGGCAACAGAGGAAAGTTTGTTGATTTGCTATCTGCCTGAAGAGAGAGTCCTGCCAGACACAGCTCCATTCACAAATGTTGGAGTGGAATATTTTGGACCTGTAAGTGTTAAAAGAGGACGGTATGGAGTTCTTTTTACTTGTTTGACCAGTCGATGGTACTCAGATGGCTTTCTGAGTACCTACCTCTAATGCAAGAAAGACAAAAATGGATGAGGACTAAAAGATGTCCTATACCTGGAGATGTTGTTTTGATTGCAGACGCTACAGCTCCAAGAGGATCATGGATGATGGCGAAAGTCTTAAGTGTAAACCAGGATGCAAAAGGCTTGGTGCGTTCTGTGAGACTACAAACAAAGACCAGTGTTTTGGAAAGGCCAGTGACAAAACTTATTTTGCTACTGGAAGCCTCATCTTGAATAAAATTATCAACGAAGATTAAGGACCTGCTTAAGGGAATAGCTCCTCCTTTTTGGACTTTAAAGTAATTGTGATTGTATGCACAATTAGGGTCCGGAGTGTTGGAGCTATTTGTTCTTTATTTTTATTATTTTGAAATTTGTTAAAGTTTGTGGATAGTTTACTTATATTTTGGGTTTTATTTACAAGTTTATTTGTAGGTAAATATTTGTTTCAATGTTTTGTTTGTTTGATGTTACCTTGTTAAATTAGTCAGTAAGAGCTGTAGGGCCATTTTGTTTCTATAAATAAAGAGACTGGTATAGGACCAGCATGCACTGGGGTGGGCCTTTGGTTTTTTACCAGAGCAGGAGAAGCAGCAGGAAGTAACAAAAAAAATGGATCTTGTTAGTGCTTGATACACTGGATGAATAAACCATAAAAACGCAACTTTCAAGTTTGGACAGTGGACTTCTTTTGCCTGCGTACGAAATATTATCTCAGTGCAGTAGTGGCTTGTGGACATTTAATTGTGGGATGTTTGGTTTGTCAAACAAAAGGAATTGTTCACGTCCTGTTGCCTGCTCTCAGAGTGAGGTTAGTGCACGTGTGTCACAGTGGGACAGTCCAACCACGTGATCCTGTGACACACTCATGAATATTATCCATCTATACTCTGCTGCAGCCTACAGCTCACTGATGACAGAGACAGCTGACTTTAAACACATATCCAGAAATATTGTTAGCACTGAGAGCAGAGCTGAAAGCATCCGTCCAATCGCTGATGGCCGCCTTAAGGAGGCTACAAAGAGCAGAGCTCATTGGCTGTGAGCTGTTTTTGACACTTCAACATCTGCACCAGTTTTACAGCTCGTTTCAAACATCTCACTGGCATCAAATTCCAAACGTGTGTTTAAAAACTGGAAAGTTTCCAGTTTCAGAGTTTGATGTGTCGTCTCTGTAGAATTTGATCTTCAATATGGACGCAAGTGACTGCAAATCACTGCTTTGTCTGCTTTTTATGGACACTTTACAAACATCATAGGAGCCAGAGATTAATAAGAAGTATGATTCAGAGCAGAGAGCTCTGTTAACACATAGTGAGTGAAGAGGAAACACCCAGTGCATCATGGGAATCCCCAGCAGCCTACACCTATTACAGCAATCATTTGCAGTCGGGTGGTCGGGCTGTCCACAGGCACACACTCGGATGCTCAGCTCTCCATTCCTCTTTCACATTCTTCATATATCCATGTTGGAGAGTGTAAATACCGGGGCTGAATGCCCTTTGTACCAGAAAATACACCTCTTAACAATGCTAAGCTATCAGCACAGGTGGTAAAAGTACACACAGTATTTATTTAAGTAGAAGTACAGATACTAGTGTTGAAAAATACTCTAATAAAAAGTAAAGGTTCTGAAATGTACTGAAAGTAAAAAGTAAGATAAGATAAGATAAAATAAAACTTTATTAATCCCTCGGGTGGTTCTGTTTCCAAAAGCACAGCACCGACAGAAGTTACAGTTACAGAATATTATATATATATACACACACACACACACACACACACATATATAAATACAGAGACATATATAAATAAAATATACGAAGGGGATAAATACAATAAATAGGAATAAAAATAAAAATACAAGTGAATTGCACATTTCAAGTATTGAGGTCTATTGCACCGTTGACTATTAACAAAAGTATTGCACAAAAGGTATTGCACAGTGAGGTGAAGAGGCACTACAGCTTAGTTGTTCCCCCCTCCTTTGTCCCCCTGTCTCCCCTCCCTCTCCCCTCCAGAGAGGAGTTAAACAGTCTGATGGCGTGTGGGACAAAGGAGTTTTTAAGTCTGTTAGTTCTTGTCTTGCGGAGAAGCAACCTGTCACTGAACAGACTCTTCTGGTTGTTTATGGCCGTGGGCAGAGGATGCCCAGCATTGTCCATAATGTCCAGCAGTTTCTTTAGTGTCCTTTTCTCTGCCACTGTCACCAGAGTGTCCAGCTTCATGCCGACCACAGAGCCAGCCTTCCTGATCAGTTTCTCCAGCCTGGATGAGTCCTTCTTTGCTGTGCTGCTCCCCCAGCACACCACAGCATAGAAAAGTACTCCAGCAACCACTGACTGGTAAAACATCCTCAGGAGCTTCCTGCAGATGTTAAAAGACCTCAGCCTCCTGAGGACGTACAGTCGGCTTTGGGCTTTTTTTATACAGGTGCTCTGTGTTGCAGTAGCTCATTGTAGGACAATTGTAACCTATTGTAATTGCATGCAAACTGAACCTTAACATTAACAATATAATATAATTAGATGAGAATCCAAATGTTGTTCTAATGTAAATCCTAGTTGTTCCCTTGAATCCGTTCTATAGGACACAAGCACTGAAAGTGAATTTAAAAATAACTCTTTCCTGTTGCTTACATGGTAAAGGGTTTGGAAGTTGGGGGAAACCCTCAGAGCTTTTGTAGTGACTCAGCATGGAAAACAGAATCACAGCTCACAATGATTTCTAATGTGAGCTTCAGTACAGGCTGTGATCAGCTGACCTTCTGAGGTCACATGTTCGCCTTGAAAGAAAAAACATGGAGTCTTTGATTTACTTAGATATTTATTGATGAATGCAAACAAACCCTGACACTGAACCATCGTCCAGCTTTCACAGAACAAACCTGATCACATGACCTGCTGACCCAAACAGTGAAAAGCTCCATGGCAACAACAACAAACAGCCTCACATATGTTAACAGAGGCTGTTAGAAGCACAGAGTCTTTACAGTCTTTCTCCTGTTTGTACACAGATCTCTGCACATCTTCATCACAGTTACTCACAGACGTGCAGAGTGTGTGGATATCAAAGCTAAGTTTCCACCATGTTTGTAGTCTGTACTGGGACTCATGGAGCATCTCTCTATGAGCACTCAGTGCTTTAAACAGTGAGTCCCAGTTTAACCAGCAGCCTTCACACCACACATCACACAGACATGGAAACTTCAAACCCTCAGACTGAAGACACCATCATAAATAAATAGATTGTGATGAAGATGAAGAACTGGAACAGTTTGCTGTGGTTTCTTCTGTTCCTGTCAGAAATAAGAGTCTGGCAGCACTTTGCTCTCCTTCCACATGTTTAAGGAGGAAGTGAAGAAGAGTGAGTGAGTCGTCTTCCTCTGTGGGCCCAACATCAGGCAGCAGCCACGTATTTTTAAAAACCCAGCACACTGCTTCAGAAACACTGAGTCCAGGTGACCAGAGTCATGTGATCAGTGAGGTCTTCACTCAGGACGTCACTGCTGCAGGACCTGATTCAGAGGTTTATAAGGACGTGGATCATTGGTGCTGATGTTGTGTGAGAGCTGGTGAACCATGGGGAACATAAATAACAACCAGGCCATCAGCAGTTCTACCCCAGCTCTAAAACCTACATAATACACTATACATATAGTTATATAGGTTATAGTATGTTATATATAAACGTAGCTGAAGCAGTTTAATTTGTAGCTTCACGCTGCACTTCACATGTTTGTCCACCAGATGGCAGCACAGAGGCCTGTGTTGGAAAGCTTTGAGTAATGAAGCGTTTTCAATCCAAGCTTCAGAAAGCTTCATGTGGTCATCAAGGAACCAACCAGGAAATATCTGCTGTGTGTAAAAACAGCAACACAAGAATCCAGAATGAAGACAAGAAACTCAAAGCTCACAAAACAGGTGGAGCTAATTTAGTGACGTGTTTCTGTAAAAACACCACAGAAGTGAATCATCAAAGTTTCCATGTGAGCTGATGATGCTGCTGCAGAGTTTCTGTGAACCTCCTGTGACCCCGCCTCCTCATACAGAGACATCTTATTGGCTTTATTCATTCTGCTCAGCACAGACCTGCTGCACCCTGGATCCCAACAAGAGCTCCAGTTGGATCCAGTTTGATCCAGTTTCTGCAGTAAATCTAATGACAGACCTCCAGGTGCACCTGCAGAGTCTTCTTGTTGTTTCAGCTCAACCATGAACTCTGTTAAATGCAGTAATCAAACCATCATAGATCATAGATGCTGTTTGACAGATGAAGCTGTCCCTCTAAGTGTAATCTAACACAGCTTATTAAACTCACTGCAGTCTGTCCTACCTGGACACCAGGACAGACATCAGCTAGTTTTAGTGATCAGTGATAGAGTGTATAAGAAGATAGATGATGACATATTTGTTACTGTGTCTAACTGTGAGTAACTAAAGCTCTCAAAGGCTGAGGACAGACCCTGGATTAATCTGAGGACTTTGGTGGTCCTGCTGATGTGTTCAGTCTGTGATTGGACAGAGAGCAGGGGTTCAGGACCTGATGGGATTCAAACCATCAACTGTGTTTATATCTGTCACCAGAGCTTCTTTGTTTTCTCTTAAATGAGCTTCATGGTGTTGTTCTTGGCTGGTTTTGTTTTTGCTCTACACATCCTTCCACAGACGACACCATCATAGACACCAAAGGTGGTTAAATACATCCAAACTCCTCTGACTGAATCAAACACTTCCTGTGTCTCTTTGGTGTCAGGCAGAACATCAGTCTAACACCTCATTATTTCACTCTGACCTCTCTTTTCTCCTGCCCAAGCTCTGCAGCTCCTCTGTCACCACCTTCACTCTCCTTGGCACCTCCTCTGTCACCACCTTCACTCTCCTTGGCACCTCCTCACCTCCTCTTTTGCCTCCTCTCTCCTCATCTCTGCTTCCTTGTGTCGTTCTTCGATCACCTGCTCTGCAAACCTCTTGTACCTGATATAAAAAAGCTCAGTTAATGTTTAAATGGTTTGACAGAGGTGGGATATTCACATGGTTTTGGAGAATGCATGTTCCCTCACCAAGAAGTTGAAAAGCATTTGAAACACTTTTTGCCTTTCCTGGGTATAATCACCAATTTTCTTGTTGTAACACCTTGAAATGTTTCTACCTCTGAGAAAAACATTTATTATTTCATGATTTTATTGTGTCAAGAAAGGAGTTTTCTCAGTGGCCACTATAATGCTGTGATTGTAGCTAACCAACAAGCTAAATGTAGGACATGCTAGTTAACATCAAAGTTTGCAGTGATTTATGGTGGCAGACGTCAACAAACAGGGCAAATATTTCCTTTTTCTTACATTCCAATTATTTTACATTCAGTATTTCAGATTTTTTGCAGACAAGCTAAAGAACAGCTAACCAGATGTTTCTGTTAATCCTCAACTCAGCGTTTCAGTCATAGACTCCATCTTTGTGTAACTAACAAGCCTACAAACATGCAGCGTCATTCACCGTAGGTCTGTGTGTGCAGGCGTGTGTGCTGGAAATGAGTGGAGTCGTCTCTGAACCTTACTGTCTAGTGATGTGCTGGTTGAAAACAAAATGGCTCTTAGAGCCAGATCTTTGAAGTGAACGACGCAAGCCGGCCCTTATTGGGAACAGTGTTCTCTTTTTTTCTCTCACCCTCTCTCTCTCTCGCACTTTTTTTCGCTTCACTCCGCACGTAAGCCTTGTGCTTGTGCTGAGCAGAGGGGGGAGGAGCGGTAGTTACAATCGCAGTAGCACAGGAACAGAGCGGGAGGGAAGGAGAGAGAAAGAGAGCCAGGGACAACAACAAGAGACAACATCATCACATTAGAACGGGATTCAGAAAGTTTGTTCATGCACTGAATCCTATGTATGCAATTCCAAGCAGGAAAACACTCTCCCAAAAAATCATCGCAGTCCTATATGACAGAGAAAAATTTAAATAGTTACATAGAAGTTGAAATGTAAATGGTTGGTTTTTAGATTTTATTTTTATATTTTTAAATTGTAAATAAATAAAAGTATATTTACGGTGGCCCCGAAACTCCGTAGCACGTACAAACTCCAAAACACGTACAAATTCCAAAGCACAACGGAAATGCTCCAGGATCCTAGTGACTAATAAGCCAGGAAGTTCCAACAACCGGATTTGGTGTGTGGTAGTAACAGGTAAATGAACTCTGTTTTGGAAGTTCAGTTAATGTTAGCAATGTGTTTTGGAGGACAAAACATTGTCAGGGACCTGGGTCGCCCAGACTGCTGCTGTGAAGGTGCAATAAAACTTGGGCCCACTTGTGATCAAATTCCACATGAATGCAAACTTGTGACAGGAGTTCTCTTACTATACTAAAGTGATATAGTTAAAATATGCGATTAATACATGAGAAAAGAAATCTGCCACCACATTCTTCATCAGGACCCATTGTGATAGTTTTCATGTTTTATACAAACTAAAGTGATACACAACATATGCAGTGCTATACACATATATTTACATGTTTCTAAGAGTTTGATAACCAAGCTGTTACCAACATCCTGCACCATGTTCTTGATCAACATGGGAAAAACACAAAACTAGTTTCAAATGAGAATTGAAGCCTTTGCTGTTTATTAGACAAGCCACATGCATTATGATCCCTCAATACAATCAGATTCTGCTTAGAACTGCATTCAAAACTATTGAGCCAATATTTTCAGCTTATATAGCTGAACCATTTTCAAATGATGAGCTTCCAGCAATGAGTGAAACAGTAAGAGCATGTGGAGAGTTTGGAAACATCCCATTAAGAAAGAGAAATCAAACATTGGATTCATTTTAATGAGCTCAGACTTGTTGAAAATGCAGAGGAGCTGGTTGTGAACTGAGCTTCAGAGAAACACATACTGATATTCACTGTGAAGCTTTGAGTGGAAGAAGACAGAAAAACACCAGGTGGATCCTGCAATAATGGTAGCTTCCATCTTTAAAGGACTGAAGAGGAAGAAGTTTACAAGGAATCATTTAGAAGAGTTTCAAACATCAACTGATTGAATCCATGAATCTGAAAACGTGTTTGTGAGTGAAAGAGACAGACATGTACAGACTGAACTATCTGTTCAACAGTCAGAGTGTTTCTCTAACAGGAGACACTCTTTACACTCCACTCAGCACAGGGACACTGAGGCACCAGACCAGACCAAAAACCCAGGATAAAGAGTTTGAGTGAATGTGGTGTTGAAGGTGTGGAGGTGGATCAGAGTGTCAGAGGAGACTCTGTAGAAGGACAGAGTGCCAGCAGGACAGTCCACATACACTGCTGCTCTGTTAGAGACAGAGGAGGAGGAGGAGGAGGAGGAGATGGATGTTGATCTGTTATTGTGCCAGACAGAATGAGGACCATCATCAGAGCAGTACAGACTCCAGGACTGATCATTCCATCCAAACACACAGTCATCACCGCCTCCTTTCCTTCTGATGCTTCTGTAACTCACTGATATAAAAACGTCTCCTCTCCACTTGACCTCCCAGTAACAGCGACCAGTCAGACCATCTCTACACAGCAGCTGATTCCAGTAATCAAATCTGTCTGGATGATCAGGATATGACTGAACCTCCTCCGCACGTGTCACCTTCCTGTTGTTGTCAGACAGTTGGAGCTTTGTGTTCACTGTGTTTGTGTCGATTGTGAGTTGACAGGAATCTGATGGAGAGAACAAACACAATCCAGCTGCAGTTATTGATCCATCACCTGTTCATTGATTGACACTTTGATGATGACTCCTGACATCAGAGATGTGAATGAGTGACAGTTTGAAGATGGTTGAATGTGTGCTGCTTTGTTTTCATGAATCCCATTAAAAACACACTTACACTTCCTCAGACCTGGTCTCAACCATCGGACTCCAGCAGGCTCCACCCTGAAAGGAGGAGGGGGGTCAGAGCAGCACAGTCAGCATGCACACATGGACATTACATGGCTCTCATACACACACTGTTACACACTGATAAAGGAACAGTCCAACATTTTCACAAATACACTTCAATCCATACGTGGTTCAAACTGCTGATGATTTGGACTGATCCAGTTGTAGGACCAATTCTGTTTACATTATATATGCTTCCCTTAGGCAGTATCATCAGAAGGCATAGTATACATTTACACTGCTATGCAGCTGACCCAACACCCAACTCTATCTGTCAATGAAGCCAGATAACAAACACCAATGAGTTAAACTGCAGGATTGTGTTAAAGACACAAAGACTTGGATGGCCGCTAACTTTCTGCTTCTTAATTCAGATCAAACTCGTAGAAATATGGTATCTAACCAGATTCCTACTCTGGATGGCATTACCTTGGCCTCCGGTAACACACTGAGGAACCTTGGAGTCATTTTTGACCAAGACATGTCCTTCAATGCACATATTAAACAAATGTGTAAGACTGCTTACTTTCATTTGCGCAACATCTCTAAAATAATCGTCAACTACGTTTCTGTGGCGGGGGCGTGGTCCTTGGCCTGCTGCAAAGGAGGGGTGACACAGTGAGCTCACCGGGCAATATGGAGGCAGGGAGGGAACAGGACTGTTTAATGAGGGAGAACTGTTTTATGTTTTGGCAGTGAGAAGGAGCACAGACTGAGAGAGAGACGGAGTGGCTGCGTCCGAGCCTGGTGCCAGAACCCACGGGAGTTCTGGCTCAATAAAGGACAGTTACAAGCACAACCCAGACGTGTGTGTGTGTGTGTGTGTTGCGTGGGGGTATGCCTTGATGTCGAACCCCTCGCTAGCCCAGCCAGCCGTTAAGCTTGCCGCCCAGGACCCCGTCCAGCAATTGCAGATTCTGGGACAGATGATGCAGGATCTGGCTGCTATGTCTGCTCGCCAGGCAGTGGCCCGGGACCAGCAGCTAGCTTTGCTCTGCCATCAAGCGGCACAGCAGACGGCGGCGCTGCACAGACATAGGGACCGGATTGCTGGAAGTGCGGACGGCCGGGACATCTGCGCCGTGACTGCCCGCTAATGGAGGTTGGGCAGGTGTTCCACATCGCCAGGGCTCCAGCACCCGCTCCCGGTCTGAGAGGGACATACCGCATACCGGTAAGGTGTCGAGGGGGTATACGCCAGGCCTAGGTGGACACGGGCTGTACGCAGACCCTGGTTCACCAAAGCTTGGTTCGCCCCGGGGCATTGTGGGAAGCAGAGTGGGTGGAGGTGAAATGTGTGCACGGGGATATTCACAAGTATCCGGTAGTGTCGCTGCTGCTAAAATTCATGGGCAAAACGCATAGGGTAAAGGTGGCGGTTAGCCCGCGCCTGTCGCATCCCCTAATTTTGGGCACGAATTGGCCGGGGTTCCACAGCTTACTGGGGCAATACGCGGGGATGCGATCGCGGCCAGTAAATTTGTGTAATGTTTGCTCGGCGCTCAGCGGTGACGTGGGGTCATCCGACACTGACTCTGGGGGGGAGGAGGTGGTGGGGACTTCTATGGAAGCCCCACAGCCTCCCGTTGTGCACCCAAGGGAAGATGTTCCACTGGAGCAGTTTCGGGACGACACCCTACGCTCAGCCTATGACCAAGTGATGGATATTGATGGTCGCTTGGTGCGCCCTGATGCCACGCGGAATTACCCCCATTTCCAGTTACAGAATGATCGGCTTTATCGAGTGAGGCACGACACTTGCACTAATGAGATCTGGACACAGTTGTTGGTGATGCAAAGCCGCTGGGAAACGATTTTCCAGGCGGCTCATTCGAACCCCATGGCAGGGCATTTGGGTTGTGAGAAGATTCTGGAGCGCATAATGGCCCGATTCCATTGGCCGGGCATTTGGGCCGACGTGCGCCGCTGGTGTGTGTCGTGACCAGAATGCCAGCTGGTTAACCAGCCAGCCGTTCCAAAGGCGCCATTGCACCCATTACCACTGATGGAGATCCCATTTGAACGCATTGGTATGGATCTCATCGGGCCATTCCACCGGAGTGCACGCGGCTATCGCTTTGTGTCGGTCCTGGTGGATTACGCAATGCGATACCCGGAAGCAGTGCCACTGCGCACCAATTCAGCGAAGAGCGTGGTTCGACCCGATTAAAGAAAACTGGGAGGAAGGGTCGAGCCCCACAAAAAATTCAATACATGCTGGACCTGAGAGCAAAGCTGCACAGGCTGGGGAGATTATCAAGGGAGAATTTGCTCCAGGCCCGGCAACGTCAGCATAGCCTGTACAACAGAGGGGCTAGGCTCAGGCAATTTTCACCGGGAGACAAAGTGCTTGTATTACTCCCTTCCTCCAGCTTTAAATTGCTCGCCAAGTGGCAAGGGCCCTTTGTGGTCACACGGCGGGTGGGGGATGTTGACTGTGAAATTGCCCGGTTGGACAGGGAAGGAGCGACACAGATTTACCACTTCAACCTACTTTTTTTTTTTTTTTTCTCCAAAAAAAACAAACCAACAACAAAAATTTCCAGTAGAATAATTTAATGGATCACATACTTGAAAACAACTCTAGGGAGCTAGATTGGAAAAGGCTATGTAAAATAAACCTAGTGACTGTGCAGAGGACACAGGAGTGTGTGACTATCGAATTTTGACTTGCAGTCATTGCACTTTTACTGAGATATCCACAGTAAATATAGAGTTCCTTGATATGTTCTGGAAAAAAACAAAAGATCATTTAGACATCTTAAAGCACAACTGCCACACGATCAAAATAAATAATCATAAAGACCACAGCAGGAGGACGGGTTAAGTATGGATGGCTATAAAGATGACCACAGTGTGAATACATTGAAAAGAAAGCTTGCTGTTCGATAATTGAAGACCAGCTGTATTATTGTGAAAGAAAATGGTAAAGAGGTCAATTGGGAGTTTATGTACTGTATCACAGAGTAAACAGTCTGACATTTGTCTTGTTTGTCCTATTGTGGAGGAACTCTGTATTGAGAACGCGAATGACAAATACCTGGTTTATTTAACGTGAACATGAAGTTCTCCAAAACCAAGTTCAGCTCCGACTCTAGTCTGCAAATACAGTTTGAATAATGAATTGTACGCTTTTAAAATCACCTCCGAGGTAAACAAAAACCAGGAATGAAAGGTTTATCTACGTGCCTTTGAGGTTCGCGCCTTCCCACACACCTTGAACAAAGGTCTGATCTGACAATTTTTATTTGAATTTATGTGAAAAGCCTGTGGAAATTTAAGAGGAGAACCAACAAAAACTAACATTAAAAGGTAGGGTGTTATATTTTGAATTAAAGGCATTTCAAGGATGGGTAGCAGGATCTCCCGGGCATGAATAAGCTCTTTGTGCTGCATGTGTAGACTCATTTGTTTAGCGCGTCATGTAGACAGTACCGAATTTCATGTGGTGAATGTGAAAGCAGACTTTATGAATAACGAGAGGATTACCGGCATTACTGTTTCACGATAATGCAAGTTTATTTTAATCCACGTAATTGTTGATTATTTTTCTTTCTGTGCAGAGTGGAAAACTTGTTCCCACAGGTTTGAGGCACGCAGCATTTGTGTTGTTTTCTTTTTTCCTTTTCTTTTTTTTTTTAAATTGCCAAGTCATTATTGTAAATCAAATTTGTTCTCAGCTGATTTCCCTGATTAAACTTAGGTTTAATTAAATTTTTAATTCTGTACAACGAATTAACCGCGATGCCGTTACCTTCACAAAACTCTAAAAGTTAACGTTGCGCATGCTTTGTACTTGTTTTCCAAGTCAAGTAGCCATAGGCTGTTGAAACTTTCTCTACTCCTTAATTTAGAGGATTCATTAAATTCAGTTAATTAATATTCTCGACTGGTTGTGTCTTTCAGATTATTTACCAGTGTGGTTTGAACCTTAGATTTATGATTAATATTTATAGGAGACTGTCAGGAGCTGTCAGCCTCATATGAATCAACAAGGCTTCACGACTCAAGAGCCAGTTGATGTGCGATAAATCAAAGGGTGAGTGGGGAAAAATCCCACAAAGATGAATAAAAAGAATCCAATTAGAAATGTGTAACCTTTCTGCAGGGAGGCTTACTTTCTGATTTATTAGTACAAAGCTGTTTACTCTTCCCGTTTCTATTATATGTTTTAAGCATTGGAGGAAATGAATATGTCCAAGAGAGTGAATGAGCTCAGGCAGCATGACCGCAACTCATGCATTACAATGGGGTGTGTGCAGGCATCTCTTTCATGCAACGCTGCCTCACCAACACACATAAACACCCACACACACATTCACCGGTGAGATACTACTATACTATCCTATCCTCTGGAGCATCTTGCGTGCGTCAAAGTATTTTTAGTAACACGCAGTACTCTGTGTTTTCAGCGCAATGTGTCAGGACAGCAACATGTTAAGGATTCAGTCAGATGGGCCTCAACGCTTTGCCCAGAGCTCTGCAGAAAGGATGTGTTTGTCCCCAGTGCTGGAGGGGGGTCACGTGCTGACCTCATTGTGTGCACGAGTAAGTGCACTCTGCATTATCAGCGTGCAGCTTCCCTCCGCGTAACAAAAAAGGCGACTTATCTCGCAATAGCTAATTGATTGATTTCCTTGGCACAAATATCCTAGACAGTAACATTTTTTTTTTGTTTTTTGTTTTTTTGTGTCCCGTTTGGATCTTTAGCCATCAGAATTGTTGTCTTAAGGCCAAGAAAGATGCCAAGCGGATTTATTTTACCAAGTGGATCATCATGGCCTTGCCATATTGGTCCATTTGATTGACCTTTATTATAATTATGAATTTATTTTATTTTCGGTTGCTACAAACGGGACAGACATGACTGGGGGATAGGACAGGGAGACAGAATGAAAGAAAGAGAGGGAGAGAAAGAAAACCAAAGGGGAGAAGAGACGGTGAGAAAGGGGAGAAGAAAGAAAGAAAAAAAAAACAAAAAACAAAAAAAACAAAACACCTGGATCACCTGTATGGAGAAAAAAAACAGAAGAGAAAGCAAACAACAAAGAGCAACATAATAAAAAAAAAACCCAAAAAAACAGCACAATCACAATAAACTAGCTAGCAGTAGATAACAGTAGATACTAAATAATAAACGATATTGTGCAGCACGCAAGATAGACAGCGCACAATGTGCTTTGAGGCAGCAGCCAAGAAAGGTGTAGTCCGCGTCTGTGAACACCCGTGTGTACACCTGTGTGCACACCTGTGTGGATCAGCATGCTTGTATTCCAAAGGTTTCTCCATGTAACGATCTGCTAGGGAGTGTGGGGAGCCATAGCCCCGTCCACCAGGGTATGAAGCAGGTATGGAGGAGATCCAGGCCCCAGATATCCAGAGGCCGCAGAGTACAAGGACCCGAGGAGGACCACCAAAGGGGGGGGGGGAACCGTGCCAGCCTCCTGGGAAGAGCTGAGTAGAGCCCCAAACGAGAGGTCACCCCGCAGCTACGGAGCAGAGGCCAGAGGGGGTTGCAGTGGCGTGCCCGCGGGCTCTGCCGGCAGCCAGCTGTGCCAGAGAGGACCGAGCTTCAGGCCCAGAGGCCTGAGGGCATCCCACCCCCCGGAAGGAGCCCAGCCGGGCCACAGGCGCCCGGCCCCGCCAATCGGCCACCAGGAGTGAGCCGGTACATGCATGAGCGCCCAGCCCCAGACGACAAGGACCACCAACACACCAACGTCTGAGGGCATCAGCCACCGGCAGGGAGTGTGGTGAGGGGAGATAGGCCTCCGTACTTTAGAGGGCCTGAGATGTACCCAGAGAGGTTGAGTCTAAGACCCAACCTGACATATAGACACAGACGAACAGGCACACACGGACACAAACGTGCATTCCCACCCCATATGCACAACCAAATACTCGGCACTCACCCAACGTGTAGACAGACACAAATAGACACTGCACAGACAGTCGCACTCCCCAAACATACTCTATATCCCAGGTCCAGGTACCCCCGCCCTCAGAGGGGCAAGCCGCACCTAGACCCAGGAGATGTAACCCTTCTCTCTGGGGTGGAGGCAAGCGGACCACCTCCTTATCTGCAGTAGCAGGGAGGCCCCGCATCCCAGACCCCAGTCTGACGGCCAGCACCTCCTCCCAGCCCCCCAGCCCTGACGGCTAACAGAACCGGGGTGAGTGAAGACCTCAAACCTCCCTACGCCCGCTCATATGTAGTGTTGCTGTGTGCTGTTCTAAAGTGCATTTAAAACTCAGGAGAGCATGGTACTAGCTTCCTCTCAGAGAGCAGCACGGCTCCTCCCGAAAACCCTCAGTGTCTAAATGCATTTAAAATTGAGGGTAGGGCACCAGCGCCAGAGGTGGGTTGGAGTACAACGACCATCCTCTGGATGCTGTAAAACGTGCCCACCCCCAAGGCCCTATATGTATGTGTTATGTGAGAGTGTGAGTAATGTGGATGTCTAGGTTGCAGAATAAAATTGAGGCACAGGCGGCCAGAAGGGGACAGAGGGGGAGTGCCTCCCCTGCACCTTGGTGACATACCTGCACCCCAAGCCCTGCGTGTGTGGGTGGGTGTGGTAGAGCGGGAATAGGGAGGCAGCTGAGGATGGGGAGGGAAGAAAGGGAGGGGCAAGCGGCCCCTCCCTGAGGCCAGCTCCCCCGCTGACCCCAGTAGGCACCCCCACACTCTGGAACCCACCAGGGCAAGGGGGCCCAGGCCCATCCGGACCGGGGCCCGCAGCAGCAGCACCGCCCAGCCCCACAGAGTCCGGGGCAGCCCACCCGACTCCACCCCAGAGAAAACTGTACCCACCCCATCATCCAATCATCTCCCAAACTACACAAGACAATAGACACCCAGGTTGAATTCATTCTCCCCCTCTCCTATATCTCTCCCCCCACCTGCAGAGTGAGCTCCTGTAGTGAGGAGACCACCTGCAAAGATATAACAACCTCCCCACCAGTTAGAGAGCCCCCTAGTTGGGCCGATGCACCAGAGGTCCCCTGCACTGGGGCTGAGCTCCCCTGCACCCACCCGCCCACTGGTCCGGCGACACAACAGCCAGGACCCAAGCCCCCAAGGCCCGGCCAGCACCCCAGACCGGGGGGCGGAGCACCCCCAGACCCCTAAGCCTCCACGCCCGTCCCGGACCCTCCCAGGGGCAGCCAGGCTACCAGGCCAGTAACCAACGTCCGCCAGCACAGACCCTCCCCCATCTCCGCTGTACGCAACCACAAGGAAAACACCATCCAAGAGCCCCAGAGCTCCTAACCAGGTCATGGCCACATCCCCCAGGTTAGGCCCTCTAGGGAAACGTCCCTAGAGACTCCCCAGACGCCCTAAGGCCGTCCCTACCCCCGTATCAACCACAATAGCGAAGGCAGGACCAAACCATGACCCCCCACCCCCACTAGGTGATGAAGCCGATCAAAGGAGCCCAAAGGGATTGATCAAATGTGATGGCAGAGGTTGTATCAAGACTAATGTGATCTATTAGATGGTTTTTATATTGGTTAGAATTAAGATTATTTTTATTTTTCCAGTTAATGAGGACCATTTTCTTGGCAATGCATAGGGCCGTAAAAACAACGTGGGCTGTGTTTATTTCTGCAGTGACCTCATCCAAGTTGCCCAGCAAGCATACTAATGGGGAGGCTGGAATGTTACATTTCAGACACTTTGATAAGTCTTCACATATCTCACGCCAAAATTTCTGAACTGGTGGACAGAACCAAAGAGAGTGGATGTAATTGTCCGGTGTATTTGCTGTGCAGTGTGAGCAGTTGTTGGAAGGCGTATAGCCCATCTTGAACATCCTATGACCAGTATAGTGCGCTCTGTGTAATATTTTGTATTGTATTAATTGCAAACTGGGATTTCTGATCCATTGAAAGGTTTTTAAGCATATCTGAGACCAAAGGTTTGGGTCTAAGTTGATTGATAAATCTGCTTCCCATTTTGCAATAGGAAGGGATATTGATTCATCTATTTTAGAAAGTGTTCTGTATATTTTAGACAATAATTTGGGGGGTTTTAGACTAAAAAAAAAATCATATCACACTTGGTGGTGTTTGTAATTCAGCTTCACTGGGATTAAATTTCTTTTTTACTATGGATTTAATTTGTTGATATTCCAAAAATCGTTTCTTGTTGATCCTAAATTGTGTAACTAGTCTGTCAAATGAAATAAAGTCTTTTCCTTCCAATATATGTTCCAAGTATTTAATTCCTTTGCAACTCCAATCTGGAAAGTTTATCATATTATTGTTTTGTAATATGTCCGGATTGTTCCAGATAGGTGTACATTTGCATGGGATTAATGAAGACTCTGTCATCTTTAGAAACTCCCACCATGCTGTCAGAGAAGAGCTAATATTGATGCTTTTAAAGCATTCATGTCATTTGATGTTTGAGCTGATAAATGGTAGGTCTGAAATTTCTAGGTTATTACATAGTGCCTGTTCTACATCTATCCAAGGTTCATCTAAGAGGGTGTGTTTAAACCATCTAGAGATGAACTGAAGCCTGTTGGCTAAAAAATAGTGATTAAAGTTAGGCAGATCTAATCCTCCTTTATCCTTGGTCCTTTGTAGTGTTTTTAAGCTGATACGTGGGGGTTTATCTTTCCAAAGGAATTTAGAAATATACGAGTCTAGAGATCTGAACCAATCTTGTGATGGCTTATTTGGGATCATTGAAAATAAATAGTTTATTTTTGGCAAGATCATCATTTTTATAGCGGCGACCCTTCCCATGAGTGATATGGGTAAAGATTTCCATCTAGCCAGGTCGCCTTCTACTGTCTTTAAAAGTGGGATGTGGTTTAATTTAGTTAATTCTGAAAGTTTAGGAGAGACATTAATACCTAAATATTTTATATTTCCACATTGCAGTGGGGAAGGAGAAGAATTATGGAAGGAGCAATTAATCGGAAGAACTGTTGATTTCGACCAGTTAATTGAATAATCTGAGACACTTGAGAAAGAATTTATCAATGCAATTACCCCAGAGATATTGGTTTGTGAGTTTTGGAGAAAAAGTAACACATCATCTGCATAAAGGCTGATTTTATGTTCTATATTCTTACATTTTATGCCCTTAATTGTTGTAGCCTGTCTAATTGCTGCTGCTAATGGCTCAATAAAAATTGCAAACAGTGAAGGGGAGAGTGGGCATCCATGCCTGGTGCCCCTCAGAAGAGAGAAGCGGGAGGATGTTTGGTCATTTGTTCTGACACAAGCTGTTGGGGAGTTATATAATATTTTTAACCAGTTTATGAAAGAGGGTCCAAAACCAAATTTATGTAAAGTTGCAAATAGAAATTTCCAGTTAACTCTGTCAAATGCTTTTTCTGCATCTAAAGAAAATATTATGGTTTCAATGTTTTTACTGCATGAGTAGTCTATTAAATTAAGTAATCTACGTGTATTTGTTGATGAGTACCTACCTTTTATAAAACCAGTTTGGTCAGGATGAATTAAAAGGGGGGTTATTTTCTCTAATCTCTTTGAGAGAGCTTTGCAGATTATTTTAAGGTCTACATTAATAAGGGATATTGGACGATAGCTTGAGGGATATACAGGGTCTTTGCCTGGTTTTTGTAAGAGACTGATATTTGCAGAATTCATATTTGGTGGTAGTCTACCATTTTCTTTGATTTCCTGCAACATCCTGTGAAAAACTGGTGCCAGAATTGTCCAGAATTCTTTGTAAAAATCTGTTGGAAAACCGTCTGGACCTGGAGCCTTATTATTGGGCATACTTATCAGAGCTTCCTGGAGTTCACCTGGCGTCAGTGGCGAATCCAGTGCCATTGCTTGGGTGTCTAATAATTTTGGAAGAGTTATGTTGTCGAGAAATTGATCAATTTCGTTTTTAGATGGGTTTATTTGTGGTGTATATAAAGTTTCATAGAAATCCCTAAAAATTTTGTTTATTTTTTTAAGATCATATATTGTATTCCCAGATAAATCTTTAACAGCACATATAGTTGTTTTTTCTTTATTGATTTTTAACTGGTTAGCAAGAAATTGTCTGGATTTGTTACCGTGTTCATAATTTTGCAGGCGAAGTCTTTGTACTAAGAATTTAGTCTTTTTATTAATAATTTCATTTAATTCTAGTTTTGTCTTGCGTATTTTGTTTAATATTTCTTGATCTTGGTGTGACATAGGGCTGCCACGATTAGTCGACTAGTCACGATTATGTCGACTATCAAAATCGTCGACGACTGATTTAATAGTCGACGAGTCGTTTGAAGCTTTGTAAGATCCCAAAACACGCAGGAATAAGTAGTAGGATTTAAGAGTGTAATAACGGACTGAAACAGAAGATGGCAGCACTGCATGTACAAGGATGCCAGCTGCCGTTAAACTCCGAAGAAGTAGTATCTCTGTCCCAGAATTCATAGCGCAGCCCAGCTCAGTTTCCAACAATGGCGGCAGCTAGTTAGTTTTAATATTACTCTTATTATTCTTTCTGGGTCACAAAATAAACGTTTAGGCGAGAATGTAACTGTGTAAACCTCAAATATCTGCTCAGTTTATCAAGACACCACATATTTTCAAAAGCGCTCTGACGTTTTCGGAGATGTCTGTTACCCACTAGCTCGATAGCTAGCCGGGGGCAAGGCTCACTAGAGCCCGTGAGAACACCGGACTCCCACGGGCTCTATACTTAAAGGTATATAAGTCACTTAGATAACTTAAAAATGTTATTGTTTGGCTTTTTTTTTTTTTTAGTATTTTATTTGTTCCTGAGTAAATCGGTTTGGCTGAGATTAAAGTTATAGTTTTTACACAGCTGAATAAACGTCAAGCAGACAACTGATTATCAGAAGTGTGAGATGCTCGAGAATATACTCAGGTGTCCTGTTATATTTTAGATAGCAAGGAGTTTATTAAACTTCACCGAAACAATCTGCAAATTTCATTAAAATTTAATAAACTATCATCTTGTCTTTATTTTTAGTTAGCACATACCTTAAACACTTAAAGCTGTAAGCTAATGATAGTTATATAAGAGCAGATGCGTGCTGGTGCAATAAGCTGTACGTTTTATGTCCAATGGATGATGATCTGATTAGTCGACTAATCGCAAAAATAATCGGTGACTAATCGACTATCAAAATAATCGTTTGTGGCAGCCCTAGTGTGACACATAGGCTTTTTCTAAGGATTTGATGTTTTTCTCTAGTTCCTGAATTTTTTTGTTTTCTTCTTTCTTCTTATGTGATGAGAAAGAGATTATTTTACCTCTCATCACGGCTTTCCCTGCTTCCCAGAGGACAGATGCTGATGTTCCAGGAATGTCATTAAAGCCTAAATATAGAGTCCATTCTTTTTTAAAGTATTTGATAAACTCTTCGTCTTTGAGCAGTGATGTATTAAATCTCCAGTTTTTTCTTGGTGTAGTATTATTCATCTGTATTAGTGTTAAAGATACTTCAACCTTCTTAAAGAGTGGAGGGAGGTGGAAACCGCTGCTCTGGTGAGCCTGGTTAAGGAGCGAGATGAGTTGGGGCCGGAGGTGCCAAATTCTACCATTCCCGCCTCCCTCCGTTGTGACGACCATCTCACACAGGCCCAGAGAGCGGATGTCACTGCCTTGCAACAGTGCTTTGCTGATGTGTTCTCCCCCCTGCCCAGCCGTACATCTCTCATAGAGCACAATGTTGAAACGCAGCCTGGCGTGACGGTGCGTTCACGGCCCTACAGGCTGCCGGAACATAAAAGACAAATTGTTCAGCGGGAATTGAACGATATTCTGAGGCTGGGTGTAATAGAAGAGTCGTACAATGCTTGGTGTAGCCCCATAGTTCTTGTAGTGAAGAAAGCTGGGTCTATACCGTTCTGTGTGGACTACCGCAAGGTGACTGAGGTGTCACGGTTTGATGTGTACCCGATGCCCCGGGTCGACAAACTCCTGGATCGGTTGGGCACTGCTTGTTTCTTTACGACGCTGGATTTGACCAAGGGCTACTGGCAGATTCCCTTGTCTGCAGAGTCTAAGGAAAAAATGGCCTTCTCCACTCCATACGGGTTGTACCAATTTGTCACGCTTCCGTTCGGCTTGTTCGGGGCCCCGACCACCTTTCAACGCCTCATGGACTGGGTGCTGCATCCATACTTTGCGTATGCTGCTGCCTACTTAGATGACGTGATCATCTACAGTGACAACTGGGCGGAGCATGTGCAGCGGGTGGCTGCAGTCCTGGAGTCCCTGAGGCAGGCGGGGCTCACGGCCAACCCGAAGAAGTGTGCTGTTGGACGGAGGGACATACAGTATTTGGGGTACCACTTGGGGGTACCCCAAATGACAGCAGCCATTGCATCCTGCCCGTGCCCCAAGACCAAAAAAGGAGGTGAGACGGTTCCTGGGGTTGGCGGGCTACTACCGCCGGTTCATTCCGGGGTTTGTGGACCCGACTAGCCCCTTTACCGATCTCAGCCGGAAAAGTGCCCCAGATCTGGTCCGGTGGTCGGAGCAGTGCCAGGTGGCGTTAGTGCAGGTAAAAAAGCCTCTCTGTGGGGAGCCACTGTTGTTCACGCCTAACTTCTCCCTCCCATTTATTCTGCAGACGGATGCCTCGAACAGAGGGCTGGGGGCAGTTTTGTCCCAGCGGGTGGGGGGCACCGTCCCATTTTCTTCATCAGCCGCAACCTCACGGATCAGGATACGCGCTACAGCACTGTCGAGAAGGAGTGCCTGGCGATCCAGTGGGCGGTCGACTTCCTTCGTTACTACCTCCTGGGGCGCCCATTCACTCTCTGTTCGGACCATGCCCCGCTGCAGTGGCTCCACCGCATGAAGGATGCCAATGCCCAGGTCACCCGGTGGTATCTGGCTTTGCAGCCGTTTAAGTTCAAGGTGGTCCACAGGCTGGGTACGCAGACGGTTGTGGCTGATTTCCTCTCCCGCTCGCGGGGGGAAGGGGAGGGGGAGAAGGCTCGGCCTGGTGTGTGGGGAAGCTGTGGCGGGGCCGTGGTCCTTGGCCTGCTGCAGAGGAGGGGTGACACAGTGAGCTCACAGGGCGGCACAGAGGCGGGGAAGGAACAGGTGTACAGGACTGTTTAATGAGGGAGACCTGTTTTATGTTTTGGCAGTGAGAAGGAGCACAGACTGGGAGAGAGACAGAGTGGCTGCGTCCGAGGCTGGTGCCAGAACCCGCAGGAGGAAAAAAGACAGTGTGTGCTCAATAAAGGACAATTACAAACACAACCCAGACGTGTGTGTGTGTTGTGTGGGGGTCCTGGGTCACAGTTTCCAAACCAACTTCCTTCCAAGCCAAAGACTAGAAAATATGGTGAAGCATATCTTCCCTTTGGCTTAACCTGCATAAGTGCCAAGGTAGGTCTCCCCTTGTTTATGTATTTGAAACCATTTTGCACAGAGAGGCATTTTTTGAAAAACGTATTGATAGCAATGTTGAATATTATTACACAGGAAAAAACCAACTACAATGTTATTTGCATATGTTGCTCTCTTTATTTTGTTTTTTCCCTCAACAAGTGTGTCTGTCCCTGATGTGTGATTGTTCACGTCTCATCTGCAGGAAACAAACAGGAAGTGAGTGAAAGACACAGGAAATGTTTCCAGCTCTTCCTCCTCTATCAGACATTCTCTCCATACCTGAGAGTGTCCAGTCTCCAGCCTTGATCCTTCAGTCCAGCCAACAGCAGCTTAATTCCTGAGTCCCCTGGATGATTGTAGCTCAGGTCCAAATCTCTCAGATGGGAGGGGTTAGAGCTCAGAGCTGAGGCCAAAGAAGTACAGCCTTCCTCTGTGATCAGACAGCCTGACAGACTGCAGACACACAAAACAACAATCCATCTGTCAACAATCATTTTCTCTTTGCCACATACAATAATTTCTATCCATTTAATGTAACTTTATTTATAAGTGACAATTCCCAACAGACAACAACAGTCATCTCAAGCTGTTTAATAATGTAAGGTAACAGCCTACAATATTAGAGAGAAAGCCCCAACCATCAGGCAATCCACTGTGAGCAGCACTTGGTGATGGTGGGAAGAAAGAACTCCTTTCTACATAAAGACCCTACCAGTGAAAACAGGCTCCAAGAGGACCATCTACCATGACTGGTTGCAGGGTTAGGGGAAAGAGAAGAGATGAGCTCAGAGAGACAAGAACAAAATACAAACTAAGGAGAGAGAAGACAAAAGTTAAGGACATTAACTAAGAGGGGAGTGGAAAAGAAAGCATCATGGGAAGTGTCATGTAAAGCAGAGTAGAGAGAAATTGAAGCCCCATCATCATTTTAAGGTGCTCTCAGTGCTTCAATGAGAACATGCACGGGAGGTGAATTTGCCTATCCCACCACCAACCTGCCAGGAGCAGAAGGAAGAAAATGTATACAGAAAAGAAGAACTGATCACATCCTGCACGTGTAAGTAACGTGATTAGATGATGACTCATCCCTGACTCTTAAGGCGCCACTGAGAGGCTTTGAGGGATCAGTGACTCAAGACAACAAAACAGTACAATAAGTCATGACACCTAGTAGGATGACTGTGAGGGGCAGCCGGTCTTTCTCATTAGAAGGTAGACCATCCCAACTTGAAGAACAGATGCATAGCCCTAAAGAATGTAGCCTCATGGCTACGTGCTGCAAGGAGAATGGACTGCCATACCTGTTATGTGTCTGTGAGCGTGGGAAAAAAGTACAAGTTGTCACCAACCAGAAACAGGAAATGGAAGCATGTAAATATAATAATAAGCACTGCAGCCAAAAAGAGTGCCTGACAAGCTCAGTTGTAAGTAAGCTATTAAGACTCAACTGTACACTGTGTTCGTGTTTTCCTCCGAAACATTAAGTTCTGTTGGAGCAGCCTTTCAACACCTCTCTTTGTCTCTCGCTAGCAAAGCTGACCCAGACAACAAAGTAAAGCTAATTTTCGGGTACGAGCCTGACACGGAACCCGACATATTAGACAGAGGTCCCTTTACTACGGTTCCGAGCCATAGACCTGTTTTATATACATGCGGAACAGTTTTTATAAGAGAACATTGCAAAAAGTGCAGCCTTACCTAGGGATGCCATTATGGCACCGGTTCTGACATAAATGGTAGTAACCAGACCGAAAAGCAGCGCACATTTCAGTGCTTTATTTCGGTGCTTTTTTTTCCTGAGATGTCATACACTTTGGATTCTAGCCAATCATTTTACCTTTGCAAGCATAGTAGGCGGGCCCAGGTACATACGTTCTTTTAGAGCAGAGCTACAGATTAAAGATGCCCAAGGCAAAACGGTCAAAAGTTTGGCTGTACTTCACAGCAAAATATGCAAACTCAGCAGCCTGCAACAAGTGCTTTAAGGTGATACTGTGATACTGTGCAAAGGAGGTAACTCCTCAAAACTGATGAAACACCTAGCGACATATAGCATTTTGTTAAAAGCTGAGAAATGCGCCGTATTTGATAGCTTGCTGCGAGACCTCACACCGAGCACATCTACTGCGGGTGTGGTGCCTGTTATCGGACCCGGAGTTAGCAACATCCACCAAGAACCCGAAGAGTAGAGTCCTGGCCCCTAGCCCTGCCAGTGTAGCAGAAATGATGACGGATGATGATGCAGCAGCAGCCGTTCTTCTCTGCGTGAGTAGCTTAATGTTGTTCGTGTGTAATTTACGTTGAGTAGGCTAACCACGTTAATAAATTAATGCATGTAAGGTGAACTAGCAAACACCGTCGTAGTTACATGTGGCTGTCTTCTTGTTTGATGGCAGATATTCCCTTCACCCTGGCCAAAAAGGCTAAAATGGCCAAAGAAAAAGTAAGAAACAGCTAAACATGAGAGGTTTTTGGACAAAGTTGGTGTTTTTTCCATTGATTAAGCACTGCTTCCAGCCAAGAGTGATACCATATATTTCCTATACCTGCAGAAAAGGCTAACATTGTTATCTTTTTTCAAAAAGACAGCTAAACATGAGAGGTTTTTGGACAAAGTGTGTGTTCTACATTCTTTAAGCACCGGTTCGAGCACCGTTTAAGCACCGGTTTGGTACTGGTATCGGATAAAACCTAAGCGATACCCATCCCTAGCCTCACCTCATGTCCACCATACTGTTACTCATTATATTAAGATTTAAAAATGTAGTTGGTATTGGTATGGCGAGTAGCCTTCAGCAATAGTAATAAATCACATAGCAATAGTACATTCATGTAGTTGTAAAAAGCAATATATTAAGCAATCCAGAGTATTCAGAATATGTTATTCTCATTGAGTAATGTAACGGAATACGTTACAAAAAATACATTTTGGGGCATGTATTCTGTAATCTGTAGTGAAATACATTTTAAAAGTAACCTTCCCAGCACTAACCATGAACATAATCACAGCTCCTAACTTCACCTTCATTAGCTTTTACACGCACGTCTTTCTTTTCTCTCTCTCTCTCTGTTTCCACAGAAGCTCAAAGTCTCTGCAGCCTGTTTTTATCTACTATCATCAGATCTTCAACAGCCTCATTCACATACCTCACACAGTCTACAGCCTCATTAGTACTGACTTCATCTTCACTGACTGATGGAGCACAACATAAACCTTTGGAGGCTGAAAAACTGTCCTGTCACACATCTCCCCATCACCATTCCTCTTCTGTCAGCATTTAAATGAACCCTGCTCAAGTCTGTCACTTCTATTTGGAGCAAAAAGGAAAAACTCTTGTTCAGTTGTTTGGAAAAACACAACATTTCTGAAAGCACTTAAACTTCTTCACATTTGTCTTCAGACACATCCTGAATAGTTATGAACTAAAGAAATTTTCAAACATCAAAGATTTGAAATATAGAAAAAAAAAAACACAGCAAAGAACTCTTGTCAGTGAACTCACCTCAGAGTCTCCAGTCGACAGTTTGGACTCTCCAGTCCAGCACACAATAGTTTCAATGCTGGATCCTGCAGGTCATTGTTACTCATGTCCAGCTCAGTCAGATGGGAGGGGTTGGACTTAAGAGCTGAGGCCACAACTTCACAGAGAGTCTCTGAGAGTCCACACTCAGCCAGTCTGAAATAAGATATAAAAATGACATACAAATAAATTTGACATGACATGACAACAAAACAGAGTGACATCTCAAGAACATTTGGTCTTCACATCTGTGCTTCAGCTCCTCTTACTGTTTTTGACATGACACAATGATTCAATGACAGTGTTTCATCTCATGAATCTCTTTGACAGTTGTATTTCATAACATTAAACCAGCTGAACGAAATAAAGGGCCTACAGTCCTACTGATAAGTGCCTGCTCATTTCTGATCCTCAGTCACTGCTTCACCTGAGATACTCTGGCATACTCCCTTCATCTGCTTCCATTTGGCGTCCTGTCCATAGCTCACAGTGAGGAACTCTAGTCTGAATAGGATGAGGGACCTATGGAATATTCGATAGCCAACAACCAGATTCACGGCGAAACAATAGTTGCTCAGTGTTCCAACATTTGGAAAAAGGGACTACTCCCACAGCTAGAGACTGACGAGGTACAACACACATGCTACCGCAAGGGGGAGCCAGGACGACAGGTTGGGGGGAGATATCATCACCCCCACCTGAGAGTGGGTACCAAGTCCCAAGTGCAAACGAGGAAGTGCCGTTGAGTTTGAGATGAACTGACCTGAAAGATAGAATCATGGCAAAGCTTGAAATCTGAATCGTCCATAGCCGGTTACCAACACTACATGAAGTACCCTCCAAAGATCTACTAGATGATGTGAATACAGACTCACAGCTTTGGCCAGCCCCTTAAAGAAGTACAGCAGAGAGATAGAAGGCAGGAGAATAAACCAGCTATTCTCCATGGAATCAGCCAAGGTGTACTCTCAGTGGCAGGGGAACAATATGAGAAAAGCACCACCAAGGCTGGAGACGGAGCAATACTGGAAGAGCATAAGGGAGAAGGATCCAACCCTAACAGCAATGCTCAGTGGCTAGTGGATCTAAGAGCAGATCATAGCAACCTCCCTGAACAGGGTCCAGTAACCATCATAGTGGCAGACATCCAAGAAAGGGTCTCCAGTGTGAAAGTGTGAAGAGTTGGACAGCACAAGGCCCTGACATAGTTCACGCCTACTGGCTGAAGAAACTGACTGCACTTCATGAAGAGCACAAATGAACCAGCTGCTTGTTGACAAGAGACACCCAGAATGGTTAACCGAAGGGCGGACAGTCCTGATCCTCAAGGACCCCAGAAGGGATCAGTCCCATCCAACTACCGGCCAATAACCTGCCTCGGTACCTCATGGAATATCCTGTCAGTCATCATAGTGGCTAAGATGAACAGGCACATGGGTCAATACATGAGTGAGAAACAGAAAGGGATGGGCAAGAATACCAGAGGCAAAAAAAAACACCAGCTTCTGGTAGACCAAGCAGTTGTCCAAGACTGCAAAACGAAGCTGACCAATCTGTGCACTGGCTCAATTGATGACAGGAAGGCCTATGACTCGATGCACCACACCTGGATCCTGGAAGGCCTAGACCTATACAAGATCAACAGGACCCTAAGAGCCTTCATCAGGAACTCAATGGGGATGTGGCGTACAACACTAGAGGTCAACTTCAAGCCCATAACACAAGTCACCATCAAGTGCGGGATCTACCAAGGAGATGTTCTTCCCCACTGCTGTTCTGCATTAGGCTGAACCCCCTCAGTGAGATCACTAACAAGACTGGCTACGAATACCGACTATGGAATGGAGCAGTTGTCAGCCACCTCCTGTACATGGATGACATCAGGACATTGATTCACTGATCCACACCACCAGGATATACAGCAATGACATTGGACTGTCTTTCGGACTGGAAAAGTGTAGTCAAATAGCAAAAGGCAAATGGGAACCATGAAGAGGCTGCTAGGAAAGCTGCAACCACCAAGTACCTGCAGTAGGTCAGGCAAGTCCTGATGAGTCAGCTGAACGGTAAGAACAAGATCCAGCCTATCAACACCTATGCCCTGGACTTGATCAGGTATCCTGCTGAGATAAAAGGTTGGCCAGGGAGGAGATAGAACCACTGACATCAAGACAAGCTCTGAGCACAAGACCTATATAGGCTGGGGTCTACCAAACCAGGCAAGACCCCAGGTGCAGGCAGCAGGGTGTAAAATGCTAGCAGGCAGGGCATACCTGGAACGCAATAACCAAGTGGCCGGCATAATATACAGAAACATCTGTGCTGAGTATGGCCTGGAGGTCCCGAGGTCAAAATGGGAGACGCCCCATAGAGTGGTGGAGAATGACCGAGCTAGGGACTGGGACTTCCAGATACAGATGGACAAAATGGTGATGGCTAACCGACTGGACATAGTGGTGGTAGACAAACAGAAGAAGACTAGTGATAGATGTAGCAGTTCCAAATGACAGCACCAGCAGGAAGAAGGAACGCAAGAAGCTTGAGAAATACCAAGGGCCTCAGAGAAGAGTTTGAGAAGATGTGATGGGTTAAGTTAACAGTGCTCCCAGTAGTAATCAGAGAACTAGGTGCAGTGACTCTCAAGCTAGCCAAGTGGCTCCAGCAGATCCCAGGAACAGCATGTCCAGAAGAACGCAGTCCTAGGAACAGCTTAGACACTCAGGACCCTCAAGCTCCCATGGCTGTGGTAGAGGACCTGAGCTTGAATGATAGACCACCCGCAGGGGCGAACGGGGAATTTTATTTTTATTTTTTTTACACAAACAGACATTACGAAATGAATGATATAACCAATAACATGAACCAATAACTAGTATTAAAATGTTTCCAGTAGCAGACTCTTTATCATTGAAGTATTGATAAGATAAGACCCCAGATTAAATGTTAATATCAGGTTATTAATTCTAACAGCTGTTAGAAAATAACAAAAAAGCTGCTGGTGTCTCACCAACATGTTAACTAGGCTGTGTGGAAAGGTATGAGAAGCCCCAGCTTATCTCTATCAAACATGAAATAAAGGACTTAACATCCAGCCTCCTTATGGTTATAGTAATACTAAGCTCTAAAAAAAAAGGATATCTAAATGTGATTCTGCTCATAGTTAATCAGGCATCATTTTAATCATGAACAATTACGATCAGGTATAAACCTCAATATAATGAATCAGAGTTTAAGTTGATAGGAATATCACCGATGCTACATTTGTTACAAGTATCATTACTGATCCGATGTGTGGGCACTGAGATAAAAAGAAGAAGAGCAGTAGATCCTTTTTTTTAGATAGACAAACAGACGACAGACAGACAGACAGCGTGTGCGTGTGTGTGTGGTTATGAAGGTTGGTGTTGGATTAAAGCCGCACAGGAGTTGAAGGATTTTGTCCTGAGTCTTAGGAGGACTGGTCTGCGGCCTCTTATCTGTCTTCACCTCAAGCCCGGTACCAGGTCATTTGATCATGTGATTCTTGTTTCATGGAGCGTTTGCTTTAGCCTTGCCAAACTGTTTAAATTGTGGCCGTTCCCCTTTTAACTCTTTGTTTAACAGTAAAGGTTAAAGCTTGTGAATAAGTATTACATATTTTTTATGATTCTGATATCTGATCTTAATATGAGATCTGCTCATCACTAGCAACCCTCCTCCAGATTATGACAGCATGTAAACATTATGATATTTATGAAGCCGCTACCCAAACAAAAATTGAATTTATAAAAGACAAATAGGTGGTAAGAATGAGCAGCTCACACATTTAAGACCAGGTGTAACCAGAGTTTAGAGTTATCTGCAAGTGAAATGAAGAAAAGTTACTTTAAAGTATAACATTGTTTAAACTGTTGGCCGATTTCACTATTTTTTTTCCTTGAACGTGGCGTGGTTGTTGGTCTGAATGTTTCACAAACTGGTGATCTACCAGGATTTTCCCACACAGCCATCTCTGAGTTTACAGAGAATGGCCTGGGAAAAAAAGGAATTATCCAATGAGCAGCAATTCATTGGATATTGGATGGCAGAGTGAAAATGCCTTGTTGATGCCAGACGTCAGAGGAGAATGGCCTGTGCAATGAAAGACATTATTAATAAAACTAATGTTAAGATATCCATGTAATACCTTTTACAAATCATATTATGAATTTGTTTATTTATTTATCATGAGTCTTAATAAAGCTGGGAATATTTTTAGCTCATTCCTGCATTTTAAGACAGTTTCTTGTGAATATTGTGTGGTTTATTACCTACATTCAGGATGACTATGTGTAGTCAAACTTCCCTTTGACTACACAATCACAATCACAAGACAATATATAGAAGAAATAGATAAAATAGATATGAGTTGATTGCATAGTTAAAAACATGATTGTGTTCAGTCTGACAGTATCTAGACAAATGTACAGAGATTAAAAATATATTTGTGACTCTTATTGAAGATCTTTAGAGCTTTTGTGAATTTCATCATCTCTTCCATGTACAAACGTTTTCATGTACACATGTTTTTCTTATCTGATGATTCAGTCATGTGATTCTAACTTTAAGGTTTGTTTCAAATAGCAGAGAAAACCACTCTGATGAGTCTCTGTTGGTGCTGTTTATATCGTCGAGTAGAGAAACAGTGGCACTTGGTGTTCACTCTCTTCTTATTTTCTTCAATCAGTGATGAATAGTAAGATGTTCTGGCTTTGCGGAGGGCTTTCTTATAAAGCAGCAAACTATTTCTCCAGGCTAAATGATGATCTTCTAAATTTGTGACACGCCTCTCTCTTTCCTCTTTCCTCTCCAGCTTACGAGTCATCTGCTTTAGGCTACGTGTTTGAGAATTATACACGTAGAGTCAGGTACTTCTGATTTGAGACCTTAGTTTTCACAGGAGCTACAGTATCCAGAGTCGTACGTAGTGAGGAGGTAAAATTATTAACAAGATGATCGACCTCTGTTGGAGTAGCGTTCAGATAGCTGCTCTGCTCTATGTTGGTACAGGGCAGCTATCTGAACGCTAGTTGTTTATTGCTGGTTTTTAGTTTGTTTTTTGTCTTTTTCGGAGCTGACACAGTCTCTATGGAGATGGGGGTTTTTTTTTTTGGGGGGGGGGGGGGGGTAGCAGGAGGACATAACTCTTCTTCCTGGTCCCAAGTCTGGATAGTCATATTTTGGGGGGTTTAATAAATTTGTCCATATTTCTAGAAATGAGAGCTGCTCCATCCAAAGTGGGATGGATGCCGTCTCTCCTAACAAGACCAGGTTTCCTCCAGATGGTTTGCCAATTATCTATGACGCCCACATCGTTTCTGGGACACCACTCAGACAGACAGCAATTTAAGGAGAACATGCGGCTAAACATGTCACTCCTGGCCTGATTGTAGTTTTCTCTGGTCCCCTCCCCAGAGTCCCACGTTGTTTTGGCAAAGTTGCACACCGATTCAATATTGATTTTAGTGACCTCTGATTGGCGTAACCGGGTGTCATTACTGCCGACGTGAATTATGATTTTACTGAATTTACATTTACCCTTAGCCAGCAGTTTTAAATGAGCAGTGACTTATTCCACATCACTACATCCTGAAAATTAGTATATATGTGTGATAATAAAAGGGACATCAACATAAAGTGAAATAAAAACATGAAAATCATATTTAGAAAATCTATCTCAGTACCTATGCTATGTATTCATAAACAAAATACCGCTGAAGTTAATTTAATTCAGAAACAGGATCTGAAATCTACTATTTTCCTTGATCTTAATTTCTGTCTTTTTAATTACCCACAGAAACCCTGGTTTATTTCTTAATAACAAATCTACTACTCTATGCTGATGAATTGATTTAAACTCACCGAGCCTTTCTGCAGTTCCTCACAGCTGAAATCAGTCTACGCCGTCCCTGGTTTGATGTGTTGTACTTCTGCAGGTCCAACTCATCCAGAACCTCCTCTGACATCTGTAGCATGAAGGCCAGAGCTGAGCACTGGATCTCAGAGAGTTTCTTCTCTGATCTGTTCTCTGACTTCAGGAACTCTTGGATCTCCTGAAATAATGAGAGGTTGTTCATCTCCATCAGACAATGGAAGATGTTGATGCTTCTGTCAGGAGAGATTTTATCACTGTTCATCTCCTTCAGGTTGTTGATGACTCTCTGGATGGTTTCTGGACCATTCTCTGTCTGACCCAGCAGACCTCCTAAGAGTCTTTGGTTGGACTCCAGACAGAGGCCATGAAGGAAGCGAACAAACAGGTCCAGATGACCAGTTTTACTCTCGAGGGATTTCTCTGTAACTCTGCCGAGAAAGACGTCCAGAGATGGGAAACGCTGATCATTAAATTGATGAAGACTGTCCTGAGATGAAGTATGTCCAAAAAACCTAACAATTTTCCCTTTAAATGACTTTAGGGTAAGGTGACTGTGTTTTTCTTCTTTTAAGGATTGCCCCAGAAGGTCTTTCACCACCTCTGTCTTTCTGTTGTTTTGACAGTGGAACATGTAGACAGCAGCCAGAAACTCCTGAATGCTCAGATGAACAAAGCAGTAGACTGGTTTCTGGAAGATCACACACTCTCTTTTGAAGATCTCTGTACAAACCCCTGAGTACACCGAGGCCTCTGTGACATCCAGACCACACTGCTCCAGGTCTTCTTGGTAGAACATGATGTTTCCTTTCTCCAGATGTTCAAACGCCAGCCTCCCCAGCTTCAGAAGAACTTCCCTGTCACCCTCCGTCAGCTCCTGTGGACTCGTCTCATGTCCCTCATGGTACTTGTTCTTCTTCCTCTTTGTCTGAACCAGCAGGAAGTGTGAGTACATGTCAGTCAGGGTCTTGGGCAGCTCTCCTCTCTGCTCTGTAGTCAACATGTGCTCCAGAACTGTAGCAGTGATCCAGCAGAAGACTGGGATACTACACATGACGTGGAGGCTCCTGGATGTCTTCATGTGGGAGATGATTCTGCTGGACAGCTCTTCATCACTGAATCTCCTCCTGTAGTACTCCTCCTTCTGGGCGTCAGTGAAGCCTCGTACTTCTGTTAGCCTGTCAACACATGTCGGAGGGATCTGATTGGCTGCTGCAGGTCGTGTGGTTATCCAGACGAGAGCCAAGGGAAGCAGATTCCCCTGGATGAGGTTTGTCAGCAGCTGGCTGACTGATGACTTCTGTGTGACATCAGACAGCAGCTTCCTGTTGGTGAAATCCAATGAAAGTCTGCTTTCATCCAGGCCGTCAAAGATGAACAAAAGCTGAGAGACAGCCAGCTTCTCTGCTGTGACCTTCTGTAATGTTGGATGGAAAACATGGAGCAGCTCCAGAAGACTGTACTGCTCATCTCTGATCAGGTTCAGCTCCCTGAATGAAAGCAGAACCACCACGCTGACATGTTGGTTCTCCAAGCCCTCTGCCCAGTCCAGAGTGAACTTCTGCACTGAGAAGGTTTTTCCAACACCAGCCACGCCGTTGGTCAGAACCACTCTGATGGGTCTCTGTTGGCCAGGTAAGGCTTTAAAGATGTCCTGGCACCTGATTGGAGCGTCATGGAGGGCGTCCATCTTGGAAGCTGTCTCCAGCTGCCTCACCTCATGTAGGGTATGAACCTCTTCACTCTGTCCCTCTGTGATGTAGAGCTCAGTGTAGATCCTGTTGAGGAGGGTTCTACTTCCTGTTTCATCACTTCCTTCAGTCACATGTTCACATCTCCTCCTCAGACTGATCTTATGTTCATCTAAAACCTCCTGCAGACCAACATCTGCTGAAAGAAAGAAAAACAGAAAGAAAACTCTTCAATGTCTGAACAACACAAGAAGTCCAGTTTTCAGAAATGAGTCCATCAGCAGACAGATGTTCAGTCTTACTTTGTACACAGCTGCTCTGACTGGCTGTCTGCAGTCCAGCTCTGGTTCTGCATCTTTCTCCACACTGGGGACAGGAGGAGACTCCTGATGAAGCAGACTGGTCCCAGTATGAGGAGACGCACTGTCTGCAGAACCAGTGTCCACAACTGGTAGAGACTGGATCCTTCAGGACGTTCTGACACAAAGCACAGCAGGACAGCTGCTCCTCCTCACAAACACCACTCCTCTTCCTCTCTCTGTGAACACATTTCTTTAACACTAAAACCATTTACTGTAAGTGAAAAACATCTAGATTTAAACTGCAGTTATCCACAGTTCCTTTGATTTCATCTACACTAATGAGCTGGGGAAGTTAGAGGGAACTTTGGGAAATATTATATATTAATGGACAATCATGAACTGTGGAAACTTTCATGGACAATTTATAACCAATAGAAAAGTCATGTGTGTGTTCATGTTGCTTAATGTGCTTCAGTGCAGTTAGACTAAACTAAACTCAGCTAGCTTTGTTAGCTGTTTACAGCTGTCTGATTCTCTCCTACACTCACTTATACTGTATGTTAATACAGTCGGATTTAAACTAAAACTGTTCTCATGGAGATATTTTTCTGTTCCTCTTGTAAGTCAACAGAATAACTGATACTGATTGTAATAAGGCCCATAAATTACAGGGGAAACCACTGACAGTTTTAGCTTATTGTAGGAGCCTACATGGAGTTTGTGGATTTTACACGATTATGACAATTTGGGTTAATGATTCCTCTCCGTGATTCGCTACCTTATCGTGGTGGAGGGGTTTGTGTGTCCCAGGGATCCCAGGGGCTATGTTGTCTGGGGGCTTTTGCCCCCTGGTAGGGTCTCCCATGGCAAATTGGTCCTGGGTGAGGGACCAGACAAAGAGCGATTCAGAAGACCCTTATGAAGAGAACATCGAGGGAACAGTTTACCCTGCCCGGGATAGGGTTACCGGGGCCCCACCCTGGAGCCATGCCCGGGGAGGGTGCCCGAGGGCGAGCGTCTGGTGGCTGGGCCTTAGTCCATGGGGACTGGCCGGGCACAGGCCGAAGAGGAGACATGGGCCCATCCTCCCGCAGGCCCACCACCCGCAGGAGGCGCCATAGGGGTTGGGTGCATTGTGTGCCGGGCGGCGGCCAGGAGCGGAGGCCCAGGCGGACTGATCCTCGGCTGCCAAGACTGGCAATAGGGACATGGAATGTCACCTCTCTGGTGGGGAAGGAGCCTGAGTTAGTGCGTGAGGTTGAGAGGTACCGGCTAGATATAGTCGGGCTCACCTCTACGCATGGCTTGGGCTCTGGAACCAGTCTCCTGGAAAGGGGCTGGACTCTGTCTCAGTCTGGAGTTGCCCCTGGTGAGAGGCGGCGGGCTGGGGTTTTTCCGGGTGGATGAGAGGGTTCGATCCCTGTGCCTTAGGGTCGGGGTGCTGGAAGGTGCTCCACCTGGAGACTCTGTTGTCCTGCTGGGAGACTTCAATGCTCACGTGGGTAACGACAGCGAGACCTGTAGGGGCGTGATTGGGAGGAACGGCCTCCCTGATCTGAACCCGAGCGGTGTTTTGTTATTGGACTTCTTTGCAAATTACAGTTTGGCCATAACGAACACCTTGTTCGAACATAAGAGTGTCCATAGGTGCACGTGGCACCAGGACGCTCTAGGCCAGTCCGTCATGGTGAAGAGGGAGCTGAGTGTAAAAGTGAAGCTCTCAATTTACCGGTCGATCTACATCCATACCCTCACGTATGGCCACAAGCTGTGGGTAGTGACCGAAAGATTGAGATCGCGGATACAAGCGGCAGAAAGGAGCTTCCTCCAAAGGGTGGCTGGCCTCTCCCTTAGAAATAGGGTGAGAAGTTCGGCCATCTGGGAGGGGCTCAGAGTAGAGCCGCTGCTCCTCCACATCAAAAGGAGCCAGCTGAGGTGGTTTGGGCATCTGACAAGGATGCCTCCTGGGCGCCTCCTGGGTGAGGTTTTCCGGGCATGTCCCACCGGGAGGAGGCCCTGGGGCAGACCCAGGACACGCTGGAGAGATTATATCTCTCGGCTGGCCTGGGAACGCCTTGGTGTTCCCCCGGATAACCTGGAGGAGGTGGCTGGGGAGAGGGAGGTCTGGGCTTCTCTGCTTAGGCTGCTGCCCCCGCGATCTGGCCTCGGATAAAGCGGATGAAGATGGATGGATGATGGATGGATGGGTTAATGATTAAAACTATAAAGCTATGACTCACTGGCTTAGAGTTGTATTCTATTGGAAGGAATATTTACAGATTGAGATATTAAGAATATTGGAATAAGTTTATAGTTTGGCTTCTTGTACTCAAAATATATGCTTTTAATTTGATAGTCTGGCAGAGAAGTGAGGAGAGTGAAGCCACACAGTTGTTTGACCTCTCCATCCCTCTGCATCCGTTTGAACTGTAATTCTTTGATAATTGGGGATTCAGGTATCCTGGATTGTAGCTCAAACTTGCCCACAGTCCTGCTTCATCACTGCTCACTCCTGCCTGTGTTAGTGCTGAGTGGACAGTCATAGCCTGCTGCTAGCATGAATGCTAAATGTACTGCTGTGGATGATCAGCAGAAAAAACCCGTTGTCAGTTTGACTGTTTGCTGTATTTAAAGTGTTTTTCTCAGTTTATCTGTATTCAAAGTGCATTCAGGGCTTTAGCTGACAGCTCTTTGTGCTAACAAACTAAACTCTCTTAGTTTAAGCCAACAGACTTTACCAAACACAAAGCCAGCTGCTACCTCCATGGGTTAGCTTGTGTGACTGGTGTTTACACCAATGAAATCTAAATACACAAACGTGTCCTCCAAAGTGTGGGAGCACTGAGTGAAACATAAAAGCTGAAATAAAGCTGCCTCTTTGACTTCATCCGGTTGTGTTTGGGTCCAATCCTGCCTGCCACACAGCGCTACAGGACAAAGTCTAATATTTTTTACTTTTTAATTAATAGTTGGTCATATTTATCCGGGAAAACGCAAACATGTAAAGGAGTCATCACAGCTGTCTGACCTCGTTGGTCCAGGTTCAGCACTGAAGGCTGGAGGTTTGTTTTTGGACCGGTCCCTCCTCACAGACAGACAGCTGGATACTGCAGACTGTGACCTCTGACCTCTGCAGACACAAACATGATGAAAGTCTTTGAAGCAGCTGTGATCACACAGACTGCAGATAATGCAGCTGTTTCCTGTCAGTAACTGCCTCTGTGGCTGTGATAGCTGCCATTAGGAGCGTTCATGTGTTTGCAGTTAGACGAGGAGATGTTACCATCATGGAGATGTTACCAAATCCTGCAGCATCATGTGGCACAAACACTTTGTGTTCCTGTCAACTGCAAGCAACAGGAAGTTCATTAATAAAGGCAGGATGGAGACGTGACTGTGATGGGTCTCCTTCATCCAGCTGTTACACACATCTGGGCTCACACGACGAGGTATGTCTAATAAAGCAGCTGCTCTCTGAACACTTTTCTGAAGAGGAGCTGCACAAACCTTTGTTTGCTTTCTAGAGCAGCGTATCATCATCACAGAGCACAGCTGGCACGCTTGTTTCTGTTAGCTTAGCCACCAGGCTAAAGTCAAACTACCCACTGCTAGCAGCTGTTTCTATCATAGTTTAGGATCCAGATGTGTGAGGTCTAAATTTACCCCTAGGATTAAAATAAATAGTTAAAAACAGCCAATTGTGTCCAAATGTATCTTAAAACCAGATAAAATGACAGTTACAGCTGAGCCTGTGTGTCCTTTGAGACACTGCTCTGCTACAGAAATGCATTTTAGAAACCAGGAGACATCAAAATCATTTAAATCAAACTGGCATCAGTTCATGTTACTAACAGCTCACCTCTCTGCAGCAGACAGAGGCTGGACTTTAAAGTTAAGGGGGCGATCATTGGACCAGGCACTCTGTAAGGACACAGAGCTGGGTGGAGGTCCAGGCTGGTTCCTGTGAATAATGATGGAGCAGTGATGTGAGTGCTGAGCTGTGACATGGAGAAGAGTCGTGGACAGTTAGAGATGGTCATCTCACCTCTGAGCTTTGGTCTGGCTCTCATGTTCCCCACACAGAGTGGTTTTAGAGGGAGGGACTCCCTCCTCTCTGTCCTCACACTGATCCATGCTGCTCAATTCACATCAGCTCACACATACTTTCTACCTTCACCTGCAGAGGAAACACAAATCATTCATGTGCACATCAACTGAAATCCTCCTTTCATCATGTGTGCTGTCCAAATATCAGCTGCTTCTTTCCTGCTTCATCTCAGTGTCAGCTGAGAGAATGACAAACCCACTATGTGTCAACATTTGATGGATGATAACACAGAAATATGAAATGATAATGACCTAAATCTGTCCTGTTGATAATGAGACGCTTTGATGAGTTGTGACTGTCTGAGGTGTTACTAGGATTAGGGCTGCCACGATCAGTCGACTAGTCACGATTACGTCGACTATCAAAATCGTCGACGACTGATGTAATAGTCGACGCGTCGTTTGAAGCTTTCTAAGATCCCAAAAGCCGCAGGAATAAGTAGCAGGATTTAAGAGTGTAATAACAGACTGAAACAGAAGATGGCAGCACTGCATGTACAAGGATGCCAGCTGCCGTTAAACCCCGAAGAAGAAGAAGAAGCTGTGTCTAGTGATGTGCGATACCACTGATTTTCTTTCCGATCCGATACCAAGTAATATTCAGGGTGGTATCGACGATACTGCTCCGATACCGATACTTTGTACAAAAACTTATTTTATTTATTGTATCTCAAATTAAAGCATAATAATGATTACAGGACATCAGATTACTTGTTCTTATCACTTAATAATGCAGAGTTCATCATGTAGAAATAAAAAAACTGAAGTTGTGCTATTTGAACACCTTGCCTGCCTGCAGCACTAAAGGACCCGTGAGAGACGTCTGTCTCGCCCTAGCAGCACCTGTCCCTCTCCTCCTCTTCAGTTCGCCTCAACATATGCTCGTCATATTCTGGGATATGATTTACTCTGAGGTGTTTGACAAGGTTAGTGATGTTGCCGCAACCATACATGCCAACCCTCCTGATTTTTCCGGGAGAATCCCGAATTTCAGTGCCCTCCCGAAAATCTCCCGGAGCCACCATTCTCCCGAATTTCTCCCAATTTTCCACCCGGGCAACAAAATTGAAAAACCATATCGCAGAATTCATAGCGCGGCCCAGCCAATTCCAGTTTCCAACAATAGCGGCAGCGATTTAGTTTTAATATTACTCTTATTTCTCTTTCTGGGTCGCAAAAAAAACTTTTAACATATTTTCAGGTGAGAATGTAGCTGTGTAAACTTCAAATATCTGAGCCGACCGACACATCGTCTTCAACCCCCGAGGTCTTTCACTACTCGGGTTAAACATGATATATAAGTCACTTTGATAACTTAAAAATGTTCTTGTTTGGCTTTTTCGGGGTTTTATTTGTTCGTGACTAAATCGGTTTGGCTGAGAATAAAGTTATTAGATTAGATTAAATTTAACTTTATTAATCCCTCGGGTGGGTTCCTCCGGGGTTTTCACACAGCTGAATAAACGTCAAACAGAAAACTGTTTAAACAAAGTGTGAGACGGTCGAGAGTTTACGTCAGTGCCCAGTTATATTTTAGATAGCAAGGAGCAGACGGCAGTTTCACTCCACCGAGGGAGCTCGTGCCATACTACCCGGCTTTCTTTAGACCGCGAAGGCCGGGTCCTCAGGTGGAAGCAGCCTCTGAATTCGGACACCCCCGCTGTTTCCGGGTCAGCCAATAACAACGGTGACATTTAACGTATTTTACCCGATAAATAAACCCTGTAAAATGTATTTTTAATGTCTCCCTAATTCTGAGGTCGCAAGGTTGGCAAGTACGGCCACAACACCTCACTTTTTTGCCACATGTATCGCAAACCACATCTCAGCTGTTTGTGGAGGTAAAATAAGTCCGCACATGACTCCAATTACGCTCAGCCATTGTTGTGAGTGCGCGCGCCAAGGGGCTGCGAGTTATTATACAGCCGTATTTCGCACATGACTATGAAAGGCGGAAGAGGAAGTAGTTCCTTTGAATGTAGACAATCCGAATGTTATAGTTTCTTTCCACTGTGTTCCTGTTAATGATAAACTACAAATTTACCCTAAATTACTAAAATATCGATATTTTAATGTGAGAATCGATTCTAGAACATAAATGATTGGTATCAGAGCAATCGATATTTCAGGATCGATCCGCACATCACTAGCTGTGTCCCAGAATTCATAGCGCAGCCCTGCTCAGTTTCCAACAATGGCGGCAGCTAGTTAGTTTTAATATTACTCTTATTATTCTTTCTGGGTCACAAAATAAACGTTTAACATATTTTCAGGTGAGAATGTAGCTGTGTAAACCTCAAATATCTGCTCAGTTTATCAAGACACCACATATTTTCAAAAGCGCTCCGACGTTTTCAGAGACGTCTGTTACCCACTAGCTCGATAGCTAGCCGGGAGCAAGGCTCACTAGAGCCGTGAGAACACCGGACTCCCGGCAAATCATTTTCAAACCCACCGCCATCTTTCGCTACTCAGGTTAAGCATATATAAGTCACTTAGATAACTTAAAAATGTTATTGTTTGGCTTTTTTCAGTATTTTATTTGTTCCTGAGTAAATCGGTTTGGCTGAGATTAAAGTTATAGTTTTTACACAGCTGAATAAACGTCAAGCAGACAGCTGATTATCAGAAGTGTGAGATGCTCGAGAATTTACTCCAGTGTCCTGTTATATTTTAAATAGCAAGGAGTTTATTAAACTTCACCGAAACAATCTGCAAATTTCATTAAAAATTAATAAACTATCATCTTGTCTTTATTTTTAGTTAGCACATACCTTAAACACTTAAAGCTGTAAGCTAATGATAGTTATATAAGAGCAGATGCTGCTGGTGCAATAAGCTGTACGTTTTACGTCCAATGGATGATGATCTGATTAGTCGACTAATCGCAAAAATAATCGGTGACTAGTCGACTATCAAAATAATCGTTTGTGGCAGCCCTAACTAGGATGTAGAAACACTGGGGCTCAGCCCTGAAATCTTTGCTATTTTCACTTGATAACAGCAGCTGTTTAAAGTTACTGAGTGTGTTTGATAGTAAATGAATGTAAATGTGAGACACTGTGTGCTCACAGCTAAAGGCTGCAGTCAGCTGTGTTAGAGCGTCTTTCACACAATGATCCTTTAATAAACACTCAGAGCTCCATGTTGATGAAGCAGTCATGTGTGAGCTTGTGTGCTGACATGTTGACAGTGTGACTTCAGCTTTTACAGGCTTCCTGTTTCATATTACACTTCCTCCTCACAATCGGCCTCATTTCACAGCTGCAGCTAAATTTCCTGAAGAAAATCCACAGACGGCTGAAAGTGAAGCATCACTTCCTGTATGAGGAGAGCCAACAGTCTGTTTACATGTCATGTCTAAGTTACAGCTACAATAAATAATCATTTATAAAGTCTGCTGCTCTCTCTGTAACCATCTGACCATCAACTAACTCTGTGCTGCTGCTCTCATTTACAAAGTGCTCAAATACATTTGTAACTCGTTTCTTTAAGAGCTCTTAGCGTTAACTTAGCGTTAGCATGCTGTCTGGCTAGCTTAGTGTCGGAGCTCTGCAGGTGTCTCATGTGTAAATATTAATCACAGTGACAGTAAAGGTAAAGGGACGTGACGTCATCACGTACGCTGCGTCCTCTGTGGGCTCTGAGTGAACTCACAAAGTACAAACTACAAGTACACAAACACGAACGTAGCTCAGAGTGGCGGACACACTCGGCCTCGTTGGTCCAGCTGTGAGTCCGTTACCGTGAACTATGGAGCGGCAGATTTGTGCTGGAACTAAGCTGCACACAGCTGATGTTAGCCAGGAAACATTACACACTGACTTTAATGGAGAGACCGGAAATACAAACACACACAGTTTGTTGTGTGAAGAAATCAAACATGAGCTGAACAAACAGTAAAGTTCCTAAAGACAAACTGTTAAAGGAGGAAACAAAGCAAACTTACAGTTTCTTCACACACCAACAACAAGCTCCACTCCACACCTGGACACTAAACACGGACACACAGGTGAGCTGCTTCCTGGAAGGAGGCGGGGCTCCACAGAAGCTCAGCACAGGTGGGAGGGGGCAGATTTTCAGAAGAGTTTCTGACTGTTTAACTTTTGATGTCAGATTTAATCTCGTCTCATTTCTGTTTTTCACTGAGCAGGTTCAGCTTTTATTAAAATAATGAAATAAGTTTGTTTCTTTCTCTAAATTCATAATTATCTTTAAAGTTCCCTTAAAAATCCCTCAATGTGAAAATCAACATTTCTTGATTGTGATAAAAGAAAGTTTGTTTTCATGGCCGCCATTCAAAGTGACCCAAACTGTTTCCAAACTCTGGAGAACATCTCCACTATGAAACTCCACAAGTTTCATATGACATGAACACAGACTGATGACATGTCTGCATTAATCTTTTTCTTCTGAAACAAGCTTTAGTGAGACCCACTAAACTAACTAGTGACAGATGTTCTCGAAGTTGCTGTAAAAATTTTTATAACTTACTGTGGAAATGCTGATCACAGTTAAAATCCTGGTTTTAAACTTTGAGCTTTTTTTTGCTCAAGCAGTCATACAGAATTAATATTAAACTATAACAGTACTGATACCGTGATCCCCCCAAAATGAACACAGAGATATAAAACGTCTGTCCATGCTGCCATTAAAACATAAAAAAAATATCCCATCAGATCAGTGGATCTATTTTACTGTTTATGAAGAACAATCAAATACATTATAAGATGATGAGAGGTGGAGGGAAAAAATCGCAAAATGACTAGTTTGTATTCAAATGTCAAAGTAAGTGTTCATCTGTTGCCCTCCTACACATCACTGAAAAGTTTAAGTTTAATCTGTTAAAAGTCAAAGTTAGAGTTCATGTTCACTGCTGTGAGAGAAAACAGTTTAGTACAATATCTATATGTTAACGTTTGTTTGTGCAAAATTGTTCATTTGTTCTGTTACACAGTAAAATATAGATATAAACATCTGTAACATCTGCACTTTGACCAAAATAATATCTGGTATTTTGTACAGACAGAAGAAAAAAGGTTTACTTTATTATTAATATATAACAAATACATAAAAGTCCTGTACAAATCAAATATATATATAAAACTTAAAACTCATTTTTTTCAAACTCTTTGTCTCAGTGTGAACAGTCTGTTGGAG
Organism: Perissodus microlepis; assembly: GCF_051167445.1. Taxonomy (NCBI): domain Eukaryota; kingdom Metazoa; phylum Chordata; class Actinopteri; order Cichliformes; family Cichlidae; genus Perissodus; species Perissodus microlepis. The sequence goes on along the minus strand of NC_140471.1, from coordinate 746,546 downwards.
CAGAGCCATCAGTTCATGATATTTTTAACAGAAGCCGACCTGCTGAATCGAGGCTACATCTGTTTAAACAACACTTTACAAAGTCGTCTCGCTCTACCTCCACCTGCTGTCTCTGAACACAAAGAGTGGAGAACTTTATAAACATTGTGACAGGTATATACACTGTAACAAAAGTCAGTAAAATATACAGCAAAACACCGTCAAATTCCAACGGTAATGGAGCGTAAAACCAAAAACTTCCTTTTACTGTATTAAATAGATTGAATAACCGTTAATTGTGAGACTGGATAAAACTTTGTTTTTTACTGTAATAAAATGTTGAAATTATAAATATTTTCTGTGAAAACAAATAAATATGCATACATTTTACAATTAAATATTGTAATGTTGAAAATGTCTGAAAAACTTAGATTTTACGGTATTATTTGAGTAAAACTACATCTTTTGGGGTTGTGCACATTGGAATTCACAGTATAAAGCTAGATTTTTAAGCAAACAAAAACATTCATTTTTACAGAAGCAAGATGTTAAAAAATAGGGTCCACCGTAATAATACAACCAGTAAATACCATTTAAAAAAAAAAAAAAAAGCAAATATCAGCAGTGAAAGACAATAAAATTGATAGTATTTTTTTTTTTATTTTAAAATTCAGATACTGATATACAGATTAAAAGTTAGGCCTGCAGTAAATCATTGTTAACCTTCTGATAAAAAAAAATCAACAGCAAAAGAAGATGTTAAAAATAAAGTTCATGGTTGTGAATAAAATTGATTTCAATAATCTTTTTTAATTATTATTTTAAAACAACTTTATGTTGTTGTGTTTCACGCCATATTATCAGACCACCTTAAGTGGGTCCGCCTTAAATTTTGAGTTTGTGTGATCGCTGTTGATTGGTAGCTAAACTGCTGGTAAACTGTGTACAGGCGTTTTACGTTCGAATTGCAGAGAAAAAAAAATTCTGGTAGCAACATTGTTAGGGCTGGGACAACGCGAAATACATCGACGTAAAAAAATCTGCGTCGATGCGTCGTCACTTTCAAAAAAAGACATGGCGGCAGCGAGTAGCGGAAGTATGAGTGAGGCAGTTGCAGTCAACTTAAATCACTCCACCCGAACACGCAGTTCTACAGTATGGGGATATTTTAACAGAAAAGGAAGTGATTCAGTCGTTTGCCGGCTTTGTGAGGTGGAAATGGCCTATCATAAAAGCACGACGGCTATGCACCAGCACCTCAAACGACTGCATCCAGGAGCAGCTTCTGCAAAGGACAAACCACCGTAAGTTTTCAACTTTTTTACTAACGCTAGTTTTTACCCGTTAATTCATCCAGACCCCCCCCCCCCCACACACACACACACACACACACACACACACACACACACCCCACGTAGACGTACACTCACTCATGGACACAGAGATAAACACCCAACCTCCGTAAATGCAAAACTCATTTAAGCTGCTTAGCAGTAACATATAGCAGCTGCTGTTTAGTTAGGGCCCGAGCACTGACAGTGCGAAGGCCCTATTGTATCTGCTCTGTTTATTAGGGCCCGAGCACTGACAGTGCGAAGGCCCTATTGTATCTGCTCTGTTTATTATTATTATTATTATTATTATTATTATTATTATTAGGGCCCGAGCACTGACAGTGCGAAGGCCCTATTGTATCTGCTCTGTTTATTATTATTAGGGCCCGAGCACTGACAGTGCGAAGGCCCTATTGTATCTGCTCTGTTTCTTATTATTATTATTATTATTATTATTATTATTATTTCGGCAAATGAATCGGCCTTTTGAGGGCCTAAACATGCTCAAAAACTCATGAAATTTTGCACACGCGTCAGGTCTGGTGAAAATTTACGTATTTTAATGTCCTCAGACATGGCCAGGGAAAATTAGCTCAGTAGCGCCACCTAGAAAAATGAAAAACGCGAGCCCCCGAGATGGGTATTACCTACATGTATGAAAGTTGGCACCCATATCTATCATTCAGGGACGCACAAAAAAGTCTATTATGGCCATGTCCTAAACCCAACAGGAAGTCCGCCATTTGGAAGTGAATGTGACATTTTGGCTCTGATTTTACCATTTCCATGCCTTGTACTTTAACGAACTCCTCCTTGGGATTTGGTCCTATAAACTTCAAATTTGGATAGTGCCAACTACACACCTGGGCCATCTTAAATTGCGGAGCTTTTGAGTTTTCGTAATACAGTGAGGCAGTGGCGCCATGGCGAATTTCGATGACTCGCCATGAAAATCTCATTGACTCTTATTTTGTCGTACATTTTCTGACCTTGACCAAAGTGAACACATATGATAAGGCTCCACCCCTGAACATATTTCAACTGCCATATTTGACATCAGGGACAGCGCCACCTAGTGGGAACAGGAAATGTCATGTTTTACACTTTGGGGTACAGTATTGTGATGGGTGAAATCTGCAGCCTCAAATTTCTCCAGGAAAGCCTTAAGGAGTTGGTTTTGGGTTACAGTGAAAACTGTGACTTTTCGCAAAAGGGTGTGACCCCAGCAGAATGGCGAACTTTGATGTCTCGCCATGGAGAAACAAATTAGTATAACTCAATGAAATCCAAGCTGATCAGAACCAGACTTTACAGGTATGATGTCAGACCCGCCCTGAACAGATTGATGTGCCCATTGTCAGGAGTATGAAAAGCGCCACCTAGTGGCAACAGGGAATGTCATGTCTTTCACTTTGTTGTACTGATTTTCACAGGTTCATCGTGGACACCTCAAAAGCGGTGAATATTAACATGGGTCCCTCGTGATGCTTCAGTGCGAAAATTGTGACTTTAAACTGAACAGCGCACCCTGGTGGCAGCGCAGTTCACCATGAAAGATGAAGTGGCTTTTGAGGGGCTTGGAAAGTTTATAGAGGCTTTAAATTTGGCCCACACCTCCAATGTGATTAGGGCTTTCTTCTTATGCGATCATTTTCCTTGAATAGCGCAAAATGGCTCCACAGCGCCCCCTACAAAATTTCAAAACCACAGCCCCTGCTCTGTGTTTTATCTATGAGTCTGAAACCTGGTAAGCTTATAGAAGATACCAAGATCTACAAAAAAGTCTCTTGGAGCAATATCCCAAATCCAACAGGAAGTCAGTCATTTTAAAATTAATGTGTAATTTTGGCCACATTTTCTCCTCTTTTCAGGCCTCATACTTTGACGAACTCCTCCAAGGGATTTCATCAGATTGAACTATTCTTCAGTGTGTGGAATCCAAAGACCTTTGTGTTGTTAAATTGCGAAGCTTTTTACGTCCAGGGAAACGGGGTGGTTATGGCGGCACGTGGAGTCTCAATCACTCGCCAAAACGCAGTAATCTGCTGTCACTCCAAAACACAATGTCCAATCTCTCCCAAAGGTCGCAGGCATGATGAGACTCGAGCTCGGAAATGTTTGTTATGCCATTTGTCATTAATGGTTAGAGCGCCACCTAGTGGGACGACTATAATCATGATTGAATGAGACGAATTGTTAGGTGGTGGTTAAATGCATGAATTCCATCAATGTGACATGAGATAGGAGGTGCTGGTTGTAGGTGTTGGGCGTGGCTCGACACGCCGGGGTGCGAGGGCCCTCATAACGCTGCTTGCAGCTTTAATTATTATTATTATTATTATTTCGGCAAATGAATCGGCCTTTTGAGGGCCTAAACATGCTCAAAAACTCATGAAATTTTGCACACACGTCAGGTCTGGTGAAAATTTACGTATTTTAATGTCCTCAGACATGGCCAGGGAAAATTAGCTCAGTAGCGCCACCTAGAAAAATGAAAAACGCGAGCCCCCGGTATGGGTATGACCTACATGTTTGAAAGTCGGTACACATATATAACGTTCAGAGTCGAACAAAAAAGTCTATTATGGCCATGTCCTAAACCCAACAGGAAGTCCGCCATTTTGGATTGAAGGTGACATTTTGGCTCTGATTTTACCGTTTCCATGCCTTGTACTTTAACGAACTCCTCCTTGGGATTTGGTCCTATAAACTTCAAATTTGGACAGTGCCAACTACACACCTGGGCCATGTTAAATTGCGGAGCTTTTGAGTTTTCACAATACGGTGACGCCGTGGCGCCGCGGCGAATTTCGATGACTCGCCATGAAAATTTTATTGCCTCTCATTCCGTCATACATTGTCCAATCTGGACCAAAGAGTACACATATGATAAGGCTCCACCCCTGAACACATTTCAACTGCCATATTTGACATCAGGGACAGCGCCACCTAGTGGGAACAGGAAATGTCATGTTTTACACTTTGGGGTACAGTATTGTGATGGGTGACATCTGCAGCCTCAAATTTCTCCAGGAAAGCCTTAAGGAGTTGGTCTTGGGTTACAGTGAAAACTGTGACTTTTCGCGAAAGGGTGTGACCCCAGCAGCATGGCGAACTCTGATGTCTCGCCATGGAGAAACAAATTAGTATAACTCAATGAAATCAAAGCTGATCAGAACCAGACTTTACAGGTATGATATCAGACCCGCCCTGAACAGATTGATGTGCCCATTGTCAGGAATACGCAGAGCGCCACCTAGTGGCAACAGGGAATGTCATGTCTTTCACTTTGTTGTACTGATTTTCACAGGTTCATCGTGGACACCTCAAAAGCGGTGAATATTAACATGGGTCCCTCATGATGCTTCAGTGAGAAAATTGTGACTTTAAACTGAACGGCGCACCCTGGTGGCAGCGCAGTTCACCATGAAAGATGAAGTGGCTTTTGAGGGGCTTGGAAAGTTTATAGAGGCTTTAAATTTGGCACACACCTCCAATGTGATGCAGGCTTTGTTGTTGTGTAACCATTTTCCTTGAATAGCGCAAAATGGCTCCACAGCGCCCCCTACAATATTTCAAAACCACAGCCCCTGCTCTGTGTTTTATCTATGAGTCTGAAACCTGGTAAGCTTATAGGAGATACCAAGATCTACAAAAAAGTCTCTTGGAGCAATATCCCAAATCCAACAGGAAGTCAGCCATTTTAAAATTAATGTGTAATTTTGGTGACATTTTCCCCTCTTTTCAGGCACCATACTTTGACGAACTCCTCCAAGGGATTTCATCAGTTTGACGCGATTTCCTCTGTGTGGAATCTGAAGATCTTTGTGATGTTAAATTGCGAAGCTTTTTACGTTCAGGGCAACGAGGTGGTCGTGGCGGCACGTGGCGTTTGAATCACTCGCCAAAAAGCAGTAATCTGCTGTCACTCAAAAACACAATGTTCAATCTCTCCCAAAGGTCATAGGCGTGATGAGACTCGAGCTCGGAAATGTTTGTTATGCCATTTGTCAGTAATGGTTAGAGCGCCACCTAGTGGGACGACTAACTAATCATGATTGAACGAGATGAAATGTTAGCTGGTGGTTAAATGCATGAATTCCATCAATGTGACATCAGATCGGAGGTGCTGGTTTCAGGTGTTGGGCGTGGCTCGACCCGCCGGGGGTGCGAGGGCCCTCATAACGCTGCTTGCAGCTTTAATTATTATTAGGGCCCGAGCACTGACAGTGCGAAGGCCCTATTGTATCTGCTCTGTTTATTATTATTATTATTATTATTATTATTATTATTATTTCGGCAAATGAATCGGCCTTTTGAGGGCCTAAACATGCTCAAAAACTCATGAAATTTTGCACACGCGTCAGGTCTGGTAAAAATTTACGTATTTTAATGTTCTCAGACATGGCCAGGGAAAATTGGCTCAGTAGCGCCACCTAGAAAAATGAAAAACGCGAGCCCCCGGTATGGGTATGACCTACATGTTTGAAAGTCGGTACACATATATAACGTTCAGAGTCGAACAAAAAAGTCTATTATGGCCATGTCCTAAACCCAACAGGAAGTCCGCCATTTTGGATTGAAGGTGACATTTTGGCTCTGATTTTACCGTTTCCATGCCTTGTACTTTAACGAACTCCTCCTTGGGATTTGGTCCTATAAACTTCAAATTTGGACAGTGCCAACTACACACCTGGGCCATGTTAAATTGCGGAGCTTTTGAGTTTTCACAATACGGTGACACCGTGGCGCCGCGGCGAATTTCAATGACTCGCCATGAAAATCTTATTGCCTCTCATTCTGTCATACATTGTCCGAGCTGGACCAAAGAGTACACATATGATAAGGCTCCAACCCTGAACACATTTCAACTGCCATATTTGACATCAGGGACAGCGCCACCTAGTGGGAACAGGAAATGTCATGTTTTACACTTTGGGGCACAGTATTGTGATGGGTGACATCTGCAGCCTCAAATTTCTCCAGGAAAGCCTTAAGGAGTTGGTCTTGGGTTACAGTGAAAACTGTGACTTTTCGCGAAAGGGTGTGACCCCAGCAGCATGGAGAACTTTGATGTCTCGCCATGGAGAAACAAATTAGTATAACTCAATGAAATCCAAGCTGATCAGAACCAGACTTTACAGGTATGATGTCAGACCCGCCCTGAACAGATTGATGTGCCCATTGTCGGGAATACGCAGAGCGCCACCTAGTGGCAACAGGAAATGTCATGGCTTTCACTTTGTTGTACTGATTTTCACAGGTTCATCGTGGCCACCTCAAAAGCGGTGAATATCACCATCAGTGCCTCATGATGCTTCAGTGCGAAAATTGTGACTTTAAACTGAACGGCGCACCCTGGTGGGAAGGCGGTTGACCATGAAAAATGAAGTGGCTTTTGAGGGGCTTGGAAAGTTTATATAGGCTTTAAAATTGGCCCACACCTCCAATGTGATGAACGCTTTGTTGTTATGTAACCATTTTCCTTGAATAGCGCAAAATGGCTCCACAGCGCCCCCTACAAAATTTCAAAACATCAGCCCCTGCTCTGTGTTTTATCTATGAGTCTGAAACCTGGTAAGCTTATAGGAGATATCAAGATGTACAAAAAAGTCTCTTGGAGCAATATCCCAAATCCAACAGAAAGTCAGCCATTTTAAAATGAATGTGTAATTTTGGCGACATTTTCCCCTCTTTTCAGGCACCGTTCTTTGACGAACTCCTCCAAGGGATTTCATCAGATTGACGCAATTTCCTGTATGTGGCATCTAAAGACCTTTGTGATGTTAAATTGCGAAGCTTTTTACGTTCAGGGAAACGGCGTGATCATGGCGGCACGTGGTGGTCATGGCGGCACGTGGAGTTTCAATCACTCGCCAAAAAGCAGTAATCTGCTGTCACTCAAAAACACAATGTTCAATCTCTCCCAAAGGTCATAGGCGTGATGAGACTCAAGTTCGGAAATGTTTGTTATGCCATTTGTCAGTAATGGTTAGAGCGCCACCTAGTGGGGCGACTATAATCATGATTGAATGAGATGAAATGTTAGCTGGTGGTTAAATGCATGAATTCCATCAATGTGACATCAGATCGGACGTGCTGGTTTCAGGTGTTGGGCATGGCTCGACGCGCCGGGGGTGCGAGGGCCCTCATAACGCTGCTTGCAGCTTTAATTATTATTATTATTATTATTTCGGCAAATGAATCGGCCTTTTGAGGGCCTAAACATGCTCAAAAACTCAAGAATTTTGCACACGCGTCAGGTCTAGAGAAAATTTACGTATTTTAATGTTCTCAGACATGGCCAGGGAAAATTGGCTCAGTAGCGCCACCTAGAAAAATGAAAAACGCGAGCCCCCGGTATGGGTATGACCTACATGTTTGAAAGTCGGTACACATATATAACGTTCAGAGTCGAACAAAAAAGTCTATTATGGCCATGTCCTAAACCCAACAGGAAGTCCGCCATTTTGGATTGAAGGTGACATTTTGGCTTAGATTTTACCGTTTCCATGCCTTGTACTTTAACGAACTCCTCCTTGGGATTTGGTCCTATAAACTTCAAATTTGGACAGTGCCAACTACACACCTGGGCCATGTTAAATTGCGGAGCTTTTGAGTTTTCACAATACGGTGACGCCGTGACGCCGTGGCGCCGCGGCGAATTTCAATGACTCGCCATGAAAATCTTATTGCCTCTCATTCTGTCATACATTGTCCGAGCTGGACCAAAGAGTACACATATGATAAGGCTCCAACCCTGAACGCATTTCACCTGCCATATTTGACATCAGGGACAGCGCCACCTAGTGGGAACAGGAAATGTCATGTTTTACACTTTGGGGTACAGTATTGTGATGGGTGACATCTGCAGCCTCAAATTTCTCCAGGAAAGCCTTAAGGAGTTGGTCTTGGGTTACAGTGAAAACTGTGACTTTTCGTGAAAGGGTTTGACCCCAGCAGCATGGCGAACTTTGATGTCTCGCCATGGAGAAACAAATTAGTATAACTCAATGAAATCCAAGCTGATCAGAACCAGACTTTACAGGTATGATGTCAGACCCGCCCTGAACAGATTGATGTGCCCATTGTCAGGAATACGCAGAGCGCCACCTAGTGGCAACAGGGAATGTCATGTCTTTCACTTTGTTGTACTGATTTTCACAGGTTCATCGTGGACACCTCAAAAGCGGTGAATATTAACATGGGTCCCTCATGATGCTTCAGTGAGAAAATTGTGACTTTAAACTGAACGGCGCACCCTGGTGGCAACGCAGTTCACCATGAAAGATGAAGTGGCTTTTGAGGGGCTTGGAAAGTTTATATAGGCTTTAAATTTGGCCCACACCTCCAATGTGATGAACGCTTTGTTGTTGTGTAACCATTTTCCTTGAATAGCGCAAAATGGCTCCACAGCGCCCCCTACAATATTTCAAAACATCAGCCCCTGCTCTGTGTTTTATCTATGAGTCTGAAACCTGGTAAGCTTATAGGAGATATCAAGATGTACAAAAAAGTCTCTTGGAGCAATATCCCAAATCCAACAAGAAGTCAGCCATTTTAAAATGAATGTGTAATTTTGGCGACATTTTCCCCTCTTTTCAGGCACCATACTTTGACGAACTCCTCCAAGGGATTTCATCAGATTGACGCGATTTCCTTTTTGTGGAATCTGAAGACCTTTGTGATGTTAAATTGCGAAGCTTTTTACGTTCAGGGCAACGAGGTGGTCATGGCGGCACGTGGTTTCAGTCACTCGCCAAAAAGCAGTAATCTGCTGTCACTCAAAAACACAATGTTCAATCTCTCCCAAAGGTCATAGGCGTGATGAGACTCGAGCTCGGAAATGTTTGTTATGCCATTTGTCAGTAATGGTTAGAGCGCCACCTAGTGGGACGACTAACTAATTATGATTGAACGAGATGAAATGTTAGCTGGTGGTTAAATGCATGAATTCCATCAATGTGACATCAGATCGGACGTGCTGGTTTCAGGTGTTGGGCGTGGCTCGACCCGCCGGGGGTGCGCGGGCCCTCATAACGCTGCTTGCAGCTTTAATTATTATTATTATTATTATTATTATTAGGGCCCGAGCACCGAGAGTGCGAAGGCCCTATTGTATCTGCTCTGTTTATTATTATTATTATTATTATTAGGGCCCGAGCACCGAGAGTGCGAAGGCCCTATTGTATCTGCTCCGTTTCTTATTATTATTATTATTATTATTATTATTATTATTATTATTATTATTATTATTATTATTATTATTATTCAGGTAAAACAAGGGCCTTTTTGAGGGCCTAAACATGCTCAAAAACTCATGAAATTTTGCACACGCGTCAGGTCTGGTGAAAAATTACGTATTTTAATGTCCTCAGACATGGCCAGGGAAAATTGGCTCAGTAGCGCCACCTAGGAAAATCTAAAACGCGAGCCCCCGGTGTGGGTATGACCTACATGTATGAAAATTGGAACACATATCTATTGTTACTAGACGCACAAAAAAGTCTATTATGGCCATGTCCTAAACACAACAGGAAGTCCGCCATTTTGGATTGAAGGTGACATTTTGGCTCTGATTTTACCATTTCCATGCCTTGTACTTTAACGAACTCCTCCTTGGGATTTGGTCCTATAAACTTCAAATTTGGACAGTGCCAACTACACACCTGGGCCATGTTAAATTGCGGAGCTTTTGAGTTTTCACAATACCGTGAAGCCGTGGCGCCACGGCGAATTTCGATGACTCGCCATGAAAATCTTATTGCCTCTCATTCTGTCATACATTGTCTGATCTGGACCAAAGAGCACACATATGATAAGGCTTCACCCCTGAACATATTTCACCTGCCATATTTGACATCAAGGACAGCACCACCTAGTGGGAACAGGAAATGTCATGTTTTACACTTTGGGGCACAGTATTGTGATGGGTGACATCTGCAGCCTCAAATTTCTCCAGGAAAGCCTTAAGGAGTTGGTCTTGGGTTACAGTGAAAACTGTGACTTTTCGCGAAAGGGTGTGACCCCAGCAGCATGGCGAACTTTGATGTCTCGCCATGAAGAAACAAATTAGTATAACTCAATGAAATCCAGTCTGATCAGTACCAGACTTTACAGGAATGATGTCAGACCCGCCCTGAACAGATTGATGTGCCCATTGTCGGGAATACGCAGAGCGCCACCTAGTGGCAACAGGAAATGTCATGGCTTTAATTTTGTTGTACTGATTTTCACAGGTTCATCGTGGACACCTCAAAAGCGGTGAATATCACCATCAGTCCTTCATAATGCTTTAGTGTGAAAATTGTGACTTTAAACTGAACGGCGCACCCTGGTGGCAACGCGGTTCACCATGAAAAATGAAGTGGCTTTTGAGGGGCTTGGAAAGTGTATATAGGCTTTAAATTTGGTGCACACCTCCAATGTGATGAGGGCTTTTTTGTTATGTGATCATTTTCATTGACTATCCCAAAATGGCTCCACAGCGCCCCCTACAAAATTTCAAAACATCAGCCCCTGCTCTGTGTTTTATGTATGAGTCTGAAATCTGGTAAGCTTATAGGAGATATCAAGATGTACAAAAAAGTCTCTTGGAGCAATATCCCAAATCCAACAGGAAGTCAGCCATTTTAAAATTAATGTGCAATTTTGGCGACATTTTCCCCTCTTTTCAGGCACCATACTTTGACGAACTCCTCCAAGGGATTTCATCAGATTGACGCGATTTCCTCTGTGTGGAATCTGAAGACCTTTGTGATGTTAAATTGCGAAGCTTTTTACATTCAGGGAAACGGCGTGGTCATGGCGGCACGTGGAGTTTCAATCACTCGCCAAAAAGCAGTAATCTGCTGTCACTCAAAAACACAATGTTCAATCTCTCCCAAAGGTCGTAGGCGTGATGAGACTCAAGCTCGGAAATGTTTGTTATGCCATTTGTCAGTAATGGCTAGAGCGCCACCTAGTGGGGCGACTATAATCATGATTGAACGAGATGAAATGTTAGCTGGTGGTTAAAGGCATGAATTCCATCAATGTGACATCAGATCAGACGTGCTGGTTTCAGGTGTTGGGCGTGGCTCGACGCGCCGGGGGTGCGAGGGCCCTCATAACGCTGCTTGCAGCTTTAATTGTTATTGTTTTTTTGTTTGTGGCCCATGCTGGCAAAATGAGTCGGAATGCACGCAGGCTGATTATCAGAATCGGCGAAAGACGAAAATGTGAGACAGCGAATTGGCCGCAGGAGAAATGTTAACAAGGATAATGCACCACCTGCTAAACGTAGCCGGCGTGGACACTATTACAACATTGTTAAAGTGCTTGCAAAAGCAAAATGACAATGAACTCTTGATTTGTCAAATTTAATGTGTTTCATCCTATTTGAACGGTTTTTATACATAATGCTTCTCCAGCTTGATCTTATAGGTCAAAGTTATGCCGTCTAATGACTAGAAAGTAGTGCACCAGTAAAGGTGCCATCAGCTATGGCTGTTTAAACGTTATCTTTTCCAGCCATCATGATTACTGCATATCATATGTTCAACATTGGGGATTATTATTAACCTCTTACTGTTATGCTATGAAAGCACATGGCATAACAGTATGTGTGTGTGTGTATATCTATCTATCTATCTATCTCAACCAGATCCTTATCAAATTATTTTGATATTATGCTTTCCATATAACTATTTTGTAATTATTCGAATTCATCTGTGTGTGATTTATGATTTCAGGAATAAACAGAAAAGTCTGGAGGACTACTGTCAGAGAAGAAGTACACCATGCACCCCCCAGGAGGTGGCTGTACTTACCGAGAGCGTCTTATCTATGATTTTAAAAGACAAGAGACCACTTGCTGTGGGTGAGGGATTCAAAGAAATGCTGACCACTTTCCAACCAGGTTACACTCTGCCGTCTAAGCGTCATTTTACAAGAATGATGGAGAGAAAGTATGAAACTTCAGTGGAGAAACTAAGGAATGAACTAAAAAAAGCCACATCCAAAATCTCCCTTACCACTGATGCTTGGACAAGTCTGGTCACAGAGTCCTACTTAGGGGTAACTTGTCATTTCATTATTTGTTCAAAGACGCCATTGCTGCTGTTTGTATATTATTAAATTTTTGCTATGATTTCCTTTGTTATATTTGTTTTGCAAAACATTTAATTTTTTGTTAAAAACAGAAGATTGTAGTACAATGTTATTGTGGATTTTGTTTTGTGAATGAAGAGCACTTTTTGGCAGAAAGCAAAGTGAATGTTACATTTTGTTTGTTTAAAGACACCATTGTTGCTATTTATTTGAAATGTTTTGTTAACTTTTCCTTAATTTTATATATGTTTGCACATTTCATTTCTTGTTAAATGCTATCTCTATTGTATTGATTGTATGACCTCTACAACTTTATTTTGCAATTTTTTTTATTTATTAAAAGGTCTTCAAATGAATAAATTTGTGTTTTTCATTTATATACATGAATTAGTAAATGTGAAATTGCTATACAAGTCAAATAATGGGGGAAAAAAATCGTTAATCGAATCAGATTGAAAAATGAATCGTTAGATTAATCGATGCATCGAAAAATTAATCGCTAGATTCATCGATTAGGAAAATAATCGTTTTGCCCAGCCCTAAACATTGTGCAGTATGAGCGAACCATTTCACCAAAAAAAGGGGAAGCAAGGCAAGACGTGGCTGCAGCGGTCTGCAGACGTGACTTCTGATCAAATTGGAACCTCCTCCTAAAGAAACAAAGAGCGACATTACATTGCGGGATGACGTCACCTGAAAATGACCAATAGCGCAGCGCGCTGCTGAGCTGTGTGCCAACCGTTCTTTTTTTCATGCAGGAGACTCAAGTTGGCTTCGCTAACGGATAGTGATGTGCGATACCTTTCCGATCCGATACCAAGTAATATTCAACGATACTGATCCGATACCGATACTTTGTACAAAAACTTATTTTATTTATTGTATCTCAAATTATAGCATCATAATGATTACAGGACATCAGATTACTTGTTCCTATCACTTAATAATGCAGAGTTCATTAAAAAAAAAAAAAAAAAAACTGAAGTTATTTGAACACGTTGCCTGCCTGCAGCACTAAAGGACCCGTGAGAGACGTCTGTCTCGCCCTAGCAGCACCTGTCCCTCTCCTCCTCTTCAGTTCGCCTCAACATATGCTCGTCATATTCTGGGATATGATTTACTCTGAGGTGTTTGACAAGGTTAGTGATGTTGCCACAACCATACATGCCAACCCTCCCGATTTTTCCGGGAGAATACCGAATTTCAGTGCCCCTCCCAAAAATCTCCCAGAGCCACTATTCTCCCAAATTTCTCCTGATTTTCCACCCGGACAACAAAATTGAAAAACCATATCACAGAATTCATAGCGCAGCCCAGCCAATTCCAGTTTCGACATATTACTCTTATTTCTCTTTCTGGGTCGCAAAAAAACTTTTAACATATTTTCAGGTGAGAATGTAGCTGTGTAAACTTCAAATATCTGAGCCGACCGACACATCGTCTTCAACCCCCGAGGTCTTTCACTACTCGGGTTAAACATGATATATAAGTCACTTTGATAACTTAAAAATGTTCTTGTTTGGCTTTTTCGGGGTTTTATTTGTTCGTGACTAAATCGGTTTGGCTGAGATTAAAGTTATTAGATTAGATTAAATTTAACTTTATTAATCCCTCAGGAGGGTTCCTCCGGGGTTTTCACACAGCTGAATAAACGTCAAACAGAAAACTGTTTAAACAAAGTGTGAGACGGTCAAGAGTTTAAGTCAGTGCCCGGTTATATTTTAGATAGCAAGAAGCAGACGGCAGAGTTTCACTCCACCGAGGGAGCTCATGACGTACTACCCGGCTTTCTTTAGACCGTGAAGGCCGGGTCCTCAGGTGGAAGCAGCCTCTGAATTTGGACACCCCCGCTGTTTCCGGACATTTAACGTATTTTATCCGATAAATAAACACCTTAAAATGTATTTATCCCCCCCCCCCCCAACAGTCCTTTTGAATATTTCCCTAGTATTGCCACAACACCTCACGTTTTTGCCACATGTATCGCAAACCACGTCTCAGCTTTTGTGGAGGTAAAATAAGTCCGCACATGACTCCAATTACGCTCAGCCATTGTTGTGAGTGCGCGCGCCAAGGGGCTGCGAGACATTTATACAGCCGTATTTCGCACATGACTATGAAAGGCGGAAGAGGAAGTAGTTCCTTTGAATGTAGACAATCCGAATGTTATAGTTTCTTTCCACTGTGTTCCTGTTAATGATAAACTACAAATTTACCCTAAATTACTAAAATATCGATATTTTAATGTGAGAATCGATTCTATAACATAAATGATTGGTATCAGAGCAATCGATATTTCAGGATCGATCCGCACATCACTACTAACGGACACAGCTTTGAACTCGTATATTAGCGCCATTTATTGCTGCTTGGACCACAGCATCTTCGGAATTTGTAGACATCCTGGGAGCTTGCAATTAGTTCGAGGTGAGGTGAGGTGAGGTGAGTACATGCAACTTCAAGTTATCTCTGTTATAAAAATCCACCAGCCCAGCGTTTATAGATAATTTTAGCAGTTCGTTTTTTATGAGTGAGGTTGTGAATTTAGTTAGCATTTGTGAGTTGAGTTAGCATTACTGTCTTGAGGGAAGCATTGCTCTGGATTAGTTTCTGTGTTTGGCGTGCTTAATTCGCTAGGGAGGAATTACCAAAGTACATGGAGTTATGTTAACCTGTAATTTCTGTGGTAAGGTAGTTCAGTCATCAAGGGGCTACGTGCTTCATTGTAAACTGCATCGGAATGAGCCACGTTGTTTCTTTCGGTGTATTGAAGCAGGCTGCAAGCAGACATACACCAGGTATGGCGCGTTTAAGGCTCATTTTTACCGAAGACACTCTGCCCCCACCCATGTCACTGGTGTGGCGGTGGTTTCTTCGTTTACATGTGCAATGGCGATGTGTGAACGTCAGTGTCAGAACTCTAAAGAGTTAATAGCTCATCTGAAGAGCCATATTGTGGAAGGACACGTGGTCACTTGTCCAGTAAGAGGATGCACAAATACCTTTAGAGTTAAATCATCTTTTACTGCTCACATGTCACGTAAACACAGTTTTCAGACAGCAGCATTGGTGATTTATATAGAGAGTCTGCATGTCAATCATCATCTGTTCCAACCACATCAGATGACTTTGTACCCTTGATTTCCGAGCCTGCTGCACAGTCTATTACAGATGAAGATAACATGGAAATGCCCCCTGAATTCTGTGATCTTTTTCTGAGAAACGTTTCACTATTCTACTTAAAATTGCAGGGTCAGTTTCTACTGCCTGCTTCAACCATACAGAACATTGTGGAGGAAATGCAGAACATACATGAGTTGGGACAGACATACAGTTTGGGTAAACTTGCATCACTGTTAAAAGATGACACATCATTATCAGAGGAGGACATCAACAAAGTCTGCGAGTCTGTCAAAAGCTATGATCTTTTTTCTGCATGTCATACCGGGCCATTGAGGACAGTGCACTCCAGAGCTCAGACCTTTAAAAAAGCCTTCAACTATGTGGAACCAAAGAAAATATTTTTAGGGAGAGATGAAAACAGAAAAGAGAGGTTTGCCTATTATGTGCCTTTAAGAGAGACTTTGAGATGTCTGCTAGAGTCTGATCTGTGGCAGAAATCAGAAGAGCCCTCTACTGAGCCTCCTGCTGATGTTCTGTGTGGCATAAGTGATAGTAAGCTGTTTAAATCAAATGATTTTTTTTTGGTCAAAACCCATCATGTCTCAAGCTAGTACTCTACCAGGATGCCTTTGAAGTCGTTAACCCTTTAGGCTCTGCAAGGACAAAACACAAGGTATTAGCTGTATATGCATCAGTGGCAAACTTGCCACTTCATGTGCACTCAGACACAGATCACATGTCTCTTGTCTTACTGTGCAGGGAGAAAGATTTTAAAGAGTTTGGTCATGCTAATGTGTTCTCTGAATTACTGGCAGACTTGAAAGAATTGGAGGACAGTGGGATTGTTGCATCAGATGAAACTAGAGTCAAAGGAACTTTGTTTTGCATTGCTGGTGATAATCTGGGTTCTCACAGTATTGGTGGCTTCACTGAAAACTTTAGTTCTTCAAAGTACTTCTGCAGGTACTGCCTGATAACAAAATCTGAATTTCAGGGTACTGACCCAAATCTGTGTGGACCAGAACGTACCAAAGAGAACTACAACTCTGCTGTTGATCGCCTCCAGATTGACAATACACCAGACGTCGAAGGAGTGAAGTTCAGGTCAGTGTTCAATTCACTGAAATACTTCAACGTTTGTATGCCAGGCTTGCCACCATGTCTAGGTCATGATATCTTTGAGGGAGTTTTGGCTTATGATGTGGCACTGTATCTGAAATACTTCATAAAGAAAAAAGCATGGTTCACTTACTCCACTCTGAACCGACGCATCAAACAGTTTAGTTACCATGCCTCTGATGCTTCTACAAAGCCATCTGAGGTCAGTCCTCAAGCAGCTAAACTCTCAGGACAGGCTGTACAGAACTGGAACTCCCTCCGATTGCTGCCTCTCATAGTTGGTGACATAGTGACAGACCCCACAGATGATGTGTGGAACTTAACTCTGCAGCTGAAAGATATTGTAGACATGGTGTGTGCTCAGAAAATTTCAGTGGCTCAGGTAGCATATCTTGATATTCTTATTCAAGAATATTTAGAGTCAAGAAAAGCTCTGTTCCCAGAATGCAACCTGAGACCAAAACACCATTTTCTACGCCATTACCCAGCACTGATTCTGAAATTTGGCCCACTGATAAGATTATGGACAATGCGCTTTGAAAGTAAGCACAGTTATTTCAAGAGGTGTGCCAGAAATCTGAAAAATTTCAAAAACCTCTGCCATACACTCTCTGAAAGACATCAGATGTTTCAAGCCCATCTTGCAGCAGGGTCATTGTGTCAATCTGTCTTGAAAGTCAAAGATGGTTCTCCATTTTACTCAGTGCTGTACAGTAAAGCCATTCAAGAAGCAGTTCAAATGTTTGACTTTACTGAAACCACTACGAAGGTCACAGTAGAAGTGATGTACAAGGGAACACAGTACAAGAAAGGACACTTCCTTGTCACAGGGGGCTCTGACTCTGAGTTTGGTGAAGTAGTTCTCATTTTGATTAAGAATGACAGTGTTTATTTTCTGGTGTCGGTGCACGTGACAGAATACCATTCTCAGTATCATCTGCACTCAGTGAGAAAGGAAAAAGAAAAGATGCAGTGTGTGAACATCATGGACTTAATTGATTTCTATCCATTAACATCTTACATGAAGTATGGGTACCAAATGGTTCCATTGAAACACTGTGTGCTGCCACAATAATGGTGCTGTTAGTTTGGTACTTACGAAACACTGTATAAAAGTGTAGTATCAAGCAAGATCAGCTTCATATTTTAAGACCAAAGGTACCACTTGGTGTAAATTGACCTTTATTCACATTCTTTTATCAGACATCTCGGAAATGGGGGACAGCATAAGGAGTTCCATTACGAAGGTGCTGCCGGACCTGTCTGCCTTAATCCTTGAAATTGTACTGGAGGCACTACAATCATTAGGAGTGGAGACATCTGAGGACTTGCAGTTCATCAGTGAGACTGATCTGAACTCTGTCCTGAGACCAGTTCAGGCAAGAAAACTGCTGGCTGCCTGGAAACAAACCAGTAAGTATTATGATTTCATTGCACAATAGCCATGAAGGGCTTTCTGTTTTTTCTATTATGCTTTGGCCAAGGTCCAAAAAGTACAATTAATCTATTGTTTGTGATATTGTTTTACAGCACCAAATATGGAAATTTCAAGCCAGGCCAGCATATCGTCTCCATCTTCTTGCTCCTCATTTTCTGCCTCCCCCTCACCCAGGCCAATATATTCTCTAGACTGGGTAGATAACTTTAGAATTCCAAGTGAAGATTTTCCAGAAGACTTGATCCAGTGTCTTCAGAGAGAGAAAAGACCAAAGCCTCGATTGCGGAGGGAGATGATCCGCATCATTGTGAAGGAGATGATGAAAGCCTGTGCCTCTCCAAGTAGAAGAGCCTCGACTGAAATTGCAAAAAAACTGGTTGCGATGTATCCCAAGTCAGTGCAGGATGTCATAGAGGGGGATGTGGTAGGACAGTGGTACCACTCTTTGGTAAAACAGATTCAGGCACGAATTGAAAATGTGAAGAGGTCTACTTCACCAGTGTTACAGAAGCGCAAACAGGGAGGATCAGATGACACCGATGAAGTGACGCCTGAAAAGCGAGCATCTGTTCAAGACACATATGGCTGCATAAAGTGGGACATGAAGTTTTTGCCAGTCAGTGAGACACTGGAAACCCAGCAGGAGAAGAAGGAACGTATGAAGATTCTCAGTGAACAGACAAGCTTCAGTCATGAAGAAGTAAAAACTCTAATGAAATGCACCTACTACTCTCAGCGCAAAGCAATAAACAGCGGAGCAGACATGCAAACCCGCAAAGAATGCTGAGCATGAACAGTCTTGATGCAAAGCAGGAGGCCTTTTTTGTTTCAGGCGATTGGAATGACAGTCCATTTTGAAGAACTTACTGGGGTACCGCTGAAAGAGACTTTCCTCACCAGTCTGGAAAAGAAGGGAAAACGGCTTCTGGACTTTCTGAAAACCACTTGTGCAGACAAGAGCAAGCGTGTCTTGGAGGCTGTCATAAAGCTTCGAATGCAGAGGGGACAGCTGAAGGGCTGCTCAGAAGACGTGAAAGATATGATGCTCCTCCTCCTCTCCTATTTCGATGAAAAAGAGGAGACCCTCTTCCACTATGTTGATGAAACATGTCTGGCAAAAGAAGTCCAAGTGGAAAGCCTGCCTGTGACACCATGTATCATTGTTTGTGGTGAGTTGAAAATCAGTACAGTGTGCACAGAAGTGCACAGAACCTAAGCTAATGCAAGGATACACTATATTAAATGTCTGCACTTTCACTATTTTAAGACACATTTGAATGGTAAAGGGGGTTTTACAGTTAATTCTTTTACACTTGTATTTCATTCCAAGGATCCTCCTGCTTTGCATCGAGACTGTTCATGCTCAGCATTGACCACAAAGTTGTAAATGACCAAATAACTGACTTCATCTCTGCAATCTGTCTGATGCTTGGTAGTGTCAGATTATAATATTATTTTATGCCATGTTAGACCCTTAATTAAAGATGGTGAATTATTATGTAGTTTTAGTTTGCATTATTCTCCTGAATTAGAAGAAGGTGATAACTATTGCATTTGTTAAGCTGATTTGCATTACATTAGACTGCTGATTTATTGTGAAGGAATGATATTGTTTTATGATGCATTATACTGCTGAGTTATGAGAAATACTGTTCGCAGAAAGTCATCGCCTTATTTGTCTGATTAGAAGAGAACAGAACACACTGGAGAGGTTTTCTGCCCCATCTCAGCAGGAGCAGATAAACAGGGAGCCAAGGTCGTAGCTTAGGCACTGTGTGAGAGAAAGAATGTGAATGTTTAGGCTTTTATGATTAGGTGGGGGCCACTAGAGGCTATAAGAGTTTGATCAATGCTCCACCATTTTGAGATCTGATGCTGTCTGCGTACGGTGTCCATCTCCCACGCGTGTGATCATTAAAATCATCGTTTGACTCAACCCGGCCGGACCAGTGTTGTTATTGTGGTTTTTCCTCTTGTATCCATCCCCAATATTTGAATCCGTAACAGTTTGGGGGCTCGTCCTGTGGTATTGGGGTGGAAGTTGGAGGTTTGGACGGTCCGTGGTTGTCGAACGGACAGGCACAAGCCAGTGGTCTGACGTGAGTGGGCATAAGCCGGCTTAAACAAAGGTAAGGCACTACCTGTTGAATTATTTCCAAAGTGTGCCAAATTGGACATGATAAAATTAAAGTCTACTCACTGAAATTACTGGTAGATGTCTGTTTTGATTTTGATGAAAAAATCTCATGAGTTAATGCAGTTAGAGGCTGCTAAGAAATTGAGTTAGAGGCTCAAGTAGTTTGATAGGGAATTGGTCATTTAGTGAGTTAGAGGCTCCGTTGGTTATATGGTGGACCTGAGTTGGTCATGTTGTGAGTTAGAGTCTCCATTGACCACTAGGTTGCACCTGCCTCAGTCATACTCTTGTTTTGGGGGGCTGACTGTTGTTTCAAAGTGTTATAAATTATTATAGGACGGCAGTTAGAGTCTGCTAAGAAGCGCATAGCCCGGAGGTTACGCTCCCTCCTGGCCGTGGACGCGCGACCTTGACCTGTCGGCGAACAGGGTTAGTTCAGTTTGGCTTGACTGTGGGGTACGGGGCATCCTGGAATAAGCTAGGAGTTAGAGGCTCCTTACTGTGTTAAACGGTATCTGCGCTTTTTTGGACACTGTTAAATTGAGTTAGGAATTTTAGAGATTAGGCCAGAAACTGTTGGACAGATACTGGTTAATTGATCACAAAAAAGTTGGACTTTTTCGGTTGGACCCGTTAACTTAAATTTGTCAAAATTGTGTAGGCGCTAAAGCTGTCAGGCCTGAGAGTGATTGTAAATATAAGACGTCTTTGTAATATAAAATAATAGAGCTGTGTGTGAGACGAGGCTGTGTGTGACGACAGAGCGCTGCGAGCTATTTTTAGACGGTGTGTGAACATGCAAATGAGGTGGCTGCTGTAAAGCGCACAGAGGACTTTTGCTTCCTGTTTAGCGTGTTTTTGAGTTTTATATTTATGATTTGGAAATACTGTTAAAGACCTGTAAATAAGACGCTGATTTTGCTGATTATAATATTACAAATAAGGTTTTGAATGACTACGGTGAATGTTTGATGTTTGGCTGAGGTTTGAAATAGAAAAGACAAATCGTGCATGATTTAGACCGACACTTCAGTCGGCAGAGTAAGATTGTGTGAGAAATACAGCTGTGATTTGTTTTAGTTTTATGGTGTGAAGCAGGATTTATAAGATTTTTTAAGTGACTCTTGGTTCAGTTCAATAATATAAGCGGTAACATCTGATTTACTGTTGGTTTTATCATAATATAGGGTGTGATCAAGCACGAATTTCAGCTGTGTGTGTGACGGGAACTCTGCATGCCCATAAAAGGCAGCGGCCAGGCTGTGAGAAGTATGCACCCAGAGAGAGAGAGAGTAAAATCTAGTCAGATGAAGTGAATCAGGATGTTTTTAGAAAAGAAATAGTAAGTGAAGGTTTTCAGAAAATAAAATACTAAGTGAATGTTTTAGTGTGTTAATACAGGTGGATTTCTCTCAACCTGGAAACCTGAGTACAGCGGCAAAAGGATAAATTAACAGAATTGGGACGACAGACAGGCCAAGCTTTGGCTCAAAAGTTTACAGCTTGACCTCACTCTGTCCCCACCCTGAAAAGAAGCTTAAAGGACATCTTCTCCTCCAGTTATCGGTTACCATCACTGGAAATTTGCAGGCAAGTTTTTGACTGAATTG
Organism: Perissodus microlepis; assembly: GCF_051167445.1. Classification (NCBI taxonomy): domain Eukaryota; kingdom Metazoa; phylum Chordata; class Actinopteri; order Cichliformes; family Cichlidae; genus Perissodus; species Perissodus microlepis. Next base: position 724,715 of record NC_140471.1, on the reverse strand, counting down.
TTATTGGCACCATGTGTCCCTGAATCTCACAAGCAAGCTCTAACTCCTGGCTGAAGACATGGAGTGCTGTTATTTAAGGTGGGAAATCAAAATTTGGGAAACAAAATAAAAACACACACACAACCAGAGAAATGTATGAGAAAGGCACGTGTTAGAGGAATGCCTCGTTTGAGAAAAAAGTTAAATTAACCCACCTACAGACGCACACACACGCAATGAAGGAACAGCTTACATTCATGAACACGTGAAGATTTTCCAGCAAGGTTAAAGCAGCGAAACTTAACATACACCTGTTGTTAAATGATAAAGTTTATCCACTACTAACAAATAAACTCTCTGGGTTGCAGGACAACAACTTAACTTCAAAAAAAGGACACTGGTCTGACCAACCAGTGACGACACAACAAATTTTGTGGTTAAAAGAGTCAAATTGTGACATGTTTTCTGCTGATTGATTAATACAAGTGATTACTGAATGAAAGAAAATTCCTTTTTTGGGCTTTTAAACATGATCTTAAGAATTTTAACATGTACCTGTGTTGTCCTGTCAGCTTGGTGGGTTATGAGTTGATTATATGGTGAGAAAAAACAAAAAAGGGGGAGAGAAGGCTGACACAGGGCCTGGCCCGGTGTTTCTCCCCTCTCTGAATAACAGCCAACACAACATCATTTTCCTGTTCGTCTGTTTTTGTTTTGTTTTTGTTTTTTCTCTTTATGCTTGATTACAGGCTGCTTTGCCGAGGCTGACCTGGACTCCTGCTCTCCCCTCTACCATCTTTGATGTGACCCTGACCAAATGCTACAGCAGCTGGACCCACAACAACAACCTGCAAATGTCAACAGTGCTGCAGGAAAACGATCTCATGCAGCAGAGACGGAGAGCGTTAAACCCAAGGCCCGTTTCACTACACGGGGGAGATTTCCAGACAGCTTCAGCTAACAAGAATGCTGACCTTAACAACTCTGCATTAAAACTGTGCAGGACAGTGACTGACCAACACGGATGATCGGGCAGCAAAAAGGGCGTGCCAGAGACAGGAGGAGTAACTGAGGTCAGGAGGCACCTCAGAATGGACAAAAGCACCAGAAGGAAATAAGCTGAAGGCACAGGTGTCGGGGCTCGGCCAGGAGCTGACCTCTGAGAAGAGCCGGACAGCAGAGCTGCAGAAGGCCGTGGAGCAAAGCAAGGAAAACATCAATAAACTTCAATCTGACGTGTACGGAAAAGACTCTGAGGTTTCTGCCCTCAGTAAGAGCTCAAGGCATCAGAGCAGAAACTGAGCATGGCTCAGGAGGAGCTGGCTGCTAATCGAACCCATCAGTCAGGCTTAGAGTCCCAGATACAGGACTTGAAATCAGGCCGGAGCTTGCTGGAGCAGGAGGTCGCCAAACCTGACGAAAAGCTCCAACAGCAGGAGCAAGCCCTGAAGGAGCTACAGAAGCAAAAGGGTCAAGTTAAGGAGGAGCTGGACAAGGAGAAGATGCAGGACACTGGAGAAAAGGACTGCCTCAATTGGGGCCAGAACCAGTATGGACAGAACTTTGAGCAGCAGCACCAATGGATGCAAACAGACTGAAATGGAGGAGGGCAGGACCCCAGGGCACGCTTCAGGCCGTGGTTTACCCAGAACACCAGAACAGGAAAGTGATGAACACAAACACACACAAACACACACATCTACATGCACTGACTCAGAATGAAGAGAAACACACATATGAACACATATGCACTCGTTGATTCACTGACACACACACACACACGCGCTGAGTCAATTGAGTGAGAAATGACACACACATGCACACAAATCGAAATGCTGATTCAGTTCACTGAGAAGTGATCCACACACACACACACACACACACACATGCACACGCTTGTGCAATGAAGAATGCTTTACTAACAAATGCTTATGCTGACACGCAAAATGCTGCACACAAACATCCAAATACAGAATCTGTTACAACAACAAGAAGCCATTGATTGTTTATTGGTTAAATGCGTTTCATGTCACCCAGAGGGCATTTGTGTAGATTTAGGGGACAGGGTCTAAAGCAGTTTGGTTATGACAACAATGTCTGTGCGTGATGTCTGTTTGTGGCTCAAGGCCTCGACTGAATTGTTCACTGTGCTTCACACAGCCTGATAAGGAGCAGTGGTACAGAGTGAAAATGATGAATTAACGGTGTGAGTTTTATTTCGGAGTGCCACATTTTTGATTGAGATTTAATTGAAGGAGGAACACACTGAGAAAAAAATAATAATAATAATAAAAAAAAATAGAGAAAAAAAGGGGCCAGTTCTTGGATTTACGTAAGCATCTCACGTGTGTTAACACAATTGCCTCAGGCTTTAAAGCTCTGTACGAAATTCAACAACTCAATTTGTTCTCATTGAGATGACACGATACGATCTAATAAGAGTGGTTGGCTGCTGAACTCACGGAATTCACAACACTGCATAAGATTTCAAACTACAGGAAAATCACTGGAGTTATAAGAGGCAGACAGCGACACACACACCACATGCATGCTGTTGCTATTTATTGTGAATTAACCTGTGAAGGGCAAGAACAAAATAATTCTGCATCAAATACAGGAAATCATAGCTTTCCTGTATTTCCTACATTGTTGGCATGCTGGTTAGTGCTGTTGCTCCACAGTAAGAAGGTCTTGGGTGCAAATCCACAGTCTGGCTAGTTTGCAGTAGTTTCTCTCTGGGTGTTCTGGTTTCCTGCCACAGTGAAAAGTCATGTAGCTATTAGAGCTAGGTTAATTGATGATTTTAAATTATCCATGAATGTGAGTGTGAATGGCTGTTTGTTTCTATCTGATAGACTGGTCAGCTGTCCGGGGTATACCCTGCCTGGCAACCTATCACTTCAGGGTTATTTCCCAGCCCTGCTGCAACCAGGATAAAGAGAGGAGGATGGTAGTTGTTGTAGACCCATTCAATTTTATGGTAACCAGGATCTAGACTTTGTTGAGCCGTATGCAATATGAAGACAACATGTAGTATTTAAGTGACCAAGTAGTATTTGGATAAAAGTTATTGAATAGTGTTGAAATAAACTGACAGAATTGAAGGATTAAAATATTCCAGGAGCTCAACTTACTCCATCTGAACATGTTTCAATCGTGTTTTATGAACACAAAATGCAGGTTTACTGAATATGAAAAGGTTGTGTTGATTTAACTCAGTTGTTTAAGTTTCTGCCAAAGCAAAACATTTGTGTGCATCCAGTGTCCACTATTGAATCAAGTAAATCCAACATGTTTTTCAGGGCAAAAAGGAGTTACGGTCCCTGTATTCCTGCACAATATTGTCCCAGGAGGGAGAAAAACTTTCTGGTGAAGTTTTGGTTGATTTTTGGGTTTTGCTTAACACTAGGTTGATTTCATCAGTGAGGTTTGGATTGTTTTCTTTCTCTAAGAGAGAGAAAGATGGTTTTATGCTTGGACATGTTTGCAATGGGCCCCAGTATTTGTTACTTTATTAGTATTTTATTGGTTACATTTGTTTTTGCTTTTGTTACAGTGCACTGAGATAAGAACATCTGAGAGGTGTGATCCACCGGTGGTGATATTTTGGTATTTTGTGAGTTCCTGATTTAACAAATCAGCTCTTTAATCCAGGCCTGAGAGATTGAACTTTAAAGCGCTATAAAATCATGTTTTTCTCCATGATTATAATGGGCTTGGGAGAAATTCACTTATATGGGACATTGATCACATGAGAAGTCTTGAGCCTAAAAGGATTGCAGCGAGTCAATCCAGTCAAAAAACAAGGAACTGTTTTCCTTTAAAATGATGACATCATCTTGCTGGTGAGGGAGGCTCGAATAGGTTGCGCGTGAGACTCCATTATCAGCAACTTCTGGTATGAATGTGTGTGGATGTATGCATGTGGCTGGACTGTGATGGACTGACGACTAAAAGTTTTAACTGACTTGATACTGAGACAAAAACGGTGCCGACTTTAGGATTAGTAAATGTCCACAAACAATTCACCCAGCCGGTAAAAGAAGGGTGGATGTTTTGTCTTGCTTTGTTTTGTTTTTACAAGAACAGAAGGATGACAGAGACTAAAGGGGGAGGCTGTAGCTTCACATGAGTGTGAACTGCAGACTGAACCCTTTGGTGGCTAATTTTGAGTTACTGATGTTTGCATTAAGAAAATTGTGTTTTAGTAGCTGTGTTTCGATTAATGTATCACATTATATGGTTGGGAAGGTTAAATGCTAAATTGAAGAAAAGGTTTGATTTCACTCATGACTGAACATGTTATTATTAACCATAGCAGGCCACTGTAAAAAGTCAATTAACTTTTATAGAGGGAAAAAGAAAAGAAAAAAAGCCAAAAAAAAAACACTCTATTGATGTCTATGAATAAAAGGGGAATGATAGGCTTGTCACATTCAAAATGGAGATATGTAAGGATGAACACTGGTCCCCATCTTTTAGGTCCTTTCATTGAAATAGTCAATAATTCAGAAAAGTAGAGATATGACCGACAGGGGCATGTGCTGAGAGGTGGTGCTGCACAGGAACAAGAGCAAAATAAAGAAAATTTTTGTGTTTAGCTTTGATAAATTCAAATTCAAATGTACCATTACACTCAGAGGTTCAATATGAAATCAAATATATGCTAATTTTGTATGAAGTACATGACTGGTGACTGTTCTGTCCTGAGCTTTTGTTTTTACAGCACCCACTTGACCACACCAACAGTTTCTCGCCACCAAAAGGGGGTACTTGCAAAGAATAGGGAGGAATATCATCAAAACTGGGAAAGGTAAGCCCCAAAAGGGGGTGATAACACCATAACTTTCACTTATGGTCAAATTCTCAAAATTTGACCCCCGGCTTGAAAAATTCTTCAAAACATTTAGAGACGGAGTGGAGTTTTAGATAAATATAATGTGCCAAACCACATGCGGATGGAGAGTTGGAATCGATAACATGGTGAAATAACACGCAGGAAAATATTGACCATGTCGATTATGTTTATTCCAGTGTGCAGAGATTGGCTAATCTGACAAGGAAATGTTATAAAATGAATTGTCGGAACAGTCAGCGTTAAAGTCACCTTTGACAGTCCAGAGCAAGGTTATTATCGTTAATAATTCGGTCTAAACTGCTGCAAGTGAATTGGAAACAAAATTTGAATGAATTTAGGACACTTCATACTTATGGCTTACAATCACTTGTGTTATAACTTGATTAGGTAAAGCTATTAAGATAATTATGAGCTGCCTTGACACAAAGAAAGTGGAGTCCTTCACCCTGAAAGGATGGAGTGATGCTCTGCCTCTGTAGTCAAGTTCAGACATAGGCCTTAAGCAATCATGAGCCACTAATAAGCGTGACAGAATTCACAAATTTAAATAAACCACATTGGGTGAGCGACCCTGACAAAAGAAAATCTATGAGCACGCAATAAAGTGGATTTGTTAGAGCCCGTTTAACATTTGCCTTTCAGAAAAATAAATAAATAAATAAATTGATTTGCATTTACAGACACACACTAAAAAAATCCCATTTGACACTGATAAATCCCTGTTCAAATAGAGTACATGTAAACGAAATATCGAAAACTAGAAGTGAAAGAAAAAAACATTTTCGTTAACGGAAGTAAAAATACAAACAAAAAAAGGAAAATTAACTAAAACTGTAATGAGCGTTCACAAAACTAACTAAAATTAACTGAAGTTATAGCAAAATGTGTTTAGTTTTCATTGAGGTGTGCGTGTCCTACAATAGTCATGGGTGAAAATGAAGTTTAGTTTCCAGATTTTTTTTCTTGCTGTGTCTCATTATGCCAGCAGGTGGCAGTACGTTAGGCGAGTCGTCTGTGTCGCTGCTCCGTCCACGTGCAGAATCATGTCAGGAGAAGTCGGGAAAAAGCGCCAGAGTCCAATTTGGGATTACTTTGAATATGACTGTGTTTTGGATAAAGCAAGTGTCTTGTAGTGGAAAGAGACAAATTATGAGGGACACTTCTAAAGGGAAAAAATCCCACAAACCTTAAAGTGCACTTGAAAAGCTCACACAAGAAGGCTAACCTAGCTTACCTTGAAAAGGTAAGGGGGAGCACACTCCCCCTCCTCAGAGAGCTCCCCCCACTCAACCCTCATCCCCAGAAAACAGAAGCTAACCCCATACAAGGCAGCGTGATGCATCCTGAAACAACAGGACGGGGATATCTACACAACTGTGTGAGTCAATTGCCTACAAAAAGTTTATCAATTCACTTGAACCAAAATTACGAACACCCGGTGCTGCAAGAGTTAATAGTCTCAATACCCAAGGATAAGCAGAAGAGCATGACTGATATGATGAAACTGGGATTTTGTTACACTTAATTATTGCAAACAAAACTATAACTGAAACTAATCAAAACTAAACTGAAACTAAGGATTTTCAAAAAATAAAAACTAAACTAAACTAGCAAACAATTGGTAAAAACTAATTACAACTGATATAAGATTGAAAATCTGAAGTCGAAACTAAATAAAAATAAAAACTAATGAAAATTGCAGAACTATTGAAACCCTGATCCAGACTAAGATGGCGTTGGACTTCTTCAGGGCGGAAGAGGGTTGGTGTGACCAAGGTGTGGTTTGGCTTGTTGTATGTATATTTCAAGTTGATATGGCTCTGGATGGACCAGTTACCAGGGCATGGAAGGAGGACGGACTCATTAAATAAGGAGAAGGAATTTCCTGGGATTGAAGATCCTCTGGGTGAGTGGTTGACTAAAAGCATGCATAAAATAAAAGCTATTTTTTGTTATTGATTGGTAATAGATTGATAATTGGCCACATTTACAGCTGTATTGACTTGTTGTGGACGTAGTCTACTTCATGTTTAAGCACTCTAATTAACAGATTGAAAATAGTGACATTAAAGGAAGAATATGCAGCGCCACCCTGTCAGACGCCAGTGGCGATGGGGCTCAGTGATGAATCAGGTGAGCTGGATTCATGGCTGAATCAAAACAAAGTTTCCCCTGCTGTAAGGGAAAAACAAGGGGACATAAAATTAAAAGAGGCATGGATAAACGTTTATTTGTGAAGTTTGTAAACGGGATAAAAGGGGGTGTTTTACTGTTATTTTAGCATCAGCATTATTATTGCATCAGAATCATATAACAAGCATTGCATTAATGATTTATTGAAGCTTTTGACATTACATTAACATTTGTGTTCCGGTGATTGTCATAACCTCAGGTTAATCTTCTATTTACAGGTGTCAGGATAATCGTATGATCTTTCATTGCAGGTGTAACCATGATCATTTTTATACATATTGCAGTTTGTTGCTCATTATAGAGTTGTGCTCAAGTTAATAAGGGTTAAGAGCTACAGTCAGCGCGATGTCTGGCTGATCTATGGACTGGAGTGACTTTGAGCATAGAAGGCCGCACGCGCTTACACAACACAAATATCATGCTTTTCTTGGCTCGGGGCGGAGCCTACTGGAGCTACGACACTGGATAGGAGAAAGTCTGATACTTTCTGAGAGATTAGGTCACTAACCTTTTTTAATTTTCTAGCTCCGTTGATTTGACACATGGGAATGTGTCAAAAAAGGGGGGGAATTTGGGTTTTAACATCAAACAAGGGTTATATGAACATTTTTATGACTTCATTTGTGTTTTAATAACTTAGGTATGGTACAGCTTAAGCTAATAGTGACCCAAGAGTACTCCGGACTTTTTTAGAGAACCAGTGAGAAGCATAAATCATTTTTCCATGTTTAAGCATTAATCATTGAAATGAATTGAATAGCGTTTAGAAGATAAAATGCCTGCGTTCACGAGAAGCTGAGTACCACACTGGAGAGGAAACTGTGGGACAGTAGGCGGAAGGAAACACATGAGTGGTTTTAATAATTTCTTACACACCTTGCAAATGTGCTTATAAGGAGTTGGCACTCGGTCTTTTGAAGGTCATAAGCTTCGTCCGGCGTGATGGTCCGGACTGATATATTGCAGGTATTGACTTTGAGTGCAGAGGGCTAAATGCAAACACGCTTACACACACATAGGATATGATTAGAATAAGTCCCTGGGACATTCTGAATATTCTAAACCAATTCTGAATCACCAGAAGGTCAGATAACAACATTAGATTATTAGAGCTAGGCAGAGAGGTGTTTTGGTTTTCTGTCTCTTACAGAGAAAGGAACAGACACCAGACGAGGTCACAGATATACGAGGATCCTTCGCAGCAGAGGCAGACACAGTGACTGCCGAGACACCAACTGGGTCCAAGTGTCATGGCGTTTGGGCTCTGATAAGTCACCTCAAAAGGATGGATCCCATAAACACAGCAATAACCATGAATGGGTTGGCGGAGATCCAGGAACACCAGACCAACGAGGTTCGAGAGGCTCTTGGGCAAAAGGGGGACACGTTCCTGTTCCTTTTTCTGGGGAATACACGGGATACACAGGACCCGAGGATACACAGATTGTTGTTTGACATCGGGGCAGAATAATCCCCTGATCTGTGCAACGACTGAAGGGTTGTCTAACCCCTGAGGTTAAAGAAAGAAGAGCAGAAGATCACCCAACTGGAAGACACTGGTGACTGCAGCAATAAAATAAAGGCTAAAAGCTCCTCGGACAGAGGTTCTAGTCTGAGTACGTGTGAAGGGTATAAGGTAGCACCAAAATAAAGCTGTGGGAGAACTGGGGAGGGTCATCTGTACCTGCTACTGTTGGAATAATAGTTCTTCTTGCACCTGGACTGTGCAAACACAGAGGTCATCTCACATAGGGTTCGCCCAACAGGGGGACAAAGGGCCTGAGGGGTAAGAAGAAATGAACCCGGCCGCATTGGACTACAGGGTGTAGGTGAGCTCTTTATTCTAAAGAGCACAAAAGGGGGAGTGTCAGATTATAATATTATTTTATGCCATGTTAAGGATGGTGAATTATTATGTAGTTTTAGTTTGCATTATTCTCCTGAATTAGAAGAAGGTGATAACTATTGCATTTGTTAAGCTGATTTGCATTACATTAGACTGCTGGGTGATTGTGAATGAATGATATTGTTTTATGATGCATTATACTGCTGAGTTATGAGAAATACTGTTGGCAGGAAGTCATCGCCTTATTTGTCTGATTAGAAGAGAACAGAACATACTGGAGTTTTCTGCCCCATCTCAGCAGGAGCAGATAAACAGGGAGCCAAGGTTGTAGCTTAGCCACTGTGTGAGAGAAAGAATGTGAATGTTTAGGCTTTTATGATTAGGTGGGGGCCACTAGAGGCTATAAGAGTTTGATCAATGCTCCACCATTTTGAGATCTGATGCTGTCTGCGTACGGTGTCCATCTCCCACGCGTGTGATCATTAAAATCATCGTTTGACTCAACCCGGCCGGACCAGTGTTGTTATTGTGGTTTTTCCTCTTGTATCCATCCCCAATATTTGAATCCGTAACAGTAGCTACTACTGCCTGAACATCCACTATCCCCTGGAACTTGGCTCCACACTTGAATTTCTTCAGAGGTAATTCTTTTACTTTTCTCTTGCCTTTCCCTTTCTTTTTTTTTCTTTTTTTTTTTTTATTGTATAGTGTTTTATTATGGATTATTGTGTTTCTTCAACATTAACCCAGAGAAGGGAACAAAAGTTGAAAAAACTAAGAAGAAGACACTGCATGTGAACCCAAGAGTACTCACCCTCATCGCCGATCTCTCTGATCACGAGTGGCGAGAGACCGTTTAAAGACATTTTGAACAGATCGGTACAGTCAGCTTAACTGTACCTTGACTGGGAACTACTGTGTTGTTTATGTTTTCAGTTATCCCAGCTGATATTGAGGACTGTGCTCTTACCTGATTTCTGTTATCACAGGCGTGCTTTTCAGAGGTTTTGACCATATATCTTTAAACAATCCCTCTAACTAGGGATTGTTACTGAGAACTGTACTTTTGATGTTTCAGAGATGTTCTATATTCTATACAACAGAGTTTAAACTATTTGAATTTTGTATTGCCCTAATTAGCAAACAAGTTAAGTGTTGCACTGAACTGTTAACATTGAAATTTAAACAGCACTGTCTGTTACAAACATTACTTGACTTTAACTGTTATTATAGCATTTTGTAGCTGTACGTTTCTGCAAAAGTGATGTCACAAGCTTATGTGCTTGTTCAAATTCATGTTTTCCTGACAATGGTTAATTAGTGTGAATGCTTGTAAAAGCATTCACAGTATTGTTCTTCTAATCTTTATTAGTGTGAATGCTTGTAAAAGCATTCACAGTATTGTTCTTCAAATCTTTATTAGTGTGAATGCTTGTAAAAGCATTCACAGTATTGTTCTTCAAATCTTTATTATTAGTGTGAATGCTTGTAAAAGCATTCACAGTATTGTTCTTCAAATCTTTATTATTAGTGTGAATGCTTGTAAAAGCATTCACAGTATTGTTCTTCTAATCTTTATTAGTGTGAATGCTTGTAAAAGCATTCACAGTATTGTTCTTCAAATCTTTATTATTAGTGTGAATGCTTGTAAAAGCATTCACAGTATTGTTCTTCTAATCTTTATTATTAGTGTGAATGCTTGTAAAAGCATTCACAGTATTGTTCTTCTAATCTTTATTAGTGTGAATGCTTGTAAAAGCATTCACAGTATTGTTCTTCAAATCTTTATTAGTGTGAATGCTTGTAAAAGCATTCACAGTATTGTTCTTCAAATCTTTATTAGTGTGAATGCTTGTAAAAGCATTCACAGTATTGTTCTTCGAATCTTTATTATTAGTGTGAATGCTTGTAAAAGCATTCACAGTATTGTTCTTCAAATCTTTATTATTAGTGTGAATGCTTGTAAAAGCATTCACAGTATTGTTCTTCTAATCTTTATTAGTGTGAATGCTTGTAAAAGCATTCACAGTATTGTTCTTCGAATCTTTATTATTAGTGTGAATGCTTGTAAAAGCATTCACAGTATTGTTCTTCAAATCTTTATTATTAGTGTGAATGCTTGTAAAAGCATTCACAGTATTGTTCTTCAAATCATTATTATTAGTGTGAATGCTTGTAAAAGCATTCACAGTATTGTTCTTCGAATCTTTATTAGTGTGAATGCTTTACAAGCATTCACACACGTTTTTTTCATCTCATTCAACATTTTTAACTTAGAATTCAGCAATTAATTCATTTCAGTGCATACATTCAGATTCAAGCATTCACACTGCAGTTTCTTCAGAAAATGCACTTTCTAGTTATTATTATTATATATTCCGTACGTTTTTTGGCATGTAATTCCTTCAAAACCGTTCAACTTAGAAAAACCATTCAAACACCGTTAGATTCCTCTTCTTTTGGACATGAATGCTTCTACTTTTCTCATTTTTAACATTTATATTTTTAAAATTATTCAAGTTTTTTCAACAAAAATTTCCCATGTATTTCAATGGGGAGACACTTCAAATTCTCATTCAACTTCCTCCTCTTTAAACTGTATCTACTTCCACATACATTGACATAGAGCCACCATTCAAACTTTAAAACGAAGACAAGACATTCAACTATTCAACTTGTATTTATCTTTTCAATATCTATTATACTTTTTCTTCAGTTCCAGTTTAAGTTTCATGATGTTTTTTCACCCGTTTCAGAGTTTATAATGGGTGTGTATGGGACGGAATGTTGGGGCTAGAGTGAGACAGCTCAACTGCTAGAGTGAGAGGAGCAAAAAAATTAATCTTAAAATCTTTTTTAAAACTGCTGCTGTGTCCACAGCGTTTGCTCTACAGGTATGATTTTACCCTCAAAACGTAGCCATCATTGTCCTCTTTCATCCAATGTGTTTACTATTGTAATATGTGTTATGGTTCTTTCATAAATGTCACCAATGCACAGCCTCCTCCCTCCAACTCTTCCATAGACTCTAATGTTAAAATGGCTCAGAAGGTTTGTTTGAAAACCAGAAGTACAGGCTGTCTTTACACTGTCACCACGTCAATATAATAATCTCCACAGGCATGAAAACTGAGAATTTGGTAGACTAGACTTTGCTGGCGCTCACGGTGAAAGAATTTTGTCAATACGACTTGTACTTTTCATTTGGGAACGATTTGTTTCGGCCTGACTTTTCTGTTCATTTTAAGCAGCAAAAGTGAGGTGCATGTCTGTGTCCGTGTGTATGGAGCTAACAGGCTCACACCTGCCTGCCTAACGAGCTCTCTCCCACTGTGCCAAGATTCATCTTAAACACTTCTCTTTCAACTGCTGCTGTGTCCATAGTGTTTGCTCTACAGCCATCATTTTACCCTCAAAACGTCGCCATCGTTGTTCTCTTTCCAACACAGTGTCATTGAAAGCTCAGAAATGTCAACTTTTTAAACTGTGTGGATCCAAGTGGAGGGATCACATTTGAGTCATTCAGTGATTCAAAGAATATGAACTTTTAATATTAATTCAGATGTTTTCGTTTTTGTTTTTCTTAGTCTAAATTACTTTTCTCATTTCTTAGATTTTTCTCATTTACATTTAAAACATTTTCAGCTATTTTCCAACTTCTTCTGTGTGGTTGTCAGCTTTTAGCAGTTCAGCACTTTTGTTTTCAGGTGCAAATTTCTGTATTTTTCATCTCATTCAACATTTCTAACTTAAAATTCAGCAATTAATTCATTTAAGTGCATACATTCAGATTCAAGCATTCACACTGCAGTTTCTTCAGAAAATGCACTTTCTAGTTATTATTATTATTATATATTCCGTACGTTTTTTGGCATCTAATTCCTTCAAAACCGTTCAACTTAGAAAAACCATTCAAACACCGTTAGATTCCTCTTCTTTTGGACATGAATGCTTCTACTTTTCTCATTTTTAACATTTATATTTTTAAAATTATTCAAGTTTTTTCAACAAAAATTTCCCATGTATTTCAATGGGGAGACACTTCAAATTCTCATTCAACTTCCTCCTCTTTAAACTGTATCTACTTCCACATACATTGACATAGAGCCACCATTCAAACTTTAAAACGAAGACAAGACATTCAACTATTCAACTTGTATTTATCTTTTCAATATCTATTATACTTTTTCTTCAGTTCCAGTTTAAGTTTCATGATGGTTTTTCACCCGTTTCAGAGTTTATAATGGGTGTGTATGGGACGGAATGTTGGGGCTAGAGTGAGACAGCTCAACTGCTAGAGTGAGAGGAGCAAAAAAATTAATCTTAAAATCTTTTTTAAAACTGCTGCTGTGTCCACAGCGTTTGCTCTACAGGTATGATTTTACCCTCAAAACGTAGCCATCATTGTCCTCTTTCATCCAATGTGTTTACTATTGTAATATGTGTTATGGTTCTTTCATAAATGTCACCAATGCACAGCCTCCTCCCTCCAACTCTTCCATAGACTCTAATGTTAAAATGGCTCAGAAGGTTTGTTTGAAAACCAGAAGTACAGGCTGTCTTTACACTGTCACCACGTCCATATAATAAACTCCACAGGCATGAAAACTGAGAATTTGGTAGACTAGACTTTGCTGGCGCTCACGGTGAAAGAATTTTGTCAATACGACTTGTACTTTTCATTTGGGAACGATTTGTTTCGGCCTGACTTTTCTGTTCATTTTAAGCAGCAAAAGTGAGGTGCATGTCTGTGTCCGTGTGTATGGAGCCATTGGGTGCAGTCACTATAGCAACCAGGCTCACACCTGCCTGCTTAACGAGCTCTCTCTCACTCTGCCAAGGTTCATCTTAAAAATTTCTGTTACAACTAAGCAGTTGGAGTTAGATTAAGTCAACAGGTACAATAAATCAGATTGTATAGGGTTTTGCCACAGATTAACAGTATGTCAGTAGTTAGTATAGGCCAACTTAATAGAGCATTCTCATTGGCCTGTTAAATTCAAGCTGATTGTGTATTGGTGGACTTGTCTTCTGCACACAGGATTTTCAGCAGCATCTACCTGTCTGTAGTGGATTTTCCCACATTTTAAATAATCTAATTTCATTTAATATTTCTGTTTTTAGTCTGTATAGTTTATCCCCCCACGAATACACTCAAAGTAGTCTTAAAATAAAACCCACAAAACAGTTCAAGATGACATACTTTTTATTTGCTTGTTTAATGCCAGTTGCCCTCTTTCTCTGTATGTCACTCATTCGCTTATACTCAGGCAAAAAGTACCAATTTGTATGCTGATGAGTCTTGTTTATTTTTTTCCTCTGTCTCTATGACAGAGAAATATATATATGTTCAATATTGCTGTTCAAACTGATGCTCAAATTTCCAAGCACCACCTGAACGCCTCATCGGTCTTTAACCAATCACTGCACCAACTGTCGTCATTCCGCTTTGCTCTCTGCTGTGGTAGGTACAAAACACTCAGTACTGCACTGTTTTATTTTTATGACATAAAAATACATGTTTGACATTTAAACTCACAAATCAAGTCTTTTAAAAGTTCAACAGAGTTCAAAGAATAAAGAAAGCAAAAAAAGAATAACCTTCGCTATCATTTATATAGGTTTATGACGTTTTGCTGTTAGCAGCAGTGCTAATGCTAGCTTCAATGCTAATGCTAGCAACAATGCTAACGCTAGCCTTAGCAGTTGTTAACTGACAAAAAGAATATTCCTGTGATATTTATTGGCGGTCAGTGAGACAAAAGTAACAAATGAGCTTTATTATTGCCATTGTGGCTCAGTTTTAACAGTAAGAGTGCTGGCAGCCGTGCTAACGCTAGCTGCAATGCTAACGCTAGCTGTAATGCTAATGCTAGCTTCAGTGCTAACACTAACTGAAGTGCTAACGCTAGCAGGAATGCTAGCGCTACCAGCAATGCTAAGGCTAGTAACAGTCTAACAGTAGCTTTACATAAGTGGCGATACTTCAGTTAATTAGTTTGAATTATAAAATGGCTGCTGTATCAGCTGGTGTGCCATATTACTCTATAATTACCCTGCTGACTATAAGTTCAGTGTATCATGTCATGTGGGCTTTGTATTTCTGTTAGTCTGATAACACTGTACAGACAACTAACATATTATTTCTCGTCTTACACTTTCAGGAACTTGACTGACATCTGTGCTTTGCTTGGTAGGTGTGCACATACTGTAAGAGAAGTAGACCAAAATAAAAAAAATAATCTGACTAATATAAGCTGTAAAGTGATGGGTTCAAACTTTGTGCTAGACCTTTCAAACACAATATTATAATAAATACACATAATTGCAGCTTAACAATTGGGCTAAAATATTTTTTTCGTACATTTTTGTAGTCACATTACATGTAATTAGTTAACGATTCACTCAATCATATTTGTATTTAAAAATATTATTGCTGAATTTAATTAAATATTTATTCTTTAAAAAAGTGCCCAATTATGCAACTTTTGGCAGATGGCAACCAACAACAGTTTAGCTTGAATATTTGTTTTGTCCTTTATTTAGTAGTCACAATTAGTTCATACAATTACCATGTGGTATCATTTTAATAAAATTATTTTTTCTTGTTTTTTGTTCAGAGTGTGCAGAAGAAGAACAAGGACCAGATCTCCAGTCTTCTCTCTCACATCTCAACCCCCCATCCCCTCTATCCTCTGTCCTGCTCCACCTGTTGTCTCTGCCTTCTTTCCATCTGTATTTCACTCTGTGGTTTGTGCGGAATTGTGCCAAACCAAGAATCCTATTGCGGTTTGATTTAAAGCCGTGTCTCTCCTGCTCTGTCTGTTCTCTCTGCTAAATTTTCTCTCTACCTGTTTTTCACTCTTGGCTTGCTGCTGAAAAACGCCAAGCCAATAAAGCAACGAAGAGTGCATATTTTGCCTCAACCTATGAACAAACTGAACAAACAAAGAAAACTCTACGGTTTGATTTCCAAGCCGTGTCTTTCCTGCTCTGTCTGTTCTCTCTTCTAAATTTTCTCTCTACCTGTTTTTCACTCTTGGCTTGCTGCTGAAAAACGCCAAGCCATTAAAGCAATAAAGAGTGCATATATTGCCTCTACCTGAGAACAAACTGAACAAACAAAGAAAACTCTAATTCACAGTTAGATTGTGATTTCCCAGCCGTGTCTCTCCTGCTCTGTCTGTTCTCTCTTCTAAATTTTCTCTCTACTTGTTTTTCATTCTGGGCTTGCTGCTAAGTTGTGCCAAGCCAATAAAGAGAGTGCATAATATTCTCTTGACTGAAGAACAAATTGCCAAACAAACAAAGACATCTGTTTCTGAGAAATAAAAACTGAAATATAAAGACAAAGAAAACATCTGCTGTGTGCCACTCTTATTATTTTAATACATTTTCTAAAGACTGACAGAAACACTTAAAGGTGTGCAAAAATGCCAAAAAAGCAGAAAAAGTCACAAGCTGCAAAACAACGCTGGAAGAAGTTCCACGAGTTTCATAAAGTACCAACATGTGAACAAGCTGAGTGTGATTTTCCTCAGAGCTCTGCAGAAGACTTTGTGTCTGCAAAGACCAATGCTGATGGTGTCAAACAGGCAGGTCAACATGTTCCTGCACATGTACAACAGGTATCCTATGCGGATGCTGTAAAGATTGGATTGCAGCATGAATTTAATGAACATCAGGTAAACCATAGAGACCAACCTGAGGTGTCAAGTGCCCCACAGGTGGGTTATGCTGATATTTTAAAAAGAGGCCGTCACAGTGATGTGGCAGGACCATCTCATGCAGAAAGAGTGAACTTTGAAAACCAGCCCTCTGTTACACATGTCTGTGCATCTCACAGCCAGGCTCATCCCAAATATGGAGACTCCAGAAACCACCAGTGCACATGTAACTCACTCACATTTCTTGCTTTCCTTCATGAGAATGAAAACATAACTACAGCTGACCTTAATCTGGTCTTGGATAAAGGTGATGTGATGTACAAAGAGGCCAAGAAAAGATTCCCCAAGAGTATTCATTTGGCAACCGATGAGCTGCCAGACAAAGTTGATGCTCACAGGTCTATGTATCATGTCGACATGACACAGCCTTCCCGGTATGGGACATTTGAAGAACCTTCAGAGGAAGCATTAGATACCTTTCTCAGCTTAGAAGCAGGACTGAGCTGCCTGTTGTCAGATGTGCAGTATGCCTTACTGATTATGAGTGGATTGTGTATTGCAGTGTTCAGATCCACATCGGGCAAATATGGTTTCTTTGATCCACACTCCAGAACAGCCAGTGGTCTTCCTCTAGCACTATGGTCACGTGATCGTGGTACGGCTGTGATGGTGAAATTCACACTCCTCAGTGACATGATTAAGAGGCTCCAGGATTCTTATGAAATGATGGAGATATCACCTTCTTGTACCTATGAACTGAAGCCTGTGCAGTTCTACAGTATGAGCACAGTCAACCTGAGTGATACTATCACAGACACAGTCTGCAGACCAACAGCTGCCACTGCTGTGGCACCTACTCACTCTGATACAACTGTTGATGAAGCAAACTCCTCTTCTCCAAGGAGAAACACAACCACTGATCTTACTGAGATCTCTCAAATATCCATTTGTACACCACTGGAGAAACAACAAGAAGTCCATATGACTCAGTTCACATCACACGAAGCTCCTCAAAATGAATTTACTTTGATAACTACCGAAGAACTATCGAGTGACTTTAATTTCCTTCCATCAAATGATGTTTTTTCCTGTCAGTCAAGAGCTGCAATAAAAAATGGTGCTAACTGTGATCTTTCTGATACAGTTATACAAAAAATCTATAAACTGACAAAAGTTAATAAACAGCAAAGGCGCAAAATGAAAAGAAGATTAATGGCATCAGACAAACCGAGAAATCAGAGAAAAGAAAACCAAAAAAGGAAAGAACGACAAAAGTACGCTTCAAATAAAGATTACAAAGAAAAGAAGAAATCTTCTACAAGCGAGGCATATAAAAACAATCCTGAAGTTAGACAGAAACATCAACAATATATTAAAAGGCTATATTGTGAGAACGATGAATTCAGAAAGAAACAACAACAATATATTAAAAGACGTTACTGTGAGAACGATGAATTCAGAAAGAAACAACAACAATATATTAAAAGACGTTACTGTGAGAACGATGAATTCAGAAAGAAACAACAACAATATATTAAAAGACGCTACTGTGACAATGCTGAATTTAGGCAAAAACAAAAAAACTATATCACTAAAAGGTATCAAGAGAGCCCAGAATTCAGAGAGAGACAGAGATCTCGAGTGACTCAGCGTTATGCACGTGATAACGCATTCAGAGTAAGACACAGACAACTAATGAAACAACTAATGCGAGACAGGTATCAAAGTAATCTTGCCTTCAGGATTATGCACAATATGAGATGTGCAATGAAAATAAAAAGGAAATACAGATGGGTGAACAGACAAACCCAAGAGAGTGACAACAGTGTGATCAAAGAGGCCATATCTGTGTTCAAATCACAAATCAAAGCTGGACCATCATACCCATGTACTGTCTGTTTCAAGGCTTCATTTCCAAACCAAGTACGACCCTGCAGAAGGTCAAATTATGTCAAAAACCCACATGTGGTTGCAACATGTTTGACAGGAAAGTTTGTTCATGTTTGTGATGAAAACTGCAGAAATGAGCAGTGCAAAGTGCCTGATGAGAGAAAGAGAGAGTGGATTTGTCACACCTGCCACGATCATCTTAAAAATGGATCCATGCCAGCACTTGCTGTTGCCAATAAACTGGATCTTGCTGATATTCCACCTGAACTGTCTGATCTCAACATACTGGAGAGACATCTCATAGCCAAGTGCATACCATTTGCCAAGATCATTCCTCTTCCCAAAGGCAGACAGAGAGCAATTAGAGGAAATGTGGTCTGTGTCCCATCAGAGGTACAGGAAACTGTTGAAGCACTACCTCGATTGAGAATTAATTCTCAGGTGATGAGAGTAAAACTGAAGAGACGCTTGTCTTACAAAGGTCATCAGCTGTTTCAGACTGTAAGCTGGTCTAAACTTGTGCAAGCACTGCATAAACTCAAGCAGATTCATCCACAGTATAAGGATGTGAGCATCAGAGATGATCCTGAGCTGTGTGATCCAACACTTCCTGATGAAGATGAGGAGGATGATGATGATGATGAAAACATGAATGAGGACGATTATGATGAGGCTGATTTAATGGAAATTGACAGCTGTGAGAAAAATGCACTGAGTGAAGCACAAAATAAAAATGAACTGGACATTGACATGTTACCCTGTGATGGTGAACAACCACATGAGCAGATGAGAGATGATTCAGAGCAAGCGGATGGACTGACTAATGGTGGTTTTGCACTCGAGTCCTGTTTGCAGCCCCCTGATGTGGCTGAGGAGATATTATGTTTCAGTGAAGGAATCTACTCTGTTGCTCCTGCAGAGAGAAACAATCCAATAAGTTTTTTCAAAACACCTAAACTGGAGGCCATGGCCTTCCCTGTGCAGTTTCCTACAGGCCAAAACACACTTGATGAAAGAAGGCTGATCAAAGTATCCCCCAGTGGGTATTTCAAATCAAGACTTTTCTGCATTGATGATCGTTTTGCCAAAGACACAAACTATTTGTTCTTTGCACAGTTTGTGACTGAAATACACTTGGCTACTTCCAGCATGACAATACAGTTAAGGAAGGCAAAGCCTCTGACCAGAGATGGGAGAAAAATAACCTCAGGCATGTTACAAGATAAACATGAGGTGGAGAAACTGGTGCGAAATAAAGACGCAGTGAGATTCATGCAGCCTCTGAGAGGAACCCCAGCCTACTGGGAGAAAACCACAAGAGATCTTTTTGCCATGATCAGACAGTTGGGAACTCCCACGTTCTTTTGCACATTTTCAGCCGCTGAAATGCGCTGGCCTGAAGTGATTGAGGCAATAACAAGGCAGCAAGGTGAACAAGTGAATTTTGAAGGACTCAACTGGTCAGCAAAGTGTGACATCCTGAGAAGCAATCCTGTCACAACAATGCGCATGTTTGACAAGAGAGTTGAAGCATTATTCAGCGATTTACTCTTATCTCCTGCAGAGCCACTTGGCAAAGTCATTGACTACTTTTACAGAGTCGAGTTTCAGCACAGAGGAAGCCCACACATACACTGCCTCCTGTGGGTAGAAGGTGCTCCTGTGTTTGAGGAGGATGATGAGCAAACTGTTGTTGATTTTATAAACAAATACATCACAGCTCAGCTGCCTGATCCACATAAACAACCTGAACTGTACAAGAAAGTAACAGAAGTGCAAAAACACAGTAAGAACCACACAAAGACGTGCTTTAGGAGTTTAAGCTCCGGGTGCCGTTTTGGTTTTCCCAAACCACCCTGCAATGAGACAATGATCACAAGACCCAGTGAGGATGATGCACTGGAGGTAGAAACAGCAAAGAACAAGCTCAGACCACTGAACCAGCTGCTGAATGAGCCTGAAACTGCTTCCATGAGTTTAGAGCAGCTCTTGGCAAGATGCAAGTTGACACATGCAGAATATGAGAGATACCTGAATAAAATGAACACGAGGAGTACGATCATACTAAAGCGTGATCCAAAAGACTCTTGGATAAATGGCTATAATCCACATCTGCTTGAAGCCTGGAACAGTAATATCGACATAAGCTTTGTTTTAGATGCTTTCGGCGCTGCAAATTATTTAATGAAATATATATCAAAAAAAGAGGGCGGGCTATCTGAGTACCTGAAAACTGTCATTGAGAACTCCCATAAGGACAGTGTAAATGAGTGCGATGAAATGAGAGCCGTCATGCAGGCATATTCAAAGAAGCGAGAGATCAGTGCACAGGAGTGTGTTGCTCGTGCATGTGGTCTTCACATGAAGCAATGTTCACGTGCTGTAATATTCATCCCAACTGGTGATAAGCCTGTGAAAATGAGTCGTCCCCTGTCAGTTCTGGACAACACAACACCTGAGTCTTCCAATGTTTGGATGACATCTTTGAATGACAAATACAAAGCCAGACCTGAAACACCAGAGTATGAGGAGATGTGCATGGCAGACTTTGCTGCTACTTGCAGGATTGTCTATGGCCAACAGACAAAAGGTAAAGATGTTTTGCCCCTTCTCAATGAGATGGGATTTGTGCAAAGGCGCAAAAACGATAAGCCTGCTATCATCAGATTTCACCGCTGCTCACAAGAAAAACATCCAGAGCAATATTACGGAAGACTGCTTAAACTGTACCTTCCTCACCGTTCAGACCACGAACTGAAAACACCATCTTTGCCAACCTATCAGGCTTTCTATGGTGCTGGCTGTGTACAGCTGCCAGGTACTGACCATCTTGAGTACGTGCAACACATTGTCAAAAGAAACAGAGAAAAATATGAGAAAAACAGTGAGGAGATCGAGAGCGCTGTTGAGGAATATGAGCAGAACAGAGGTGTGACTGACGAATGGTGTAATCTGGCACCTGAATCAGATCTCGTAAGGTTGCCACTTGTTGAACAAGAGAGAGAGCGAGACAATGAAAATGAACAGGAAGATGTGCCCGACTACAGCCGTCAGGCTGATGCTTCAACAGAAGTCAGAGCCATCAGGGAACCCCCTGCTATTGATCCCACATTGTTACGTCAGATGTTTCAGAATCTGAATAAGAAGCAAGCCTGCATATTTTATGCAGTTAGAGACTGGTGCATAAAAAGAGTCTGTGCTCTAAATCCAGAGCAGTTTTTCTTTTATATTAATGGTGGTGCTGGAACAGGAAAATCACATCTTATCAAATGCATCTACTCAGAAGCATCTAAGATACTGAGCAAAGTGCCCAGATATGCAGATGACGTTGACATATCAAAACCCACTGTCCTGTTAACTGCTTTCACTGGGACTGCAGCTTTTAACATTTCTGGAACAACACTGCATTCTCTTCTCAAGCTGCCTAGAAGCTTAAAACCTCCCATTCAGGGACTTGGCAATCAGCTGGATGAAGTCAGATCAGAACTTTTGAATGCTGAAATAATCGTCATTGATGAAGTGTCCATGGTGTCAAGACATCTCTTTGCATATGTAGATGCAAGACTCAAACAGATCAAAGGGACTCGCAGACCCTTTGGAGGCATGTCAGTCATTGCTGTTGGAGACGTCTATCAGCTACCCCCAGTGCGACAGTCTAAACCTCTCTGTGTGCACGACCCGTCTGAGATCGACCTGTGGCGGGAGCATTTTCAAATGATCACTCTGACTGAGATTATGCGTCAGAAAGATGATGTTGTCTTTGCTGAGATGCTGAACAGAATTCGTGTGAAAGGAAAGTTGGATGAGCTTTGCGAAGCAGATAGAAATTTGTTGTCACAGGCCATAACTGAACCAGCCCTTTGTCCGACTGATGCGTTGCACATTTTTGCAACTAATAAAGAAGTGGATGCACACAACTCTTCAACACTGGCTCTGCTCCATACTCATGTCATTGACATCCATGCAGATGATTTTAGAAAAGATCCTAGAACTGGCAGAATGGCACTTCAAGACAGACCATTCAAAGGAGGTAAAAACGAGTTACCAGACACACTGAAAGTTGCAGAAGGAGCTCGTGTCATGCTCACCAGAAACATTGACATACAAAATGGTTTGGTTAATGGAGCTTTTGGAAAACTACTTAGAGTAGTTCACTCTGAAAACGACCAACACATCATCAAGCTTGGACTTAAAATGGATAATGAGACATCTGGAAAGAATAACCGCACACCAGCAGACGACATGGTGTACATTGAGAGAGCAGAAGAGAATCTGAAGCAGAAAGGAGTGGTACGAAGACAGTTCCCAGTGAAGCTGGCCTTTGCATGTACAATACATAAGGTACAGGGTATGACAACCACATCAGCTGTTGTCTCTCTTAAGAGCATTTTTGAGCCCGGCATGGCCTACGTAGCTGTCAGTAGAGTGACGTCTCTCAGTGGACTGTATCTTCTTGATATGGAGGAGAAAAAAATATTCACCAACCCAGAAATCACTGCAGCGCTTGAGAACATGAGACAAGCCAACCTTGATGACATGATGCCTCTTCTACACGTGAGACAAACACTGAGCAGGTCAGAGGTTTTCACCATTGTTCATCATAATACAGAGGGACTGCCAGCTCACATTAATGACATCAAAAGTCACCATGAATTGTGTCTAGCAGATGTTTTGTGCCTCACAGAAACACACCTGCGGGGCTCTTTTGTCGCAGAGAGTCTCCACTTGGAAAATTACAATTTGTTCAAACGCAACAGGCACCTGTCCTACACAAACTTTCCCCAGATGGCAAACAGAAGTGGTGGTGGAGTTGCTGTTTATGTGAAAATTGACATTCAAGTGCATGAAAAACAGTACATCCATAATGTAACTGACCTTGAATTTCTGGCTTTAAAGGTTGAAGCACCAGTCAGTGCTCTGATTGCAGTTGTGTACAGACCTCCAGACTACACTCTGAGGCCATTCCTGAAAAACCTGGTAAGCCTATTAGACTCATTAGAGATCATGGACTGTCATCCCATCATAGTTTGTGGTGATTTTAATGAGAATGTTTTATCCAGTGCAAACAAACCAATCCTGGAGCTGTTTGAGTCTAGGGGATACGCACAGGTCATCACTGCCCCTACCACAGAGAAGAACACACTGCTTGACCTAATTTTCATTTCTCAGCCAGAGCGATGTCTCCATTCTGGAGTCATGAAGACCTACCATAGTTACCATGACCCTGTATACTGTGTATTGTCCTGTGATGATTCATGATCTAGATCTTTGAATACAGTAAGTAATTTCTATATTTTTGAATGACTTAAGAAAGTAGAGCGATATTTAAAAGTTGACGCCCTGCATTGCAGTATAATGTTTGAATTGTTTACATAAAATACAATTACATGAATTAAGTAATGATATCAGTAAAAGATGACAATTTTATTTATTACAGAAAATCTAAAATTCACTAACAGTAACCTATAAATGTCAGAAAAATCAAATATAGCAGTTCAAAACGAACAGTGTAGGCATATCTTCTCTGCAACCAGGCTTCAACATCCTGCCAGGCTGCCCCAGTCTCACTGTGGCTGGGAGGGAGGGAGGGTGGACCAGAGGATTGCCCACACAACAAATAAATGTTCAACAGCTTCTTCATTGTTTCTGAGAGAACAACAATGACTAAAGGTTGCTTTTTTAAAAAAAAAAAGAAATGAAAAGAAAAGAAAAGAAAAACCTAATTACAGCAATAATGACAGTTAAGCCACTTTATGTGTGCCTCTATTTTGAAATACTATTTACAAAAATGTTATTATTTTGGTTTGTTATAAACTTTAAACTTTTTCAAAAGTATACGATTATATTTTTGGACAAATTTTTCTATGAAACATACATTTTTATGAGCTTTTATCATCAGGGTGGGTCTGGGTTGATAACTGCACATTTCTGGCCAGAAATGTTTCAGCAGTGTTACATATGTAGTACATATGTTACACTTGCTTTCTGTTACCAGCTGATACCCTACATTTGTATAGACATTGGATGGTGTGAGGTTGGGGAGTTGAGTGGGGGGGGGGGAGTACGGTGGGAGTTGAGGGGGGGGGGGGGGGGGGTGTTAGGTTTCCTTTTTTTTTTTTTTTAGAGAGACACAGTCCTCCTGTGTCTTCTCCAATCTTCACATGTAAAATCCACCAGTGTGAAGCACATAGCAGCCAGAAACTGTAATGCCACAAATCAGAGAGGCTTCATCATCACCATCTTCATCGCCATACGATCAGAGCGTGAGACTTCACATCTGGAGCACAGGAGACATTCTGTGATAAGTCCTCCTTCTAGCGTGTCCCACAAGCAGTCGGTGAGATTTACTCACAACAAAAAGGGTTAATGACATAATTTCCATGAAAACATGTATTCATTCTTTGTAAAGTGTTTAAATTGTGTTTTCACTTGACCTTAGGAGTGTTATTTTGAGTGTATTGTAATGTCTGTACTCAGGTGTTTCCCTCTGTGATCCATCCCCTTCAGAGCTGAGACACTCAGGACTGAACAGACTGCACAGTTTCTGTGACTGAGCCTCCAAAACACCTTCTTTGAAACCACTCATGATAGAAGGGCTTTATATTTGCAGCAGCACTACTACAGGTATTCAGTTTATTACAGGATGTGTTTGTTTCTTAGGACCAGCTCTAAGTGCACACTACCTAACATATACACCTTTCTGTTCATTACAAACCAACTACTCTGGATCATATGGCCAGTTGGCAGGAATGTTGCTGCAGGAAAACATCCCTGGAGATCACCATCATTGTCAGACTGACTGTGCCTCCTCTGTGCAGTGTCAAGATCCTCCCTAAATGAGTGTGTAAGTTAACATTTTCATTATTTTATTCCCTTTGACAAGACAAGTATCACTGATATTTACATTTACAACTACATATGTTCCTGTTTTCTGCTCTTCTTTTAAAGTCCTCAGCTATCCTGCTTCTGTGCTGCTTGCCACACATCAAACAGGGTGACAGGGAGGATCTACTCTGAAGTCACTGGACATGATGAGGATCATATGGGACTTCATAGTTTCACAGAAACGTTGTGCTCTGTGATTACAGGTTTTAAATGGACATAATGACTGCCTCTCTCTGATCAACAGGCTAAAGGATTGTTTTCATTGTTAGTGCTCTGTACAATGTATGCTTATTTAGTATTTCATCACAGAGCAAACCTTTATTTATTTAACATATTTTTATTTTGTTTTAATGTTGAATTA
Source organism: Perissodus microlepis (assembly GCF_051167445.1). NCBI lineage: Eukaryota > Metazoa > Chordata > Actinopteri > Cichliformes > Cichlidae > Perissodus > Perissodus microlepis. Next base: position 699,036 of record NC_140471.1, on the reverse strand, counting down.
ACTGTGGGGATTTTTTTTAAGTGGGCACTCGGGATGTCATATGACCAGAAATGTGGTAACTGGAATTCAACAGTATGGAAGAAAAAATCTGCTAAGAACAAAACACACACAAAACCCCCCAAGAAAATTCAAATTCATTCCATGTAATCCAATCTAAAACATTTTAAACTGCTGAACAGCAACACAAACAGTGTTAAAAAAACAGTGTTAACAGAATGATTATGATGATTTTGTACCAAAGTTTCAGGTCACATGGCACACCTAGTGTGTAGTGTGGGGTATCAGCTGGTAAGTATAGGTTTTTTTCATATTTGTGTCCTTAGAGTTCAGATAGATAAAGCCTGGTGTATAATAATTAGTCATAACCACAACTCAAAGTCAGGGACTAACTAAATTTGGGACTTTGTGTCTGAGCCCAGGTTAAAACAATGTGTAAAAAAGCATTTAGTGGCCTGGCTGAACAATGCTGTAAACTAATGATACTTATTTATCCATGTTCACAAAAAGGACTAATGTGTTTATTTGATTATTTGCACGTGTTAAACTGTGTCACCACCTTAGGCTTTCATTTGAGTTTACTCAAAAATCTCTATACAGTTCTCTTTTACCACTGTGTGGACTCTGTTTACATTAAAACATAAAGAAGAATGAGTAATAAAAAGATGTGTAGACAGATTAAGTAGACCGATAGAAACAGCTGTTCAGCCATGTTCTAAGAAACCAACACAATTTAAAGGTTCAGGATTGTGGTTTTAAAAGTTGAATTTTCATGTATTTCATATGTTGCTTATTATTTTTTATTTAGTTATTTAATTTAGTTATTTTTATTTATTCTACTAGTACTTTTCGGAAAGAAGCTGTAAAATATGACTTAAGATTTTTATGTTATTTTCTATGACATACAAAACAAATTGATGTATGTAATACTATTAAACATGATATACACATGTATATATGTCTGAAAAACATTATGCTGTAAATTAAAGTTTGTATTTTCTCCAGAATGTTTGTTCATCTTTTAAGTTCATTTCAATTAGAAGAATATGAACTTTTAATATTCATTCAGAGGTTTTCTGACTCTAAATTTTCTTTTGTCATTACTCATCTTTTTATTATTTACATTTTAAACATGTTTAGCTTTTTTCCAACTTCTTCTCTGTGAACATCAGCTTTCAAAAGTTCAGCACTTTTGTTTTCAGGTTAAAAATTCTGTATTTTCCAGCTCATTCAGAATTTTTAACTTAACATTCAGCAATTAATTCATTTCAGTGCATACATTCAGATTCAAGCATTCACACTGCAGTTTCTTCAGAAAATGCACTTTCTAGTTAGTGTGAATGCTTGTAAAAGCATTCACAGTATTGTTCTTCTAATCTTTATTATTATTATTATATCATATTCCGTACGTTTTTTGGCATCCATCTCCTTCAAAACCGTTCAACTTAGAAAAACCATTCAAACACCATTAGATTCCTCTTCTTTTGGACATGACTGCTTCTATTTTTCTCATTTTTAACATTTATATTTTTAATTTTATTCAACTTTATTCAACAAAAATTTCCCATGTATTTCAATGGGGAGACCCTTCAAATCCTCATTCAACTTACTCATTTTTAAACTCTTACTACTTCAATATACGTTGACATAGAGCCACCATTCAAACTTTAAAACGAAGACAAGACATTCAACTATTCAACTTGTATTTATCTTTTCAATATCTATTATACTTTTTCTTCAGTTCCAGTTTAAGTTTCATGATGGTTTTTCACCCGTTTCAGAGTTTATAATGGGTGTGTATGGGACGGAATGTTGGGGCTAGAGTGAGACAGCTCAACTGCTAGAGTGAGAGGAGCAAAAAAATTAATCTTAAAATCTTTTTTAAAACTGCTGCTGTGTCCACAGCGTTTGCTCTACAGGTATGATTTTACCCTCAAAACGTAGCCATCGCTGTCCTCTTTCATCCAATGTGTTTATTATTGTACTAGGTGTTATGGTTCTTTCGTAAATGTCACCAATGCACAGCCTCCTCCCTCCAACTCTTCCATAGACTCTAATGTTAAAATGGCTCAGAAGGTTCGTTTGAAAATCAGAAGAGCATGGTGTCTTTACACTGTCACCACGTCCATATAATAAACTCCACAGGCATGAAAACTGAGAATTCAGTAGACTAGACATTGCTGGCGCTCACGGTGAAAGAATTTCGTCAATATGACTTGTACTTTTCATTTGGGAACGATTTGTTTCGGCCTGACTTTTCTGTTCATTTTAAGCAGCAAAAGTGAGGTGCATGTCTGTGTCCGTGTGTATGGAGCTAACAGGCTCACACCTGCCTGCCTAACGAGCTCTCTCCCACTGTGCCAAGATTCATCTTAAACACTTCTCTTTCAACTGCTGCTGTGTCCACAGTGTTTGCTCTACAGCCATCATTTTACCCTCAAAATGTCGCCATCATTGTTCTCTTTCCAACACTGTGTCTTTCAAAGCTCAGAGATGTAAACTTTTTAAACTGTGTGGATCCAAGTGGAGGGATCACATTTTAGTCATTCAGTGATTTAAAGAATATGAACTTTTAATATTCATTCAGATGTTTTCTAAATTTTCTTTTCTCATTTCTTAGGTTTTTCTAATTTACATTTAAAACATTTTCAGCTCTTTTCCAACTTCTTCTCTGTGGTTGTCAGTTTTTAGCAGTTCAGCACTTTTGTTTTCAGGTGAAAATTTCCTTATTTTTCATCTCATTCAACATTTTTTAACTTAAAATTCTCTTCTCTTTCAACTGCTGCTGTGTCCACAGTGTTTCCTCTACAGCCATCATTTTACCCTCAAAATGTCACTATCGTTGTTCTCTTTCCAACACAGTGTCTTTCAAAGCTCATATTTTTAAATTTTTTAAACTGTGTTGATCCAAGCGGAGGGATCACATTTTAGTCATTCTTTGATTCAAAGAATATGAACTTTTAATAATCATTCAGTTGTTTTCTGACTCTAAATTTTCTTTTCTCATTTCTTAGGTTTTTCTAATTTACATTTAAAACATTTTCAGCTATTTTCCAACTTCTTCTCTGTGGTTGTCAGTTTTTAGCAGTTCAGCACTTTTGTTTTCAGGTGGAAATTTCTGTATTTTTCATCTCATTCAACATTTGTAACTTAAAATTCAGCAATTAATTCATTTCAGTTCATACATTCAAATTCAAGCATTCACACTGCAGTTTCTTCAGAAAATGCACTTTCTAGTTATTATATCATATTCCGTACGTTTTTTGGCATCCATCTCCTTCAAAACCGTTCAACTTAGAAAAACCATTCAAACACCATTAGATTCCTCTTCTTTTGGACATGACTGCTTCTATTTTTCTCATTTTTAACATTTATATTTTTAATTTTATTCAACTTTATTCAACAAAAATTTCCCATGTATTTCAATGGAGAGACCCTTCAAATTCTCATTCAACTTACTCCTCTTTAAACTGTATCTACTTCCACATACATTGACATAGAGCCACCATTCAAACTTTAAAACGAAGACAAGACATTCAACTATTCAACTTGTATTTATCTTTTCAATATCTATTACACTTTTTCTTCAGTTCTAGTTTAAGTTTCATGATGTTTTTTCACCCGTTTCAGAGTTTATAATGGGTGTGTATGGGACGGAATGTTGCCGCTAGAGTGAGACAGCTCAACTGCTAGAGTGAGAGGAGCAAAAAAATTAATCTTAAAATCTTTTTTAAAACTGCTGCTGTGTCCGCAGCGTTTGCTCTACAGGTATGATTTTACCCTCAAAACGTAGCCATCGCTGTCCTCTTTCATCCAATGTGTTTATTATTGTACTAGGTGTTATGGTTCTTTCGTAAATGTCACCAATGCACAGCCTCCTCCCTCCAACTCTTCCATAGACTCTAATGTTAAAATGGCTAAGAAGGTTCGTTTGAAAATCAGAAGAGCATGGTGTCTTTACACTGTCACCACGTCCATATAATAAACTCCACAGGCATGAAAACGGAGAATACAGTAGACTAGACATTGCTGCCGCTCACGGTGAAAGAATTTCGTCAATACAACTTGTACTTTTCATTTGGGAACGATTTGTTTCGGCCTGACTTTTCTGTTCATTTTAAGCAGCAAAAGTGAGGTGCATGTCTGTGTCCGTGTGTATGGAGCCATTGGGTGCAGTCACTATAGCAACCAGGCTCACACCTGCCTGCTTAACGAGCTCTGCCTGCCACTCTGCCAAGATTCATCTTAAACACTTCTCTTTCAACTGCTGCTGTGTCCACAGTGTTTGCTCTACAGCCATCATTTTACCCTCAAAACGTCGCCATCGTTGTTCTCTTTCCAACACTGTGTCTTTGAAAGCTCAGAAATGTCAACTTTTTAAACTGTGTGGATCCAAGTGGAGGGATCACATTTGAGTCATTCAGTGATTCAAAGAATATGAGCTTTTAATATTCATTCAGATGTTTTCTGACTCTAAATTTTCTTTTCTCATTTCTTAGGTTTTTCTAATTTACATTTAAAACATTTTCAGCTATTTTCCAACTTCTTCTTCTGTGTAAACGTCAGCTTTTAGCACTTCAGCACTTTTGTTTTCAGGTTAAAAATTCTGTTTTTTTCATCTCATTCAACATTTTTAACTTAGAATTCAGCAATTAATTCATTTCAGTGCATACATTCAGATTCAAGCATTCACACTGCAGTTTCTTCAGAAAATGCACTTTCTAGTTAGTGTGAATGCTTGTAAAAGCATTCACAGTATTGTTCTTCTAATCTTTATTATTATTATTATATCATATTCCGTACGTTTTTTGGCATCCATCTCCTTCAAAACCGTTCAACTTAGAAAAACCATTCAAACACCATTAGATTCCTCTTCTTTTGGACATGACTGCTTCTATTTTTCTCATTTTTAACATTTATATTTTTAATTTTATTCAACTTTATTCAACAAAAATTTCCCATGTATTTCAATGGGGAGACCCTTCAAATCCTCATTCAACTTACTCATTTTTAAACTCTTACTACTTCAATATACGTTGACATAGAGCCACCATTCAAACTTTAAAACGAAGACAAGACATTCAACTATTCAAATTGTATTTATCTTTTCAATATCTATTATACTTTTTCTTCAGTTCCAGTTTAAGTTTCATGATGGTTTTTCACCCGTTTCAGAGTTTATAATGGGTGTGTATGGGACGGAATGTTGGGGCTAGAGTGAGACAGCTCAACTGCTAGAGTGAGAGGAGCAAAAAAATTAATCTTAAAATCTTTTTTAAAACTGCTGCTGTGTCCACAGCGTTTGCTCTACAGGTATGATTTTACCCTCAAAACGTAGCCATCGCTGTCCTCTTTCATCCAATGTGTTTATTATTGTACTAGGTGTTATGGTTCTTTCGTAAATGTCACCAATGCACAGCCTCCTCCCTCCAACTCTTCCATAGACTCTAATGTTAAAATGGCTCAGAAGGTTCGTTTGAAAATCAGAAGAGCATGGTGTCTTTACACTGTCACCACGTCCATATAATAAACTCCACAGGCATGAAAACGGAGAATACAGTAGACTAGACATTGCTGCCGCTCACGGTGAAAGAATTTCGTCAATACAACTTGTACTTTTCATTTGGGAACGATTTGTTTCGGCCTGACTTTTCTGTTCATTTTAAGCAGCAAAAGTGAGGTGCATGTCTGTGTCCGTGTGTATGGAGCCATTGGGTGCAGTCACTATAGCAACCAGGCTCACACCTGCCTGCTTAACGAGCTCTGCCTGCCACTGTGCCAAGATTCATCTTAAACACTTCTCTTTCAACTGCTGCTGTGTCCACAGTGTTTGCTCTACAGCCATCATTTTACCCTCAAAACGTCGCCATCGTTGTTCTCTTTCCAACACTGTGTCTTTGAAAGCTCAGAAATGTCAACTTTTTAAACTGTGTGGATCCAAGTGGAGGGATCACATTTGAGTCATTCAGTGATTCAAAGAATATGAGCTTTTAATATTCATTCAGATGTTTTCTGACTCTAAATTTTCTTTTCTCATTTCTTAGGTTTTTCTAATTTACATTTAAAACATTTTCAGCTATTTTCCAACTTCTTCTTCTGTGTAAACGTCAGCTTTTAGCACTTCAGCACTTTTGTTTTCAGGTTAAAAATTCTGTTTTTTTCATCTCATTCAACATTTTTAACTTAGAATTCAGCAATTAATTCATTTCAGTGCATACATTCAGATTCAAGCATTCACACTGCAGTTTCTTCAGAAAATGCACTTTCTAGTTAGTGTGAATGCTTGTAAAAGCATTCACAGTATTGTTCTTCTAATCTTTATTATTATTATTATATCATATTCCGTACGTTTTTTGGCATCCATCTCCTTCAAAACCGTTCAACTTAGAAAAACCATTCAAACACCATTAGATTCCTCTTCTTTTGGACATGACTGCTTCTATTTTTCTCATTTTTAACATTTATATTTTTAATTTTATTCAACTTTATTCAACAAAAATTTCCCATGTATTTCAATGGGGAGACCCTTCAAATCCTCATTCAACTTACTCATTTTTAAACTCTTACTACTTCAATATACGTTGACATAGAGCCACCATTCAAACTTTAAAACGAAGACAAGACATTCAACTATTCAACTTGTATTTATCTTTTCAATATCTATTATACTTTTTCTTCAGTTCCAGTTTAAGTTTCATGATGGTTTTTCACCCGTTTCAGAGTTTATAATGGGTGTGTATGGGACGGAATGTTGGGGCTAGAGTGAGACAGCTCAACTGCTAGAGTGAGAGGAGCAAAAAAATTAATCTTAAAATCTTTTTTAAAACTGCTGCTGTGTCCACAGCGTTTGCTCTACAGGTATGATTTTACCCTCAAAACGTAGCCATCGCTGTCCTCTTTCATCCAATGTGTTTATTATTGTACTAGGTGTTATGGTTCTTTCGTAAATGTCACCAATGCACAGCCTCCTCCCTCCAACTCTTCCATAGACTCTAATGTTAAAATGGCTCAGAAGGTTCGTTTGAAAATCAGAAGAGCATGGTGTCTTTACACTGTCACCACGTCCATATAATAAACTCCACAGGCATGAAAACTGAGAATTCAGTAGACTAGACATTGCTGGCGCTCACGGTGAAAGAATTTCGTCAATATGACTTGTACTTTTCATTTGGGAACGATTTGTTTCGGCCTGACTTTTCTGTTCATTTTAAGCAGCAAAAGTGAGGTGCATGTCTGTGTCCGTGTGTATGGAGCTAACAGGCTCACACCTGCCTGCCTAACGAGCTCTCTCCCACTGTGCCAAGATTCATCTTAAACACTTCTCTTTCAACTGCTGCTGTGTCCACAGTGTTTGCTCTACAGCCATCATTTTACCCTCAAAATGTCGCCATCATTGTTCTCTTTCCAACACTGTGTCTTTCAAAGCTCAGAGATGTAAACTTTTTAAACTGTGTGGATCCAAGTGGAGGGATCACATTTTAGTCATTCAGTGATTTAAAGAATATGAACTTTTAATATTCATTCAGATGTTTTCTAAATTTTCTTTTCTCATTTCTTAGGATTTTCTAATTTACATTTAAAACATTTTCAGCTCTTTTCCAACTTCTTCTCTGTGGTTGTCAGTTTTTAGCAGTTCAGCACTTTTGTTTTCAGGTGAAAATTTCTGTATTTTTCATCTCATTCAACATTTTTTAACTTAAAATTCTCTTCTCTTTCAACTGCTGCTGTGTCCACAGTGTTTCCTCTACAGCCATCATTTTACCCTCAAAATGTCACTATCGTTGTTCTCTTTCCAACACAGTGTCTTTCAAAGCTCATATTTTTAAATTTTTTAAACTGTGTTGATCCAAGCGGAGGGATCACATTTTAGTCATTCTTTGATTCAAAGAATATGAACTTTTAATAATCATTCAGTTGTTTTCTGACTCTAAATTTTCTTTTCTCATTTCTTAGGTTTTTCTAATTTACATTTAAAACATTTTCAGCTATTTTCCAACTTCTTCTCTGTGGTTGTCAGTTTTTAGCAGTTCAGCACTTTTGTTTTCAGGTGGAAATTTCTGTATTTTTCATCTCATTCAACATTTGTAACTTAAAATTCAGCAATTAATTCATTTCAGTTCATACATTCAAATTCAAGCATTCACACTGCAGTTTCTTCAGAAAATGCACTTTCTAGTTATTAGTGTGAATGCTTGTAAAAGCATTCACAGTATTGTTCTTCTAATCTTTATTATTATTATTATATCATATTCCGTACGTTTTTTGGCATCCATCTCCTTCAAAACCGTTCAACTTAGAAAAACCATTCAAACACCATTAGATTCCTCTTCTTTTGGACATGACTGCTTCTATTTTTCTCATTTTTAACATTTATATTTTTAATTTTATTCAACTTTATTCAACAAAAATTTCCCATGTATTTCAATGGAGAGACCCGTCAAATTCTCATTCAACTTACTCCTCTTTAAACTGTATCTACTTCCACATACATTGACATAGAGCCACCATTCAAAATTTAAAACGAAGACAAGACATTCAACTATTCAACTTGTATTTATCTTTTCAATATCTATTATACTTTTTCTTCAGTTCCAGTTTAAGTTTCATGATGTTTTTTCAGCCGTTTCAGAGTTTATAATGGGTGTGTATGGGACGGAATGTTGCCGCTAGAGTGAGACAGCTCAACTGCTAGAGTGAGAGGAGCAAAAAAATTAATCTTAAAATCTTTTTTAAAACTGCTGCTGTGTCCGCAGCGTTTGCTCTACAGGTATGATTTTACCCTCAAAACGTAGCCATCGCTGTCCTCTTTCATCCAATGTGTTTATTATTGTACTAGGTGTTATGGTTCTTTCGTAAATGTCACCAATGCACAGCCTCCTCCCTCCAACTCTTCCATAGACTCTAATGTTAAAATGGCTCAGAAGGTTCGTTTGAAAATCAGAAGAGCATGGTGTCTTTACACTGTCACCACGTCCATATAATAAACTCCACAGGCATGAAAACTGAGAATTCAGTAGACTAGACATTGCTGGCGCTCACGGTGAAAGAATTTCGTCAATATGACTTGTACTTTTCATTTGGGAACGATTTGTTTCGGCCTGACTTTTCTGTTCATTTTAAGCAGCAAAAGTGAGGTGCATGTCTGTGTCCGTGTGTATGGAGCTAACAGGCTCACACCTGCCTGCCTAACGAGCTCTCTCCCACTGTGCCAAGATTCATCTTAAACACTTCTCTTTCAACTGCTGCTGTGTCCACAGTGTTTGCTCTACAGCCATCATTTTACCCTCAAAATGTCGCCATCATTGTTCTCTTTCCAACACTGTGTCTTTCAAAGCTCAGAGATGTAAACTTTTTAAACTGTGTGGATCCAAGTGGAGGGATCACATTTTAGTCATTCAGTGATTTAAAGAATATGAACTTTTAATATTCATTCAGATGTTTTCTAAATTTTCTTTTCTCATTTCTTAGGTTTTTCTAATTTACATTTAAAACATTTTCAGCTCTTTTCCAACTTCTTCTCTGTGGTTGTCAGTTTTTAGCAGTTCAGCACTTTTGTTTTCAGGTGAAAATTTCTGTATTTTTCATCTCATTCAACATTTTTTAACTTAAAATTCTCTTCTCTTTCAACTGCTGCTGTGTCCACAGTGTTTCCTCTACAGCCATCATTTTACCCTCAAAATGTCACTATCGTTGTTCTCTTTCCAACACAGTGTCTTTCAAAGCTCATATTTTTAAATTTTTTAAACTGTGTTGATCCAAGCGGAGGGATCACATTTTAGTCATTCTTTGATTCAAAGAATATGAACTTTTAATAATCATTCAGTTGTTTTCTGACTCTAAATTTTCTTTTCTCATTTCTTAGGTTTTTCTAATTTACATTTAAAACATTTTCAGCTATTTTCCAACTTCTTCTCTGTGGTTGTCAGTTTTTAGCAGTTCAGCACTTTTGTTTTCAGGTGGAAATTTCTGTATTTTTCATCTCATTCAACATTTGTAACTTAAAATTCAGCAATTAATTCATTTCAGTTCATACATTCAAATTCAAGCATTCACACTGCAGTTTCTTCAGAAAATGCACTTTCTAGTTATTATATCATATTCCGTACGTTTTTTGGCATCCATCTCCTTCAAAACCGTTCAACTTAGAAAAACCATTCAAACACCATTAGATTCGTCTTCTTTTGGACATGACTGCTTCTATTTTTCTCATTTTTAACATTTATATTTTTAATTTTATTCAACTTTATTCAACAAAAATTTCCCATGTATTTCAATGGAGAGACCCTTCAAATTCTCATTCAACTTACTCCTCTTTAAACTGTATCTACTTCCACATACATTGACATAGAGCCACCATTCAAACTTTAAAACGAAGACAAGACATTCAACTATTCAACTTGTATTTATCTTTTCAATATCTATTACACTTTTTCTTCAGTTCTAGTTTAAGTTTCATGATGTTTTTTCACCCGTTTCAGAGTTTATAATGGGTGTGTATGGGACGGAATGTTGCCGCTAGAGTGAGACAGCTCAACTGCTAGAGTGAGAGGAGCAAAAAAATTAATCTTAAAATCTTTTTTAAAACTGCTGCTGTGTCCGCAGCGTTTGCTCTACAGGTATGATTTTACCCTCAAAACGTAGCCATCGCTGTCCTCTTTCATCCAATGTGTTTATTATTGTACTAGGTGTTATGGTTCTTTCGTAAATGTCACCAATGCACAGCCTCCTCCCTCCAACTCTTCCATAGACTCTAATGTTAAAATGGCTAAGAAGGTTCGTTTGAAAATCAGAAGAGCATGGTGTCTTTACACTGTCACCACGTCCATATAATAAACTCCACAGGCATGAAAACGGAGAATACAGTAGACTAGACATTGCTGCCGCTCACGGTGAAAGAATTTCGTCAATACAACTTGTACTTTTCATTTGGGAACGATTTGTTTCGGCCTGACTTTTCTGTTCATTTTAAGCAGCAAAAGTGAGGTGCATGTCTGTGTCCGTGTGTATGGAGCCATTGGGTGCAGTCACTATAGCAACCAGGCTCACACCTGCCTGCTTAACGAGCTCTGCCTGCCACTCTGCCAAGATTCATCTTAAACACTTCTCTTTCAACTGCTGCTGTGTCCACAGTGTTTGCTCTACAGCCATCATTTTACCCTCAAAACGTCGCCATCGTTGTTCTCTTTCCAACACTGTGTCTTTGAAAGCTCAGAAATGTCAACTTTTTAAACTGTGTGGATCCAAGTGGAGGGATCACATTTGAGTCATTCAGTGATTCAAAGAATATGAGCTTTTAATATTCATTCAGATGTTTTCTGACTCTAAATTTTCTTTTCTCATTTCTTAGGTTTTTCTAATTTACATTTAAAACATTTTCAGCTATTTTCCAACTTCTTCTTCTGTGTAAACGTCAGCTTTTAGCACTTCAGCACTTTTGTTTTCAGGTTAAAAATTCTGTTTTTTTCATCTCATTCAACATTTACAACTTAGAATTCAGCAATTAATTCACTATTGAGATCCTGTTTCTCTTTATTCTTTATTATTCCTCTAGTTGCTTCCGTACGTTTTTTGCCGTTTAACTACTCCCTCAGTTTTCAGCCGATTTTCTCCGTTCAAACTCTAAAGTGTTCTGCTCTTTCTGCTAATGCCAGCTATGACTTTTGGTGTTTATTGCTATTATACTTTTTAAAATATTACACTTTTTTCCTTTAATTTGTCCCATTGAAGTGAATGGAAAACTTCCACAATTCTACTAAAACTTGCTTGTTTTTGAAACTTAACTACTGCCTCATACTTTCACCTAGAAACTCCATTCAAACTTTAAAATGTTCTCAAATTATTGGGCTATTCCTGTATGATTCAGCTTTTTCAGATCTTCTACCGTTTTAATCTTATCCCTCTTTAAGTCTTCAGTTGCAAAATTTTGATTTTTCACAAAATACATGCGTTGCTATGGTTGCTATGCAATTAACTCAGAGTGCGCACTCGTCCGTTCTGAATTTTCTCTTCATGTCTGAACAACTTCTTGCTACTCGCTCAATTTCAACTCAACTGCCACAAATTATACATCAAAACGTAGGTATTTTTGCTGGCTTTCAGAAAATGTCACTATCATTGTTGTGGGACTTATAGATTTTTTGCAAATCTCCTCAGAGTAACACAAAGTGTGAAAACTCTCCATAGAAACTCAATGGAGAGTTTGTTCAAAATCACCGCTGGATTTCTCTAATGAGAGGCATTTTCAAATTGTCATATCTCCTTAACGAAGCGAAGTTAAGACATAAGGCTTGTCCCCGTATATCTTCAGACACTCCTGACACTCACAATTCAAGAATTATTTTCTCACCTATTACCGTTCTCAGATGAGTTAGACTTGTTTGAGGGGTGGAAATCTGTCCCTCGCTCAGATTTCTTCAGATTTCAAACTCTGGAAATGAGGCACTTTTTTCTCTTGTCATATCTTTTTGATGGATTTCCACAGAGCCCTGAAAATTTCCATGACTGTTCACCAAAGCCTGCTGTTTCTTACGGTGAAAGAATGATTTTGATGCTCCATATAGATTTAGAGTTACAAAAGGTTGTTGGAGAGCAAGTCAAGGCAGTTTTTGCTTCGCCTCTACTCAGTTACAGTGTATTACAAGTCATATATCTTTAATAATTCATATTTTATCTCTGAATTATGAAGACCTGAAGATTCCCCCATCTCTTCTGAACAAAACAATGTCTGAATGACCGTTCTAGCCTCTACGGTTAGGAAATTATGGCCATTTGTTCGAGGGGAATCCTGAATATCAGAAATACACTGAAGAAAACTCACACCTCTCTCTGTGTCTGTGTGTGTAAGGGCTGACTACAGCAGGTGCAGCTAATTTAACTGACCTAGATATACCAAGCCCAGACTCTGAACAGCTCCTGTTCCCTTTACTCTCTGTGTATGTGTGTCTGTGTATCAATATTTCTCCTATGTTTAAGTATTACTCCTCAATCATAGTATTTCTGCTAAAGCAAAGTACTTCTACTACATCTTAGTACTTCTGCTAAATCATAGTATTTTTGCAAAATCATGGTATTTGTGCAAAATCATGGTTTTGGGGCCAAATCATAATATTTCCGTTATGTTATAGTATTACTACTAAGTGGAGGAATTTCTGTTATGTTATAGTATATGTGCTGAATATATTATATGTGCCAAATCATTGTATTTATTCCAAATTATAGTATTTATGCCAAATTACAGTATTTCTGCTAAAAAGCAGAAATAGTACCTTTTAGTAGAAATTTCTGCCAAAAGATAGTATTTATGTTAAAACATATTATTTCTGCTAAATCAGAGTATTCCTGCCAAATCATAGTATTTGTACTGAAACATAGTACTTCTGCCCAATCATAGTATTTGTACTAAATGATAGTACTTGTGCCAAATCATAGTATTTGTTGCACATCATAGTATTGGAACCAAAACATAGTATTTGTCCCAAAGCATCGTATTTGTATGGAGTAATAGTATTTCTTCTAAATCATAGTATTTCAATCAAATCTCAGTAGTTGTGTTAAAATGCAGTATCATTGCCAAATCATAGTATTTGTACCCAATCATAGTATTTTAGCCATGTCATCGTATTTGTGCCGAATCATGGGTTTTTTTGCCAAATCGTGGTATTTGTGCCCAATTAATAATTCTGTTATGTTATAGTATTACTACTAAGTCGTAGAATATCTGTTATGTTATAGTGTATCTGCGGAATATAGTATGTGTGCCAAATCACAGTATTTGTGCTAAAACATAGTATTTCTGCCATATTGTGGTATTTGTGCAAGGACATTGAACTGTTATGTTATAGTATTACAAATAAGTCATAGTATTTCTGCGTTGTTATAGTATTTGTGCTAAAACGTAGTATCTCTGCCAAGTCATAGAATTACTGCAATTTCATAGTTTTTTTAGGAAATCTGTTATGTTATAGTATTACTACTAAGTCATAGTATTTCTGCCAAATCATAGTATTTGTGTGAATTTGTATACTGTAATATCACTGTATTATGTATTGGCTAAGTAGGGGGCTGACTGTTTACTAAGTGCATCAGTGTAAATAGGTCATCTCTTGTGTTGGAGTGCCCTCTTGTGGCGCCTTTTGGGTAGTGCCTTAGTAAACGTGAACCCTGTAAGAAGTGGTATCAGACTGATTTGTAGTGGAGGAATTTGTTGCCAGTTTTCTTAATCTTTAATCTGTATGCATGTTGTAATGCATACCCTGTTCTTAATCATAAAAACCACACCATATCAACTCTCCACATCCTCCTACTGTATGCCATACCTCCCTCTACCATCCATCTGACCGCCAATAAACTCCACCTGTGGTAATCTAATCCCTGGATGTCAGCCTCTCCTTCTGACCGAGGATAGTTACTATTGCAGCACCACCCAGCATTAAACTGACGTACACCATTCTGTACAATAGTATTTGTGCTAAAAAGTAGTATTTCTGCCAAATCATAGTATTACTGCTATTTCATACTATTTAAGCGAAATTACAGTGTTTCTGCAAAAACATTGCATTTCTGCTAAATCATAGTATTTCTGTAATCTTATAGTACTTGTACTCAATTATAGTATTTGTGACAAAGTTTAGTATTTGTACCAAAACATAGTATTACTGGTAACAGAAATTCTGCTGATTGAACTCTTTTCAGCAGATTTTTCAGAAATTTCACCTCTTTTCAGCCCAAATTCTACTCATTCACCTCTTCTGCAAAATTTTCAGCCTTTTCACCTTTTATCAGCACAATTCTCAGCAGCTTCTGCTCATTTTAGCCGAATTGTCAATTTCTCCACCTCTTCTTTGTGAGAATCAGTTTGGCTCAGTGCGCTAAATAGCCGCCCTTAGACCAGGAGGGCCAGGTTGGAATCCTGCTCAGGGCAGCGCTTTTTTCAGCCGACATCTTCAGCGTTAAGGCATCCACACAGCATTTTCGCAGGAAATGCAAATTTTTCTAGTTGTGTGGATGCTTTAAGGCATCCACACTATTGAGTTCCTGTTTCTCTTTATTGTGTGGATGCTTTAAGGCATCCACACTATTGAGTTCCTGTTTCTCTTTATTCTTTATACTTTATACTTTATACTTTATACTTTATTATTATTCTTCTAGTTGCTCCGTATTTCGCCGATTAACTACTTCCACAATTTTTGTGCTATTTTCACCGTTCAAATTTTAAACTATTCTGCTATTTCTGCTAATTTCTGCTATGATTTTTGCTATTTATTACTATTATACTTTTTAAAATATTAAGCTCTTTTCCTTTAATTTGTCCCATTGAAATGAATGGGAAACTTCCGCAATTCTGCTAAAACTTGCTCGTTTTTGAAACTTAACTACTTCCTCATACTTTCGCCTAGAACAACCATTCAAATTTTAAAATGTTCACAAATTATTGGGCTATTCATGTATGATTCAGCTTTTTCATATCTGTTACCGTTTTCATCTTATCCCTCTTCAAGTTTTGAGTTTCATCTTTTTGATTTTTCACAAAATACATGCGTTGTTATGGTTGCTATGCTCTTGGCTTCCAGTGTGCCACTGAAGGTTTCGCAGTCTTCTCTTCATGTCCGAACAACTTCTTGCTACTTGCTCAATTTTCACTCAACTTCCACAAATTATACATCAAAACGTAGGTATTTTTGCTGGCTTTCAGAAAATGTCACTATTATTGTTGTGGGATTTATAGAATTTTGGCAAATCTCCTCAGACCAACACAAGGTCTCAAAACTCTCCATAGAAAGTCAATGGAGAGTTTGTTCAAAATCACCGCTTGATTTCTGTAATGAGAGGCATATTCGAATCGTCATATCTTCTTAACGAATCGAAGTTCAAACATGAGGCTTGTCCCCGTATATCTTCAGACACTCCTGACGCTCACAATTCAAGAATTATTTTCTCACCTATTACCGTTCTGAGATGAGTTGGACTTGTTTGAGGGTAGGAAATTCGTCCTTCGCTCAGATTTCTTCAGATTTCAAACTCTGGAAATGAACCACTTTTTTCTCTCGTCATATCTTTTTTTTGGATTTCCACGGAGACCTGAAAATTTCCATGACTGTTCACCAAAGCCTGCTGTCTCTTACGGTGAAAGAATGATATCGATACTCCAAATAGATTTCGAGTTACAAAGCGTTGTTTGAGGGCAGATCAAGGCAGTTTTTGCTTCGGCTCTACTCAGTTATGGTGCATTACAAGTCAAATATCTTTAATAATTCATATTTTAATGATAAATTGTCAACACTTGAAGATTCCCCCATCTCTTCTGAACAAAACGGTGTAAGAATGACCGTTCTAGCCCCTACGGTTAGGAAATTATGGTCATTTGTTTGAGGGGAGTCGTCATTATGAGAAATAGACTGCAAAAATCCTGTGTCTCTCTATGCTGCGTGCACCTGTTTTGGCGGGAAAAAGTGCACAGGCTCTCTGATTGGTGGATTCAAATTCAGCAGCTCCCAGGCTGCTTGACTGAAAACTTGCTTCTCTCTCCGTGTGTGTGTGTGTGTGTGTGTGTGTGTGTGTGTGTGTGCTACAGAGAGAGAGAGAGAGAGAGAGAGAGAGAGAGAGAGAGAGAGCCTTTTTATGGGATGATCTCATTGTAAGATTCAAATTCAATATATTTAGACTGGTTGACTGAATTGGATCTTGTGTGTGTGTCTCTCTGTGCATGTGTGTTTCCTTATGTGACAATTTTTTGTGATTGTGTGGCAGTTATATATTTTTTTGCTGATTTTTTTCATTTAGCAAGTATATTTGAGGGACCCTCAGCATGTTCAGCATTTTTTCAGCTGTCCATTTTGCTTTTCCAATTTTTCTGTTTAAGTTATTACTATTGTGCTAAATCATACTATTTCTGCTATTTTATAAGATTTGTGCCAAATATAGTATTTCTGATTAATTATAATTTTTCTACCAAATCATAGTACAGTATTTTTGCTTTTTATAGGATTTTTATAGGATATTTATATTGCTTAATATAGTATTTCTGCTTTTTATAGGATTTGTGCTTAATATAGTATTTCTGCTTTTTATAGGATTTGTGCTTAATATAGTATTTCTGCTAAATTATAGTATTTCTGCTTTTTATAGTATTTGTGCTAAAACATAGTATTTCTACTAAATGTAGTATTTATGCTTAATCATACTATTTCTGCTTTTTATAGGATTTGTGCTTAATATAGTATTTCTGCTTTTTATAGGATTTGTGCTTAATATAGTATTTCTGCTTTTTATAGGATTTGTGCTTAATATAGTATTTATGCTAAATATAGTATTTATGCTTTTTATAGGATTTGTGCTTAATACAGTATTTCTGCTTTTTATAGGATTTGTGCTTAATATAGTATTTCTGCTTTTTATAGGATTTGTGCTTAATATAGTATTTATGCTAAATATAGTATTTATGCTTAATCATACTATTTCTGCTTTTTATAGGATTTGTGCTTAATATAGTATTTCTGCTTTTTATAGGATTTGTGCTTAATATAGTATTTATGCTAAATATAGTATTTATGCTTAATCATACTATTTCTGCTTTTTATAGGATTTGTGCTTAATATAGTATTTCTGCTTTTTATAGGATTTGTGCTTAATATAGTATTTATGCTAAATATAGTATTTATGCTTTTTATAGGATTTGTGCTTAATACAGTATTTCTGCTTTTTATAGGATTTGTGCTTAATATAGTATTTCTGCTAAATATAGTATTTATGCTTAATCATACTATTTCTATATATTTCTGCCAGGCAGCCAATCCTCTGTGAGGACTCAGACATTCAAATGCACATATCAGGGCCTGCACGGCTTCCCAGCCAGCCAATCATATCTGAGGTCTGCCGTTTCTTCTCTCGTCATATCTCAGCGACGGATGTACAAAGAGCAATGAAAATCGCGGTCAAAGTACACCAAAGTCCGCTGATTTAGCCAGTAGAAGAATTATGATTCTAGTCCACCTAGTTTTTGAGTTACACAACGTTTTGTAACTCCAAAAAACGGCGTTTTTTGCCTCTCACCGCGATCTAATTCTGACTGCTCATCACCCTGTTTTTCAAGGCACCCACTCTCTTTCCCAGTGGTGCAGTTGGTAATGACACGGGTCTGCAACCCAAACGTCGTGGGTTCAATTCCACCTTAGTCAACATGTTTTTTTCCCTACAAATTAATACACTATCACAGACCAGTAATTCATATTCATCATTTATTACAATTCTGCAAACTTTTATGATTTTACCAGCTTTTCTAATATGGACCTCACATTCTTGTTAACACTCCATGGCACAAGTACTCTTCCCTTTAGGCTCTGTGTATGTGTGTGTGTATCAATATTTTTCCCATTTTAAAGTATTACTCCTCCATAATTGTATTTCTGTTAAATCAAAGTAGTTTTACTACATCTTAGTACTTCTGCTCAATCATAGTATTTCTGCTAAATCATAGTATTTCTGCTACTTTTTGGTACTTGTGCTAAATACAGTATTTCTGCTAAATCATAGTATTTCTACTATATTATAATTTTCTTTCTAAATATAGTATTTCTGCTATATAATTGTATTTCTGCTATGTTATAATATTTGTGCTAAACCAGAGTATTTTTGCTGAAACATAGTATTTCTGCCAAATGATAGTATTTCTGTCAAATTATACTATTTGTGCCAAAACATAGTATTGATTTAAAATTACAATATTCATAGTTCATCACAGTGTCTCTGGTAAATCACAGTATTTCTGCTATGTTGTACTCTTTTTCTAAATCATCGTGTTTCTGTAATGTTCAAGTATTTTTGGCTAAATATATTATTTCTGTTATCTTATACTATTTCTCCTAAATTCTTGTATTTTTGAGAAGTTATCATGTTTCTGGTAAGTTACAATATTTCTGCTAAGTTCTGCTATGCTATTGTATTTCTAACAAGTATTATGTTTCCTCTAAGATATTGCAGTTCTGCTAAGTTATTACATTTTAGCAAACTTCTTTTGCTTCTGCAAAGTTTTTACAATTTCTGCAACTTTTCAGCTTTTTCAGCTAGTTTTTGCAGACAGCTTCAGCTTTAAAGCATCCACACTGCATTTTCGCAGGAAATGCAAATTTTTCTAGTTATTATTCTTCTAGTTGCTCCGTATTTCGCCGATTAACTACTTCCACAATTTTTGTGCTATTTTCACCGTTCAAATTTTAAACTATTCTGCTATTTCTGCTAATTTCTGCTATGATTTTTGCTATTTATTACTATTATACTTTTTAAAATATTAAGCTTTTTTCCTTTAATTTGTCCCATTGAAATGAATGGGAAACTTCCGCAATTCTGCTAAAACTTGCTCGTTTTTGAAACTTAACTACTTCCTCATACTTTCGCCTAGAACAACCATTCAAATTTTAAAATGTTCACAAATTATTGGGCTATTCATGTATGATTCAGCTTTTTCATATCTGTTACCGTTTTCATCTTATCCCTCTTCAAGTTTTGAGTTTCATCTTTTTGATTTTTCACAAAATACATGCGTTGTTATGGTTGCTATGCTCTTGGCTTCCAGTGTGCCACTGAGGGTTTCGCAGTCTTCTCTTCATGTCCGAACAACTTCTTGCTACTTGCTCAATTTTCACTCAACTTCCACAAATTATACATCAAAACGTAGGTATTTTTGCTGGCTTTCAGAAAATGTCACTATCATTGTTGTGGGATTCATAAAATTTTGGCAAATCTCCTCAGACCAACACAAGGTCTCAAAACTCTCCATAGAAAGTCAATGGAGAGTTTGTTCAAAATCACCGCTTGATTTCTGTAATGAGAGGCATATTCGAATCGTCATATCTCCTTAACGAATCGAAGTTCAAACATGAGGCTTGTCCCCGTATATCTTCAGACACTCCTGACGCTCACAATTCAAGAATTATTTTCTCACCTATTACCGTTCTGAGATGAGTTGGACTTGTTTGAGGGTAGGAAATTCGTCCTTCGCTCAGATTTCTTCAGATTTCAAACTCTGGAAATGAACCACTTTTTTCTCTCGTCATATCTTGTTTTTGGATTTCCACAGAGACCTGAAAATTTCCATGACTGTTCACCAAAGCCTGCTGTCTCTTACGGTGAAAGAATGATATCGATACTCCAAATAGATTTCGAGTTACAAAGCGTTGTTTGAGGGCAGGTCAAGGCAGTTTTTGCTTCGGCTCTACTCAGTTATGGTGCATTACAAGTCAAATATCTTTAATAATTCATATTTTAATGATAAATTGTCAACACTTGAAGATTGCCCCATCTCTTCTGAACAAAACGGTGTAAGAATGACCGTTCTAGCCCCTACGGTTAGGAAATTATGGTCATTTGTTTGAGGGGAGTCGTCATTATGAGAAATAGACTGCAAAAATCCTGTGTCTCTCTATGCTGCGTGCACCTGTTTTGGCGGGAAAAAGTGCACAGGCTCTCTGATTGGTGGATTCAAATTCAGCAGCTCCCAGGCTGCTTGACTGAAAACTTGCTTCTCTCTCCGTGTGTGTGTGTGTGTGTGTGTGTGTGTGTGTGTGCTACAGAGAGAGAGAGAGAGAGAGAGAGAGAGAGAGAGAGAGAGAGAGAGAGAGCCTTTTTATGGGATGATCTCATTGTAAGATTCAAATTCAATATATTTAGACTGGTTGACTGAATTGGATCTTGTGTGTGTGTCTCTCTGTGCATGTGTGTTTCCTTATGTGACAATTTTTTGTGATTGTGTGGCAGTTATATATTTTTTTGCTGATTTTTTTCATTTAGCAAGTATATTTGAGGGACCCTCAGCATGTTCAGCATTTTTTCAGCTGTCCATTTTGCTTTTCCAATTTTTCTGTTTAAGTTATTACTATTGTGCTAAATCATACTATTTCTGCTATTTTATAAGATTTGTGCCAAATATAGTATTTCTGATTAATTATAATTTTTCTACCAAATCATAGTACAGTATTTTTGCTTTTTATAGGATTTTTAAAGGATATTTATATTGCTTAATATAGTATTTCTGCTTTTTATAGGATTTGTGCTTAATATAGTATTTCTGCTAAATTATAGTATTTATGCTTAATCATACTATTTCTATATATTTCTGCCAGGTCCCCAGGCAGCCAATCCTCTGTGAGGACTGAGACATTCAAATTTTCAAATCAGGCTTCCCAGCCAATCATATATGTGGGCTGAGGCATTCAAATTTGCATATTGGGGCCTTCATGGCTTCTAAGCCAGCCAATCATATCTGAGGGCTGAGGAATTCAAATCCACAAATCAGGGCCTGCACGGCTTCCCAGCCAGCCAATCATATATGTGGGCTGAGGCATTCAAATTTGCATATTGGGGAATTCGTGGCTTCTAAGTCAAGAAGTCAACCATGTCATATATCTCTAAAAATTCATATTTTAATGATAAATTGTCAACACTTGAAGATTCCCCAATCTCTTCTGAACAAAACGGTGTAAGAATGACCGTTCTAGCCCCTACGGTTAGGAAATTATGGTCATTTGTTTGAGTGGAGTCTTCACTATGAGAAATAGACTGCAAAAATCCTGTGTCTCTCTGTGCTGCGTGCACCTGTTTTGGCGGGAAAAAGTGCACAGCCTCTCTGATTGGTGGATTCAAATTTAGCAGCTCCTAGGCTGCCTGACTGAGTTAGAAACTTGCTTCTCTCTCCCTCTGTGTGTGTGTGTGTGTGTGTGTGTGTGTGTGTGTGTGTGACAGAGAGAGAGAGAGAGAGAGAGAGAGAGAGAGAGAGAGAGAGAGAGAAGCCTTTTTATGGGATGATCTCATTGTAAGATTTAAATTCAATATATTTAGACTGGTTGACTGAATTGGATCGTGTGTGTGTGTGTGTGTGTGTGTGTGTGTGTGAGACAGAGAGAGAGAGAGACCCTCTCTAGGGCAGCATCTCATTGTTGGAAAAAAATATAATACATTCAGACTGGTTGACTGGCATAGACCCTCCGTGTGTCTCTCTCTCTGTGCATTTGTGTATACATATTTGATTTTGTGTGTATCTGTTGGCTGTTCCTTCTTGTTTTTTAAATTTATTTTTATTTCTTTATTTTTTTTTCTCAGGTGAACAACAATTAGTTTTGAGGGAACTTAACCATGTTCCGTTTTTTTTTTTCCAGCTTGTCATCTTACTTTTCCAGTATTTTCACTTAAGTTATTACTATTCTGCTCAATCATAGTATTTGTTCTAAATCATTGTTATTATGCTATATTGTAGTATTTCTGCTAAATCATAGTATTTCTACTATATTATATTTTTCTTTCTAAATAAAGCATTTCTGCTATATAATTGTATTTCTGCTATGTTATAATATTTGTGCTAAAACAGAGTATTTGTGCTGAAACATAGTATTTCTGCCAAATGATAGTATTTCTGTCAAATTATAGTATTTGTGCTAAAACATAGTATTAATTTAAAATGACAATATTCATAGTTCATCACAGTGTCTCTGGTAAAACACAGTATTTCTGCTATGTTGTACTATTTTTCTAAATCATAGTGTTTCCGTAATGTTTAAGTATTTTTGGCTAAATATATTCTTTCTGTTATCTTATACTATTTCTCCTAAATTCTTGTATTTTTGAGAAGTTATCATGCTTCTGGTAAGTTACAATATTTCTGCAAAGTTCTGCTATGCTATTGTATTTCTGCCAAGTATTATATTTCCTCTAAGATATTGCAGTTCTGCTAAGTTATTCCATTTTCGCAAAGTTCCTTTGCTTCTGCAAAGTTTTTACAATTTCTGCAACTTTTCAGCTTTTTCAGCTAGTTTTTGCAGACAGCTTCAGCTTTAAAGCATCCACACTGCATTTTCGCAGGAAATGCAAATTTTTCTAGTTGTGTGGATGCTTTAAGCATCCACACTATTGAGTTCCTGTTTCTCTTTATTCTTTATTATTATTATTCTAGTTGCCACTTTTTTTGCTTTTTTTGGCACTTAACTACTTCCACAATTTTTATGCTATTTTCACCGTTCAAATTTTATACTATTCTGCTATTTCTGCTAATGATCGCTATGATTTTTGCTATTTTTTGCTATTATACTTTTTAAAATATTAAGCTTTTTTCCTTTAATTTGTCCCATTGAAATGAATGGAAAACTTCCAAAATTCTGCTAAAACTTGCTCTTTTTTGAAACTTAACTACTTCCTCATACTTTCGCCTAGAACAACCATTCAAACTTTAAAATGTTCACAAATTATTGGGCTATTCATGTATGATTCAGCTTTTTCATATCTGTTACGGTTTTCATCTTATCCCTCTTTAAGTTTTGAGTTGCAAAATTTAGATTTTTCACAAAATACATGCGTTGTTATGGTTGCTATGCACTTGGCTTCCAGTGTGCCACTCTAGGTTTCGCAGTCTTCTCTTCATGTCCGAACAACTTCTTGCTACTTGCTCAATTTTCACTCAACTTCCACAAATTATACATCAAAACGTAGGTATTTTTGCTGCCTTTCAGAAAATGTCACTATCGTTGTTGTGGGATTTATAGAATTTTTGCAAATCTCTTCAGACCAACACAAAGTCTCAAAACTCTCCATAGAAAATCAATGGAGAGTTTGTTCAAAATCACCGCTGGATTTCTGTAATGAGAGGCATATTCGAATCGTCATATCTCCTTAACGAAGCGAAGTTAAGACATAAGGCTTGTCCCGGTATATCTTCAGACACTCCTGACGCTCACAATTCAAGAATTGTTTTCTCACCTATTACCATTTGGCCATGAATTACGTTTGTTTGAGGGTAGGAAATTCGTCCCTCGCTCAGATTTCTTCAGCTTTCAAACTCTGGAAATGAACCACTTTTTTCTCTCGTCATATCTTTTTGATGGATTTCCACAGAGACGTGAAAATTTCCATGACTGTTCACCAAAGCCTGCTGTCTCTTACGGTGAAAGAATGATATCGATACTCCAAATAGATTTAGAGTTAGAAAGCGTTGTTTGAGGGCAAGTCGAGGCAGTTTTTGCTTCGCTCTACTCAGTTAGGGTGCATTACAAGTCAAATATCTTTAATAATTCATATTTTAATGATAAATTGTCAACACTGGAAGATTACTCCATCTCTTCTGAACAAAACGGTGTAAGAATGACAGTTCTAGCCCCTACGGTTAGGAAATTATGGTCATTTGTTTGAGGGGAGTCGTCACTATGAGAAATAGACTGCAAAAATCCTGTGTCTCTCTGTGCTGCGTGCACCTGTTTTGGCGGGAAAAAGTGCACAGGCTCTCTGATTGGTGGATTCAAATTCAGCAGCTCCCAGGTTGCTTGACTGAAAACTTGCTTCTCTCTCCCTGTGTGTGTGTGTGTGTGTGTGTGTGTGTGTGTGTGTGTGTGTGTGTGTGTGTGTAACAGAGAGAGAGAGAGAGAGAGACCCACTTTAGGGCAGCATCTCATTGTTGGAAAAACATATAATATATTCAGACTGGTTGACTGGCATAGACCCTCTGTGTGTGCATTTGTGTATACATATTTGATTTTATGTGTATCTGTTGGCTGTTCCTTCTTGTTTTTTAATTTATTTTTATTTCTTTATTTTTTTTTCACAGGTGAACAACAATTAGATTTTGAGGGAACTTAACCATGTTCTGTTTTTTTTTCATCTTGCCGTTTTACTTTTCCAATATTTCTAACTTCAGTTATTGCTATTCTGCTCAATCATAGTATTTGTTATAAATCATTGTTATTATGCTATATTGTAGTATTTAAGCTAAATCGAAGTATTTCTACTATATTATATTTTTCTTTCTAAATATTGCATTTCTGCTATATAATTGTATTTCTGCTATGTTATACTATTTGTGCTAAAACATAGTATTTTTACTAAATGTAGTATTTATGCTTAATCATACTATTTCTGCTTTTTATAGGATTTGTGCCTAATATAGTATTTCTGCTTTTTATAGGATTTGTGCTTAGTATAGTATTTCTGCTAAATTATAGTATTTCTGCTTTTTATAGTATTTGTGCTAAAACATAGTATTTCTACTAAATGTAGTATTTATGCTTAATGATACTATTTCTATATATTTCTGCCAGGTCCCAAGGCAGCCAATCCTCTGTGAGGACTGAGACATTCAAATTTTCAAATCAGGGCCTGCACGGCTTCCCAGCCAATCATATATGTGGGCTGAGGCATTCAAATTTGCATATTGGGGCCTTCATGGCTTCTAAGCCAGCCAATCATATCTGAGGGCTGAGGAATTCAAATCCACAAATCAGGGCCTGCACGGCTTCCCAGCCAGCCAATCATATATGTGGGCTGAGGCATTCAAATTTGCATATTGGGGAATTCGTGGCTTCTAAGTCAACAAGTCATCCATGTCATATATCTCTAAAAATTCATATTTTAATGATAAATTGTCAACACTTGAAGATTCCCCAATCTCTTCTGAACAAAACGGTGTAAGAATGATCGTTCTAGCCCCTACGGTTAGGAAATTTGGGTCATTTGTTTGAGGGGAGTCGTCACTATGAGAAATAGACTGCAAAAATCCTGCACGGCTTCCCAGCCAGCCAATCATATCTGAGGTCTGCCGTTTTTTCTCTCGTCATATCTCAGCGACAGATGTACAGAGAGCAATGAAAATCGCGGTCAAGGTACACCAAAGTCCGCTGATTCACCCAGTACAAGAATTATGCTTCTAGTCCACCTAGTTTTTGAGTTACACAACGTTTTGCAACTCCAGAAAACGGCGCTTTTTGCCTCTCACCGCGATCTAATTCTGACTGCTCATCACCCTGTTTTTCAAGGCGCCCGCTCTCTTTCCCAGTGGCGCAGTTGGTAATGACACGGGTCTGCAACCCAGACGTCATGGGTTCGATTCCACCTTAGGCAACATGTTTTTTTCCCTACAAATTAATACACTATCACAGACCAGTAATTCATATTCATCATTTATTACAATTCTGCAAACTTTTAGCATTTTACCAGCTTTTCTAATATGGACCTCACATTCTTGTTAACACTCCATGGCACAAATACTCTTCCCTTTAGGCTCTGTGTATGTGTGTGTGTATCAATATTTCTCCCATTTTAAAGTATTACTCCTCCATAATTGTATTTCTGTTAAATCAAAGTACTTTTACTACATCTTGGTACTTCTGCTCAATCATAGTATTTCTGCTACTTTTTGGTACTTGTGCTAAATACACTATTTCTGCTAAATCATACTATTTCTGCTATTTTATACGATTTGAGGTAAATATAGTATTTCTGCCAAAACATAGTATTTCTACCAAATATAGTATTTCTAATAATTATAGTTTTTCTCCCAAATCATAGTACAGTATTTCTGCTTTTTATACTATTTGTGCTTAATATAGTATTTCTGCTTTTTATAGGATTTGTGCTTAATATAGTATTTCTTCTTTTTATAGGATTTGTGCTTAATATAGTATTTCTGCTAAATGTAGTATTTATGCCAAATCATGGTTTTTGTGCCAAATCATAACATTTGTGTTATGTTATAGTATTACTACTTAGTGGAGGAATTTCTGTCATGTTACAGTATATGTGCTGATTACAGTATTTCTGCTAAATCATAGTATTTCTACTATATTATATTTTTCTTTCTAAATATAGCATTTCTGCTATATAATTGTATTTCTGCTATGTTATAATATTTGTGCTAAACCAGAGTATTTGTGCTGAAACATAGTATTTCTGCCAAATGATAGTATTTCTGTCAAATTATAGTATTTGTGCTAAAACATAGTATTAATTTAAAATGACAATATTCATAGTTCATCACAGTGTCTCTGGTAAATCACAGTATTTCTGCTCTGTTGTACTATTTTTCTAAATCATAGTGTTTCTGTAATGCTTAAGTATTTTTGGCTAAATATATTCTTTCTGTTATCTTATACTATTTCTCCTAAATTCTTGTATTTTTGAGAAGTTATCAAGTTTCTGGTAAGTTACAATATTTCTGCTAAGTTCTGCCATGCTATTGTATTTCTGCCAAGTATTATGTTTCCTCTAAGATATTGCAGTTCTGCTAAGTTATTCCATTTTCGCAAAGTTCCTTTGCTTCTGCAAAGTTTTTACAATTTCTGCAACTTTTCAGCTTTTTCAGCTAGTTTTTGCAGACAGCTTCAGCTTTAAAGCATCCACACTGCATTTTCGCAGGAAATGCAAATTTTTCTAGTTATTATTATTTTCCTTTTTCCGCCTAAAATTTTGCAGCGAAACTCGCCCCACAGTTTTGAGACAAGGTTCACATATGTTATATCATTTTGTGCGGCTGGATCTGGAATGGTGTGCTATGACTTTTGGTGTTTATGACTTTTATAGTTTTTTAAATATTAATATTTTAGTGAAAATTTTCCCGCGCTTATGTGCCGCACAGTTTTGACACAAGGGTTACATATGTTATATCATTTTGTGCGGCTGGGTCTGGACTAGTATCCTATGACTTTTGGTGTTTATGACTTTTATAGTTTTTTAAATATTTAGATTTTAGTGCAAATTTTGGCCCATTTCTAGGCCCATGAGAAAGATTCAACTTTTGGCCCCCTAGAAACAGATTTCAAACTTCATTTGTGGTGTGTTGGCTCTCTCTAGTGGTATGTCGGGAGTAGTACGGCCTGTCTACCCTTATTTGCATTACCGTAATGACGACAATATCAACGGCGCGCACAGCGTCGCTGCTTTAAGGAGCCATTGGAATTTTTAAGGTTGCGCGAACCATTGAATAGTTACGGTAACCGCAAGGGTGTATGCTTGGTGGAACACTCCATATTCCACAATTCATAGCACGCCTCTACCGAGTCAAACAATGGCGGCTGCCACTTCGTTTAATATATTCCTCTTATTCGTGTTTCAAGGTCACAAAATAAACTTTTACGATATTTTCAGGCGAGAATGTAGGTGTGTAAACGTCAAATATCTGCTCGTTTTGTCAAAACATCCCATATTAGCAACAGTTTTCTCACGATGTTGCTGCTAGCCGGCTATCTAGCGCGGCTAGCGCTACTTTGCTCAAAAGCCCCCGGGCCCTCGCACCCCCGGCTCAACGTGCCGGGGGTGCGAGGGCCCTCATAACGCTGCTTGCAGCTTTAATTATTATTATTATTATTATTCAGGCAAAACAAGGGCCTTTTTGAGGGCCTAAACATGCTCAAAAACTCATGAAATTTTGCACACATGCCAGGTCTGGTGAAAAATTTTGTATTTTAATGGTTTTACATATGAGCACAGGGAAATGGCTCTAGAGCGCCACCTATGCCTTGTTAAATGCAGCCCTACGACCACATCGTTTGAGCTACATGTATGAAATTTGGCACACATGTCTATCATGCCAAGACGAACAAAAAAGTCTGTGGGCCCATTGACGCAAACCCAACAGGAAGTCCGCCATTTGGACGTGAAGGTGACATTTTGGCTCTAATTTTGCCATTTCCATGCCTCGAACTTTTTCGAACTCCTCCTTGGGATTTGATCATACAAGCTTCATATTTGGTCAGTGCCAACTACACACCTGGGCCATGTTAAATTGCGGAGCTTTTGAGTTTTCACAATACGGTGAGGCCGTGGCGCCACGGCGAATTTTGATGACTCGCCATGAAAATCTTTTTGCCTCTCATTCTGTCATACATTGTCCGATCTGGACCAAAGAGCACACATATGATAAGGCTCCACCCCTGAACATATTTCAACTGCCATATTTGACATAAGGGACAGCGCCACCTAGTGGGAACAGGAAATGTCATGTTTTACACTTTGGGGTACAGTATTGTGATGGATGACATCTGCAGCCTCAAATTTCTCCAGGAAAGCCTTAAGGAGTTGGTCTTGGGTTACAGTGAAAACTGTGACTTTTCGCGAAAGGGTGTGACCCCAGCAGCATGGCGAACTCTGATGTCTCGCCATGGAGAAACAAATTAGTATAACTCAATGAAATCCAAGCTGATCAGAACCAGACTTTACAGGTATGATGTCAGACCCGCCCTGAACAGATTGATGTGCCCATTGTCAGGAGTAAGCAGAGCGCCACCTAGTGGCAACAGGAAATGTCATGTCTTTCACTTTGTTGTACTGATTTTCACAGGTTCATCGTGGACACCTCAAAAGCGGTGAATATTAACATGGGTCCCTCGTGATGCTTCAGTGCGAAAATTGTGACTTTAAACTAAACGGCGCACCCTGGTGGCAGCGCAGTTCACCATGAAAGATGAAGTGGCTTTTGAGGGGCTTGGAAAGTTTATAGAGGCTTTAAATTTGGCCCACACCTCCAATGTGATGAACGCTTTGTTGTTATGTAACCATTTTCCTTGAATAGCGCAAAATGGCTCCACAGCGCCCCCTACAAAATTTCAAAACCACAGCCCCTGCTCTGTGTTTTATGTATGAGTCTGAAACCTGGTAAGCTTATAGGAGATATCAAGATGTACAAAAAAGTCTCTTGGAGCAATATCCCAAATCCAACAGGAAGTCAGCCATTTTAAAATGAATGTGTAATTTTGGCGACATTTTCCCCTCTTTTCAGGCACCGTAC
This sequence comes from Perissodus microlepis, assembly GCF_051167445.1. Lineage (NCBI taxonomy): Eukaryota > Metazoa > Chordata > Actinopteri > Cichliformes > Cichlidae > Perissodus > Perissodus microlepis. The sequence goes on along the minus strand of NC_140471.1, from coordinate 669,512 downwards.
TTTGACGAACTCCTCCAAGGGATTTCATCAGATTGATGCGATCTCCAGTGTGTGGAATCTAAAGACCTTTGTGATGTTAAATTGCGAAGCTTTTTACATTCAGGGAAACGGGGTGGTCATGGCGGCACGTGGTTTCAGTCACTCGCCAAAAAGCAGTAATCTGCTGTCACTCAAAAACACAATGTTCAATCTCTCCCAAAGGTCATAGGCGTGATGAGACTCGAGTTCGGAAATGTTTGTTATGCCATTTGTCATTAATGGTTAGAGCGCCACCTAGTGGGACGACTATAATCATGATTGAACGAGATGAAATGTTAGCTGGTGGTTAAATGCATGAATTCCATCAATGTGACATCAGATCGGAGGTGCTGGTTTCAGGTGTTGGGCGTGGCTCAACGTGCCGGGGGTGCGAGGGCCCTCATAACGCTGCTTGCAGCTTTAATTATTATTATTATTATTATTCAGGCAAAACAAGGGCCTTTTTGAGGGCCTAAACATGCTCAAAAACTCGTGAAATTTTGCACACATGCCAGGTCTGGTGAAAAATTTTGTATTTTAATGGTTTTACATATGAGCACTGGGAAATGGCTCTAGAGCGCCACCTATGCCTTGTTAAATGCAGCCCTACGACCACATCGTTTGAGCTACATGTATGAAATTTGGCACACATGTCTATCATGCCAAGACGAACAAAAAAGTCTGTGGGCCCATTGACGCAAACCCAACAGGAAGTCTGCCATTTGGACGTGAAGGTGACATTTTGGCTCTAATTTTGCCATTTCCATGCCTCGAACTTTTTCGAACTCCTCCTTGGGATTTGATCATACAAGCTTCATCTTTGGTCAGTGTCAACTACACACCTGGGCCATGTTAAATTGCGGAGCTTTTGAGTTTTCACAATACGGTGAGGCCGTGGCGCCACGGCGAATTTTGATGACTCGCCATGAAAATCTTATTGCCTCTCATTCTGTCATACATTGTCCGATCTGGACCAAAGAGCACACATATGATAAGGCTCCACCCCTGAACATATTTCAACTGCCATATTTGACATAAGGGACAGCGCCACCTAGTGGGAACAGGAAATGTCATGTTTTACACTTTGGGATACAGTATTGTGATGGGTGACATCTGCAGCCTCAAATTTCTCCAGGAAAGCCTTAAGGAGTTGGTCTTGGGTTACAGTGAAAACTGTGAGTTTTCGCGAAAGGGTGTGACCCCAGCAGCATGGCGAACATTGATGTCTCGCCATGAAGAAACAAATTAGTATAACTCAATGAAATCCAGTCTGATCAGTACCAGACTTTACAGGCATGATGTCAGACCCGCCCTGAACAGATTGATGTGCCCATTGTCAGGAATACGCAGAGCGCCACCTAGTGGGAACAGGAAATGTCATGTCTTACACTTTGTTGTACTGATTTTCACAGGTTCATCGTGGACACCTCAAAAGCGGTGAATATCACCGTCTGTCCCTCATGATGCTTCAGTGAGAAAATTTTGACTTTAAACTAAACGGTGCACCCTGGTGGCAACGCTGTTCACCATGAACAATGAAGTGGCTTTTGAGGGGCTTGGAAAGTTTATATAGGCTTTAAATTTGGCACACACCTCCAATGTGATGAACGCTTTGTTGTTATGTAACCATTTTCCTTGAATAGCGCAAAATAGCTCCACAGCGCCCCCTACAAAATTTCAAAACATCAGCCCCAGCTCTGTGTTTTATTTATGAGTCTGAAACCTGGTAAGCTTATAGGAGATAAGAAGATGTACAAAAAAGTCTCTTGGAGCAATATCCCAAATCCAACAGGAAGTCAGCCATTTTAAAATTAATGTGTAATTTTGGCGACATTTTCCCCTCTTTTCAGACACCGTACTTTGACGAACTCCTCCAAGAGATTTCATCAGATTGACGCGATCTCCTGTATGTGGCATCTAAAGACCTTTGTTATGTTAAATTGCAAAGCTTTTTACGTTCAGGGAAACGGGGTGGTCATGGCGGCACGTGGAGTTTCAATCACTCGCCAAAAAGCAGTAATCTGCTGTCACTCCAAAACACAGTGTCCAATCTCTCCCAAAGGTCGCAGGCATGATTAGACTCGAGCTCGGATATGTTTGTTATGCCATTTGTACATAATGGTTAGAGCGACACCTAGTGGGACGACTATATTCCTGGTTGAATAAGATGAAATGTTAGCTGGTGGTTAAAAGCATGAAATCCATCAATGTGACATCACATCGGATGTGCTGGTTTTAGGTGTTGGGCGTGGCTCGACGTGATGGGGTGCGAGGGCCCTCATAACGCTGCTTGCAGCTTTAATTATTATTATTATTATTATTCATATAAAACAAGGGCCTTTTTGAGGGCCTAAACATGGTCAAAAACTCATGAAATTTTGCACACGCGTCAGGTCTGGTGAAAAATTACGTATTTTACGGTCCTCAGACATGGCCAGGGAAAATTGGCTCAGTAGCGCCACCTAGAAAAATCTAAAACGCGAGCCCCCGGTGTGGGTATGACCTACATGTATGAAAATTGAAACACATATCTATCGTTAGTAGACGCACAAAAAAGTCTATTATGGCCATGTTCTAAACAAAACAGGAAGTCCGCCATTTTGGATTAAATGTCACATTTGGGCTCTGATTTTACCATTTCCATGCCTTGTACTTTCGCGAACTCCTCCTTGGGAGTTGATCATACAAGCTTCATATTTGGTCAGTGTCAACTACACACCTAGGCCATGTTAAATTGCGGAGCTTTTGAGTTTTCGTAATACGGTGAGGCCGTGGCGCCACGGCGAATTTCAATGACTCGCCATGAAAATCTCATTGTCTCTTATTTTGTCATACATTTTCTAACCTTGACCAAAGAGCACACATATGATAAGGCTCCACCCCTGAACATATTTCACCTGCCATATTTGACATCAAGGACAGCGCCACCTAGTGGGAACAGGAAATGTCATGTTTTACACTTTGGGGTACAGTATTGTGATGGATGACATCTGCAGCCTCAAATTTCTCCAGGAAAGCCTTAAGGAGTTGGTCTTGAGGTACAGTGAAAACTGTGACTTTTCGCAAAAGGGTGTGACCCCAGCAGCATGGCGAACTCTGATGTCTCGCCATGGAGAAACAAATTAGTATAACTCAATGAAATCCAAGCTGATCAGAACCAGACTTTACAGGTATGATGTCAGACCCGCCCTGAACAGATTGATGTGCCCATTGTCAGGAGTAAGCAGAGCGCCACCTAGTGGCAACAGGAAATGTCATGTCTTTCACTTTGTTGTACTGATTTTCACAGGTTCATCGTGGACACCTCAAAAGCGGTGAATATTAACATGGGTCCCTCGTGATGCTTCAGTGCGAAAATTGTGACTTTAAACAAAACGGCGCACCCTGGTGGCAGCGCAGTTCACCATGAAAGATGAAGTGGCTTTTGAGGGGCTTGGAAAGTTTATAGAGGCTTTAAATTTGGCCCACACCTCCAATGTGATGAATGCTTTGTTGTTATGTAACCATTTTCCTTGAATAGCGCAAAATGGCTCCACAGCGCCCCCTACAAAATTTCAAAACCACAGCCCCTGCTCTGTGTTTTATGTATGAGTCTGAAACCTGGTAAGCTTATAGGAGATATCAAGATGTACAAAAAAGTCTCTTGGAGCAATATCCCAAATCCAACAGGAAGTCAGCCATTTTAAAATTAATGTGCAATTTTGGCGGCATTTTCCCCTCTTTTCAGGCACCGTACTTTGACGAACTCCTCCAAGGGATTTCATCAGATTGACGTTAAATTGCGAAGCTTTTTACATTCAGGGAAACGAGGTCGTCATGGCGGCACGTAGAGTTTCAATCACTCGCCAAAAAGCAGTAATCTGCTGTCACTCAAAAACACAATGTTCAATCTCTCCCAAAGGTCATAGGCGTGATGAGACTCGAGCTCGGAAATGTTTGTTATGCCATTTGTCAGTAATGGTTAGAGCGCCACCTAGTGGGATGACTAACTAATCATGATTGAACGAGATGAAATGTTAGCTGGTGGTTAAATGCATGAATTCCATCAACATGACATCAGATCGGACGTGCTGGTTTCAGGTGTTGGGCGTGGCTCGACGCGCCGGGGGTGCGAGGGCCCTCATAACGCTGCTTGCAGCTTTAATTAGGGCCCGAGCACTGACAGTGCGAAAGCCCTATTGTATCTGCTCCGTTTATTATTAGGGCCCGAGCACTGAGAGTGCGAAGGCCCTATTGTATCTGCTCCGTTTCTTATTATTATTATTATTCAGGCAAAACAAGGGCCTTTTTGAGGGCCTAAACATGCTCAAAAACTCATGAAATTTTGCACACATGCCAGGTCTGGTGAAAAATTTTGTATTTTAATGGTTTTACATATGAGCACTGGGAAATGGCTCTAGAGCGCCACCTATGCCTTGTTAAATGCAGCCCTACGACCACATCGTTTGAGCTACATGTATGAAATTTGGCACACATCTGTACCATGCCAAGATGAACAAAAAAGTCTGTGGGCCCATTGACGCAAACCCAACAGGAAGTCCGCCATTTGGATGTGAAGGTGACATTTTGGCTCTAATTTTGCCATTTCCATGCCTCGAACTTTTTCGAACTCCTCCTTGGGATTTGGTCTTATAAGCTTCATCTTTGGTCAGTGTCAACTACACACCTGGGCCATGTTAAATTGCGGAGCTTTTGAGTTTTCACAATACCGTGAGGCCGTGGCGCCACGGCGAATTTCGATGACTCGCCATGAAAATCTTATTGCCTCTCATTCTGTCATACATTGTCTGACCTGGACCAAAGAGCACACATATGATAAGGCTCCACCCCTGAACATATTTCACCTGCCATATTTGACATTAAGGACAGCGCCACCTAGTGGGAACAGGAAATGTCATGTTTTACACTTTGGGGTACAGTATAGTGATGGGTGACATCTGCAGCCTCAAATTTCTCCAGGAAAGCCTTAAGGAGTTGGTCTTGGGTTACAGTGAAAACTGTGACTTTTCGCGAAAGGGTGTGACCCCAGCAGCATGGCGAACTTTGATGTCTCGCCATGAAGAAACAAATTAGTATAACTCCATGAAATCCAGTCTGATTAGTACCAGACTTTACAGGCGTGATGTCAGACCCGCCCTGAACAGATTGATGTGCCCATTGTCAGTAATATGCAGAGCGCCACCTATTGGCAACAGGAAATGTCATGTCTTACATTTTGTTGTACTGATTTACACAGGTTCATCGTGGCCACCTCAAAAGCGGTGAATATCACCGTCTGTCCCTCATGATGCTTCAGTGAGAAAATTTTGACTTTAAACTGAACGGCGCACCCTGGTGGCAACGCTGTTCACTATGAAAGATGAAGTGGCTTTTGAGGGGCTTGGAAAGTTTAAAAAGCCTTGAAATTTGGCGCACACCTCCAATGTGCTAAAGGCTTTGTTGTTATGTGATCATTTTCATTGAATAGCGCAAAATGGCTCCACAGCGCCCCCTACAAAATTTGAAAACATCAGCCCCAGCTCTGTGTTTTATTTATGAGTCTGAAACCTGGTAAACTTATACAAGATATGAAGATGTACAAAAAAGTCTGTTGGAGCAATATCCCAAATCCAACAGGAAGTCAGCCATTTTAAAATGAATGTGTAATTTTGGCGACATTTTCCCCTCTTTTCAGGCACCGTTCTTTGACGAACTCCTCCAAGGGATTTCATCAGATTGACGCGATTTCCTGTGTGTGGAATCTAAAGACCTTTGTGATGTTAAATTGCGAAGCTTTTTACGTTCAGGGAAACGGGGTGGTCATGGCGGCACGTAGTTTCAATCACTCGCCAAAAAGCAGTAATCTGCTGACACTCAAAAACACAATGTCCAGTCTCTCCCAAAGGTCGCAGGCATGATGAGACTCGAGCTCGGAAATGTTAGTTATGCCATTTGTCAGTAATGGTTAGAGTGCCACCTAGTGGGACGACTATAATCATGATTGAATGAGATGAAATGTTAGCTGGTGGTTAAATGCATGAATTCATCAATGTGACATCAGATCGGACGTGCTGGTTTTAGGTGTTGGGCGTGGCTCGACGCGCCGGGGTGCGAGGGCCCTCATAACGCTGCTTGCAGCTTTAATTATTATTATTATTATTATTTCGGCAAATGAATCTGCCTTTTGAGGGCCTAAACATTCTCAAAAACTCATGAAATTTTGCACACGCGTCAGGTCTGGTGAAAATTTACGTATTTTAATGTCCTCAGACATGGCCAGGGAAAATTGGCTCAGTAGCGCCACCTAGAAAAATGAAAAACGCGAGCCCCCCGTGTGGGTATGACCTACATGTATGAAATCTGGGACACATGTGTACTATGCCGAGTCGAACAAAAAAGTCTGCTGGCCCATTGACGCAAACCCAACAGGAAGTCCGCCATTTTTGATTGAAGGTGACATTTTGGCTCTGATTTTACAGTTTCCATGCCTTGTACTTTCGCGAACTCCTCCTTGGGATTTGGTCCTATAAACTTCAAATTTGGTCAGTTCCAACTACACACCTGGGCCATGTTAAATTGCGGAGCTTTTGAGTTTTCACAATACGGTGACGCCGTGGCGCCACGGCGAATTTCGATGACTCGCCATGAAAATCTTATTGCCTCTCATTCTGTCATACATTGTCCGATCTGGACCAAAGAGCACACATATGATAAGGCTCCCGCCCTGAACATATTTCAACTGCCATATTTGACATCAGGGACAGCGCCACCTAGTGGGAACAGGAAATGTCATGTTTTACACTTTGGGGTACAGTATAGTGATGGGTGACATCTGCAGCCTCAAATTTCTCCAGGAAAGCCTTAAGGAGTTGGTCTTGGGTTACAGTGAAAACTGTGACTTTTCACAAAATGGTGTGACCTCAACAGCATGGCGAACTTTGATGTCTCGCCATGAAGAAACAAATTAGCATAACTCCATGAAATCCAGTCTGATTAGTACCAGACTTTACAGGCATGATGTCAGACCCGCCCTGAACAGATTGATGTGCCCATTGTCAGGAATACGCAGAGCGCCACCTAGTGGGAACAGGAAATGTCATGTCTTACACTTTAATGTACTGATTTTTACAGGTTCATCGTGGCCACCTCAAAAGCGGTGAATATCACCATCAGTCCCTCATGATGTTTCAGTGCGAAAATTGTGACTTTAAACTGAACGGCGCACCCTGGTGGCAACGCTGTTCACCATGAACATTGAAGTGGCTTTTGAGGGGCTTGGAAAGTTTATATAGGCTTTAAATTTGGCACACACCTCCAATGTGATGAAGGCTTTGTTGTTATGTAACCATTTTCCTTGAATAGCGCAAAATGGCTCCACAGCGCCCCCTACAAAATTTCAAAACCACAGCCCCTGCTCTGTGTTTTATCTATGAGTCTGAAACCTGGTAAGCTTATAGGAGATACCAAGATGTACAAAAAAGTCTCTTGGAGCAATATCCCAAATCCAACAGGAAGTCAGCCATTTTAAAATTAATGTGTAATTTTGGCGACATTTTCTCCTCTTTTCAGGCCTCATACTTTGACGAACTCCTCCAAGGGATTTCATCAGATTGAACTATTCTTCAGTGTGTTGAATCCAAAGACCTTTGTGTTGTTAAATTGCGAAGCTTTTTACGTCCAGGGAAACGGGGTGGTTATGGTGGCACGTGGAGTCTCAATCACTCGCCAAAACGCAGTAATCTGCTGTCACTCCAAAACACAATGTCCAATCTCTCCCAAAGGTCGCAGGCATGATGAGACTCGAGCTCGGAAATGTTTGTTATGCCATTTGTCATTAATGGTTAGAGCGCCACCTAGTGGGGCGACTATAATCCTGGTTGAATAAGATGAAATGTTAGCTGGTGGTTAAAAGCATGAAATCCATCAATGTGACATCACATCGGATGTTCTGGTTTTAGGTGTTGGGCGTGGCTCGACGCGCCGGGGGTGCGAGAGCCCTCATAACGCTGCTTGCAGCTTTAATTAGGGCCCGAGCACTGACAGTGCGAAGGCCCTATTGTATCTGCTCTGTTTATTATTATTATTATTATTATTATTATTATTATTATTATTATTTTGGCAAATGAATCGGCCTTTTGAGGGCCTAAACATGCTCAAAAACTCATGAAATTTTGCACACGCGTCAGGTCTGGTGAAAATTTACGTATTTTAATGTTCTCAGACATGGCCAGGGAAAATTGGCTCAGTAGCGCCACCTAGAAAAATTGAAAAACGCGAGCCCCCGGTATGGGTATGACCTACATATTTGAAAGTCGGTACACATATATAACGTTCAGAGTCGAACAAAAAAGTCTATTATGGCCATGTCCTAAACCCAACAGGAAGTCCGCCATTTTGGATTGAAGGTGACATTTTGGCTCTGATTTTACCATTTCCATGCCTTGTACTTTAACGAACTCCTCCTTGGGATTTGGTCCTATAAACTTCAAATTTGGACAGTGCCAACTACACACCTGGGCCATGTTAAATTGCGGAGCTTTTGAGTTTTCGTAATACGGTGAGGCGGTGACGCCACGGCGAATTTCGATGACTCGCCATGAAAACCTTATTGCCTCTCATTCTGTCATACATTGTCCGATTTGGACCAAAGAGCACACATATGATAAGGCTCCACCCCTGAACATATTTCAACTGCCATATTTGACATCAGGGACAGCGCCGCCTAGTGGGAACAGGAAATGTCATGTTTTACACTTTGGGGTACAGTATTGTGATGGGTGACATCTGCAGCCTCAAATTTCTCCAGGAAAGCCTTAAGGAGTTGGTCTTGGGTTACAGTGAAAACTGTGACTTTTCACAAAAGGGTGTGACCTCAACAGCATGGCGAACTTTGATGTCTCGCCATGAAGAAACAAATTAGCATAACTCCATGAAATCCAGTCTGATTAGTACCAGACTTTACAGGCATGATGTCAGACCCGCCCTGAACAGATTGATGTGCCCATTGTCAGGAATACGCAGAGCGCCACCTAGTGGGAACAGGAAATGTCATGTCTTACACTTTAATGTACTGATTTTCACAGGTTCATCGTGGCCACCTCAAAAGCGGTGAATATCACCATCAGTCCCTCATGATGTTTCAGTGCGAAAATTGTGACTTTAAACTGAACGGCGCACCCTGGTGGGAACGCTGTTCACCATGAACATTGAAGTGGCTTTTGAGGGGCTTGGAAAGTTTATAGAGGCTTTAAATTTGGCACACACCTCCAATGTGATGAAGGCTTTGTTGTTATGTAACCATTTTCCTTGAATAGCGCAAAATGGCTCCACAGCGCCCCCTACAAAATTTCAAAACCACAGCCCCTGCTCTGTGTTTTATGTATGAGTCTGAAACCGGGTAAGCTTATAGGAGATACCAAGATCTACAAAAAAGTCTCTTGGAGCAATATCCCAAATCCAACAGGAAGTCAGTCATTTTAAAATTAATGTGTAATTTTGGCGACATTTTCTCCTCTTTTCAGGCCTCATACTTTGACGAACTCCTCCAAGGGATTTCATCAGATTGAACTATTCTTCAGTGTGTTGAATCCAAAGACCTTTGTGTTGTTAAATTGCGAAGCTTTTTACGTTCACGGAAACGGCGTGGTCATGGCGGCACGTGGAGTTTCAATCACTCGCCAAAAAGCAGTAATCTGCTGTCACTCAAAAACACAATGTTCAATCTCTCCCAAAGGTCATAGGCGTGATGAGACTCAAGCTCGGAAATGTTTGTTATGCCATTTGTCAGTAATGGTTAGAGCGCCACCTAGTGGGGCGACTATAATCATGATTGAATGAGATGAAATGTTAGCTGGTGGTTAAAGGCATGAATTCCATCAATGTGACATCAGATCGGACGTGCTGGTTTTAGGTGTTGGGCGTGGCTCGACGCGCCGGGGGTGCGAGGGCCCTCATAACGCTGCTTGCAGCTTTAATTAGGGCCCGAGCACCGAGAGTGCGAAGGCCCTATTGTATCTGCTCCGTTTCTTATTATTATTATTATTATTATTATTATTATGATTATTCAGGTAAAACAAGGGCCTTTTTGAGGGCCTAAACATGCTCAAAAACTCATGAAATTTTGCACACGCGTCAGGTCTGGTGAAAAATTACGTATTTTAATGTCTTCAGACATGGCCAGGGAAAATTGGCTCAGTAGCGCCACCTAGGAAAATCTAAAACGCGAGCCCCCGGTGTGGGTATGACCTACATGTATGAAAATTGGAACACATATCTATTGTTAGTAGACGCACAAAAAAGTCTATTATGGCCATGTCCTAAACACAACAGGAAGTCCGCCATTTTGGATTGAAGGTGACATTTTGGCTCTGATTTTACCATTTCCATGCCTTGTACTTTAACGAACTCCTCCTTGGGATTTGGTCCTATAAACTTCATATTTGGACAGTGCCAACTACACACCTGGGCCATGTTAAATTGCGGAGCTTTTGAGTTTTCACAATACGGTGAGGCCGTGGCGCCACGGCGAATTTCGATGACTCGCCATGAAAATCTTATTGCCTCTCATTCTGTCATACATTGTCTGATCTGGACCAAAGACCACACATATGATAAGACTCCACCCCTGAACATATTTCAACTGCCATATTTGACATCAAGGACAGCGCCACCTAGTGGGAACAGGAAATGTCATGTTTTACACTTTGGGGCACAGTATTGTGATGGGTGACATCTGCAGCCTCAAATTTCTCCAGGAAAGCCTTAAGGAGTTGGTCTTGGGTTACAGTGAAAACTGTGACTTTTCGCGAAAGGGTGTGACCCCAGCAGCATGGCGAACTTTCATGTCTCGCCATGAAGAAACAAATTAGTATAACTCAATGAAATCCAGTCTGATCAGTACCAGACTTTACAGGCATGATGTCAGACCCGCCCTGAACAGATTGATGTGCCCATTGTCGGGAATACGCACAGCGCCACCTAGTGGCAACAGAAAATGTCATGGCTTTAATTTTGTTGTACTGATTTGCACAGGTTCATCGTGGCCACCTCAAAAGCGATGAATATCACCGTCAGTCCTTCATAATGCTTTAGTGCGAAAATTGTGACTTTAAACTGAATGGCGCACCCTGGTGGCAACGCGGTTCACCATGAAAGATGAAGTGGCTTTTGAGGGGCTTGGAAAGTTTACAAAGTCTTGAAATTTGGCGCACACCTCCAATGTGATGAGGGCTATCTTGGTATGTGATCATTTTCATTGAATATCCCAAAATGGCTCCACAGCGCCCCCTGCAAAATTTCAAAACCACAGCCCCTTCTCTGTGTTTTATGTATGAGTCTGAAACCTGGTAAGCTTATAGGAGATATCAAGATGTACAAAAAAGTCTCTTGGAGCAATATCCCAAATCCAACAGGAAGTCAGCCATTTTAAAATTAATGTGTAATTTTGGCGGCATTTTCTCCTCTTTTCAGGCACCGTACTTTGACGAACTCCTCCAAGGGATTTCATCAGATTGACGTGATCTCCAGTGCGTGGAATCTAAAGACCTTTGTGATGTTAAATTGCGAAGCTTTTTACATTCAGGGAAACGGGGTGGTCATGGCGGCACGTAGAGTTTCAATCACTCGCCAAAAAGCAGTAATCTGCTGTCACTGAAAAACACAATGTTCAATCTCTCCCAAAGGTCATAGGCGTGATGAGACTCGAGCTCGGAAATGTTTGTTATGCCATTTGTCAGTAATGGTTAGAGCGCCACCTAGTGGGACGACTAACTAATCATGATTGAACGAGATGAAATGTTAGCTGGTGGTTAAATGCATGAATTCCATCAATGTGACATCAGATCGGACGTGCTGGTTTCAGGTGTTGGGCGTGGCTCGACGCGCCGGGGGTGCGAGGGCCCTCATAACGCTGCTTGCAGCTTTAATTATTATTATTATTATTATTTCGGCAAATGAATCGGCCTTTTGAGGGCCTAAACATACTCAAAAACTCATGAAATTTTGCACACGCGTCAGGTCTGGTGAAAATTTACGTATTTTAATGTTCTCAGACATGCCGAGGGAAAATTAGCTCAGTAGCGCCACCTAGAAAAATGAAAAACGCGAGCCCCCGGTATGGGTATGACCTACATGTTTGAAAGTCGGTACACATATATAACGTTCAGAGTCGAACAAAAAAGTCTATTATGGCCATGTCCTAAACCCAACAGGAAGTCCGCCATTTTGGATTGAAGGTGACATTTTGGCTCTGATTTTACCGTTTCCATGCCTTGTACTTTAACGAACTCCTCCTTGGGATTTGGTCCTATAAACTTCATATTTGGACAGTGCCAACTACACACCTGGGCCATGTTAAATTGCGGAGCTTTTGAGTTTTCACAATACGGTGACGCCGTGGCGCCGCGGCGAATTTCAATGACTCGCCATGAAAATCTTATTGCCTCTCATTCTGTCATACATTGTCCGAGCTGGACCAAAGAGTACACATATGATAAGGCTTCACCCCTGAACACATTTCAACTGCCATATTTGACATCAGGGACAGCGCCACCTAGTGGGAACAGGAAATGTCATGTTTTACACTTTGGGGTACAGTATTGTGATGGGTGACATCTGCAGCCTCAAATTTCTCCAGGAAAGCCTTAAGAAGTTGGTCTTGGGGTACATTGAAAACTGTGACTTTTCGCGAAAGGGTGTGACCCCAGCAGCATGGCGAACTTTGATGTCTCGCCATGGAGAAACAAATTAGTATAACTCAATGAAATCCAAGCTGATCAGAACCAGACTTTACAGGTATGATGTCAGACCCGCCCTGAACAGATTGATGTGCCCATTGTCAGGAATACGCAGAGCGCCACCTAGTGGCAACAGGGAATGTCATGGCTTTCACTTTGTTGTACTGATTTTCACAGGTTCATCGTGGACACCTCAAAAGCAGTGAATATTAACATGGGTCCCTCATGATGCTTCAGTGAGAAAATTGTGACTTTAAACTGAACGGCGCACCCTGGTGGCAGCGCAGTTCACCATGAAAGATGAAGTGGCTTTTGAGGGGCTTGGAAAGTTTATATAGGCTTTAAATTTGGCCCACACCTCCAATGTGATGAAGGCTTTGTTGTTGTGTAACCATTTTCCTTGAATAGCGCAAAATGGCTCCACAGCGCCCCCTACAATATTTCAAAACATCAGCCCCTGCTCTGTGTTTTATCTATGAGTCTGAAACCTGGTAAGCTTATAGATCTACAAAAAAGTCTCTTGGAGCTATATCCCAAATCCAACAAGAAGTCAGCCATTTTAAAATGAATGTGTAATTTTGGCGACATTTTCCCCTCTTTTCAGGCACCATACTTTGACGAACTCCTCCAAGGGATTTCATCAGATTGACGCGATTTCCTCTGTGTGGAATCTGAAGACCTTTGTGATGTTAAATTGTGAAGCTTTTTACGTTCAGGGCAACGAGGTGGTCATGGCGGCACGTGGTTTCAGTCACTCGCCAAAAAGCAGTAATCTGCTGTCACTCAAAAACACAATGTTCAATCTCTCCCAAAGGTCATAGGCGTGACGAGACTCGAGCTCGGAAATGTTTGTTATGCCATTTGTCATTAATGGTTAGAGCGCCACCTAGTGGGACGACTAACTAATCATGATTGAACGAGATGAAATGTTAGCTGGTGGTTAAATGCATGAATTCCATCAATGTGACATCAGATCAGACGTGCTGGTTTCAGGTGTTGGGCGTGGCTCGACCCGCCGGGGGTGCGAGGGCCCTCATAACGCTTCTTGCAGCTTTAATTAGGGCCCGAGCACCGAGAGTGCGAAGGCCCTATTGTATCTGCTCCGTTTCTTATTAGGGCCCGAGCACCGAGAGTGCGAAGGCCCTATTGTATCTGCTCCGTTTCTTATTATTATTATTATTTATTAGGGCCCGAGCACCGAGAGTGCGAAGGCCCTATTGTATCTGCTCCGTTTCTTTTTCTTCTTCTTATTATTATTATTATTATTATTCAGGTAAAACAAGGGCCTTTTTGAGGGCCTAAACATGCTCAAAAACTCATGAAATTTTGCACACGCGTCAGGTCTGGTGAAAAATTACGTATTTTAATGTCCTCAGACATGGCCAGGGAAAATTGGCTCAGTAGCGCCACCTAGGAAAATCTAAAACGCGAGCCCCCGGTGTGGGTATGACCTACATGTATGAAAATTGGAACACATATCTATTGTTAGTAGACGCACAAAAAAGTCTATTATGGCCATGTCCTAAACACAACAGGAAGTCCGCCATTTTGGATTGAAGGTGACATTTTGGCTCTGATTTTACCATTTCCATGCCTTGTACTTTAACGAACTCCTCCTTGGGATTTGGTCCTATAAACTTCAAATTTGGACAGTGCCAACTACACACCTGGGCCATGTTAAATTGCGGAGCTTTTGAGTTTTCACAATGCCGTGAGGCCGTGGCGCCACGGCGAATTTCGATGACTCGCCATGAAAATCTTATTGCCTCTCATTCTGTCATGCATTGTCTGATCTGGACCAAAGAGCACACATATGATAAGGCTCCACCCCTGAACATATTTCAACTGCCATATTTGACATAAGGGACAGCGCCACCTAGTGGGAACAGGAAATGTCATGTTTTACACTTTGGGGTACAGTATAGTGATGGGTGACATCTGAAACCTCAAATTACTCCAGGAAAGCTTTAAGGAGTTGGTCTTGGGTTACAGTGAAAACTGTGAGTTTTCGCGAAAGGGTGTGACCCCAGCAGAATGGCGAACTTTGATGTCTCGCCATGGAGAAACAAATTAGTATAACTCAATGAAATCCAAGCTGATCAGAACGAGACTTTACAGGTATGATGTCAGACCCGCCCTGAACAGATTGATGTGCCCATTGTCAGGAGTATGCAGAGCGCCACCTAGTGGCAACAGGGAATGTCATGTCTTTCACTTTGTTGTACTGATTTTCACAGGTTCATCGTGGACACCTCAAAAGCGGTGAATATTAACACGGGTCCCTCGTGATGCTTCAGTGCGAAAATTGTGACTTTAAACTGAACAGCGCACCCTGGTGGCAGCGCAGTTCACCATGAAAGATGAAGTGGCTTTTGAGGGGCTTGGAAAGTTTATAGAGGCTTTAAATTTGGCCCACACCTCCAATGTGATGAAGGCTTTGTTGTTATGTAACCATTTTCCTTGAATAGCGCAAAATGGCTCCACAGCGCCCCCTACAAAATTTCAAAACATCAGCCCCTGCTCTGTGTTTTATCTATGAGTCTGAAACCTGGTAAGCTTATAGGAGATACCAAGATCTACAAAAAAGTCTCTTGGAGCAATATCCCAAATCCAACAGGAAGTCAGTCATTTTAAAATTAATGTGTAATTTTGGCGACATTTTCTCCTCTTTTCAGGCCTCATACTTTGACGAACTCCTCCAAGGGATTTCATCAGATTGAACTATTCTTCAGTGTGTGGAATCCAAAGACCTTTGTGTTGTTAAATTGCGAAGCTTTTTACGTCCAGGGAAACGGGGTGGTTATGGCGGCACGTGGAGTCTCAATCACTCGCCAAAACGCAGTAATCTGCTGTCACTCCAAAACACAATGTCCAATCTCTCCCAAAGGTCGCAGGAATGATGAGACTCGAGCTCGGAAATGTTTGTTATGCCATTTGTCATTAATGGTTAGAGCGCCACCTAGTGGGATGACTATAATCATGATTGAATGAGACGAATTGTTAGCTGGTGGTTAAATGCATGAATTCCATCAATGTGACATGAGATCGGACGTGCTGGTTGTAGGTGTTGGGCGTGGCTCGACACGCCGGGGTGCGAGGGCCCTAATAACGCTGCTTGCAGCTTTAATTATTATTATTATTATTCAGGTAAAACAAGGGCATTTTTCAGGGCCTAAACATGCTCAGAAACTCGTGAAATTTTGCACACGGGTCAGGTCTGGTGAAAATTATGTATTTTAATGTCCTCAGACATGGCCAGGGAAAATTGGCTCAGTAGCGCCACCTAGAAAAATCTAAAACGCGAGCCCCCGGTGTGGGTATGACCTACATGTATGAAAATTGAAACACATATCTATCGTTAGTAGACGCACAAAAAAGTCTATTATGGCCATGTTCTAAACAAAACAGGAAGTCCGCCATTTTGGATTAAATGTCACATTTGGGCTCTGATTTTACCATTTCCACGCCTTGTACTTTCGCAAACTCCTCCTTGGGAGTTGATCATACAAGCTTCATATTTGGTCAGTGTCAACTACACACCTAGGCCATGTTAAATTGCGGAGCTTTTGAGTTTTCGTAATACGGTGAGGCCGTGGCGCCACGGCGAATTTCAATGACTCGCCATGAAAATCTCATTGTCTCTTATTTTGTCATACATTTTCTAATCTTGACCAAAGTGAACACATATGATAAGGCTCCACCCCTGAACACATTTCAACTGCCATATTTGACATCAGGGACAGCGCCACCTAGTGGGAACAGGAAATGTCATGTTTTACACTTTGGGGTACAGTATTGTGATGGATGACATCTGCAGCCTCAACTTTCTCCAGGAAAGCCTTAAGGAGTTGGTCTTGGGTTACAGTGAAAACTGTGACTTTTCGCAAAAGGGTGTGACCCCAGCAGCATGGCGAACTTTGATGTCTCGCCATGGAGAAACAAATTAGTATAACTCAATGAAATCCAAGCTGATCAGAACCAGACTTTACAGGTATGATGTCAGACCCGCCCTGAACAGATTGATGTGCCCATTGTCAGGAGTAAGCAGAGCGCCACCTAGTGGCAACAGGAAATGTCATGTCTTTCACTTTGTTGTACTGATTTTCACAGGTTCATCGTGGACACCTCAAAAGCGGTGAATATTAACATGGCTCCCTCGTGATGCTTCAGTGCGAAAATTGTGACTTTAAACTAAACGGCGCACCCTGGTGGCAGCGCAGTTCACCATGAAAGATGAAGTGGCTTTTGAGGGGCTTGGAAAGTTTATAGAGGCTTTAAATTTGGCCCACACCTCCAATGTGATGAAGGCTTTGTTGTTATGTAACCATTTTCCTTGAATAGCGCAAAATGGCTCCACAGCGCCCCCTACAAAATTTCAAAACCACAGCCCCTGCTCTGTGTTTTATGTATGAGTCTGAAACCTGGTAAGCTTATAGGAGATATCAAGATGTACAAAAAAGTCTCTTGGAGCAATATCCCAAATCCAACAGAAAGTCAGCCATTTTAAAATGAATGTGTAATTTTGGCGACATTTTCCCCTCTTTTCAGGCACCGTACTTTGACGAACTCCTCCAAGGGATTTCATCATATTGAACCAATCTCCAGTGTGTGGAATCTAAAGACCTTTGTGATGTTAAATTGCGAAGCTTTTTACGTCCAGGGAAACGGGGTGGTTATGGCGGCACGTGGAGTCTCAATCACTCGCCAAAACGCAGTAATCTGCTGTCACTCCAAAACACAATGTCCAATCTCTCCCAAAGGTCGCAGGCATGATGAGACTCGAGCTTGGAAATGTTTGTTATGCCATTTGTCATTAATGGTTAGAGCGCCACCTAGTGGGACGACTATAATCATGATTGAATGAGACGAATTGTTAGCTGGTGGTTAAATGCATGAATTCCATCAATGTGACATGAGATCGGACGTGCTGGTTGTAGGTGTTGGGCGTGGCTCGACACGCCGGGGTGCGAGGGCCCTCATAACGCTGCTTGCAGCTTTAATTAGGGCCCGAGCACCGAGAGTGCGAAGGCCCTATTGTATCTGCTCCGTTTCTTATTATTATTATTATTATTATTATTATTATTATTATTATTATTATTATTATTATTATTCAGGTAAAACAAGGGCCTTTTTGAGGGCCTAAACATGCTCAAAAACTCATGAAATTTTGCACACGCGTCAGGTCTGGTGAAAAATTACGTATTTTAATGTCCTCCGACATGGCCAGGGAAAATTGGCTCAGTAGCGCCACCTAGAAAAATCTAAAACGCGAGCCCCCGGTGTAGGTATGACCTACATGTATGAAAATTGGAACACATATCTATCGTTAGCAGACGCACAAAAAAGTCTATTATGGCCATGTCCTAAACCCAACAGGAAGTCCGCCATTTTGGATTGAAGGTGACATTTTGGCTCTGATTTTACCATTTCCATGCCTTGTACTTTAACGAACTCCTCCTTGGGATTTGGTCCTATAAACTTCAAATTTGGACAGTGCCAACTACACACCTGGGCCATGTTAAATTGCGGAGCTTTTGAGTTTTCACAATACGGTGACGCCGTGGCGCCACGGCGAATTTCAATGACTCGCCATGAAAATCTTATTGCCTCTCATTCTGTCATACATTGTCCGAGCTGGACCAAAGAGTACACATATGATAAGGCTCCACCCCTGAACATATTTCAACTGCCATATTTGACATCAGGGACAGCGCCACCTAGTGGGAACAGGAAATGTCATGTTTTACACTTTGGGGTACAGTATTGTGATGGGTGACATCTGCAGCCTCAAATTTCTCCAGGAAAGCCTTAAGGAGTTGGTCTTGGGTTACAGTGAAAACTGTGACTTTTTGCAAAAGGGTGTGACCCCAGCAGCATGGCAAACTTTCATGTCTCGCCATGAAGAAACAAATTAGTATAACTCAATGAAATCCAAGCTGATCAGAACCAGACTTTACAGGCATGATGTCAGACCCGCCCTGAACAGATTGATGTGCCCATTGTCGGGAATACGCAGAGCGCCACCTAGTGGCAACAGGGAATGTCATGTCTTTCACTTTGTTGTACTGATTTTCACAGGTTCATCGTGGACACCTCAAAAGCGGTGAATATTAACATGGGTCCCTCATGATGCTTCAATGAGAAAATTGTGACTTTAAACTGAACGGCGCACCCTGGTGGCAGCGCAGTTCACCATGAAAGATGAAGTGGCTTTTGAGGGGCTTGGAAAGTTTATATAGGCTTTAAATTTGGCCCACACCTTCAATGTGATGAAGGCTTTGTTGTTATGTGATCATTTTCCGTGAATAGCGCAAAATGGCTCCACAGCGCCCCCTACAATATTTCAAAACATCAGCCCCTGCTCTGTGTTTTATCTATGATTCTGAAACCTGGTAAGCTTATACAAGATATCAAGATGTACAAAAAAGTCTCTTGGAGCAATATCCCAAATCCAACAGGAAGTCAGCCATTTTAAAATTAATGTGCAATTTTGGCGAAATTTTCCCCTCTTTTCAGGCACCGTACTTTGACGAACTCCTCCAAGGGATTTCATCAGATTGATGCGATATCCAGTGTGTGGAATCTAAAGACCTTTGTTATGTTAAATTGCGGAGCTTTTTACGTTCAGGGAAATGGCGTGGTCATGACGGCACGTGGAGTTTCAATCACTCGCCAAAAAGCAGTAATCTGCTGTCACTCAAAAACACAATGTTCAATCTCTCCCAAAGGTCGTAGGCGTGATGAGACTCGAGCTCGGAAATATTTGTTATGCCATTTGTCAGTAATGGTTAGAGCGCCACCTAGTGGGGCGACTATAATCATGATTGAATGAGATGAAATGTTAGCTGGTGTTTAAAGGCATGAATTCCATCAATGTGACATCAGATCGGGCGTGCTGCTTGTAGGTGTTGGGCGTGGCTCGACGCGCCGGGGGTGCGAGGGCCCTCATAACGCTGCTTGCAGCTTTAATTATTATTATTATTATTATTTCGGCAAATAAATCGGCCTTTTGAGGGCCTAAACATGCTCAAAAACTCATGAAATTTTGCACCCGCGTCAGTTCTGGTGAAAATTTACGTATTTTAATGTCCTCAGACATGACCAGGGAAAATTGACTCAGTAGCGCCACCTAGAAAAATGAAAAACGCGAGCCCCCGATGTGAGTACGACCTACATGTTTGAAAGTTGGTATACATATCTACAGTTCAGAGTCAAACAAAAAAGTCTATTATGGCAATGTCCTAAACCCAACAGGAAGTCCGCCATTTTGTACTGAAGGTCACATTTTGGCACTGATTTTACCATTTCCATGCCTTGTACTTTCGCCAACTCCTCCTTGGGATTTGGTCATATAAACTTCATCTTTGGACAGTTCCAACTACACACCTGGGCCATGTTAAATTGCGGAGCTTTTGAGTTTTCACAATACGGTGAGGCCGTGGCGCCACGGCGAATTTCGATGACTCGCCATGAAGAAACAAATTAGTATAACTCAATGAAATCTAGTCTGATCAGTGCCAGACACTACAGGCGTGATGTCAGACCCGCCCTGAACAGATTGATGTGCCCATTGTCAGGAATACGCAGAGCGCCACCTAGTGGCAACAGGAAATGTCATGGCTTTAATTTTGTTGTACTGATTTTCACAGGTTCATCATGGCCACCTCAAAAGCGGTGAACATCACCATCAGTCCTTCATGATGCTTCAGTGAGAAAATTGTGACTTTAAACTGAACGGCGCACCCTAGTGGCAACGCAGTTCACCATGAAAAATGAAGTGGCTTTTGAGGGGCTTGAAAAGTTTATAAAGTCTTGACATTTGGCGCACACCTCCAATGTGATGAAGGCTTTGTTGTTATGTGATCATTTTCATTGAATAGCGCGAAATGGCTCCACAGCGCCCCCTACAAAATTTCAAAACATCAGCCCCTGCTCTGTGTTTTATCTATGAGTCTGAAACCTGGTAAGCTTATGGAAGATATCAAGATGTACAAAAAAGTCTCTTGGAGCAATATCCCAAATCCAACAGGAAGTCAGCCATTTTAAAATCAATGTGTAATTTTTGCGACATTTTACCCTCTTTTCAGGCACCATTCTTTGACGAACTCCTCCAAGGGATTTCATCAGATTGACGCGATCTCCAGTGTGTGGAATCTAAAGACCTTTGTGATGTTAAATTGCGAAGCTTTTTACGTTCAGGGAAACGTGGAGTTTCAATCACTCGCCAAAAAGCAGTAATCTGCTGTGACTTTTTCACCAAGTCACACACATTCAGAGATCAGAGTGTCCTGTGTGTGCTCTCATTCACTCACACTCACTCTTATATGGTTGAAGTCTGTTTGTACAGAGGCTACCCTCATGAAATCACATGATAGAGTTGCGCTAGGGTTTCACAATAACCTGCCCTCGAAACTTTGGCTGATTGCGACCTACATCTGTTTTTACACCTTGGCTCGTGTGATCAACAGGGGGTTCATGACCCCCTTGGCGGACTCCCACAGGGTTTAAATCTGGGACTCTACACCATTTGACCCTAGAAATAAAGAAGCTTCTCGGATGAGAGGTGAAACGTCTTCAAGAAACTTAAAGAAGTCCAGATGACTTTTTTTCTAAGCTCTTTAGATGACTGAGAACCTTCACAGACACCTCATTAGTGGGACTCTCAGAGCTACCAGCCCTTTGCTAAAATCACAAAGCTCTGCATTGAAATCAATGATATCAAAGCTGGAATCTAATGAGTCCAAGTCTTCTGCTGATTCAGCATCACATTCATCTTTGTCCTTGTTCTGCATCCCCACCATGGACTTCATTCCTTCCAAGCCAGCCTTGAGTGTCCTTTATTCAGCTCATCCTCTGCTTTACTTTACACCTGATTTTAGCTGCTTTATCTCTCTTTGAACATGTTTATGTGTCTCAGTCTGTTTCCTTTCTCCCTCATAACAATACAGCTTCTTCTGCCTGAGAACATGTTTGAGTAATTTAACAATCCAGGGCTGCTTATTGGGGAAAACAAGGTTTTCAAAGCAATCTCCATTTTCCCAGGAAGAAATGTAAGTAGAAATAGATGATCTAAGTGAGAACATGAGCCTTTAAAAAGGGTCTTCTGAGGCTGCTGCCAGTCGTCAAAGCCTCCAACAAAGCTCTGTAAGTACATATGTGATCATACCTTTAGTTTTTAAATGTTTATTCTAGTTTACACAGATCAGGTGGGAACAACTCAAATAAAATATCAAAACTAAACCAAAGAAGTAATGACTGCTGACGTCTGAAAAATCTATAAAACTATTAAGTGATCATCAGTGCTCACTTTGTTCAATACTGAATACATTGGAGCACAAATTGTCCACATTTCTGAAATATTTCTGGGTGTAACTGTTACCAAACTGCCATCTAGATCTGGCCTGTGGTTATTATCTAAGTGATAATCATCAATTCTACTAAAACGAATATAAAATAAAGAAATTTGACACATTTTGTTGATATCAAAAGCACACTGAACAATTCAGTGTTGTTTTACTGCTGTTCTCTCTTCACTTCTTCTCTTCTGATTCTCTCCACATGTTGCTCTGCATCAGTGCTCAGTTTCCTGACAAAAACAAGATTAAATATTGCTAAAAATAATAGTATTTCATTACACTTCACCATAAGTGTCTTTTTTTAATAGTTTATCTGTTATTTTTCAGCCACTGTGACCTGTCAGAGAGAAGCTGTGAAGTGCTGGCCTCAGGTCTCAGCTCTCAGACCTCTAATCTGAGAGAGCTGGACCTGAGTAATATTAACCTGAAGGATTCAGGCGTGAAGCTTCTGTCTGAAGGACTGAAGAGTCCACACTGTACACTGGAAACTCTCAGGTGAGACCAAGCATTGTTTTTTCATCAACTGACAGAATTAGTAAATTAATAATAAGGCAGCCCTCTAATAAGAGGAGATGTGGAGGTCTTCTGAAGTACAACATACTCTTATGTTGAAAGTTTCCTGCTTCCTGTTTTGTTATTGTGTAAGTAGAAACCTGATGGTGAAAATAGTGATGAGTTTGCAGAGGTGAATCCACAGCACACAACACAACAATGGTGCTGCGTGCTGAAAGCAGACTTCTCACAGATTCTGAGACTGCAGGTTTCATCACTGTCCAACCAAAATTCACTGAACCAGCAGTAAATGAACGTCCAAAACTACACTTCATGTTTAAAAAACAGATGCTCAGAGGGATTTGTGTTTATATCTTTTTTGTGGGGTCTGTTCACTTGTCCTGTCTGTTCACCTGCTGTTTTAGCTGTTTGGTGGTTGTTGAGATGGTTTTGTGACCTTTTAGCTGAGATTCTGATATTTCTGTAGATACCACACATGTCTAATTACTTTGTATAGCATGAATGGCCGTAAGCAGGTTTTTAACAGTAAGAAAAGTTGTAAAACTAAAAAACTATAGTTAAAAGTTCAAAACCTTCTACGTCTGGTTGCTTGTGGTAAGGAGCAGATCAAACCAGTTAAGAATTATACGTTATAATTATAAATGGCTTCAACAGCACATTCAGGTCTGTGAGACTCATTCAGACACTGAGCCGTGGCTCTGTGCTATATGCACATATTTCTGCATCTCTGCCATTCAGACACACTTTGTATATAGTTTATTTTATTTAGTATTCAATACTGAACTGTACATTTAGTCTTTTTAAAGGCAGCAATTTTTATTCAGTGTTTTCATAAAAGCCTTATTTTTATCCATTTACTGCTATTAGGAAGAACACACGTGAGGTTTAAGACCTGGACGAGTTTGAAACCTAACCCTAACCCCTACCCCAAATCTCTGGTTCGGTCCTGTTTCTATCATTTAAGAAACATTTCTAAATTGAGCCCCATAGTATCTCATACTGAACTGGAGATTGTTATTCATGCATTCATTTCATCACGATTGGACTACTGTAATTCACTGTTTACATGTCTAAACAAAAACTCCTTGGAGCGTCTGCAGATTGTCCAAAATGCCGCAGCAAGGCTTCTGACAAAAACATCGAAATACTCTCATGTAACACCATTGCTTATACAGCTGCACTGGCTCCCCATTGAATTCAGAGTCCACTTTAAGATTCTGGTTCTGACATTTAAGGCTCTTCAAGAACAAGCACCAGCGTACATCATTGAACTTTTACAGCCCTATGCCCCTAGTAGGTCCCTGAGGTCTTGTGATCAGGGCCTACTTGTTATTCAGTATACAAGACTGAAAACCAAGGGTGATAGAGCTTTTGCTACTGTGGCCGCCAGACTGTGGAATTCTCTTCCTCAGAACTTAAGATCTGCAGACTCAGTGATTACTTTTAAAAAAACAGCTAAAAACACATCTTTTTAAAATTGCATTTTGTTAACTTTTGACTGTTTTTGTTTTATACTTTGTGAAGCACTTTGTGATCTTTTATCTAGAAATGTGCTATATAAATAAAATTTTACTTACTTACTTACTTACTTTTGTCCTTCACAATGGAAAATGGGTGAAAACAAAAATGGTTATCACTTTAGCCAGCTCAATTCCACTCTCAGCGTCTCCTGTATATCTCCTATATAAATTCTGCACTCAGCTTTGTGGTCTCAATATCACTGAAATGCACCCAGATGCTGCTCATTTTGTGTTTTCACTCTTTCCTGACACGCTTGCATTTAAATACAACTCCTTGTTTCTCTGTGTACCTGGTCTATACCACTACACTTGCTGTCTATGGGATATTTCTGTCTTCTTTCAAATAACTTTATGATCCCATCCCAGCCTGGATGGAAAGTAATTCTTTCCATGGGTTATGGTGGGACAAGGTTATGTGATACAGTACATATGTATGTGTGTGTGTGTGTGTGTGTATATATATATATATATATATATATATATATATATATATATATAACAATTGCAATCAATTGAACAATTATTACTTTTTTATTCAACCACAATGTGATAAATTTCTTAAATGAAAAAAAAAAGTTTTTCTCAAATCTACAATAATTAGTTGTGCATTCTTGACATTTTTTGTGTTGGAAGATTACAGAAATACAGAACTATTCATAACATTTAATGTTGTCAGTTTGTCATTCATTTCCCACCATATGTTACAACTATGTACATTTTAGTTGTATTGAAATATTTAACAGATTTCATATTGAATGTCTCCTTTCATTCACAAGACAGAGACCAAACTCTGCAGACATGTTGGTGTCTGACTGTCCCATTTATAGTTGTAACATGCATTAAACCTTGCCCATTATCTTCAAGTATCTCTCATTTAACTGAAACCGTCCTGCTGCATACTCCTCTACAAGTCGAGGTAAGAAATATGAGAAGTAAAACCCTCTCAAGTGCTTTACTTGTTCCTTTACAAATGCTTCATCATATTGCACATTGAGAGCTGAAGTAAAACAGAAGTGTGAAATGAAAGACTGATTCATTTCTATTTAGTCTTGTGATGTGCCGCTTTGTTCAGAGCATTAAGGCCCAGCAAAGATTACTGAGGTCATAGAGTCACTGATGAAACCTGTGTGCTTATAGAAACTGAAACCAGATGAACCAGAATAGAAGGACATTAAAATGAAGTGTCAGCTACACAAAGGCAAAGCTATTCAGTTGTTGGTGTGAGTTATTTAAATGGAGGATGGAGTCAGACTTTAAGCTGCTGGACTCAGTCACTATATCCTGTTCTCCTCATAGAACCTGGATACACAGACTCACCCGTGACACAGTGACACACAGTGTGGGCTACACACACATTAGAAAGTGGATCAGTCACACTTGTACAATCATGAACACTTTGAATCACCATTAATGGCTTTGTTACAGCAACATATTTTAATAGTACTGCAGTATGAGAAGTGCAACACTCAGTGTGCAGTAACAAATCAGGTGCTTTTTAACAGCAGTGTTCCCTTTAACTCAGTAGCAGTTCAAATATTTCTGTCAATCTGAGCTGAAACATGAATCTAATCAAATCAAAGTTATTTGCCTATTTCAGCTTTAAATTCATTCAAATTCAGTTTAAAAGTTTTTATGCAAATTAAGGAATTCAGATTCAGATTTAACTTACTCATATTGAGTTTGTGATGGCACAAAGTTGTGCCCATACCACACATTCACATGGGCTTTTTTTTGCACATGGAGCATTTAATTGGACTCTGGCCCTTTAAACTCTGTAACTTTGGATTCTTTTGGCCAATTTACATGATTGACTCTTTTTAATCGTTTGATCCAATAGGATCACAGTAACGATGCCACGTTCACGTCACTTCAACCAATCAGAAGTTGCAAAGCCAAAACCCACGTGGGCCCAAATTGACTGCATGTGGCATCTGTCCAGTCCACTACTTCTGTTGTCCGGTTTTATACATCCGGTTACTCAAAGCGAGACCCAGCATTCAGTCGTTGCTAACAACAAAATCAGTTACTTTGTGCGGTAATAAGTACATATATTTTTTGGCTGTTTTTTATATTTTGAAATATATTTATAAAATATATTTCAAAATACAATTTAAACTTATTTAAAATCATTCAAAAATATATAAATTTAACCCTTCATATATTTCTAAGAAAACACATTCACATGTAACAGCTGAAAGAAATCTTTATTTGATGTTTAAAACATACATATAGCATATCAATCAAGCAAGGAATATTCATTTTATAATTTTATTCTCATTACATACTTAAACATTCTAAAAGAAACACACACACACATATACATATATGTGTGTGTATATGTATATATATGTATATATATATGTATATGTATGTATGTATGTATATATATATATATATATATATACATACATACATATGTGTGTGT
Organism: Perissodus microlepis; assembly: GCF_051167445.1. Taxonomy (NCBI): domain Eukaryota; kingdom Metazoa; phylum Chordata; class Actinopteri; order Cichliformes; family Cichlidae; genus Perissodus; species Perissodus microlepis. Next base: position 642,967 of record NC_140471.1, on the reverse strand, counting down.
ATGTGTATATGTGTGTGTGATTGTATGAACATAAGTCAATATACTTAAAATGTAATTTCTTTTCCTTTTCCAGCAGTCTCAGTTCCCCCAGCTTTCACTGCAATCCTCAAAGCCCTTCTGGACACATTGGGAAACCTCGTCCTTACTGCCACTGTAACAAACAAAAGTCACAGTTCTATTACTTTTATCAGAGTTAAAATAAAAATATGATTTATGTTAGCTGGCTTTGTTTAGCAAACAGATGTTTATATAGATACAGATATTTTATATTTTGATAGTTTATATACAATACAGATATTTTTTACGCATAATTTTACCTCTTTTTTTTCCTAGATGGAAAGTCTATCCAGTTCAAATTACAGTAATGCTAACACCGCTTTTGGTCATCTCTCCTTACCCTCCAGCATTCATAAATCTGTTGACCTTCTTTGTCTGAGACCAACCACTACAATGCATCATCACCTATTTGTATTGGTAACTTACTTTACAACCTATTTTAATGGTTGCAAAGTAAGTTACTTGTGCTGTATGCAATTTTAGATACACAGAAAGTCTTCACTTACTATATATGGCTGTCATAGTGTCCTTATCAAGGGCAGTTCTTCACTCTGTGCCGATGTCCGTTTTGCTCTGTCCTCCTATAAAAAGCATGAACATTTGAGTGTTTGACTAGTTTTAGATTTCCAAAAATCTGATATTTGTACAACTAAACATTTGAACTACAATGATATGCTATTGAGAGATACTTTTAGGGGTACTTTTTGGTAAAGAAACTGGTGACAGAGTTGTAGGCTTTTTAGAGTACTATTAGCTAATCATTTGAACTGACTTTCAAAGCTGTTTACCTTTTAAATTGCTGTGGATCAAAACCTCCAGTGGGAAGGCGGCCATTAGAAGAACACGCACCATTGAACCTGAAAATAACAAAAACAAACAAAAAACAGAACAACATATAAGAGTCAGGTAGGGTAATAAATCTCTTCTGAAGTAATATAGTTCATTTTGGGTGAAAAACAAAACATTCCTCTAAAATATATATACTGACATCTAGGGCTGCACGATTAATCGTTAGAAAATCGCGATCTCAATTCATACTTATGTGCGATCTCATTTCCAAATGACAACGATTAAAAAAAAAAAAAAGAAAAAAAAAGACGACGACGATTGTACCGCATTTTGATCCGGGATGTAATCTGCATGAAAACAAGCGCTCACTCATCCTGCTCAACAAATGACAAGGGCGGAGCCTTATACCACGTGATACAGAAGCTGTGCCGTGTGATGCTAAAATTAGCAGGGAAAAAACAACGGAGAGCACGTCAGGGATGACGAGAAAGTGACAGGAGAAAATCCGTCCCGGTCAACCACCCAAACATCAATAACGGGAACCTTATACAGCGCTTCCCCATACCCGTCGAACTCCCGCGGGCACAAAGAAATTACGGAGGCTATTACTTATCACCTGACCAAAGATATGGCTCCCATCAACACTGTGCAAAACGACGGATTTAGGAAGATGATCAACACCCTAGACAAACGCTACACAGTGCCGTCCCGCAACTATTTTTCTATTGTTGCACTACCTGCTCTATACACGCAGTGTCGAGCAACGGTGGAGACGGAATTTCAAGCAGTACAACATTTTGCGGCAACAACAAAACGTGAGACATTTATTGTTTTTATGTTTATTTATTATTTTTATGTTCAGTCTCAACTGTTACGAAGTTGATGTGCAGTTAATAAGTGCAATAAATATTTATACTGGAAAAGAAAATCGTGAGAGAATCGTGATCTCAATTCTAAGCCAAAAAATCGTGATTCTCATTTTATGCAAAATCGTGCAGCCCTACTGACATCAGCAATCAACATCATGATTGTAATTATTTCCTTTTTAGTACATCTACTGCTGTGTGCATGTGTCAAGCACTACGACTGTATCTATGCATATAAATTCACCATATATATCCTGCAAAAATGTTTTGTTATAGTCAAAAAAGGCAAACAAACAAAGGCATTCAATCACAGGTGAGAAATTAATTGGGAATATCAATTATAGGTGAACTATTCTTTACCTACTAGTAATCAAGCTTCTTTAACCAAGAAGCTTGAAATATTTGAATGTAAAAATAAATAAATAAATAATAATAAAAATAACATGATGTAATTAAAATGCACAACTTACATTAAGGACATCTGTATTTGTATCCACAGGCTAAAAGTAAAACAGTAAATGTGTTAGTAATAGTACAGGTATTTGTAAAAAAAAAAAAAAAAAAAAAAAAGAGGCAGTAACTTTGACTCTTCTAGTAGGATGCTAAATGCAGAGATTTATATTTACAGTATAATACTGCATGTACAGGTAGCTGTGTTGTGAACTGTAACTGAATATTAGAGAATCTCAGAGAAATTAAATGTATTTATTTTTTGAATTTATCAATCATAAAACCGTCTGTTTTGAAGGCCTGTTACGATAACGACTTTTTGTTGGTCGGTATATTGCCCCATAAACAATTGCAACAAGTTATGTCATTGTCATTTTAAGACCATTTTATGTCTTTGAATGTATAATCATAATATAACACCATAATAATGCAAGATCTACACACTTTCAATTGACAAACCAACATCTAATTCTTAAAATATTTAGATCATGGAAATTAGGTATCAAAATATTAGATACCATAAAAAATTGAATAAATAGTAAAATTTCTAACAAATAGAAAACAGTGTTATTTAATGTTATTGTGTTGTTATTATTATATTTTATTTTTGTAAATATAATGGCAGATAAATTGCATCATCAACAATTATTGAGGTCATGTATATGTATTGTGTGTTAAGTCGATATATCGATTATTGTGATAGGCCTACTGTTTTGGTATCATAACAAGCTTGTCAAACATGCATGACCACTAAGCAATGTCTAAGCAGTAGTATTGGTCTGAATGACAACAAACATAACTAGTTTTTTGGAAAATCTGTTAGAAAACAGTTATTTCAATAATTATGATTAGCATGTGACACAGACACTGCATAAAAAACTACAACAACAAATACTTACTTTAGGAGGATGGGGGAGGGCAGCATGAGGTTGAGACTTTGACATCTGTAAGAAACAAATTCATGTATTACAAACAAGTCACTTAAAAATACATTAATGTGGCAGACTGTTCCCTGTTCAGATGCAGTGTACAAGGAAAATCAGGGCTGTAACAACAATGGGGTGGGGCCAAGTGGCTGCAACCCTAGTTACAATGTGCAGGTATATATAATTACATATAATATATGTGAATAAAGCAAGAATCTGTTTAGGTTAGTCACTGTGCTGACTGATGCTTGCTAGGTTTATATGATTGCAAACTGCACAAAAACAACAACAGCAACAACATTAATGACAATGACAAACAAAATTACTTACATTTATGTAAATCTCACATCAGGAAGATCTGCATTCGATTTCATGGGCTGAAATAAATAGGCAGAAACATTACTGCTAAAAAAAACAAAAAACAAAAACTCTAAAAAGCCTAAAAATGACTTAAAAAGCAAGGAAATGTGGAACATTGTAATTAGCGAACATTAATAAAGCATAACTGTGCTTTGTTTCTAACCTTGGTAAGTACTCTGTAGCCAGAAGGAGAGGTGGGATTTCTGTGAAAGCCAAATTAAATGTGAATAGGTTTTGATAGTTATTGTATATAACAAGTGTAAACAGTTTTATTCGTATTTTTTTCCCTTTCTGAGAAGGCAGAATAATAAGAAAAGGCAAAAGTATGTCACAATATAATTAATTAAGTTACATATTTTGATTACCAAATTATGGAAGCGTGGAGCTGCCACCCAGGCAAAAGAAAAATAGAGCTATGTTTACTGTTCTAACATTATGCTTTTCATGTTTGTATAATATAATATCACGTTATTACAATATACATAATTATCACGTTCGCACAATATTGTACAGACGTGATAATTATGTACATTTTTCGTACAATGTTGTTCAAACATGTTGTTCAAACATGAAAAGTATATTGTATAAACATGATAGTATATTGTTAGAACGATAAACTTTTCACATTATAACGTGATATACTTATATTTCTCTTTTGCCTGGGTGGCAGCTCTACGCTTCCGTGCCAAATAAGCGAGAATAAAGTAATATTATATGAGAAAAAGCACCTGCTAGCTTGATGATGGAGGCTTCATAGACCGGCCACCCGCCTTTTGGCTTCTTGTCGCCACTCCACCAAATAAAGGTCCGTTTCCAACCACTTAATTACCGCGAACATAATCGGCTTGTTTCTTCCCGCCTCCTGGATCCGGCCGTTCCTCTCACTGTCGGAATTCGCGCCTCAGAGACGTCGTTATTTTTCAAAAAAAAGAAAGAAAGAAAGAAAGAGCAACAACTACTAAAGAGAATTTTTGCACGTTCATTGCACATTTGTGGGAATGTTTAAATATTTACTTTTTATTAATTACTTTTCATTTTATCTTTATTTTTAAAATCACCATGGTAATGCGCATGCGCATACTCTCCTGCACGCAAAGGGCTTTGGAGTTGACGTAATGTCGCAATGCATTGTGGGAGCGCAGCACCATCTTGGCAGGCCACGAATCAAAACAAGATTGCTATGAACCATTCTGAAACGTAGCTCAAAAGAAAATGACGGTATAGAGACAGATTGTGTCCAGATGCAAAGAGACGGTACTTGATTGTTGAAATGTGGACCCGTATGAAATATAGCCGTGGAGTAGAAACCCTGAAGACCAAACCGCTATTGACTTAGCATGATCTACTCTTGTACCTTGTCTGTGGAGTCAGAGCATACACGGCGCACCAATTTCGCAATTATAAATCTCTGAAGGCGCACATCCAATTCACCAAGGACTGGGTACAAGATTTGGCTATTTTTAAGCCTCCACGTTGTGAGTACGCCGTCGTTCAAGCAAAGGTAAGTCAGCTTGAGTACTGCGAGTAAAATGCGTTTGATTCCCCCCGAACATTCAAATTAGTGCTAGCATAAATTCATTCATAAGGGGAAATTACAGTGAGAACATGTAGAGGCTCTGTTAGAGGGATAACATAGTGAGTTCAGTGCATTGATGTGACATTGTCCTGAAGGATTTAGTTATTCTTTGTGGTTAAAGAAATTGCCCTAATTAATTCATATTTATTATAAATAATCCTAATTACACATCTTGCTTCCTTGTTTGTGTCCTGTGTCACTAAAAATACATTCTGTTTTAGTTTTATACATTGATTAATGACCTGCAGAATAGACTTGTAGTCAAGACCGCCTAATCCGAGACCAAGACAAGACCAAGACCAGAGGGTATCGAGACCAAGACAAGACCAAGACCAGAGGGTATTGAGACCAAGACAAGACCAAGACCAAGTTGAGACGAGACCAAGACCGAGACCGAGTCGAGACGAGACCAAGACCAAGACCGAGACCGAGACAAAAAAAGTCTTTAAACTGCAGCCAGATGCTATTCTATATACATATGCAGGACACCTTAAACTAGTTTTTTAATTAAGCAGCAAGGCAGAACAAAGTCGGGCCTGTATCAAGACACAGGGACTAAACCCCAATTCAACCAGACCCAGAACTGATCCGGAATTAAAACAGGACTACAACAGTAACCAAGACAGAACCAGAATCAGAACTAAATGATAGTAGCACTAAAAATCATCATAGACCTGCACTACACTTATTTTTTAATTCTACCAAAGTACAATATTTAGATTGAGAAAAGTTTATATAATTATTTAGCCTTGTTGTGCAAACAAGCCTGCATAACTTAATAAATATAGAATTTGAAAAGTAACAAATGGTATCTAAAAAGAAACACTAGGTACTAGATACATGTTCTGATGAGTTTTGGCAAACAACCATTTGACTAACATGTGTGTCTCACCTGCTCTTGTTCCATCTCTGTTCTGTCGTCATTCTCTCTCTCCCTCTCTGCTCCTCTCTCTCCCTCTCTGTTCCTCTCTCTCCCTCTCTGCTCCTGTCTCTCCCTCTCTGTTCCTCTCTCTCTCCCTCTTTGTGCTGACAATCAAGCCAAACACCAACATCATCAAATATACAGTTGAAACCAGATATTTATGACAGATCATCTGCAGAGGAATGGTTTATTTGAAGAGTTTCAGTCAGGTTTCAGAGCTCATCACAGCACAGAAACAGCTTTAGTGAAGGTTACAAATGATCTTCTTATGGCCTCTGACAGTGGACTCATCTCTGTGCTTGTCCTGCTAGACCTCAGTGCAGCGTTCGATACTGTCGACCATAATATCCTATTAGAGCGATTAGAACATGCTGTAGGTATTACAGGTACTGCACTGCAGTGGTTTGTATCATATCTATCTAATAGACTCCAATTTGTGCATGTAAATGGAGAGTCCTCTTCACACACTGAGGTTAATTATGGAGTTCCACAGGGTTCAGTGCTAGGACCAATTCTGTTTACATTATACATGCTTCCCTTAGGCAGCATCATTAGAAGACATAGCATACATTTTCACTGCTATGCAGATGACACCCAGCTCTATCTGTCCATGAAGCCAGATAACACACACCAATTATTTAAACTTCAGGAATGTCTTAAAGACATAAAGACCTGGATGGCCGCTAACTTTCTGCTTCTTAATTCAGATAAAACTGAGGTTATTGTACTCGGCCCTGAAAATCTTAGAAATATGGTATCTAACCAGATTCATACTCTGGATGGCATTACCTTGGCCTCCAGTAATGCTGTGAGGAACCTTGGAGTCATTTTTGACCAGGACATGTCCTTCAATGCACATATTAAACAAATATGTAAGACTGCTTTCTTCCATTTGCGCAACATCTCTAAAATTAGAAATATCCTGTCTCAGAGTGATGCTGAAAAACTAGTTCATGCATTTATTACTTCCAGGCTGGACTACTGTAATTCATTATTATCAGGATGTCCAAAAAACTCACTGAAAAGCCTTCAGCTAATCCAAAATGCTGCAGCAAGAGTACTGACAGGGACTAGAAAGAGAGAGCATATTTCTCCTGTTTTGGCTTCCCTTCATTGGCTTCCTGTTAAGTCCAGAATTGAATTCAAAATCCTGCTCCTCACATACAAGGTCTTAAATAATCAGGCCCCATCTTATCTTAATGACCTTGTAGTACCATATCACCCTATTAGAGCACTTCGCTCTCGCTCTGCAGGCCTACTTGTTGTTCCTAGAGTATTTAAAAGTAGAATGGGAGGCAGAGCCTTCAGTTTTCAGGCCCCTCTTCTGTGGAACCAGCTTCCAGTTTGGATTCGGGAGACAGAAACTATCTCTACTTTTAAGATTAGGCTTAAAACTTTCCTTTTTGCTAAAGCATATAGTTAGGGCTGGACCAGGTGACCCTGAATCCTCCCTTAGTTATGCTGCAATAGACGTAGGCTGCCGGGGGATTCCCATGATGCATTGAGTTTTTCCTTTCCAGTCACCTTTCTCACTCACTATGTATTAACAGACCTCTCTGCATTGAATCATATCTGTTATTAATCTCTGTCTCTCTTCCACAGCATGTCTTTATCCTGTCTTCCTTCTCTCACCCCAACCGGTCGCAGCAGATGGCCGCCCCTCCCTGAGCCTGGTTCTGCCGGAGGTTTCTTCCTGTTAAAAGGGAGTTTTTCCTTCCCACTGTCGCCAAAGTGCTTGCTCATAGGGGGTCATATGATTGTTGGGTTTTTCTCTGTATCTATGAAGCGCCTTGAGGCGACTTTTGTTGTGATTTGGCGCTATATAAATAAAATTGAATTGAATTGAATTGAATTGAATATTTATGTACTCTTCAGATAAAAACACAAACACTTTTTTAATTGTAACATCAAATCAGACTAAATGTTTATTTTTTTAGATTGATAAATATAAAAAACATATTTGTTAACTTTAAGAGTAAAGAGAGAAATTGTCTGTATTTCTTAATTGCAAATGGCACCAAATTGTATTCAAAATTGAGCCACACTTATGGAGCTCCACAATTCTTTTCCTGGTGTTTTGGTTGACATCTCTTGATTTTCCCATGTCAAAGAAACAGGCTCTGTGTTTTGCCTTACAGGGAGTGCAGAATTATTAGGCAAGTTGTATTTTTGAGGAATAATTTTATTATTGAACAACAACCATGTTCTCAATGAACCCACAAAACTCATTAATATCAAAGCTGAACGTTTTTGGAAGTAGTTTTTAGTTTGTTTTTAGTTTTAGCTATTTTAGGGGGATATCTGTGTGTGCAGGTGACTATTACTGTGCATAATTATTAGGCAACTTAACAAAAAACAAATATATACCCATTTCAATGATTTATTTTTACCTATGAAACAAATATAACATCTCCACATTCACAAATATACATTTCTGACATTCAAAAACAAAACAAAAACAAATCAGCGACCAATATAGCCACCTTTCTTTGCAAGGACACTCAAAAGCCTGCCATCCATGGATTCTGTCAGTGTTTTGATCTGTTCACCATCAACATTGCGTGCAGCAGTAACCACATCCTCCCAGACACTGTTCAGAGAGGTGTACTGTTTTCCCTCCTTGTAAATCTCACATTTGATGATGGACCACAGGTTCTCAATGGGGTTCAGATCAGGTGAACAAGGAGGCCATGTCATTAGTTTTTCTTCTTTTATACCCTTTCTTGCCAGCCACGCTGTGGAGTACTTGGACGCGTGTGATGGAGCATTGTCCTGCATGAAAATCATGTTTTTCTTGAAGGATGCAGACTTCTTCCTGTACCACTGCTTGAAGAAGGTGTCTTCCAGAAACTGGCAGTAGGACTGGGAGTTGAGCTTGACTCCATCCTCAACCCGAAAAGGCCCCACAAGCTCATCTTTGATGATACCAGCCCAAACCAGTACTCCACTTCCACCTTGCTGGCGTCTGAGTCGGACTGGAGCTCTCTGCCCTTTACCAATCCAGCCACGGGCCCATCCATCTGGCCCATCAAGACTCACTCTCATTTCATCAGTCCATAAAACCTTAGAAAAATCAGTCTTGAGATATTTCTTGGCCCAGTCTTGACGTTTCAGCTTGTGTGTCTTGTTCAGTGGTGGTCGTCTTTCAGCCTTTCTTACCTTGGCCATGTCTCTGAGTATTGCACACCTTGTGCTTTTGGGCACTCCAGTGATGTTGCAGCTCTGAAATATGGCCAAACTGGTGGCAAGTGGCATCTTGGCAGCTGCACGCTTGACTTTTCTCAGTTCATGGGCAGTTATTTTGCGCCTTGGTTTTTCCACACGCTTCTTGCGACCTTGTTGACTATTTTGAATGAAACGCTTGATTGTTCGATGATCACGCTTCAGAAGCTTTGCAATTTTGAGACTGCTGCATCCCTCTGCAAGATATCTCACTATTTTTGACTTTTCTGAGCCTGTCAAGTCCTTCTTTTGACCCATTTTGCCAAAGGAAAGGAAGTTGCCTAATAATTATGCACACCTGATATAGGGTGTTGATGTCATTAGACCACACCCCTTCTCATTACAGAGATGCACATCACCTAATATGCTTAATTGGTAGTAGGCTTTCGAGCCTATACAGCTTGGAGTAAGACAACATGCATGCAGAGGATGGTGTGGACAAAATACTCATTTGCCTAATAATTCTGCACTCCCTGTATATGCATCCACAGGTGTGCCACCAGTTTACTCACATGGACTCTACTAACCTATCAGAAGCTTCTTCAGCTCAGAATGGAATCGTCTGGAGTTTTCTTATTAATTAACAATAAACTTAGTGTATATGTACTCCTAAATTTGATGAAAGTGATTAAAATAGACAGCTCCCTCTTTTTATTCTGACATTTAACTAATTCAAAAGATATTTCAACATTTATTTATCTAAAACAAAAGTTTACTCTAAATTGATGTTTAACAGTAAAAAAAAGTTTTTATGTTTTCTCCATAAAGTGTATGTAAATATCTGGTTTCAACTGTGAATATACTGCTGTGTATTGAAATTCCTCTTGTTTTGCATAGATATACTGAACAACATCCAAAACATAATATATAAAATAACATCTACCTGAGTTTTTTCTTTGAAAGAAGCTCCTTATGTCCATTGTTGTGTACATCAGTACACAATTGAAACCGATTTAGAGAGTTTGTTTAGCCGTGGAGGGTAACAACTGAAAATATGAAATGTAAGCTAAGACTCTCTAAAAAATCAGCATTGCTGTTCGGCTTTTTATTTATCCATTTGTTGATTCACTCGAAGAGCAAGTAACGCAACCAAGTGATCAGTTTGATATCAATCTTTTGTGATACACCATCATATTTACATTATTAGTTCAGTACGAATGATTTGCTTTGGTACCTGGTCAAACTTAAGCTCTCCTCTGTCTGCAGCAAACTCGCAGGCAGCAGCTTCTCCCCCCTCGCTCACATGGGTGCTGTGCTCAGTCGCCTAGTGCCTGAGCTCGGATCATACCAAAATTAGGTGCACTCTGTGCTTCATGTGTTGTTTTTGTTTTATACAGTTGTCAGTCAGGCATCTAACTAACAAATTACACTCCAAAAGACCCCATGCTTCTGAAAAAATGACCCGGGCTTAAGCCCAGTAAGCCACCCCCCCGCTCCGCTGATGGTTGACTCCAAATCTCCCGAACACTATGTCGATTTGAGAACGCAAGACCGAAACAGCGAGACCAAGACCGAGACCAAGACAAAAGTCCGTCGAGACCAAGACAAGACCAAGACAAAAGTCCGTCGAGACCAAGACCGAGACCAAGACAAAAGTCCGTCGAGACCAAGACGAGACCAAGACCACGTAAAAGTGGTCTCGAGACCGGTCTCGAGACCACTTTTACGTGGTCTTGGTCTCGTCTTGGTCTTGGTCTTGGTCTCGAGACCGGTCTCGAGACCAAGACCGGTCTCGAGACATCCAACTCTACTGCAGAATCTCCTTATCATATTAGGTGTCCATAATTGTCACTTAAAGTCGAACATTATGTTTTCTCCGTCTTGAAAGTGATTACATCCTTGCATTACATACTTTAGGTTAATTTTTTGCTGATAGGTTTCTAAAAAGAAACAGGCAGATTTAGAATATAACATGCAGCGTTCTATAGATGGATACATAAAAACACTTTATTTGTTACATTTATGATAAATGGATTTGAAAGTAAATAAAACACATTTGTGTCGGCCTTGGCTTATTAAAGTTCTTGTCTTTAAATGAACTTTGTCTGTGTGTGTTTCAGGTACTGCACTCTTAAAGACTGAATGAACCAGCATTGCAGCCACAGGTCATTGTGAGCATCACAGGGAAGGTTGAAGCCGCCCACTGCAGCTGTATGGCCAGAGTCGCAGAGACCTGCAGCCATGTCGCTGCTCTTCTGTTTAATGTAGAAGCAACAGTGAGGATCTGTGGCACAAGGACTGTTACAGATGAACCTGCATACTGGGTTTTGCCTGGTAATATGACCAAGATACAGCCGGAGGTTGGCCATAAGATAGACTTCTCCTCTTCAGCTGCCCAAAAAAAGGCTCTTGATCAAAACATAAACAGACCATTCGTTGTGACAGGTAAAAGAAGCCGTCCTCAAAACAGAAAAATCCCACCTGTTACTGTGGAGGAGTTGGATCAACTGATGGGACAATATTTTTCCAAGCATAGTTCTGTTCTGAATAACCCATAATGTTTTAATTTAGGGGGGCATGTAAATAATTTGCATTTACTGAATATGTACTTACTAATTACCACTGTTCAAAAGTTGAATAAAGAAACAAAGAAATGTTTGCCTATTTTTAATTAAAAGCACTTTGTAGAACATCAAATCAGTTACAATGTAAAATCAATGTTATGTATAGTTTACAAATGACAAAATGTTCACATAAAATCATGACAGCATTTAAATAATATCACCCACTACTAGCATTCTGTAATTTACTGTCTCTTTTGAAAACTTATCACTACATAAACAGCACAAGACTTAAGAGTATTTAACAAGAGCATTTTTCCCTGGTTTTACTAACACACTGTTCACCAAACGCAGCAAACCTTTGCCATCTTATCCAGGAGGGTCACCTTTTTACCCACACATGGAAGAAGTAATCTGATTGGCATGGTGGTATGTAGCATGTAGTTTGAAACAAAGATTTCGTAGTGCCCCATGTGTAGTGTTGGAACTCAGTCAGGATTTGTTTCATTCATTTCATAGGCTGGTCTGCTGCAATAATGCAAAATAATTAGCAACTCTATAAATAGAAGGTAGTTCTGCATGTTTGTTCTAAGTTTGTGCTATGATCTCAGAGCGCATTGAAAATAAAACTAACAGGCTATAAAGAATAATATGAACTTATTTAGAACTTACCTGAATGAAAATACTGGAGCAAACCAACAGATATCTGTGGATGGTAGAGAACTGAATATCAGCTCGTCTCACAGTTGCTATCCAGGCTAGACGCCTTCTTTTGGTAACATCCAACACATAAGCTCCCTCATGATGCTTCCAGGTGAGGAAACAATGAAAAGAGAGCCTGTTTTCAAGCTTATTCCTTTGCCAGTAGTGCAATCTAACATTATAACCGGCCACACAGCAAGCATTTGTTTGGCCTGCTAATATGGCGCCTCGACCAAAAATCCTGGCTACGCCCCATCCGGTAAGATCACGCTCCAGAGTCTTATTAACGTACGGATCTAGAAAGAAGACCCTGCATTTTTAACTCTGAGGGAGATGAAGAATGAGCCTATTTCCAAAAAAAGTGGAGTGTGTTCCTTTAAGTACTATATTGTATATATTGTCAAAAACTAAAGTGTACATAGCAGTTGTTGTATCTTGTTTACAGTATCACTGACAGATAATTTCAAAGTCAATGAACGCTACATTACAGTGAGATATTGTGTAATGTGAAATACTGTAAGCAAATGAATAAACAACCTAATTCGTGATAGACCTTTGACTCTGTTTTGTTTGAATCCAACTGTTTTTTGCAGATGTAAATAAAACATGTTGTTACTTTTAGTATTATTATTATCATCATTATCATCATTATTGCACTAAATCCATTTTAAATAAAGGATACTTTGATATACATTCTACTGTGAGGTTGGAAATGTATTTTCTTCACCCTAAAATATGTTTTGAAATATATTTTGGTTTGAAAGAAATATATTTTCAATTTCAAAAATATATTTTTTTGGAGCATCACAAATACAAAATATATTTACCATATATTTGAAATATTTTAGCCAGGAAAAATGTATTTATTTACCGTATGGGGAAACTAGCGTGGCTGGCAGCTTTAAGACTCAGACACCCTCCAAAGAGAGTTTATGTTTGCTCCTTTCATTTTATCGATAAAAAGCCCACAGAGCTACACCCCGACCCGGAGCTTTATCTGGGCTATGACCAACCCCCACCAAAGAAAAGAAGAAAGCTCACTCGGACCACTTTGAGCGTGACAGCTTCCAGTAATACGAACAAAAACACAGAATCTGTACCCGGTAAGTGAAAGTGTAAATGTGGTTTGCCACCGTTTCGCATTTTAATCACGCAATTCTTTACTTTTACTGTTCTGTTTTCAATATGTTCATATGCTAATGACACAAATAAGTGTAAAGTGTATTTCTATTGTTATACATCGGAAAATTGTGAATCTTTTATTTTGACATCTGGATAGACAGGAAGGCTTTTATTTTGACATGTGCTTAGACAGGAAGCAGGAAATGCAGAGAACAGTGGGAAAAGCATGGCTACACCTTTGTAATAATTCATGTGGAATCCAAAGCAATCCTTCAAAAGAGTCCTTCAGAAAGCAATAGTCGTAAGTTTTGTCAGTTCTTTGTATATTAAGCAATTAATAATAGGGTGTTTTGAGACATTATTTTGTACCTTCTTTGAAGTGCAGTTATAGGGTGTAGCTTCTGAGCTAATGATACAAGTGTACGCTCACCCACTACCTGCTTGTTTTTCTTTGTAGTAATATCAGTTTGCATATCTACAGTATACTTATTTCATAGTCTCCTGTGTAAGTGCCTGAATATATTTACCTGCTGATTATATGACAATCGATTAAGAGTTTTGTATTATGTGTTTTTCTAGTTTCACTCCAGTTCAATGATGTCAGTGCAAGATGACTGCTATGTTTGGAGTCATTAAAGGAGCAAGTACGCTCACCTTCCTGGCTCTTGAAAAGGAGTTTGGCTGGCTGTTTATCTATGTTCACACTCAGGGAGTTTAACACATAGAGAGAACAGTACAGTGAAAGACTATATTTGTCAGAGGGATTCTCCAGCATAGTTATGGATGCCAAAATGGACGACAAAGTGTCATCGGTCTCAAGCTCCAAGCGCACCTCTTCTTCAAAGCATTCAGTAGCCAGTGCCGCCGCAAAAGCCAGAGCTATCGCTGAAGCTGCACGCACCAGGGCCACATTTGCACAGAAGGAGCTCGAAATAAAAAAACAAAAGGCCAAGTTGGATTTAGAAAAGGCTACTCTTGAGGCAGATCTAGAAGCATTGGAACTTGAAAAAGCAGCTGCCGTTGCTGTTGCTGAGGCTGAGGTTTTAGAAGCAGCAGCAGCCATAGACTGTGATGATGTACACAGCAACAGGAGTGGCATCTCACCTTTGTCCATAAAACGGCAAACCGAGGCATACCTCGAAGATCAAGCTCGAATCAGTTTTAAACCTGCCATAGATTCTCAAGCCACACTGAGACCCATCTATGTTAAGAAAGCATCGCTGTCAACAAAACAAGAACTCCCAGAATCCAACGTAGAATATCACACTTTATCCACAAAACCTGGTTACTCACAGCTAAGTGAGCATCAGCCAACTACAGGACAGCAGCCATTCTCGCCTCAGTCCACTCCATTGAGCCCTCGCTATTTTTGTAAGGCATCTTCAGAACGAAGTCCACACATAAGGCATTCAGATACTTCTCAAATGATCAGCATACAGCAAAACTCTCAGACTCCATCTACAGGCATGTTAGACTTTGCAAAGTATCTGGCACGCAGGGAACTAGTAACCACAGGTCTCACTAAATTTGATGATCAGCCAGAAGGCTACAGAGCTTGGCAGTCATCCTTCCTCAGCACCATTCAGGATTTGGAGCTGACAGCCAGTGAAGAATTAGATCTACTAGTAAAATGGCTTGGCAAGGAATCATCAGAACACGTAAAAAGGATCCGTGCTGCTCATATCACTAACCCTGAAGCTGCGCTTAATTTGTCATGGTTGAGACTTCAAGAATGTTATGCAACCCCAGAAGTGATAGAGTGTGCTCTCTTTAAGCGACTGGACTGCTTCCCTCGCCTCACGTTGAGAGAAAACATAAAACTAAGGGAATTGAGTGACCTACTGATGGAGCTTTTGGCAGCCAAGGAAGATGGTTATCTACCAGGTCTTAGTTACTTGGATACTCCAAGAGGCATTAACCCCATTGTCGAAAAGCTGCCAGTGAACCTGCAAGAGAAATGGCTCTCCACTGGTTCAAGGTATAAAGAACAGCATAGGGTATGCTTTCCTCCATTTGCCTTTTTTGTGGATTTTGTCAACAGTGAAGCCAAGGCTAGAAACGATCCCAGTTTTGTTTTGACAAACAGCAGCCGTTATTATAATCGAAATGAAAAACCCATGGCAAATCATGATGGTGGGAGAACTGCCATAGCCGTTCGAAAGACAAATGTGTCTACAGTAGCTAATCCAAGCTCCAGACATAGAGAAGAAACAGATGGGAGAGGCGCAAATGATCTTGCTAAGTACTGTCCACTTCACAACAAACCCCACCCTCTGGAAAAATGTAGGGTCTTTAAAGCGAAACCACTCATGGAACGGAAGAAGTTATTAAAGGACCACAGACGGTGCTTTAGGTGCTGCTCAGTTACTCATGTTGCGAGGGAATGTCACATGAAGCTACAGTGCAATGAATGTGAGAGTGATAAGCACTGCACTGCTCTTCATCCGGAGACTACTCTCCCAGAAGTGTCGCCTCCTGCATCAGTGTCAGATACAGACCAGCGAAACAACTCCACAACAGAGGTAACCTCAAAGTGCACTGAAGTCTGTGGAGATGGTCTCCTTGAACGATCTTGCGCTAAGGTCTGCCTGGTGCGAGTTTTTCCAAAGGGACAACGAGAGCGCTCAGTCAAGATGTATGTCATCCTTGATGACCAGAGCAATCGCTCGCTGGCCAAATCTGAGTTTTTCCAACTCTTCGGGATCAGTAGCAACCTTTCCCCGTACTTGCTGAAGACATGCGCTGGTACTACTGAGATGACAGGGAGAAAGGCAGTCGGTTTCCAGATTGAGGCTTTAGACGGTGAAGTGTGCTTAGACTTACCTCCACTCATTGAATGTAATGACATCATGACCAACAGGTCTGAAATCCCCTCACCAGAGGTTGCACGTTCCCATGCCCACTTGATGCCCATAGCGCCTTACATTCCTGAGATAGATCCCGAAGCACAGATTTTGATCTTACTGGGAAGAGATCTCATACGTGTGCACAAAGTAAGGCAACAAATTAACGGCCCCCACAATGCTCCCTTTGCCCAGCAGTTGGATTTGGGATGGGTGATAGTTGGGGAAGTTTGCATCAACAGGGCACACAAGCCTATTGTAGCTGTCTATAAGACTAGTGTCTTGCCTAATGGACGTCCATCTTTCATGGTGCCATGTCAGAATGAAATATCTGTGAAAGAAAAGTTGACGTATGGCGGGGAGCAAAGACCCGATATTTACCCTTGCCTGTCCAGTTATGGCTCCATCAACATGCCTGCTGAGGAAAAACTTGGGGTAAGCGTATTCACAAGACAGACATGTGATAATGAACCGGCTTTGTTGTTTGAAGACGAGAGCTTTCTGAACATCATGCAGAAGGAGTTCTGTCAGAATGAACAAAACAGCTGGGTTGCTCCTCTGCCATTCAGGTTGCCCAGACCACGCCTACCAAACAACCGTGCTCAAGCCTTGTCTCGTCTCCACTCTCTGGATCGCACATTGGGCAAAAATCCTAAAATGAAAGAGCAGTTCATTGCGTTCATGAAGAAGCTCTTTGAAAATGGGCACGCTGAGAAGGCACCTTCTCTCCAAGAACATGAAGAATGTTGGTATTTACCCATTTTTGGGGTCTACCACCCCCCAAAACCCGATCAAATACGTGTGGTATTTGACTCAAGCGCACAAGAAAGTGGCATTTCTCTTAACGGTGTCCTGCTCTCAGGCCCTGACCTAAATAATTCCCTGTTAGGAGTGCTGCTCAGGTTCAGAAAGGACATTGTTGCTGTGACAGCCGACATCCAACAGATGTTCTATGGTTTCATGGTGAGAGAGGACCACAGAAATTATCTAAGATTTCTTTGGCACAAAGATCATGACCTGAGAAAGGAAGTAGGGGAATACCGCATGCGTGTGCATGTGTTTGGGAATAGCCCGTCACCTGCAGTCGCTATATATGGACTTCGAAGAGCTTCCCAAGAGGGTGAGCACAAATACGGACCTGACACACGCCAGTTTGTGGAGAGACACTTTTATGTGGACGACGGACTGATCTCTCTCTCGACAGAAGCAGAGGCTATTGACCTTCTCAAGCGCACTCAAGCATCACTGGCAGAATCTAATCTTAAACTGCATAAGATTGCCTCCAACAGTATCAAAGTGATGCGGGCTTTCACCCCTGAAGATCTGGCTACAGGTTTAAAAGACTTGGCGCTAAATGAGGAGTTCTCCCAGCACAAAGAAGCCTTGGTCTGTGCTGGAGGATAGATTCTGACACCTTCACATTCAAAGTTGCAGCTGACGATAAACCCTTCACTCGCCGAGGAGTGCTATCGACAGTTAACAGCCTCTTCGACCCACTGGGCTTGGCTGCTCCAGTGACCATCCGAGGACGAGCACTACTAAGGGAACTTTCAGCTGACATATGCGACTGGGATACAGAACTTCCCACAAACAAGTTAAATGAATGGGAAACATGGAGAAGATCACTACAGGATTTAAGTAATCTTCAGCTTCCTCGTGCCTACATACAACAGTCCCTCTCCACTGCCATGTATACTGAGCTGTGTGTATTTTCTGACGCCTCAAACTGGGCCATAGGAGCAG
This sequence comes from Perissodus microlepis, assembly GCF_051167445.1. NCBI lineage: Eukaryota > Metazoa > Chordata > Actinopteri > Cichliformes > Cichlidae > Perissodus > Perissodus microlepis. The sequence continues at coordinate 624,888 of NC_140471.1, read as the reverse complement.
TAGCTTACCTGAAAGTCATCACTACAGATGGACAGTGTCGAGTCGGCTTTGTACTTGGGAAAGCCAAGCTAGCTCCTAAACCAGAGCCCACAATCCCTCGCCTGGAACTCTGTGGGGCAGTGCTGGCCGTCGAAGTGGCAGAACTAATCCTCAGGGAACTCGATCTTAAACCTGATACTGTGAAGTTTTTCTGTGACAGCAAGGTGGTTCTCGGATACATCCACAATGATTCTAAACGATTCTATGTGTATGTGCACAATCGTGTTCACCGAATTCGACAGACAACTTCTCCTCAGCAGTGGCACTACGTGCCAACAGATCAGAATCCAGCTGACCTAGCCACCAGATCGGTCCCAGCATCTCGGCTTGGAGAGACTATGTGGTTTACAGGTCCAGATTTTCTTCACAAGCCTCCTGTGGCTGAAACACATGAGCCCTTTGAGCTGGTGGAACCAGATGCAGATGTGGAGGTAAGACCACAGCTGACATCCTGTGCTACCCATATAACTGAGGGTAAGTTGACTTCAAATAGGTTCCAACGCTTCTCCACCTGGAGGTCTTTACTGAGAGCAGTTGCCTTCTTGAGCCACCAGACTCAATCATTCAGTACCAACCCCCCAAATACATGTAGAGGATGGCATATGTGCAACAAACTTCATACTCCAGAAGAACTGGAGGCAGCAAAGCTGACCATACTTAGGTTGGTCCAAAGGGAGGCTTATCCAGAAGAGTATGTTGCACTGCAAGAGAATAGAGCAATTTCAAAGACAAGCACAATCCTCAAGCTAGACCCTTTCATGTGCAACGGTCTTTTACGGGTTGGTGGACGTCTGAAACACTCCACTGTCAGTTTTGGAATGAAAAATCCAATCATTCTCCCAAAACAGAATCATGTGACCAAATTGCTAGTGACCCATTACCATCAAAAGATAAAACATCAAGGACGACAGTTGACAGAAGGGGCAATCAGAGCGGAAGGCCTGTGGATTGTGTGAGATTATTCTGTTATCATATGTTATCTTATATCTGTAGTTAAAGTAGTTGAATTATGTTAACTGCTGTAGGTCATATAATATCCTTTAGTCTAGATTGTGTGCTGTGTATGTAGCTTAGTTTCCATTATATTTTTAGGTTAAAAGAACATGACCATTTTTGTAGTTTGTTAGACAGGTGTTCCATTATATTTTTGGGTTGATAGAATGTGACCAACTTTGGATTCTGTTAGACAGGTGTGCACTACCCTTGATCTGCTGTGAATGTGTTACACTGTTTCTTGACATTTCATACTGCTGAATCATGAAGAGAATGTTGTGTGCAGAGGACCTTGTGCCGATAATAGAAGAGACAGACCACATTCCATACCCCCACCTTTACAGAGAGCAGAAAGACAAGGAGCCGAGGTCATAACTTAGGCGCCGTAACAGAGAAAGAATGTGAATGTTTAGGCTTTTACGACTAGGTGGGGGCCACTAAAGGCTATAAGAGCTTGAGTAACCCTCCACCAGTTTGAGATTTGCTGTGACCCTCTTCATGCATTTCTCCCCATCTGGATGGCTTATGCTCATAAAGTGTTGAATTGTATGGAAATAAAGGATTGTTGATTGAGCATTTATACACCGAGTATTGTCCTTCCTTCAGCCCAAAGAGTCAAAGAATTGGGAGATCTTAACAATTGTTGCTGGCAAAAGGTTGATTAGCTCTGTAATCCATTTCTGTATTGTCTGCCGAAAGCTGAGAGGAAAACTGGAAGTCCAGAAAATGGCCGACCTTCCCCCAGAACGTCTGAGCATGTCTCCTCCCTTTACATATGTAGGGTTGGATGTTTTTGGTCCGTGGGAGGTAATCACCCGAAGAACTCGAGGTGGAGCAGCTCAGAGTAAGCGATGGGCGATCCTTTTCACGTGCATGAGTACCAGGGCTGTGCATATAGAAATCATTGAGTCCATGGACTCAAGTAGCTGCATCAATGCACTACGTAGACTTTTTGCTTTAAGAGGGCCTGTGAAGCAGCTGAGGTCAGACTGTGGTACAAACTTTGTTGGAGCATGTTCTGAATTAGGAATAAGACAAGATGATCAGAGTCAAGACAAGATCCTGAGATACCTCTACGAACACGGCTGTACATGGGAGTTCAACCCTCCACATGCCTCGCATATGGGAGGTGTGTGGGAGCGCATGATTGGTGTAACCAGGAGGATACTGGACTCCATGTTGTCTCACGGTAAACAAAGTTCCCTGACTCATGAAGTGCTCTGTACCTTGATGGCAGAGGTGTCTGCTATAATCAATGCCATCAATCCCATTGATCCCAGTCTCCTCCGATCCTTCTTCACCACTGCTGCTGACTCCCGCTATGATAATAATGCAGAAACCTGGTGTACCACCTCCAGCTGGCGAGTTTGTTGGAAAAGAACTTTTGAAGTGCCAGTGGAGACGAGTACAGGCACTTGCTGACGAATTCTGGACCCGATGGAGAAATGAATATCTACACACTCTGCATCCAAGACGCAAGTGGCAAGTAGCATGTCGCAACTTACAAGTGGGTGATGTAGTGTTGCTCAAACAGAAGCAGTCATCTCGTAACGAGTGGCTGATGGGGTTGGTCACTACCACCTTTCCAAGTAGTGATGGGAAGGTGCGCAAAGTGGAAGTCAGAACAACATCACAAGGCAAAGTAAAGACTTTCTCAAGGCCTATAAGTGATGTTATTTTGCTCTTATCAATAGAGAGTCAGAAGTCGACCAAAGACAGTTAAGCATGAAGTGGCATATTTGGGAATGCCAGACGGGGAGTGTTCTGTTTTCAATATGTTCATATGCTAATGACACAAATAAGTGTAAAGTGTATTTCTATTGTTATACATCGGAAAATTGTGAATCTTTTATTTTGACATCTGGATAGACAGGAAGGCTTTTATTTTTGACATGTGCTTAGACAGGAAGCAGGAAATGCAGAGAACATGGCTACACCTTTGTAATAATTCATGTGGAATCCAAAGCAATCCTTCAAAAGAGTCCTTCAGAAAGCAATAGTCGTAAGTTTTGTCAGTTCTTTGTATATTAAGCAATTAATAATAGGGTGTTTTGAGACATTATTTTGTACCTTCTTTGAAGTGCAGTTATAGGGTGTAGCTTCTGAGCTAATGATACAAGTGTACGCTCACCCACTACCTGCTTGTTTTTCTTTGTAGTAATATCAGTTTGCATATCTACAGTATACTTATTTCATAGTCTCCTGTGTAAGTGCCTGAATATATTTACCTGCTGATTATATGACAATCGATTAAGAGTTTTGTATTATGTGTTTTTCTAGTTTCACTCCAGTTCAATGATGTCAGTGCAAGATGACTGCTATGTTTGGAGTCATTAAAGGAGCAAGTACGCTCACCTTCCTGGCTCTTGAAAAGGAGTTTGGCTGGCTGTTTATCTATGTTCACACTCAGGGAGTTTAACACATAGAGAGAACAGTACATTTACTAAATAATAGCCTATGGTGAATGGCGTTAGTATCAGCACTAGCTGGTTATTAGCAGGCAACCTTTGCAAAAATACCAACATTTGTGACTTTTTTTTAGATTGAAAAATAAAATCTAATCACAATAATTGAATAAAATTGTGACAAATTTTTAGGGGACTTAGGAACATTTTATGTTGACATTTATGATTTTGCATTTGTGTGAAAAAATGTAGAATGAGAAATTTCACTCAAAAATATAATAAGCTAAGTGACACTTTACAGTTTCTCTTATGCTAACAGTTTGACTGTACATATGATCATATTTTTGTCTTATTCAGACTCCACAGTGTTACATTCAGTGGAATTAGACCAGGCCAGCATCTCCACCAGTGTTGGTCAAGTTACTTGAAAAAAGTAATCAGTAATTAATTACTGATTACTTCCCCAAAAAAGTAATCCAGTTACTTTACTGATTACTTATTTTCAAAAGTAATTAATTACTTAGTTACTTTTAAAAAACACGTTTTACAACCTGAATAGGTGATAAAGCGATAGATCTTTCAGCCCAATTCTACTTTTTCTGCATAATCCATCATACAAAATGTAATCAAATTGAAAAGTCCCTTTTTAAAACTTGTTTTATTAGTTTTAATCTTTTAACTTTATGCATCAAGCAAAAAATTTAATTATATGCAACATTCACTGACTGGAAGAAATTAGTTTAACATTTAAACCTATTTTCTGCACATTCCAGCACATAAAATATATATATATATATATTTTTTGTGTTTACACTCACTCTTTCAGATGCAAGTAAAACACAGCAGAAAATAAATAAAATCAAAGACTAGCGGTCCTTTTGCTCTATTTTCACCTGTAAAGCAGGAGTGGGTAGTCGGAGGTTTACCCTGGTGCAGGTGTGCCGCAGCGGTCAGTGGAAGAATCCGCGAGTTTCTCTGTGAATTTCCCATTACGTCGTAGCGCACTCGATGCTTGCTTGGAAGTTTAGGGGGTTTTTTTCGCTGTAAAAAGAAGTTTTCTTCGCACACACAACAGACGCTAATGTTTTTGTCACTTTTTATGGAATCAAACTCAAAGTAAGGTCAGTACTTCCACGCTTTAAACGCTGCACACTCATACTCTCTCCCGCACTGGATATATGATCCACTGTTGATCTGCACACAGCTGTTGTCAGGAACGTCGCACTCGCTTACGTCACTGTCATGAGACATTCTCGCAAAAAAATCACGGTTTTAGTAACGCAGTAACGCAACATTCCTAAGGGAAAGTAACGGTAATCTAATTACCGTTTTTGCAATAGTAATCCCTTACTTTACTCGTTACTTGAAAAAAGTAATCGGATTACAGTAACGCGTTACTGCCCATCTCTGAAGCTGATACTACATGAGACATTTTCCACATTTATTGTCTTTGAACAGAGAATAATAAAGCCATCAAACATATGCAGGCTTGTGCAAATACAAACTTCTGTGGTGCATTTGATGACCTGCAGAGGAGAACAAGTCGGGGTTTTCAGCCCTAACACAACCTCTTTGTTCTCAATACTACAAAACCTTAAAAGGCTGATATGCAAGTTTGCATGAATCACCAACACGGTTGTATTTGTTTCTAGTATAGTTATAAATAAGCTGATCAAATATCTGCTGACTAATTAGATCCAGTATCTATTACAGATGAACTGGATATCACAGCATGTTGTTAATCCGTCATATCAAACTAAACAGTGTTGCTGGTGTAAATATCCTCCAATAAAGTCAGATGAGGTCTTCTGTTGCCAGGTAACGATGATGTCACACTGGATCTTCTGATCTTTAGCATCGTAGGGACAACAACAGGGGACAACAACACAGGGGGAAATCTAATAAACAACGCTGAACAGAATAACCTGGGAAATCTGGAGTAATCCTCAACATAATGCAAATATGATAGAAAACACAGAAAGCTTAAACTGCTGGGTCAAAATGACCGTGACAGTATTGCTGCTTACATACAGCTAATTTAGATGTTTCTAATGAATTTTTTTGTGATATGTTTTAGGGACCAAAGAGTAAACGGCTCCGTTTATTAAAATGAAGAGAAAACGATCACGTCTTCACTGGGGTGAAGAATTCATTCATTGTGGCATGGAGGTACAAGAATCTCATATTCATATGAGTAGCTTTCTGCCCTCTTTGTTCTATTAGAGGTGGAGTCCTGACTCACTCAAGATGAACGCTGTCTTTTGTCTTAATATCAGTTACAGCAAGTTTGGACTTGGATGTTTGCTTTTGTGTGCAAATTCACTCAGGATTCTGTAAACGAGTCAGCTTAGCTCTGTCACAGGAATCACTGCAGTTACAACAGTCTGAAGAAGTCACTTAGATGAGTGACAAGATGTTTCTCCCCCTGAAAACTCTACATCCAGATGGACAGAATCAACTTTTGGGTTAGTAAAAAGCTACATTTAGAGCAGGGAACAGTTCATTCATTTTTTCTGCCTTAGCTGTGTTTGTTGTTTCTGAGTCATGAGCTATAGCAAAGATGACCTCAGTTCATCACATTCATTATTCACATGTTGCTAAATCGACTTGTTTGCTGCTTTATGCAGGAATGCTTCTATTCTCCTTTTCATCTTTACGTTTGGCTCGCAGACTTGCGAACACATCTGTGAATCTGCCTCCTCCCCTCACTTTTATGTCTTTTATTGTGGTGCCCTGAGTCATTTCAGATATGTTCTGTTGTACTTTATTATACACAGGCAAATCATTTAAACATTATATTCCACCGTAAAGAGATGATTGTGAGAACTTGTTCATTATTTGTTCAATAACAGATTCAGCTGTTACACTTTTCAGTATCTGTTTGTATTTTGTGGAATCAACATTTGTGTGCGAGTACACCAAATATTGCAAAAGTACCAAAAATAAACAAAGACGACTCACAACTGTACAATGTAGCTGTTACAGCCTCACTTTGTTTTTTCACTATTTGGAAATATTTTCATCACAATAATACAACCTGATGTGTATTAGTTAGGCTGACCACTAGATGGCTTCAATCAGAACGCCATAAAATAAAAATCTGCAGAGCTTCAGAAAGAAACTGTGAGATGTGCTCGATCTACATAATTAAATAAAACAAGCATTTTAATCACGACACGAAAAAGAAAATACTATAAAGTAGTTATTAACGCTTACTTATTATTATTGCTATTGTACATTACAGATTAGCATGAAGCAATTATGAAAGTTTTTACTGAGACCATAAAACTACATCTCCCTGATGATGATGATGATGATGATGATGATGATGACGATGACGACGAGGATGATGGCGAGTGCTTCACCAGATCTCAAACTGCGTGTGTTCCTTGAAGGCTGCTGTGTGCACGATGTTGTTGCTGAAGAGTCTAGAAAGAGACCAAATCAGAGAGAGCAGACGTCACTCACACAGAACAACATGAATCCACGTGAGCTCAGGCTGTGAATGATTCCTCTGAGAGTCTGAGCAGAAACTCCTTCATGTTGGCTCACCGCACACAGTGGATGGAGGGGTTGATGGAGAGCAGCTGCAGTAACACATCGGTCGAAGCATCGGTGATCTGATTGTGACTCAGACTGTAACACAAACACAACAAGTGGCTCCAAGTGATCGCTGCACACTATATTACTGCAGTGTGTGTGAACAGGCTGATGGGTATTGGTGCCTCCCAGAGGAGGATCAGTGTGTGACACTCACTCCAGGACTTGGACTTTGTGCAGATGTGTGATGAGAGGGAGCAGCAGCTGGTCAGTGAGCTGACAGTGACTGAGGTCCAGCTCTGTCAGCCCTTCACACAAGTCCAGCATCTGGACCAAAGCCCCACAGGCCCTCTGATCCAGCGTGCTGTGACTGAGATCCAGCTCTCCACCCAGGGCTCTACACAGGGACACCGCCCGCCTCACTGTGTCCCTCTCACTGTTCACAGGAACCAGAGACAGCAACTGGAGGAGGACAGTTGTACTGACTCTAAACAGGACAAACAGAGAAACTGTCAGGATGCATCAACACCAGTGTGAACCAGCTTCTCTCTGGTTCAGACTCTTCTGTGGTCTTTCCCACCTGAGGTGGACCCTGTGCAGGACAGGAAACAGCAAGTCCAGCATGCTGTCCTCCACCTCACAGTCTCGCAGGTCCAGCTGTGTGTCCCCGCTGCCCTGTGTCAGGATGGTGGACACGGCCCTGCAATCATCAGCAGTCAGACTCAGAGGCTCAGGCTGATCCTCCTCTGGTAGCTCCACACAGGAGGGGCAGGACAGATCCAAGCTGTGCTGCAGAGTCCTCAGCAGGCCTGACGCTGCCTCCTGCTGGACGTCACAGGCAGCACAGCAGTGGATGAACCTCAGCAGCTGGTTCCTGTCAACACTGGAAAGAAACACATGGAGACAGAAAAACTAAAATTATAGATGCTGGCTTCAATAAAACGTGTTGATCTTTAAAACTAAAGGATTTTGAGAATAGCATCTATGAACTATAGCAGCAGATAAATTATTGTAATTAGATGCTGAATTTATGCACAGCACTCTCACGTTATTAAGACAAAGTCACACTGAGCCCAGTTTACTTCTTGGGCTGATTGTGCAGGTGGATGTAAACAGATAACAGCTTTAAATGAAAAGGACTCAGTTTATCTGGTAACTCGTTGTTCATAATTTACTGCATTATAATCAGATTAAAGGCATCATTTGTCAGCAGTGATGAAGAGTAAATGTCTCCTTTGTGTCCAGGAAGCCACAGAGACACAGCGTGTTGCAGATTATTTTAATGGGTCTAATTCAAATGTGTCTGCAGACGAGCTTATGAATTCCAGCCTTCAGCTTATTGTTTGAGCAACTGATAAAAGTAGCCCAGGAGGTGTAATGACAACACTTTATAATAACTGTAATTAATAAAAAGTATACTTAGACCAATTTCAATTGACTAAGAGTAAAATGACAATAATGCTAATGATACCATTTAGTAAAACCACAAACGTGACACACAAATCAGAGGCTGCAGTTTGGGAAACACTGAAGATCACCAGAAATGTTTGGGACTCATTCATAAACTTCATAGAAGTTGTTTCCAATAATATACTTTTAAAGAATTAACTTGTTGCATAGTAAAGTTGGTGTTGGATTAAAATACAACAAACTGCTCTCACTGTTGCCATGACAGTGGGTTAATGCTAAAGAAAAGGTTGTGTGAGTCTCAGAGACTAAACAACAGTCGGGGCGGGTCATCTGTGATGAAACCCTCGATGTTAAATAGTGAAATAAAGATCTGGTCATCATTAAAGAACACATACTATAGTGATAACATGTTGTTTGTGTCATCAGAGTGTAATTACCGTCTCTTACCAGCTATGATATATAAGATATGAAGCATTAACTTAACTACATTGTTGTTCATACATGTTGCCACTATGAACACCACTATCAGCTGCTCCTTTCCTCCTGAGATCAGGAAAACTGAACTCAAAGCCATCTGTTCAAACCAGTATACTGTCTGTAAACATCAACAACGACTCCAGTTACTGTTTAATCCTGTTTACTGGTCTGTGTTTGTTATGGTAACCCTGAGTTTCTTGTTCAGCTGTTCAAATAATCTTTTCCTCACACTAACAGTAAAATATTAGCTTGTTTATTAAGCAGTGTAATTATGTTACAATAAAGTGCAATGTGTTGTTCAGCACTCACAGGTGCAGCGCAGAGAAACGAGCTCTAATATCTGACCTGAGATGAGAAACGCTGTCCAGCATGAGGAGGATGGACTCTACTCCCCCTGCTGGTATGGAGGTCCACAGCAGGTTCAGTTTGACTCTGTCTCCATGTTTGAGGATGAAGATCAGAGCAGCACAGTCCACTGAGTCCAGCTGTCTGCAGCTCAGGTTGATCACATGACCGAGTGACCTCAGCAAACTGGGTACAGCGTGACTGTTGTGAGCTCTGTATAGCTCTCTGATGGAGCTCATCACAAAGCTGGGACTGGGCCTGAAAACAAAGAGTTTATTTCCACCTTTGTTTAAAGGATCCATAAAGTGCTGATTAAAGATGAGACAGAATTTCAAATCCTCCTGATTAAACAGCAGAAACTGTGTAAAAGATCAAACTACATTCAGCACCTTTTAAACACAATCCTGTCCAGAAAGGGGAGCAAACGTGTGGTCTCCTCCTGTAAAAAGAGGTTCTTCCTCAGGTCCACAGTGATGGTCTGAGCTGACGGCTGCTGCAGCAGATAGTGAAGAAGCTCCCAGCTCAGACAGCAGGAGGTCAGGTCTCCACCAACCTTACTCAAGAAGGACAACGTCAAGTCCTTGTCCTGGGTTTCATGGAGGAGAGACAGAAGCTGCTGGAAGCTCTCTTCACTCAGTCTGCAGAGATCATAAATATAAAATAAGCTTTAAAGTAAAATCTACATTTTATTTGTCCTGTGATGTTCAGGAAAGACATTTACTTGACTGTTAGAGGACCATTGTGGAGCAGCAGAGCAGTGAGACCCTGAGCAGGGATGCAGGTCTCAGTCAGGTCTAACCGTCCGACTGTCCAGTATCTCAGCAGGGAAGCCAAACTACTGACAGCCCTCAACAATACTCTATGTGATGGTCGAGCTTTCTTAGGCACAAGAGAAAGCTCTTCAACAGCCAGCCGACAGGTCGCTCTGCCTCTTCTTACCCACTGAGACAGCAACAAGGACATGTCGATGGAAAGCCTGAAGATCAACGAGACAAAAGAGCAGAAATGATGAACACCAAGCACTAAAAATTCAAAGTGGACAGCAGATAAATGTTGTTAGAAGAACAAGAGAGAGTCATGGTTTCACTTCCTGCCTCAGACTGTATAGTTGTGCTGTGTGTCTAAAAAGGACAGCACCTTGTGGAAAATACATTATTATACAATAGGGCTTTTATTAATGATATATCAATCTAGAAGCTAGTGAACATGCAAAGCCTAGGGCCTTAGAAGAAAAACATTTTGTGGATATACAAAAACAGTAGGAAGTGTGCTTTCTAGTTGAGATCTATGCAGAGAGTGATGTTGTATAAATCTTCCCACGCGTGTGTTCAGTAAATCATTGTTTTGACTGGACCTATCTGGACTATTGGTTGTTTGTTCTCAACCCCACACCACAGGTTTTGGCGCCGTGACTCCGGATGTGGTGCGTTTGAGGAGGTTGGGATGGAGGAATCCAGAGTCCAGTAGTGTTCAAGTGGACAGACAGGATCCGGTAGATCGAAGCAAGTGGAGTGGGCCCACAAAAGTAAGAAGGTAATGTTAGGGATAAAAGAAATATTTTTTAATGTGTATCTGCTCATTATATTGTTTTATGTACTTTAATAATGAAGGCTTGTAGAGCAAGGCCACCTTTGACTCACAAACTAAGTGCTCAGCCAGACTGAAAAACAGGAAGTTTTAGTGCACAGGCATATTAATAAATCAGACACAGAAAAGAGGAACTTTTCATATAAGCAATGTTTGAGACTGTGTGACGTCTGAAGTACAGAAATCAGTTTCAGTTTTCAGTTTTATTTGTCATATGCAAGTTAGCACTGGGTCAACATTGCAATGAAATGTTTGACGAGCAGCAGTCACTCAGCAGCATGATACAGTAGGAGAAAATATAATAAAATAAAATAAAATAATAAAAAAATAGAAAAATAGTAAGGAGCAAAATATTAGAGAGACATGGTAAAAGAGAAAAGATGACTAAATATATATGTATCTATAAATATAAATATATGTACACTAGGGATTAAATAAGAAAATCTTGAAAAGAAATATGACGGGAGGGCAGATGGGATATTGCACAGGAATGAGCAGCAGAAAATTACAGTATTGCACTTTTTAAATATAAATATCAATAACAATAAAGTGGAGTAACCAGTGCAGATTAAACAGAGTACTTGTGAAGCTGCAGGGTAGCTTCTGAGTGCTGTGTTGTGTGTGTTTAAGTGTTGTGGTTGAGGTGTCGTATGGCTTGGTGGTAAAAACTGTTTTTAAGTCTTGCAGTCCGAGCAGACAGACTCCTGTAACGTCTGCCAGATGGTAACAAGGAGAACAGCTGATGTGCTGGGTGGCTGTGGTCCTTGATGATGCTGTGTGCTTTACGGAGGCATCGCTGGAGATAAATGTCCTGAATGGCAGGAAGCCTCGTGCCAGTGATGTGCTCTGCTGCCTTCACCACCCTCTGTAGTGATTTACGGCTGCTGGCAGAGCAGCTTCCGTACCAAACTGTAATGCAGCTCGTCAGCAAGCTCTCAATTGCACACCTGTAGAAATTTGAGGTGATGTTGGTGTTCATGCTAAACTTCCTCAGCCTCCTCAGGAAGTAAAGCCGCTGGCGAGCTTTCCTGATAGCAGTGTCTGTGTGAAGGGTCCAGGAGAAGTCCTCGGTGATGTTGACTCCAAGGAATTTGAAGCTGCTGACCCTTTCGACTTTGACACCGTTGATGTGGATGGGCTGGTGTTCCCTGACTGGTCGTTTCCAGTAGTCCACTATCATCTCTCTAGTTTTGCTGATGTTGAGAGTCAGGTTATTTTCCAGGCACCACTCGTACAGCGCCATCACCTCCTCTCTATAGGCCGTCTCGTCGTTGTCTGTGATGAGGCCTATGATGGTTGTGTCATCCGCAAACTTGATGATGATGTTGGACTCGTGTTTAGCAACACAGTCGTGTGTGAACAGGGAATATAGGAGGGGGCTACGCACACAACCCTGTGGCGTACCTGTGTTTAGGATGAGTGGTGAGGAGGTGTGCTTACCGACTCTCACCACCTGGGGCCTGTTTGTGAGGAAGTTTAGAATCCATCTGCAGATCAGTGTTCCCAGCCCAAGGTCGACGAGCTTCGTGGCAAGTTTTGAGGGGATGATGGTGTTAAATGCCGAGCTGTAGTCGATGAAGAGCATCCTTGCATATGTATTCCCTTTCTCCAGGTGAGTGAGGGTGGTGTGCGTTGCCAGGGCGATGGCATCCTCTGTGGCTCTGTTTGTCCGATAGGCAAACTGAAGAGGGTCCAGTGTGTCAGGGAGGGAGGAGCAGATGTGACCTTTGACCAGCCGCTCCAGGCACTTCATGATGACGGATGTCAGTGCAACAGGACGGTAGTCATTCAGACAGGAGACCACAGATTTTTTGGGAACAGGAATGATGGTGGATGCTTTGAGGGACGTGGGGACCACTGACTGCCTCAGGGAGAGGTTGAAGATGTTGGTGAACACCTCTGCCAGCTCGTCTGCACACACTCTGAGTATCCAGCCTGGGATGCCGTCCGGTCCTGGAGCTTTGTGAGGATTTACCTTTTTAAAGGTCCATCTCACAGCTTCTGTTTTCAGAGTTAAAGTTGCAGCCTCACTGTCCTCCTGAGGGAAGAGGATCTGCTCTCTGTTGTCTGCGTCAAAACGAGCATAGAAGTTGTTAAGCTCGTCTGCAAGAGATGCAGTGGGCTGAACACTGACTGTGTTGTCCTTCTTGTAGTCAGTGATGCAGCGCAGTCCATTCCACAGTCGCCTGGTGTCAAAGCTGTGGTAGCTGGACTCCATTTTGTCCCTGTAGTCCTTTCTGGCCTTTTTTATGGACTTTCGGAGGTCATACCTGGCTGCTTTATATGCATCAGCATCCCCGGAGTTAAAGGCAGAGGTCCGCACTTTTAGCTTGGCGCGAACGTCTATATTGGCTTGCTGTTTCTCTGTCGCCTTCGGCACAAAACTCCGGCGCGTTTCCCTCGACGTCGCGCGAGTAAACAAAGGATCCCAGGCAGCAGAGCGTCCACGGAGTCGAAACCCGCTGTAAAGTCCGAACTGGCTGACGAACGTAGCTCCAGAAGCGTTTGTCTGTCATACCGAGTGTATGATCACGCTGTGCGCACAGAAATTGAAAGCAGTACAAAATAAATAATAACATTTTTGCTGAGATAACTGGGAGCTCTCATCGGTGCAGCCATCTTACGGCGCAACCGCGCCATATAAGACACAGCTTATGATTCTAAAGTTAAAGAGCTCTTGCAACTGGCGTTTGAGCTGTGCAGGGGTCTCTCTCTTCCGGAAGATGATTGAATAAAAGAAAGATAAATGTTTTAACACACTATGAGTCGGTTTTCTCTGTTCTGTCATGGGGATAAAAGGATCGGGGTTCAACAGTAAGCACAGCCTGTTGATCAATATCCAAAGTGTGCTGATTGGAAAAGTTAAGACTAAATTATGTCCACTCGTGAAGATCTCTAGTAAATGTTCCATCCAAAGCTTATTAAGTGTGTCTTGTCAAGTTGTTTTCATGTGTCACTGTGAAGGTACAAGAAATTTAAAATAGGGCATTAGAAGTTGGACCTTGGCCAAGGACATTAAAGGTTGGACCTCGACCTTGGTTTCAAAGTTACAGAATGTGAACTAGTACGACAGTTGGACTCTTAAGAATGCGAAAGTTCAGCTTTGACAAGCGACCATCTCCTGGACACGGGAGTGGATCTGGTTGGACTGCGCGCCAGGTAGGTGTCCCTCGGGAGTTGGACCCCGTTAATCACTAGTGGTCTGAGACCACTTTGCTTTGTCTGGGACGAAGGTTTGTGTTGTTTGGGCAGCAGAGGTTGGACCTTGGGGGGATTAAAATTGATTAAAACTGGCGGTTCAAGTCCCCAGTGATGCTCTTAAATTTATCTGTGGTTAAAAGTTGTGAACCCCTTTTAAATTAATGACATGGGCATAAGAGGTTGGACCTGGGCATTGGACGCCAATAAACCCACTAGGGAATCACGGTGTTTGTGTTTGTAGGTACCTGGGTTGTTTGTTTATTATGCATTGTTGCAAGTGTAAAGTGCTTAGTAAATAACTGTGTGAAGTTGCCCAGTTTGTGTGCGCAGCTGAAGGTGCACCTTTTACATTGAAAGTAAGTAGAATTACAGAGGGCTGAGTATATGGTGTGCGAATATTGTAACAAGAGTTTGAGTAGGGTTATTGCGGAGTGTGTGGTTTATTTTTGTTTGTGTTGTGTTTTTTGTTGTGTTAATTGGGCTGAAAGCTGTACTGAAAGAATTGAGTTAATTGTTGGATAAACTGTGCAGAAGAACTGTGTTAATTGTGCTGAAGACGTGCTAAAGGAATTCTGCTAACCACGCTGAGGATTTTGATGTGAAGGATTTTTGTTAATAGTTCTTAGTTAATAGGCTTTGAAGAATTGTGTTGAGTGTACATGGCAGTATTGTGTTTACAGACTGTGACGGGGGGTGCTAAATGTCATCAAGAATTTGACTAAGAGGACTGCTGTGAAAAGAAGAGTGTTGGTTTTTGTGCTAATTGCATGAATGTGAAGAAAATGACTGTGTGTGGTTTATTTTTATCTTTTCATTCAGTGTGAAGAAACGGCTGTGTGCGTGGTCTATTTTCATTTTTAATCCTTTTAGCAAGTTGATGTAGTGACTGAGAGAGCAAAGTTTTAGTGGTTTGGTGTGTTTGATTGTTATACTGAGTTTTCTTTCCTTTTGAGAGCTGCGAATACAGAATAGTGTGGTGAAAACATAAAGTTGAGCACGGGTGAGTGAGCAGCGAGTGAGAGTGCAGAGCAGGTGTTGGAGAAAAGAGGAAGTGAGCGCTGGAGCAGCCAGCACGCTTCTGAAAGTGGAAAAAGGCTGACAGCACAGGGGTGACCCCCAGTAGAGAAAAAAGATACTGAAGGATCAAGTGGAACAGTTAAAGAAGGCCATTTGCATGGCCTGCACTGGGACATCAAAGGAAGCAGAGCAGGAATGTAAAGACATGGAAGAGGAAGTGAAGAAATTATGTGAGGCTAAACAAAAGACCTTAGAGGACCGGGACTCTTTACATCTGATCTTCCGGGATGAAGGTGGAAAATGCGAGGTGAGGATGAAATAACTAGATGAGGGATCTCAGGGGTGGTCAGTGTGGAGGAAGATGAAAACGCAGAGGAAGTCACTGAAAGAGAGACATGGTAAGTACTGCAAGTGGATGATAATGTGTCAGGGGGTATTCCCTTGGCTGAGAGAAGAAGCGGAGAACACTGGACCCTTACCCAAAAAGGAAGAAGCAGAAGTGGGCAGCCTTGACCCAGCAACCCCGTCAGCATATCCCTCTCTCACATAGTTGCCCAGCGCCCTTCCTCCTCCATACGCCTTATCTGTCCTGAATGTGAAGAGTGGAACAGTCTGGGGCCCGAAAACACAGACTGTGTAGTGGATGGAGGCTTTGTGGACTTCACAATAGGCAAAGCAGGGAAACCCTACAGGGGGTGACCGAAGAGCAGTCCACAGCCGGACCCTCTGGGGAAGGGATCTAGCTGGGAGCACCCGAATACGGTGTACATTTTAGGACATCGTCAGGTCTCAGGAAAAAAGTTGTCAGGTCTCAGTCTCACACGAAAAAATGTCAGGTCTCAGACTCACACGAAAAAATGTCAGGTCTCAGACTCACAAGAAAAAATGTCAGGTCTCAGACTCACACGAAAAAATGTCAGGTCTCAGTCTCAGATGAAGGCTGCCATCTTGCAAATTTGGAGTAGTGACTTGAGGTGGAGCGACTGTGTCACGCTTCCGCCCACACACCCGCTGGACGTGACCGCAAACACGCCCCCCTACACTTTTTACGTAGCCCGGCTGCTCGAGTTTTTTTGCTGGTTTACCACGACTGACGACTCGTTTAATTAAGGTAAATACAACCATGTCACTGTTATAAAAAAGACACACAGTTTATCATCTTATAGTTCTAAAATCGATCTGTTGTTAATTCGTTTGCTAGATTAGCCGCTAGCATACGCACTGTGTTGGAGGCTTGTTGCTAGCTAGTTAGCGATGCTACACACCTGCTACTCTAATAGTCTGTGTTATTGAAGCATTCAGCACTCCTTAGGTTTTGTTATACATTTTTAGACAGTGATGAGATCATCTGCACACTCCACAGAGGCCCAGAGTTACTGTTAATATCAAAAATATAATGCTGTCCTTTGAGATTTTAACATAAGACTGTGAGTGTAATGGATCTAAAACTGTTTAAATCTTCAGAGCCTTCTACATCCTGGTAACATGGAGACTTTAAAAACATCAGCAGAACGTCTCAGTAATGTAGTCTAATTTGTTCTTTTCATTTAATAATAGAGTCCATATTATATCAACAGCTACATTCACCCTGGAGAGAAACTCGCGAGGGAGACCATCAGGACCAAGCTGGGTTTCTGGGTCCAGAGGTTTGGAGAAACTTCTTCCCTTTCTTTCATCACAGCTGTCCTGTGCCAGAAGTTCTGTTGACCCACTCAAAAAGGCATCATTTAAGAAACACCAGGAACACTGAAGCTTATCGCATTGATCAAGCAGGACTCATGATCTTCACCAGCAGCTCCCTCACAGGGAAATCTTCAGCACTCCTCTGTAGGCCCGCCCCAGGAGATGGATAAACCCAGCATTTCATGAACACTGTGATGAGACCTTTGCTTTGTGTAATGTTATAAATACTCGGATACTCCCCAAAGGCTCCAGACTTTTATATAAATATATGATATTCAGTCCTGTAGAAAGTTATATATTTAAAAATATATGATCCTCTCTGGTTACTCTGGTATGAATAACTCTGAATCACTTTATGGTAAATAACACACTATCTGCAAAAAACTGTGAAAGAATTCCAGATGACAAGTTTGTAGTTCAACATACAAGTGATGACCTTTGACCTTCATCAGGTTTTATTTAATTGTGTTAGACAAAATCTCATATGCTCTTCATGCAGCTGAGTACATCAAGTGTTTAAAACGGAAGCTGTGCAGGTCTGAGATCAGCAGCTTTGTGAAACACCAAACTGAGGTCCTGTTAATGCTGATATATAGTGACACAGTTACAGGGGTGATTAATCCTTTTGTTTTTTTGTCTTTAACTTTATCAATAAAGCTGCAGCCTTCACTACAGCACATGTGGTACTTTAACCTTTGTACTGTTTTCATCAGTTCATTTTGCAGTTAACATGTGAACATGTTGGATGATCTGTCTGCTGTCACTCGATGGGGCTGAGGTCTGAATCTGAGGGCAGCTCCTGTAATCACAAAGAGAACAGAACCATCAAACTCAGATATAAATTTTATCCCTCAAAATTGAAATAAAGCTGATTCTTCTGTCCTCACACACTCAGGATCTGAAGTTCTTCTCTTACATTTTTTTTCAGTATTACAGTACACTATAGTACTTTAATCCATAGTTCCTGATTAATGAGGAGTTACTGAAGTACAAGCTTTTAAAAAAAATGTTACTGTCTTTACAGATGTGGCAAGAGACTGAAAACATGCCGTTGTTTGCACATCTTTAATATTCAGCTCTGCACAGGAGCTGAAGCAGGATGCAGCCTGTTGCTTTTACAGTATAATACTTGTAATAAAAGTACAGTAACAGTAATTAGTGACTGAGTAGCCCGGGGCGTTTCTCTTGATTTCTTAGTAAATGTATTCACCTGCACAGATTAGCTAATCGAACCCTGACATCTTAGCTAGCTAGGTCTCAGGACCTAGCTAAGGATGGTAGTTACGGAGTAGCTTACAAACACATTTAACTTACCGAAACAGTGCAGCGGGGCCTCGGGTCCTTCTGTCGGGTAGTCCAGTTTACTGAAGAACACCTCAGGCTGTCAGGTTAAAACACTCGGTCGTGTTTTCGAAGCGTAAACGCTGGCCCTCCTCTCAGAGCCTACGCTCTATCTGCTATTCCCGAACAGAGATACGCAAGTTTCTCCGTGACTGCAGCTGTCACTACAGTCATTGGTGGGACGTGACAACAGTGCCACCTGCAGGAAGATTTTCTCTCTGTCTGATAGCTCGTGTTCTGAGACCTGACATTTTTTCGTGTGAGTCTGAGACCTGACATTTTTTCTTGTGAGTCTGAGACCTGACATTTTTTCGTGTGAGTCTGAGACCAGACATTTTTTCGTGTGAGTCTGAGACCTGACATTTTTTCGTGTGAGTCTGAGACCTGACATTTTTTTGTGTGAGACTGAGACCTGACAACTTTTTTCCTGAGACCTGACGATGTCCTAAAATGTACACCGTACCCGAAACAGTGTCCCAGTCTAACACATTTCGGACAGAGGAGGAAACAACCCAAAGAGGAAGACAAGGAAAAACTGGATAAGGCTGAGCAGAGACACTCGGACACTGGCAGCCCAGTACACCTGGAGTGTAGACACCATCTCGGTGGATGAAAACAGAGAACAAGGGATCTTACAGGAGCTTCCAAAAGGATCCAATATGCAGACCATATTCAAGGTCAAGGAGGGAAATTGGGAAGCCATTATTGCAGGAACTGTGGAGGACGACAAAGATGTGTTGCCCATGATAAGTGAGAAGCTGAATAAGCTTAGGTGGAAGGTAGTGGATAAAGAACTGGCAGAGCTGAGAAGCATGGAGAGTGAATGTGGTCTCAGGGCCACATCAAGCTCTCCTGTGACACAACCACCCATGCCGAATGTGACTTAGGTGGTGGAGACAAGTGTAGAAACCAGGCCTGGCCTGTCCAGTCGACCATCAGCCCAGGTGGGCAACAATTTCTCTGATTTGGTGGAAAGGGAATTGCAGTCAGGAAAGAGGTATGGTGCCGAGGGGTCGCGAAGACGCTTGATCTTCCAGAGGAAGCAGCATCAGGGGATAGTGGAGAAGGAAGAAGAGGTACGGAGTCACCAAACGGAAAAAGAGGCCCGGCTCATCCTACCCTTGATGGTGGGTCCAACTGGAGGACCAGTGTATCAGCCCTACAAGATCAGACATCTGGAGGCACTGGTCAAGCAGCTGCCCCCTATTACAGAGGGAGGGGCTGCGTAGATTCAGAAGCTACAGAATCTGACGGAGGGAGAAGAACCGGCCATAGGAGATTTTCGAGCAATAGGTGGGCGATGCATGAGGGGCGGAGGTCTCGTAGATGTGGAGGAGCACATATGGTGGAATAGAGGTGGATTACGTTAAAGGGTCCACAACCTCATTTACCTTTGACTTGTGTGAATTTATTAACTGTAAAGGAGCAAACAGCAGCTGGAGAGGGTACAACGTGTGGGTATGCTGTGACTACGCGCTAAGTACACATTGTGAATGGGGAAAGCAACCTTTTGACAGCTGGTGTCGAAACTGGGATCAGGTAAGGGGGTGTACAGGAGAAAGTTGGAGGCTGTCTAGACAGGGGCAGGGGGCGACCTAGAGCGTTAGAGGGATTTTAGTCCGACCCAGAATCCACTGACCCATCCATGGGGGGCTGGTGGTGCGAAAGGCCCATATATCTAGTTCTAGGGGTCGAAGTCAAAGGGACAGATCCAAAGGTATTAATAAAAGTTAATTTTATTGTAATAGCCCAGCAGCTGCAGCAGATACTCCAGTTGCTGGGCCTCCTACAAAAATGGATGTACACACACTCTGGAAGAGCTCTGGATCACAGCTGGAACACAGTGAAGATGGAATCACAGAACATGCTGGAAACGTTCTGCAAATGAAATCATCATGTCTTATTTACCTGAGCTGTGAGATATAGGGCAGACACTGCAGGAAACTCCTCACTTCACTCTCTTCATGTGAGCAGCCTCTCGGCTCCACTTGTTTCTTCTCTGGTTGGAGTTTCAGCACTTCCAGGAGGATGGAGGTCTTTCTCGCTGAGAGGTCTATGAACCAGACTGCAGGAGCTGAAAATACTGACTGTAATGATGGAAGGACACTCAGACCTGTTTTAGTCTCATAGTCCTTCACATCGGAGTACAGCTCCAGCAGGAAGTCACACTGATCTTGCTTCAGACCATCATCTTCATCATCCATGTTTCTCTCATGAAGAGGGAATGTTTGATATGTGCACACTGATGCTAACAGCTCCAGGATCTTCTCTCCTGTCTGCTGTTCTCGCTCTGCTGCTGCACAGAACAGACTCACAAAGAACCTGATTGCTTCATCAGGATCCACAAAATCAACACTGTAACAATAAGAAGGAAACATTTAGTGATGATTTGATGTGAGCTGCATAAAAACAGCCACACACTGCTGATGGACTCCATTTCTTCCATGTCCTTCCTGTATACAATGAAACTCCATGTTAAACACATCTTCCATCAGAGCAGCTCAACACTGTTTCACACTCTTACAACACAAACACTCATCCTGCTCTAATACATCTTCTACATCTGCAGGGGGACACACAAAGTGATGAAGACTCTCTGCTGTCTGAAATCTTCATCTGCTGCTCACTATAGAGCTGCTACCATCATCATCATGCTCAGTAAAACAAAGTCAGCAGATAAAGTGCAGCTTCACCCTCAAAGTGGCCCGCATGCGCAAAAGAAGACGTCACACACAACGCGCTCTGTTTAGACCCAGAGCAAACAGTGTTGTTTGACTGATGGCCCTTAATGTAAAGACTTCGGACTTTACGTTTCCCAATTTTTGCTTTAAGTTATTTTGTTATTTACATATTAATGTAGATAACCTAATAATGATCCTTATTGCTGTTTTAGAGGAGCGGTGCTTCAAAGGATAGCTGCAGATTTCTGTCAGAATCTGCAGATTATACAGTACAAATAAAATGTTCACGTTTCTCCAACGTTGTCTTCCCAACAGTTTCACTAACATCTACACTGGATGGCCAGGAGGCGTTCGCGATGTCTTCTCCGGCGCTGATAATTGGCATCTGTCTTGTGTCAGTGACGTAAAAGACGGATTTAATGCGACATGACCGTTCAAACAGCAGTTGCTTTCTAAAACATCAGATATGTATCGGATTCAGGACCACATACGAAAGTGACCCAGATCGGATTTGAAAATATCGGATTTGTGCCGTTCACACTGTCACACCATGATCGGATATGGGTTGCATAGGGTCAAAAAAATCGGATTTGATGCGCTTTCGCCTGCAGTGTGAGCGTAGCCTAAAGGACTTGTTGAGTTTGTTTTCATGTGGTTTCCATGGCGATGATGGATTCAGGTGTAAAGGATGTTTCAGGCTGTATCACTGCAGCATAGAGATGGTTAACAGCCGCTCTCATTGTCAAAAAGCCACAAACTGTTTCAACATTTGATGTCAACTTGTTGTTGTTCTAAGAGCAGCTTTAAACAGGACTGACGTATCAGCACTGAGCTACGTTCTTCTTCACATCATTTCACGATTCTGCTGCAGGTCAAACATGCAGGTTTCCATCAAACACATGTGTGCACTCCAACACTCTCTGCTGCATGTCACATGATCACCTTCATTCACAAAACTTCCATCAACTTATTGAATTGAACATGAAATCAGTTCATTTCTACACCTATCAAATCTAAATCCAACCTTTCTGATGAGAACTTCTTTATTTTAGATCCTGTTGTCCTGTTCCAGCATTAAAAGTCGTCTGACATTTACAGAAAATAACCACAAGTCAAAATCATCACTTTACAATTTATGGAGCTTCAAACATTTCTTTTTACACGCATCTTTTCTTACAGATATTTGACTCATGTGAAGAACATCTGATTTACCTGAGCTGTGAGATATAAGGCAGACACTGCAGGAAACTCCTCACTTCACTCTCTTCATGTGAGCAGTCTCTCATCTCCACTTGTTTCTTCTCTGGTTGGAGTTTCAGCACTTCCAGGAGGATGGAGGTCTTTCTCTCTGAGAGGTCTATGAACCAGACTGCAGGAGCTGAAAATACTGACTGTAATGATGGAAGGACACTCAGACCTGTTTTAGTCTCACAGACCTTCACATGGGAGTACAGATCCAGCAGGAAATCAGTCTGATATTTCTTCAGATAATTAATATCTACATTCATCCATCCCTCATGAAGAGGGAATGTTTGATATATGCACACTGATGCTAACAGCTCCAGGATCTTCTCTCCTGTCTGCTGTTCTCGCTCTGCTGCTGCACAGAACAGACTCACAAAGAACCTGATTGCTTCATGAAGACCTGGCCACCAAGGAAGAACACTGTAACAATAAGAAGGAAACATTTAGTGATGATTTGATGTGAGCTGCATAAAAACAACCACACACTGCTGATGGACTCCATCTCTTCCATGTGTGTCCTGTATATAATGAAAGTCCATTTTAAAGCTGTCTTCCATCAGAGCAGCTGAACATAGTATTTAGACAGAACCAGTGTTGGGAAGGTTACTTTTAAATGTATTCCACAACAGATTGCAGATTACATGCCCCCAAATGTATTTTGTAACGTATTCCGTTAAGTTACTCAATGAGAGTAATGTATTCTGAATACTTTGGATTACTTAATATAATCTCATGCTTTTTTACAACCAAATGAATGGACTGTTGCTGTGTGATTTGTTACTATTACTGAAGATTACTCCCCATATCAATACCAACTAGATTTGCAGTTTATTTCACACCTTAAACCTTTCCCCACATTTTGACAGCTGTCGACTCTGAGTGCAGGTTTAGCTTTCATCAAGCCAGCTAACACAAAGAAAGCCTGCTTATGATCAAGCTGCTTCATTGTTCAGCCCTCTGTACAATTATATTAAAATTCATATACTGAAGGATTTTTCCACTGCTGACTTCAGGGAGCATCTCATCTTATGAAGAATTAATCATGTAAAGTAGCAGTGATTTACCTGAGCTGTGAGATATAAGGCAGACACTGCAGGAAACTCCTCACTTCACTCTCTTCATGTGAGCAGTCTCTCATCTGCACTTGTTTCTTCTCTGGTTGGAGTTTCAGCACTTCCAGGAAGATGGAGGTCTTTCTCTCTGAGAGCTTTATGGACCAGACTGCAGGAGCTGAAAATGCTGACTGTAATGATGGAAGGACACTCAGACCTGTTTTAGTCTCACAGTCCTTCACATGGGAGTACAGATCCAGCAGAAGGTCACACTGAGTCACACTCTCATGAAGAGGGAATGTTTGATATGTGCACACTGATGATAACAGGTCCAGGATCTTCTCTCCTGTCTGCTGTTCTCGCTCTGCTGCTGCACAGAACAGACTCACAAAGAACCTGATTGCTTCATCAGGATCCACAAAATCAACACTGTAACAATAAGAAGGAAACATTTAGTGATGATTTGATGTGAGCTGCATAAAAACAACCACACACTGCTGATGGACTCCATCTCTTCCATGTATACAGGGTGGGACATTTATATGGATACACCGTAATAACATGGGAATGGTTGGTGATATTAAAGTCCTGTTTGTGGCACATTAGTATATGTGAGGGGGCAAACTCCTCAAGATGGGTGGTGACCATGGTGGCCATTTCGAAGTCGGCCATCTTGGATACAACTTTTGTTTTTTCAATAGGAAGAGGGCCATGTGACACATCAAACTTCAGAATCAGAATCGTGTTTATTGGCCAAGTATATGTGCAGACAAATACAAGGAATTTGGTTCCGGTAGATGGTGGCTCTCAAGCACAGCAATGTAAATCTCACACACACACACACACACACGTGTCTATATATACATTACACATACATACACAAAGCTGTGTAAACCAACTATAAATAACTAATCTAAACTTATATACATAAAAATACAGAAATGAAATGAGGTGGAATGAATACTACAGAATGTACATAAGGTGCAGCTGCAGTCTGGCAGTGGGAGCAGTGTGACAGGTCAACTGTTTAGAAGGGAGATGGCGAGGGGAAAGAAACTGTTCCTGTGTCGGGTGGTCCTGGTCTGCAGGCGTCTGTACCGTCTGCCAGAGGGCAGCAGGTCAAAAAGTCTGTGTCCAGGGTGTGAGGGGTCTGTGATGATTTTCCCTGCCCGTTTCCTGGTTCTTGAGAGGTACAGATCCTGGATGGAGGGCAGGGGGGCATGATGATCCTTTCTGCTGCCTGTACAGTCTGCTGCAGTCTGCTCCTGTCCTGTTTAGTGGCTGCACCATACCAGACTGTGATGGAGGAGCACAGGACAGACTCAATGACCGCAGTGTAGAACTGGATCAGCAGCTCCTGTGGAAGACTGTACTTCCCCAGTTGTCTCAGGAAGTACATCCTCTGCTGGGTCTTTTTGAGGATGGAGTTGATGTTGGTCTCCCACTTCAGGTCCTGGGAGATGGTGGTACCCAGGAACTTGAAGATCTTCACAGTTGACACAGGGCTGTCTGATATGGTGAGGGGGAGCAGAGTTGAGGGATGTCTCCTGAAGTCCACTGTCATCTCTACAGTTTTAAGAGTGTTCAGCTCCAGATTGTGCTGACTGCACCAGAGTACCAGCCGCTCAACTTCCTGCCGGTATGCAGACTCATCACCATCCTGAATGAGGCCAATGACAGTGGTGTCATCTGCAAACTTTAGGAGTTTAACAGACGAGTTCTTGGAGGTGCAGTCGTTAGTGTAGAGGGAGAACAGTAGTGGTGAGAGGACACATCCTTGAGGGGCACCAATACTGAGGGACCGAGAGGTGATCTCCCCCAGCCTCACTTGTTGCTTTCTATCTGTCAGGAAGTTGGTGATCTACTGACAGGTAGCTGGTGACACGCTGAGCTGGGAGAGTTTGGAGGAGATAAGTTCAGGCACGATGGTGTTAAAAGCCGAACTAAAGTCCACAAACAGGATCCTGGCATAAGTTCCCGGGCGGTCGAGGTGTTGCAGGATGTAATGCTGGTGATTTCCTGCAGGCCCCTCCACACTGACGCTGGGTCATTGGCTGAGAGCCGTTCTTCCAGCTTCTGGGAGTAGATCCTTTTAGCTGCTTTGATCTCCTTGGTCAGTGTGTTCCTGGCTTGCTTGTACAGGGCCCTGTCACCACTTCTGTAGGCGTCCTCCTTGGCCTTATGAAGATGTTGGAGTTTAGGAGTGAACTATTGTTTATTGTTGTTGTATGTGCAAAAGGTCTTTGTTGGCACACACACATCTTCACAAAAACTGATGTATGATGTCACAGTGTCCGTGAGCTCATCCAGGTTATCAGATGCAGCTTCAAAAACAGTCCAATCAGTGCAGTCAAAACAGTCCTGCAGTTCCTGCTTTGCTGCGTTAGTCCACTTCTTCACAGTTTTGACTACAGGCTTGGCACGTTTAAGTTTTTGCCTATAAACTGGAATAAGATGGACCATGCAGTGATCAGAATGTCCCAAAGCTGCCCGGGGCACAGAGCGATAGGCATCTTTTAGAGTGGTGTAACAGTGATTCAGTATGATGTTGTCCCTGGTGGGGCAGTCTATATGCTGTCTGTATTTAGGGAGTTCGTGGTTGAGGTTTGCTCTGTTAAAATCCCCAAGAATAATTGTAAAGGAATCCGGGAATTTCCTTTCCAGGGTGGTGATCTGGTCAGCCAGCTCGCACAGTGCGTTGTTCGCGTTGGCCTGAGGAGGGATGTAAACTCCGACCAGCATGAAGGAAGAAAACTTATTGGTAATGTCACAAGAAAAACAATGGTGTGCTTGGTTTCAACGTAACTTTATTCTTTCATGAGTTATTTACAAGTTTCTCTTTGTTCACAGCCATTGACATGTCAAAGAGGTTAACACGTGAGGAGCGGATCGAAATTGTGTTGATATCTGGTGAACGCAGTAACCGGGTCATGGCAGCAGATTTCAATGCAAGACACCCTACGAGACCACCCATCTCCCATGCTACAGTTAGCAAACTGCTTGCTAAGTTTCGTGAAACTGGTTCAATGTTGGATTTGCCAAAATGTGGACGCAAGAAAACTGTCAGTAATGAAGAAACATCAGTGGCTGTCCTAGCTTCATTCAGCAAGAGCCCACAGCGTAGCACTCGCTGCATGTCACTGGAGAGTGGCATTAGTCGAACATCCCTTCGGCGGATATTAGCTACTCACAAATGGCACCCTTACAAACTCCAGCTTCTGCAGCATCTCAACGAGGATGACCCAGATCGGCGCACAGAATTTGCAGAATGGGCAAAACAAAAATTGGAACAGGACCCTCAGTTCACGCAGAAGATTTTGTTCAGTGATGAGGCAAACTTTTATGTGAATGGTGAAGTTAACAAACAAAACCACTGCGATTGCTCTGACACTAACCCACATTGGATGGATCCCTCCAAGACTGTTGGAACAACAAAAGTGATGGTTTGGTGTGGTATATGGGGTACAACGATAGTGGGTCCATTCTTCATCAGTGGAGACCTCAAGGCCACTGGATATTTGAAATTGCTACATGATGATGTGTTTCCCTCTTTATGCACTGAAGCTGGCACGTTCCCTGAGTTTTTCCAGCAAGATGGTGCACCACCACATTATGGGTGCCAGGTCCGAGCATTCCTAGATGAACAGTTTCCTGGAAAGTGGATTGGTCATCGTGGGCCAGTTGAATGGCCCCCAAGGTCTCCCGATCTGACCCCCTTAGACTTTTATCTTTGGGGTCATCTGAAGGCAATTGTCTATGGTGTGAAGATTCGAGATGTGCAGCACCTGAAACTACGGATACTGGATGCCTGTGCTGGCATTTCTCCTGCGGCGTTGCTATCAGTGTGTGAAGAGTGGGAGAAGAGGGTTGCATTGACAATCCAACACAATGGGCAGCACATTGAACACATTTTATAAGTGGTCAGAAACTTGTAAATAACTCATGAAAGAATAAAGTTCCGTTGAAACCAAACACACCATTGTTTTTCTTGTGACATTACCAATAAGTTTGATGTGTCACATGGCCCTCTTCCTATTGAAAAAACAAAAGTTGTATCCAAGATGGCCGACTTCTAAATGGCCACCATGGTCACCACCCATCTTGAGGAGTTTGCCCCCTCATATATACTAATGTGCCACAACCAGGACTTTAATATCACCAACCATTCCCATGTTATTACGGTGTATCCATATAAATGGCCCACCCTGTACAATGAAACTCCATGTTAAACACATCTTCCATCAGAGCAGCTCAACACTGTTTCACACTCTTACAACACAAACACTCATTTACTGAGTCACTTCACTAAAGGACTTGTTGAGTTTGTTTTCATGTGGTTTCCATGGCGATGATGGATTCAGGTGTAAAGGATGTTTCAGGCTGTATCACTGCAGCATAGAGATGGTTAACAGCCGCTCTCATTGTCAAAAAGCCACAAACTGTTTCAACATTTGATGTCAACTTGTTGTTGTTCTAAGAGCAGCTTTAAACAGGACTGACGTATCAGCACTGAGCTACGTTCTTCTTCACATCATTTCACGATTCTGCTGCAGGTCAAACATGCAGGTTTCCATCAAACACATGTGTGCACTCCAACACTCTCTGCTGCATGAACTCAGTCACATGATCACCTTCATTCACAAAACTTCCATCAACTTATTGAATTGAACATGAAATCAGTTCATTTCTACACCTATCAAATCTAAATCCAACCTTTCTGATGAGAACTTCTTTATTTTAGATCCTGTTGTCCTGTTCCAGCATTAAAAGTCGTCTGACATTTACAGAAAATAACCACAAGTCAAAATCATCACTTTACAATTTATGGAGCTTCAAACATTTCTTTTTACACGCATCTTTTCTTACAGATATTTGACTCATGTGAAGAACATCTGATTTACCTGAGCTGTGAGATATAAGGCAGACACTGCAGGAAACTCCTCACTTCACTCTCTTCATGTGAGCAGTCTCTCATCTCCACTTGTTTCTTCTCTGGTTGGAGTTTCAGCACTTGCAGGAGGATGGAGGTCTTTCTCTCTGAGAGCTTTATGGACCAGACTGCAGGAGCTGACTGGAAAACTGACTGTAATGATGGAAGGACACTCAGACCTGTTTTAGTCTCATAGTCCTTCACATGGGAGTACAGATCCAGCAGGAAATCAAGACGATATTTGTCATTAGAATTAGAATGAAGAGGGAATGTTTGATAAAAGCAGACTGATGATAACAGGTCCAGGATCTTCTCTCCTGTCTGCTGTTCTCTCTCTGCTGCTCCAGTAATGAGATTCATCAAGAACTCAGTTTGATCTGAGAGATTTTCTGATGACTGAAAGAAACTGTAGATTCCAAGATTACCAAAATATTTAAAGTTAGTATTTTTATTCAATCCAATAATTTCTTTAAGCACAACACATTTGAAGTCAAAGACAGATGAAACATACATGTGCTTATAAATAGATGAATATGCATATGAGCAGTATACCTGAGTGAGTGGATCTTTGGTAAACACTGTAAGAGAAAATCCTGCACAGATTGGTAAACAGAAGTTCTGTGGTCCCAGTGGAGGCAGACTTTAACCTTCTTAGCACTTTTCTGCAGGATTTTTCGAGCTCGGTCACAGAGTTGTGTTTGACTGTTTACTGAAAGGTGCAGCTGGTTTTCAGCAAAGTGAAGTAAGCTGATGTAATCCACTTCCGCCTCGCTGAGAAGACAAATGGTCCACAGCTGCCATGATAAGAGGTGAGTCCTACAGTTGGAAATTTATTAGAGTTATCAGATCTTAACAACCATGAAGTGTATTTTGTTTATTAATCCAGAAACAGATTTAAAATGTTTGTTCTTTTCATTCTAGATTCTGCATCGCAACAACTGCAAGAGTTTGTATTCACCACTCAGATTCATCACAAGTGTGCTGTTAACATGTATAGGCTAAAGACTAATGCACAGAACTTTGGTGATTTTTGCTTAGTCTTAGTTTGGCCACCGAATTAATTCCCAGTTTATATGTTGTACAGAATTTATGAAGTTTTGTGATTCTTGCTCTGTCTCTTATTTAGTTACATTAACATGTTTAATCTATCAGTTGATAATTACTGTTCCACTCAGTTTGAAAAAAGATTCTTACTTCTGTAATCATTTCAAATCTTTCCCATTTTTCTCTGCTCAGCTTAGTTTTCATTAGATTCCAATTAATTAAGTAACAGAGGGGGTTGTTATCAGTTTCAGCTGCTTTGATCTTAGTGAAACCGACAAGAGGTGCACCAGAGGGGGAACAATGACACAACCCTCGAAAGATGAATAGTTTTACAGGCCACTTTCTTTTTTTGCTCCTCATCTTTTCTATTTTTTCACTAGTTTTGCATTTGGCTAGGGTCAGTGTCACTACTGGTAGCAGGAGGTGATACCTGGACATTACAGAGGTTGCACAGGTAGTCTAACTTCTCCAGGATTGCACATTATTATGTGCCATTGCCAGATGTTTGTCTGTCTCCCTGAACATGGAGAAGATTCAAGGTGTCAGGTAGATACTGTAGGAGAGATAGATGGGGCTGCAGAAGGTTCTTAACCCATCTGCAGGACCAGTAGCTCCTTTATGTAAGGAGCAGGGTATTACTGTCATGCGGCGGCTGTGTGAAGGCAAGGGAGGACCCAAATGCATGGCTCAAGACACACGGGGATAAACTCAAAAGGCAGGTCTTTATTAACAGGAACATAAGAAGTCATACAAAACTATACTGGGAACAACTAAAGCTGAGGTGCTGGGAAGACACGGGGAAATGCACACAACCTAGAGGGACGACGCAACACGGAACAAAGGGATACTCTGACATAAATACACAGAAGGTAATGAGGGAAGTGGGAACACACGGGGAACACAGCTGAGGACCATTACTCATGTCAGGGCGAGGAGGACACGAAACTGAAAATACTGACACCAAGATGTGGACCTTAAACACAACACAGTACATAGAGATGAGCACAGAGAGAGAGGCAGAGAACAAGGATGAATACACGAGGGGATGAGGAGAACACAGAACACAAAGGATGGGAACACGGTACCAGAACAAACACCACAATAAAAGCGTGGACACAGGGGGAATCCAAATACCAAACCAAACAATCCAATGAACATAAGGAACAAAATACAAAACCACAGGAAAACTAAGAACACTGGGTCAAAATGACCCAGGACCATGACAATTACTGCCAGAGCCCTACAAAAATGACCTCCAGCAGGCCACTGGAGTGAATGTCTCTGACCAAATGAACATCATCTAGTAGGCCTCACTGCCTAGCACCAAGGACCAGAGTGGCATTTGCCATAGAATACCAGAATCGTGTAGTTAAAAAAAGAAAAGGGAAAGGCTCAGATACACGTGTAAATTTTTAATGGTGAGTAATTAAAAGTATACTTCGAACGTTATGCGTAAACATGCAAACTACATATTCTTACTTACCTTTGGAATTTGCTCAGACATCCTAGTAATGGTCTCATTCCTTGTTTTGGTACTTTTGTATCCTCCAGGTTCAGCTGTATTTTCCTCTCCTTACTCTGACTGATTACATAGGACAGGGCATAGCACTGCTGAGGATCAAGAGTCTCCCCGCTCAGATCAAGACAGTAGTCCAGTTTATCCAGAAGATAAACACAGGCTTCAGCAGACTGAGACTCATAGAGACACTGACATAAGAACAGCATGTCTATTTCACAGTCCTCAGTGTCACTACAATCTACAAAGGTGGTCACCAAGTGTTTGAAGAACCAACCAGATGTGTCTCTGAGCTGCTGAGAAGTAAACAGACATTGTAACAAATCAGTGTTCTTCTCATTCAACAGTCCACACAGGAAAGGGACCAAATGTTTCATGTGTTTGATGTTGTCATTGGGACACTGTTGGACAACACTTCTGGTTCTTTCTGGATCCTTCAGGAGCCATAGTGCTGCAAAAAACTCCTGAATTGTGTAGTGAAGAAAGGCAAACAAGGGTTTCTTTCGAACTGGACCGGCTTGAATTAGAAGTCTGTTCAAAAAGGCCAAATTAGCACACCTGTCAATCTGGGGTGGAGACAGGTTCACATTTTTTCCTTCTGTTGCCAAAAAAGCAGCTTCAGCTAAAGACAGTATTGCATTGCACTGGCTGGAGTCATTTTCAGTTGTCTTGCATACATTTCTCTGATTGCAGAAATGGACAATATTGAGGTATATTTCGGTAACTGTGCAGGGATGTGGAGAGAAATCTGAGCCCTCAAAGCTAAAGCAGGCGACCACCATCAGGGCGTACATGGGGATGTGGCAAAGAGAGAATAACTCCAAGTTACACAAGACTTTGTTGAAGTGGTCCTCACTCAGATTCTTGGATAAGTACTCTCTGATGCCCTGCTCACTGAAGCCTTTCACTTCCACTCTGAGACAGTCCCAATCCAACAGGAAGTCTGCTGACTCCACCTCTGGTCTGCAGGTGACGATGATCTTTGCTTCAGATAGAAGGGTCTTCTCTAGGAGCTCCAGCACTGCAGACTGGGTTGATGTAGAGGGAACATCTGGTACTCCATCAAAAATGATGGTAACACTGTCAGCATTATTCTTTATGTCCTCTAAGACCTCATCTTTGCCTTCATCTGGTTCACAGAACACACTGAAGAGAAGATCCTCCAGTTTATGGACCTCTGTGATGTTGGGTGCTTCTCTCATATCAAAGTAGAACATGTAATCTAGATCCTTGTTATCTTTCTCTGACCACAGTTTCAACATCTGATGGACCACAGCTGTTTTCCCAGTTCCAGGTTTTCCTACCAAAAGGATTTTTCTTTCATACGTTTTCAGCAGTTCACTGGGAGAGGTTCCATGTTTGTCCTCAGGTATGTAGGCCTTGAGTTTTTTAGTACGAAGCTTCCTGCTTTTCTTGATCTTTGACTTTTTTATTTTGGATGCTGAAGCCTGTCCTCGTGTGTCTAACACAAGTGAAGTGTAGGACAAAGATGTCTCCTTGTTGAACAGGACTGCTTTACTTTGGATCCATGATCTTTCTGAAATCTTCTGAGCTTTAAATTTCAACTTTTGCTGGTATCTGTGACACGGTTTAGGGCCTGAAAGAAAAGAGGTGTAGGAGAAATTAATTAAAAAGTAATTTCAGGATTTAACTCATGTGTCACTGAACAACACTGCATTATAAATGAGTGTGATCACGTGAAATCTTGCCGCAGACTTTGGCTTGTTTAAAAATACCTTGTAAATA
Organism: Perissodus microlepis; assembly: GCF_051167445.1. Taxonomy (NCBI): domain Eukaryota; kingdom Metazoa; phylum Chordata; class Actinopteri; order Cichliformes; family Cichlidae; genus Perissodus; species Perissodus microlepis. The sequence continues at coordinate 592,636 of NC_140471.1, read as the reverse complement.
CGTTACATCCATGTTGATGTCGTCCTTGAAGGAAAAGCAGCTGATCCAGTAGTTCAGGTCAAATTTGTCTCGTGAAGAGGAATTTGACTCTGTAATTTCCAGAAAAGATGGCCGCCTTTCTGTGGATGTCTTTCTTGTTATGTCAATAATCCTGAGAAACTCATAGCAGGCTGCTTCCCCCTTTTTTATGACAGAGTCCACAATTGTTCTGGTTTTGTCAAAGTCGTCACCCGCTGTCTTTATTTTACTGACTTCTTCCTCTGACAAAACTTCTTTCTGGTAGAGATGCTCTACAATCACAGTGAGCCCCTTTAATGTTCTCACCAGTTTGGGCTTGGCCCTCCTGACGTACTCCACAGCGGACTGAGATGTACAAGCCATGTTTCCTTTATTTCCTGGATTTCTGTTGAAAAAATATGAATTAAAACAAAATTTAATTCATTTCAAAGATTCAGACTAATATATATTTTTGATGTTGCTCCTGTTCCTAGCATTGCTAGGCTTCGTTTTAAATTGATGTGTCAAGTCTGTTTATAATTTATCCTCAGTCTTTGACTTTTAGTTTTTTCAGCATTCTGGTTTTTGATTTTATTTTCTTGTCTTCTTTAAATGTTTTTTTTTCTTTATTATTTTGCAAGTGACAGCGCCACCACTCTCTTGGTGGCGCTGTCACTTGGTGTTCGCTCGCTCTGCGGTAGAGTATCACTTCCTGTTTCTGCTCAAACACAGTGGTGTTTCTGAGTAGCTTATCTGCTTAGCAATTTAATTAAAAACTTTTAGATACATTCTTTTTTCATAGTATAATCTTCGCGTGCTTCATCCGAAGCACACTTTCTGTGTACTCACTACCTGATTTATAGCCAAAGTATTCACTCACTGTGTATTTACTGTTTCGCTAGTTTAGCTTAGCTCTCTGTCTCTCTTCCACAGCATGTCTTTATCCTGTCTTCCTTCTCTCACCCCAACCAATCACAGCAGATGCCCCCGCCCCTCCCTGAGCCTGGTTCTGCTGGAGGTTTCTTCCTGTTAAAAGGGAGTTTTTCCTTCCAACTGTCACCAAAGTGCTGCTCATAGGGGGTCATATGATTGTTGGGCTTTTCTCTGTATCTACTGTACAATATAAAGCGCCTTGAGGCGACTTTTGTTGCGATTTATCGCTATATAAATAAAATTGAATTAAAATGAATTGAAATTGAATTCAAAGCAACATGTAACTCTGGTTTTGATAATTACTGTGTATTTTCTCATTTTGCATCTTCACTACTTACTCAACACACAGCGTCTCTTAGTTGCTTGCATAATAATCTAAATCAAAACTGCAGGTGGGGGAGAGATATATCAGAGGTGGAGAATGAACTCAGCCTGGATCTCTATTGTCTTATGTACTGAAAGAAAGAAAGTGTACTTTATTGTTCCCTGTGGGGAAATTCCTCTCTGCATTTAACCTATTCACTCAGTGAAGCAGTGGGCAGCCATTGGGCGCCCGGGGAGCAGTGTGTGAGGACGGTACCTTGCTCAGGGGTACCTCAGGGTAACTGTTCAGGGGAATCGAACCCCTGACCTTCCGATCATGGGGCCACCACTCTACCTACTGAGCTATCCCTGCCCCTCCCCTACTGTAGATGACTGAATGATGTGGTGGGTGTAATTCCCTCTGCAGTGGGGTCGGGTGGACCACCCCGGGCTCTGTGGGGCTTGGTTGTGCTGTTGCTGTGGGCCCTGGTCTGGATGGGCCTGTGCCCCCTGGCCTTGATGGATTCCAGGGAACAGGGGTGTCTACTGGGGTCAGCAGGGAAGCTGGCCCCAGGGAGGGGCTACTTGCCTCTTCCCATTCTACAACATCCACCCAAACATGCAAGGCCTTGGGGTGCAAGTGTGTCATTGAGGTGCAGGGGAGGCATTCTCCCTGTCCCCTTCTGTCCGCTTGTGCCTCAATTTATTTTGAGGCACAGGTGGCCTCAATTTTATTCCAATTTTGTTGTTTTGTGCCTCAATTTTATTCCACAAACTAGACATCCACATTACTCCCACTCTCATAATACACACACATGTAGGGCCTTGGGGGTGGGCAGGCTATGCAGCGTCCAGAGGTGAGGTGTATTCAACCTCACCTCTGGTGCCGGTGCCCACCTTTTTAATTTTAAATGCACCCCACGTGTGGGGCTCTCCTCAGCTCTTTCCAGGAGGGTGGCGTGGCTGCCCCTCTTTGGGCTCTCACACTCTGAGGGGCCTCTGGATGTCTGCCTGGATCTCCTCCATGCCTGCTTCATGCCCTCATTGGAGGGGCTATCACTCCCCACACCCTCTAGCAGATTGTTAAATGGAGAAATGTCTTGAAGCATTCTCAATCATCCAAGAAAGTAAATCTCCAAAAGTTGATTCTGTTCATCTGGACGTAGCGTTTTGTGGGAGAAATGTTTCGTCACTCATCCAGGTGACTTCTACAGTCTCAGCTGACTGCAGGTTTCAATCTTATAAACAGGACATTTGCATAATGACTGAAACCAGCCCACTGAAGGAACAATGGGCTGGGAGGTCAGTTTCTTCATCATTAATATGCAAATTGTCATGACCATTGTTTAAAGACCACTGATCAATGTGATGAAATGTTTCTCCCACTGAAAATGCTACCTCCAGATGAACAGAATCAACTTTTGGGTACATGGAGAAACCTTTTGAATACAAGCGCGCTCACGCACTTAAGCAATGCGGTTGAAAAATGTGGGTGCGCCTAACTTTTGTGCTGGTTTTCTTAGGCGCACCAGTGCAACCATGGCAAAAAGTTTGTCTACAGCCCTGTAGATGAGATCTAAACTAAACACAACTGTAACGACTTCCACAGTCGCTAGAGGTCAGGGATTGAGCCTGCCTATTTGCCTGATGCGCTGTCAACTTTACGCAATAATGCGAGAGGTGGAATTGCTTGCTTGTTTATTAAAGTGCTTTGAGAGTTTACAGAGCAATGTGATCAGCTCCCGATTCAGACTCTTAAACATCACAGGCTCTGATGCAAGAAGGGGAAACTCGTTGTGCAGCGGTCAACAAAAACTACGGCTACCCAGCCCTCCTCTCAGTGAATGACAGACTGACAACGCCCTCTTAATTTCACAACTAGCACCCACGTGACTCCCGTTACACATCACCATAGCAACCAAACAAATGAAAACCCAGTGATCATCAAAATTCAATACATTTAGTTATGGATGCTACAACAACAAAACTCTGACTAAATAATGGCACAAGAACTTAATATATTTCCAATATAACATAAGGAATCAGAAAATACAAAATAAACTCAAACAGCTGGGTCACACACCCAACTCCTGACAAATTGTCTGATTAGAAACATCTGGAAAAACACAAGAAGACCCTCACTGTTGTTTAACTTTCACAGCTGAAAAGACTCTCAGCTGATCTGCATGTTTCATCATTTCCTCTTATTGTTTTTTACTAAATGTTTATTGCTTAGTAGTTTTCAGTCCATCGTGTCAGTAAGGGACATAGACCAGAGGGAGGAGAGCGGGTAATCATCATATCTGTGAGCTTTAGAGCAGACTGAAAATTACTACTTTAAATATTCGTAAATTATTTTGAATAGGAAGAAGAAATCATCTGTGGTTCTCATGTATGTTAAGAAAAAATAATATTACATATGTGTATTAAACAAGTATATTTTAATGTATATTACAGTCACTAACTCATCGTGTAAAATAAGCCACAGAAATTAGCATTGGTTACACCGCACAGTGCAAAAGTCTTGAGCCACCCATCACATCATTATATTTTTCTTCTAAGGATCCAGATGTTCTTCTGATTTCTTAATGCAATAATTTTCCAGGTTTCTTTGAATATGGTGTAAATGTTTGTTTTTTTCTCTGCCTGCTACAAATCTATTGTGGGATTTGCCCAGCTCGCCTCTCCCGGACAACCTTCCCCTCTAAGCTTCACCTCCACTCGCGTTAAGTAAGACTGTTGCAATCTGCTGCACGTTCACTGAAACCACGTCTAGCCTGCCGTTAACACGTCCCTGTCACAGTGACTCTGAGGTCTCCAGCTCATAACTGCACTTGCCAATAGCTTCAAGGTTCCTGCTGGATGTTACCCAGTGCCTGGTTCCCCATTCCTCGCCCCCCCCCCCCCCCTTCCCTTTGTGACTCTTAGCCCTCACCCTAGCACATGTGGGGACTCCTGGCACTATGGTGGCTCACTGAAATGTTTACTCATAGTACTGTTTCATAGTTTATAGCGTTTTTCTCACAGTACTGTTCATACCGGTTCCTTTAGTGCTTCGACAGCATCTCATAGCTTGTAGATAATTTCTAGTGATTCGTTTTGTTTCATGCAAAGTGATGTGACTCCTTCTAAATTAAGAACATCCCTCAGAGCTGGTTTTTAGGCTCTTGTCTTTAGTTTGTCTTTCACTAAAAGTCTTGTTTTCATTACTCTCTTTTGTCACACCTGGCTTCCTGTAATAAACTTTGAGATCTGAGAGTTAATTATTTCACACTTGGTTCAACAGTTTCCCTTAATATTACACTGTACCCCTGAGTGAACAGGAGCAGGAAGAAGAAAATATTCTTATTAAACCGTGTCCCCTATCTGCACTCCAAATGATATTACAAGTGGGCACCATCAACCAAGGAACACATTAACATTTGTCTACAGTTCGTAGCGCAAACCACACAACAAGAATATAACCAGCAATATTCCCCACCGCATAATAGCAAGGAGAAGAGAATGACCGCCAGTTAACTCAAATTTCTTTCAAATTCATCATATTGATTTATCATTTTAAACATAGCACATTTTAAAACAGCGCATGTTTGTACAACTCTTAAAATTATAATGAGCAGTTCCACAATCTTATAACCGTTGGACTCATTTGTCTTTGTGTAGTCCTGCGAACTGATGCTAAAAATGATATTTCCTTCTGTCCTCACCTCCTAAACAAATTGAAAATGATGTTTGTAACTTGAGGGCTAATATATTATTTTTTGCTTAAACATAATTATTGTCTATAATTTCACTAAACCTTTCAATAGTTTCAATTTTATAAACAAATTATTCATTTGTCCTCTGTATTTAACATGAATATGAATCCTTTGTGTCACTTTCTTCTGTAAGAAGTATGGCGGTTTTGTGGTATTTACATATGTATTTCCCCAAATTTCTACACAGTAACTAAGATACAGGAAAAAGTATAAAGTATGCTTCGTCTTGTAGTCTAATAAATCTCTAACCTTACCCAAAATATAAATGTTTTTAGCCATCTTATTTTAAGTGCTTTCGAGTTTTGTCTGCTCCTGAGTCCACTCCCTCGTTTCGGGCGTGACAATCTGTTTTATTTCTCCACTATTATAAACACTCTGGGATAACAGCTGAATAATTACTGGTTGATCTCCAGGATTTCACAAAAAACATTAAACAACATAAACTTTCTTTATTGTTTTGTAATGTCTGTAGTTTTTAATTATTGATTTTAAATCGTATTACTTCACTACTTAAACTCTTCTGCACAAAGTTTGAACTAGGAAGTCAAAAACATCCGTGTTTGCCCTGGCCTTTGATTTGGTCACTTCCTGTAACCGTGACGGGAAAAACACAAACTCGAACAGCTGTGTCTGTCAGAGACCCTGCAGTACTGTTAGAATGGTTTACGGATGTATTAATTGATTATTGTTATTAACATTATACATTTCTCAGTGTTACACTGTCTGCTGTAATGTTACAATAATCCTTCCCCTGAGTAGCGCGGTATGACTGACGCATCGCCGTAATAAAGGCAGCCATATAGAAATGACCTATTTGTTTTACAAAAAAACAAAAAACGTTTACCGTACGTACAAGTTAGAGTCGTAACACTTGTGTCTCTCTTTAAACGTTTACAGCTCAGTTTATGATTCCCATGTCCGCACGAGCAACTTTATTTAACGTCAGAGTATCCTATCATATCCTGAACACATGCGGAGAGTTTACCGCGTGGATCAAGTTTAAAGCGAAAATAACTGAATATGACGATGTTATGAAACACACACTCGAAGTAACGGCGGGAGTCTGACCTCAAAACATCTTTAAAACTAAAGTAAAAACATACCTGAGCAGCGAAGCAGAGCCTCCGAGCTGAAGCTACTTTCATTCGTAAAAGAAACACTTCCTGTAGTTCCTCCTCAGCTGTGTAGGTCCTGCTGGTGTCCACACGATGGCGCCATTGTAGTAGCAGACAGATGACACATACCACTTCTGTGGACTTTGAAAATGTTTTAAGTGAGAAACGGAAAACATTAAATGATTGAAATAGAAAGATAATTCTATAAATACACTAACAACAATAAATACCGTGATATACACAAGGGCACAAATATAAAGAGTGAAAATGTGTAGTCAAAAGCTTTACACTGTCAGGTTTCACCAATACAAAGATCGAGCAGACGCAAAACAAGTACCAGCAAAATATCATTGCTCACTCACATTATTCAATCGTTACACTGCACCGCGCCTTGACAGTTTGCAGCTGCATGCCTGAATGTCTTCACATCACAAAGGATTTAATGTATAGATTTATTTTGACATGTTATTAATATACTGTGCTACTTGTATTTAAAACAAGTCAAACTTGCATCAACACAACTAAATTTCTCTCCACCAGTCTAAGCCAGTCCTACAAATATCTCCCAGTGTGGCAGCACAGATAAACACTGGTGTATAAGGTGCATCTGAATTCAAAATACTTTGATGAAGGACCTGCTGAGTAAACAATCAGCCTGTTGTTGCCTCCTACATCTGCTTTTTGAAAACCTCCCAAAGGCCCATTTAAGAGCCACGTCAGTCTGTTTGTATCTGTTCTTACTGCGTCTTCATTGGTCTGTCTCTCTGTTGCTATCTGCCGTTTTGTCTCTTTAGAGAAAAAAGCTGCTGTCTCCGCTCTGGACGTCTGTCCACCAAGAAAAGCTCTGACTTCTGCTAAATGGGTCATACTGGGCAGAAAGTATACAAACACATAACATCCTTATAGAATATGATGTAACACTGTAATAGATACATCCGACTCATCCTGCAGCCTTCAATTGGAGCCTCCAAAGGATGCAGACCCTGGCTGTGTCCCAATTCAGGGTCTGCAGCCTTAAAGACCACATTTTGAGGCCAATTGCATCACAGTGACGCAACGAAGGCTGTCCCAATTTAAAGGCTGCTCGAGATGCGGCCTTCAAATGCATCCTTCATTTCCCTGAAAACAACAGCAGACACGTGGTGTGTGTGCGGGTGTCTGCCTCTTATAACCACAGTGATTCTCCTGTGGTTTGAAATCTCACGTGATCTTGTGACGTGATCACGAGTCCAAACACTAACAGGTCACCTCAACAAGAACAGTCTCAATCCTAATGATTTAGTTACCATAGAAACATGAAATGATTTGGTTGACAGCACATGTCAGACTGTGTTTAAACACGCTGATCCGTGATTTCTGGTGAGCCGCTACATCAAGTGGTCACATCATCACTTGGCTCTGCTCAGTTCCGTCTCAAACTACTCTTGTAACCTTTTTTAAACCATCGGTTAAGCACATACCTGTCAATATGCGCTACGGCGCACTCTTATGGCTTCAAACTCAATTTCGAAGAGTAAGGCAGGTAAAAAAGACAACTCACCTCCCGACCCAATGGTGAACGCAATGGCTAGGCTGTTAACCCAACATAATGAGGAGCTGGCAGCAGAACTCAAGGCTGAATTCAAGTGTTCCTTCACTCAGCTGGAGGCAAGATTCGATCAGGTTCAGCTAGCAGTGGATGAACATGGCCAACGCTTGTCCTAGCTTGAGCTGGCAGCGGACGATGCTGTTGTAAATCACTCTATACCTCCGGTCCTTTTGGCACCCAGCTGATAAAAAAATACTCTGAAATCCCAAACACTTGCAATGCTTTTATTTAAACAGAACCTCTGCACAGAGGGAGATCATGCAACCTGAGAAACAGATCTGAGGGGGAGTCCTGCAGATCCTTACATTCATACTTGGTGGCCGCACCCCTAATGGTCATTTACAGCATCCAACACAACTTTCCTAAATGACCATATATGGATATACTTAGCAGTATGTGTGTGTCTGTGTGTTACACCCATGTTCAGGCCCCTATTAAACAGGATGTGTGGGCGTATGCCATATCCTCTGCACCTCAGGGGGAAGGGTAAAGAACTTTTCCCCCTTTCCTATCTGTTTTGCTTTGCTAATAGAATAGAATAGAATAGAATTCAACTTTATTGTCATTGCACATGTCACAAGTACAAGGCAACGAAATGCAGGTTGCATCCATCCAGAAGTGCTTTAGCCATGATATTGATATATTACAAAACATATAATCACAATAATATAGATATATAGATATTTTACAGAAATGGGTCTGTTATAGGTATAAGGGTACAAAATAACGGTCTATTATGGGCATGTTACAATGTACATGGTATGAAGGTATGTTATGAATATGCTATAACTATAAGTATGTACAGGCTGTAGTGAGTGTACAAGCTATGTACAGGCTATGGTTATGCAGCTAAATCCAGCTGATAAAGCTAAAGTTATAATAATGTATTTTGTTGAGAATAATAGATTGCTTAATATATATAACAGTTAAAGAGGCTTTGGGATTGCTTGCAATATTACAATATGGCAGTTAATGGGTGTAAGAATACAAAACAGAAAATAGGCCTGGAATGGGAACAAAGAACTGGGGTGCAGGGCAGGAGAACAGTCAACCCCCACCCCCAGGGCAGGAAGCAAGAGTTACTGAGGGTGAGGGGCAAACAAACGGCAAACGGACACTACCTTGAAAGGAGATGAGGATCAGGTTGTCAGTACCCCTGGCCACTGTACCAGTGTTTTTTCCATAGAGATTGAAAATGTAACGTCATTCCTGCTTAAAACCGCAAAGGATTGTGGGTACGAGTGGCAAGCAGTACTAGCGCACGAAGACTCACATGAAAACAGCTGAAAAAAGCTGATGGCATAATATGTAAGTACAACTCCTCCGGTTTCATATGCAAAAAAAATTATTGCGCTAGCTTACGGTTTCAGTTCTACTGGGATTTAAAAATAGTTAGCATGCCCGCTCTGACCAGTTTTAAAGGGTTAACTAAAACAGACTAGACTCTTTAACAATACAATATGTTAAGATATAAGGAATAGCACAATATATACAAACCACCAAATAATAAATATCCAGGGTTGACAGATGGGATTAAATGAATATCAAGAAAATAGACAGCAACATTACCAAGTAAGAAAAAGAGTGTGTGCAAAAAGAATGTAACTATTGCAGTGTTTACAGTGTATTAGATGGAGGAGTTGTACAGGGAGATGGCCACTGCCAGGAACAGCATTGGACAGCACTGGCTGCAACAGACTCATAGAAAATCCTGAGCATTGTCCGACAGATGTTGAAGGACCTCAGTTGCCTCAGAAAGTAGAGACAACTCTGGTCCTTCCTGTACTCTGAGGTATTTATAATCCTCCACAATGCTCATGTTGACCCCCTGTATTGAAACAGGGGTCAAGGGTTTCCTGGTCTTGCTAAAATCCACAATTAATTTCTTGGTCTGTAGTTGATTCTGCTCACACCACGCAACAAAGGAGTCGACCACAGCCCGGTACTCTGGCTCATCACCCCTGCTGATGCATCCAACCACCACAGAGTCATCAGAAAACTTCTGAAGATGGCAGGTCTCTGTGCAGTGACTGAAGTCTGTGGTGTAGAGGGTGAAGAGGAAGGGGGAGAGGACAGTCCCCTGTGGTGCCCCTGTGTTGCTAATTACCTTCTCAAACTCACAATGTGGAAAATGCACATATTGTGGTCTTCCTGTCAGGTAATCAACAATCCAGGACACCAGAGAAGCATCCACCTGCATCGCTGTTAACTTATCACCCAGGAGGGTCGGCCTGATGGTGTTGAAAGCACTGGAAAAGTTAAAAAAAAACCATGACCCTCATGCAGAGGTGGGTAGTAACGAGTTACATTTACTCCGTTACATTTATTTAAGTAAGTTTTTGAAAAAAAATGTACTTTTAAACAGGGGCGATTCTAGGATCAGAGCTTTGGGGGTGCTGAGCACCCAGAGAGCTGCCCATCCAGGCAAGGTAAACTTTACTCGTCACGATGAGACTTCTTCCCTGTCTCTGTCAGTCCCTGCATCCTTAAATGTCTCCAGTTGTCCCGAGTTCCCTCTGTTCCTCCCTGTCCTCATCGTCTGTTGTCTTCATCTCCATTATCAGTCATCATAATTTTACCATCTCTGTGTAAGTCTGCAAATTTCTTTATTAAATCATAAGATTCTTAAATTCATCAAGTCTCTCTGTGCCTGGGTCCTCCTCACAAAACATGACATCACTGTTTTGTACATTTTAACACAATTTAATCCCCACATTTGTGAAAGAAAAGCAAAACACTTTTTTGAAAATCTGTAACAAAACCATCAAATCTGATAAAGGTTATTTAAATGCTGCTAAAGACTACTTCTGCCAAAGAAGAATGGATTGGAATAAAAAAAAAAAATCCTAACCTAATTACTGCGGGAGAATAATGAATGATGGTCATGTCGCATTAAATCCGTCTTTTACGTCACTGACACAAGACAGACGCCAATTATCAGCGCCGGAGAAGACATGGTGAACACTTCCTGGCCATCCAGTGTAGATGTCAGTGAAACTGTTGGGAAGACAACGTTGGAGAAACGTGAACATTTTATTTGTACTGTATAATCTGCAGATTCTGACAGAAATCTGCAGCTATCCTTTGAAGCACCGCTCCTCTAAAACAGCAATAAGGATAATTATTAGGCCATATGTAAATAACAAAATAACTTAAAGCAAAATTGGGAAACATAAACTCTGAAACAAGTCTTTACATTAAGGCCATCAGTCAAACAATACTGTTTGCTCTGGGTCTAAACAGAGCGCGTTGTGTGTGACGTCTTCTTTTGCGCATGCGGGCCGCTTTGAGGGTTCACACTAGAGCGCGTTTACTGTCACATTTTATTTGTAGTGTGAACAAGCAGACAAAAAAAATCGGATTTGAGCATTAAGACCTGCAGTGTAAACGTAACCTAAGGTCTCCACATGTGTTCACAGCTGTGCTGTATATGGGCTGTTAAGGGCCATTTTCCTAGCTCAGCTAATCAGGAATACGCAGAGCTGCACAAACTCAAAGTTCAAGTTTCTCAGTCTCTAAAATCTCCTTTCATTTCACCTCCCTGCTGTTCCCCACTCGTCCTGTAGGTGGCCTCGGAGATTTTCTCATTGCTCCTAGTTGGATAGTTTATAACGCATAAAGAACTACATTCCCAGAGGATCATTACTGCTGTGAGTTCACTTTGTCTGCAGCGCAGGAGGGTTAATTTCAAACACATGAACCAGCTCTTGTTTCAATGTTTGCAGAGAGGAAATCTGTTCATACTTAACTGTCTACAGCACAGGAAGGGGTTTAATCAAACAGCTCACACTGTAAAATGTAATATTGTGTTTAATTAAAAATATTAAATAGGCTGAACTCAATTTTTAACAATTTGTTATTAGAACTCGATTTAAATAAGTTACCAGTACTTTTTATGCAAAAAATGCTGATAAACTCAATTTATTTGAGTTGTCTTAACTTAGAAAAACTAAGTAAGCTGGAAGTTTTGCTTCTCAGGGCGGAAGGATGAAAGATGTGTTTTGAAAATGCCACGTGACTACCGTCCTCCTCCCTCTCGGATCAGTCCACATGTTCATGGTGCATTTGTTATGGAATATGTTGAGCAAACCTGGAGAAGCCTCAGCTCAAGAGATTATTGTCATTGCTGTGGATCTTTACCTGATACACTGACTTGGTGAGTAAATGTTTACTCTTATTCAAACTGATTTTGTGGCTTCTCTTAGTTTAGCACCAGGTTTATAATCTTGCTAGCTAGTTAGTGTTAGCCTAGCGTTGCTGCTGCCGCTGGGCTCATGTTACTTAAAAATTAACACCACAGCCTTAAAAACCTTACATAAAACTATGTCTGTGAAATTTTCTGTTGATTGTTTGAAATAAAAAAGTGAGATAAGAGCCCAGACAAAATTCTTCGGGAGGTGCAGCCGTTAGGGTGGGGTGTGGGGGGTATTTTCAATCCATAGCCATAACTAACTAACTAACTATATATATATCATGTTTAACCTGAGTAGCAAAAGAGTGCAGGGGGGTTGAAAACAATAAGCCGGGAGTTAGTTGTGCTCCTGGACTCTATCGAGCCTTGACCTCCCGGTCAGCTATCGCGCTGGTGGATAACAGAGCTCTCCCAAAACGTGGAAGCACTTTTGCAAATATGTGATATTTTGATAAATTAAGTAGATATTTGAGCATTACACAGCTACATTCTCGCCTGAAAATATCTTAAAAGGTTATTTTGTGACCCAGAAAGGGTAATCTGGGGAAAAGGAGGATCGCATTTGTTAGCCGGTTGTCGGAGCCTGTGCGTACTTGTAAGCGCGGCAATGGCGGAGGAGCGCGGCTAAAAAACTTATTACTTTTTCTGGGTCACAAAATAAACTTTTAAGATATTTTCAGGCCAGAATGTAGCTGTGTAAAGTTCAAATATCTGCTCGATTTATCAAGACATCACATATTTGCAAAGACGCTCCGACGTTTTCGGAGACGTCCATTTTTTTTCATGCTTTGTGGCAGCTTTTGAACATCTGTGGCATCTATTAATGTCAAATCTAGCCTTTATTTAACAACATAAGCAATCTCTATTTTACAATAATTGCACAGCCATTAAGGATAAAATCAGTTTCTGAAAAATGTTCTGTTTTTTCTCCCTCTGCTTGCTTCTTACTGTCTTTGAGGCCCCGGATCAGCACTCCTGTTGTTGGAAAGAAAGACATCAACTCAGTGGTAAGTATTTTGGTTTTCCAATATATTAGCAACTGTCAGTGGCATTTATATTAATCAGGCTGAACTTTAATCATACTTTAGATCAGCCTGTTTTACTTATTGTTTTATTTGTGCTTTGGTTTGGGGAAGTTGTTTCTTTACTGATCTTTTCCTGTCTTCTGTTATTAGACTTGAGATATGACTGCACTATGCTGTTGCTGTTGACTCCAGTTAATTCTACAAGACATGCTGTGTAAGTAAACAAACAACAACAGTTTGGTCTGCATTTCTTGAAAGATTACATCCCCCAAACTTAGTTTAGAGGGTCTACACTGTATATAGTCAAGTCTGCAAGTTTTCTAACAGCAAAATTTGTTTTGTGCCCAAATCATTTTGCACATCATTAGAATGAAAGTCATTGGCCATGTTTGCATAGCCCTTTTTAAAATGATGCTTTCATGACATTATTGTGTGTTGGGTGGTGGTCAGGGCTATCCAGACTGACAGTGGGACATTGAATGTCACCTCTCCGGTGGGAGGGAGCCTGAGATTGTGTAAATTGGAGTCTGTTTTATACCAAATGCAGAAAAAAATGTTTTAAGAAAGCAATTAAGTTCATGTTCCAAAAAATATGATTGTTTGCTTGCAGGACAACAGGAGAGATGAGTCCTCCGTCACAGATGGTGTGGTCAGTGAAGATGGTCGCCTGCAGGTTCAAGCTCATTGCATCTCCAACACACATCCACTGCCACTGTACTTAAGGGAGGTTAAAGACTTTCTTCTGCACTTACATTTGGATCACCTCGATCCATGACAGTCATTCAGGCAGTAATGCCTGGACTGGAAACAAGCCATCCTTAAAATATTACAACATTCCAGCTCCTGTGTTGGAATGCAAAACAAATGTGTTGTTTAAATCAGAGACTGCACTTGTGACAGAACAATAAATATTTTATTTTGATTATATAAGTAAGTACAAAACAAACTTGTGGTAGGCCTAAACTTATTTTCAGAATAATTACATCTGAGACTTTGTTTCGTTGTAAGATTCTAACAGTGATGGCAATATAATTGTTTGTTGTTCAGCAGAACAGTGTCCAGTATGTTGGCTGTTATACTTTGTTGTGTTTGAAAATAAAAGTTGGGCTCATTTTAACATCATTACAAAAAGTGTTGTTAATTATTTTTAATCATATTCAGGTTACCACAAATTGTTTTTTCATTTAGTTGAACTTGAAATGTTTGTCAGTAGGTAAACAATTAAAATTGTACAGTCAGAAATATCAAGTTATTCTTAATACTGCAGACCTGCAATGTGTAAGTTGTCCTAACAGTCATCTTAAGTAAGCTTTACTTAGTTTTTTTGAGGCAACGAGTTTCCTCAATTTTTTTGAGTTCTGGGAACTAACAAGGCTGTACAGTGTACTCAAAATGAGTAAGTTGCCCTAACTTGGTCATCTTACGTAAACTTGATCCAATTTTCTTGAGTTCTGGGAACAAATGAGCTTGTACAGAGTACTCAAAATAAATAAGTTGTCCTAATTTAGTCATTTTTAGCTAAGCTTTACTCAATTTTTTTGAGGCAACGAGTTTCCTCAATTTTTTTGAGTTCTGGGAACTAATTAGATTTTACAGTGCATTAGTGTGTTAACAATCATCAGAATGCCTTGCTAAGCTCCTGTTATTATTCCATGTAAGGACTTGTTTACTTTTCTTTCTCTCACCTCTGACCAAATTAAAGACTTTGGATATTCCTCTTTCTCTGTGACAGTTACAAAAATGTAATCCTTCACCATCATTTGCTGACTGTTTCCAGATGTGTAGGAGTTTGTCTCAGAGCAACAAATTCCATATTCATCGGATTTTAGGACATTTTAAATTTTTCTTCTCAGTTGTAGAAGTTCACTAAACTATTTTTTAAAAATTTTGTCACAGTTTGAAGTTTAGGATTTGTTCTATATAAAGTAATTTCTTCGATTCCTGTGGTCAAATCTTTTCTGCCAGGGAACCTGATCAGGCAACCTGATCCTGCTGTTTGTTCCTCCTGACATGTGTCTCAGTATAAATGCAGTCTGTGCTCACTAACTGCTGCTCTCCTGCTTCTAGGTTCACGTGCTTTAGTATAAAGGTGACATGAATCCATGTAAAACTTTCAGTGAGAGTAAACATCAACATGAAGATCAGTTGATCTGAGAAACAGTTTCTGACTCTGGTAGAAAACCTAGTCAGTGAGATGAGCTGTGAAACTGACTGTGAGCCAGTAAAACAGTACTGATCCCTTTGCTGTGTTTAAAACAGCTGCAGAATTTTCAGTCTGAGCTGTGTGTGAGCTTTGAGAGAAGTACAGATGTTGGAGACGCTGCTCACTGAGAGGAAGATTCATTCATTCATTTCATTTTTTTTTTTTTTTTTTTTTTCTTTTGCCTGTCCCGTTTGGCTCTTTTGCCATCAGAATTATTGTCTAAAGGCAAAGAAAGATGCCCAACGGATTTACTTTACCAAATTGACCATCCCAGCCTTGCCGTAATGGTCCATTTGATTCACCTTTTATTGTTTATTTTATTTTCACTTGCTGAATACGGGACAGACTTGACTGGGGGAAAGAAGGGGAGAAAGAAAGAGGGAAAGAGAAACAGCTGAGAAGAGGGACAAGGGCAAAAAACAAAAACCAACAGAATGGGCAGAAAAAAAAAATGCATCTATCGATCACCTGGATCACCTGTTGAGAAAGAAAAAAGAAAACAAGCAGAAGAGAACAAGAGTAATAGAATAAACAACATCACAATGATATATGGGAATATGACAGTAAATACTAAATATTAAACATTATTGTGCAGCACATAAGATCAACAGAACACAGTGTGCTTTGAGGTAGGAGCCAAAAAGGGTGTAGTTTGTGTGTGTGAGCACCCGTGTGTACACCTGTGAGCATGGATGCGCTTGTTTTTTTAAAAGGTTCCTTCATGTAATGATCTGCTAGAGGGTGTGGGGAGCCACTGCCCCGTCCTCCAGGGCATGAAGCAGGTATGGAGGAGATCAAAACTCCAGACATCCAGAGGCCCCCAGAACACAAGAGACCAAGGAAGACCAACAGAGGGGCAGCTGCGCCACTGTCCCAGAAAGAGCTGAGGAGAGTCCCAGATGAGGGCTCACCCAGCAGCCGCGGAGCAGAAGCCAGGGGGGGTTGCAGTGACGCGCCCGTGAGCTCCGCCGGCAGCCAGCTGTGCCTGAGTGACCGAGCCCCAGGCTGAGAGGCCGGGGGCACCCCACCTCCGAAGTGGCCCGAGCAAGCCCCAGGCTCCAGGCCCCGACAAGCAGCCACCAAGGAGTGAGCCGGTGTGTACCTGGACGCCCATCCCCAGACACAAAGAACCACCAACGCACTGATGTCTGAGGGAGTCCGCCACTGCAGGGGAAGTGGTGGTGGGGGGAGATAGGCCTCCAAACCTTGGAGGGCCTGAGATGTCCCCAGAGAGGTGGCGTCTGATACCCAACCTGACATATAGACACAGACATACAGGCACACACAGATACAAACATCCATTCCCACCCTCATGCTCTCATATGCACTTACTCCACACTCAGCCAACGTGGAGACAAACATAAAGAGACGCTGTACACACGATCACACTCCCCAAGCGTACTCTACGAACCGGGTCTAGGTACCCTTGCCCCTGGAGGGGGGAACTGCACCCAGACCCAGGTGGTGTAACCCTTTTCCCTGCGGTGGGGAGAGGCAGACCGCCCCGACTCCGCAGCAGCAGGGAAGCCCCACACTCCAGACCGCAGTCGGACGGCCAACTCCTCCTTCTAGCCCCCCCGCCCCAGCAGGCCGCAGAGAACAGGGGTGAGAGAAGACTCCAAACCTCCCTCCACCCGCTCATATGTAGTGTTGATGCATGTGTGTTCTAAGGTGCATTTAAAACCCAGGAGGGCATGGAGCTACCTGCCAGAGAGCAGCAGGTAAGCGCATAATCCCTCCTGCTAGCCCTCAATGTCTACGTGTATTTGTGCATGTAAATGGAGAGTCCTCTTCACACACTGAGGTTAATTATGGAGTTCCACAGGGTTCAGTGCTAGGACCAATTCTGTTTACATTATACATGCTTCCCTTAGGCAGCATCATTAGAAGACATAGCATACATTTTCACTGCTATGCAGATGACACCCAGCTCTATCTGTCCATGAAGCCAGATAACACACACCAATTAGTTAAACTGCAGGAATGTCTTAAAGACATAAAGACCTGGATGGCCGCTAACTTTCTGCTTCTTAATTCAGATAAAACTGAGGTTATTGTACTCGGCCCTGAAAATCTTAGAAATATGGTATCTAACCAGATTCATACTCTGGATGGCATTACCTTGGCCTCCAGTAACGCTGTGAGGAACCTTGGAGTCATTTTTGACCAGGACATGTCCTTCAACGCACATATTAAACAAATATGTAAGACTGCTTTCTTCCATTTGCGCAACATCTCTAAAATTAGAAATATCCTGTCTCAGAGTGACGCTGAAAAACTAGTTCATGCATTTATTACTTCCAGGCTGGACTACTGTAATTCATTATTATTAGGATGTCCAAAAAACTCACTGAAAAGCCTTCAGCTAATCCAAAATGCTGCAGCAAGAGTACTGACAGGGACTAGAAGGAGAGAGCATATTTCTCCTGTTTTGGCTTCCCTTCATTGGCTTCCTGTTAAATCCAGAATTGAATTCAAAATCCTGCTCCTCACATACAAGGTCTTAAATAATCAGGCCCCATCTTATCTTAATGACCTTGTAGTACCATATCAGCCTATTAGAGCACTTCGCTCTCGCTCTGCAGGCCTACTTGTTGTTCCTAGAGTATTTAAAAGTAGAATGGGAGGCAGAGCCTTCAGTTTTCAGGCCCCTCTTCTGTGGAACCAGCTTCCAGTTTGGATTCGGGAGACAGAAACTATCTCTACTTTTAAGATTAGGCTTAAAACTTTCCTTTTTGCTAAAGCATATAGTTAGGGCTGGACCAGGTGACCCTGAATCCTCCCTTAGGGTTAGGACGTGGGTTACGGCCCCGTCCCCCCTGGGGAGGACCGAGGTATGCGCGGTCCTTCCCTCCTGGGCCCCTCCCTCCCCGGTCCCAAGAAGACCAGTCCTGGTCTTGAGATTGGGGTCGATAGGTATTGGTCCGCATACGGGAGCGACCCCTCCTCCCATAGCGGACCTGCTGCCACCCTTCATCAGCCATGATGGAGGGCTGGTTAAGTTTTCAATATTTTTTTGTTGTTTTTGTTGGTTTTTTTATTTTTTTATTTTTTTCAAAAAACAAACAAAAAAAATATTAAAATAAAATAAAATAAAAGTCTCACCAACTAAAAATGCCTTTAAAAAGGTTCCAAAAAATAATAAGTGTGTGCCGGTGAGGCGACGTTTCGACCGATATTGGTCTTCTTCAGGCCTGGGCACACTCCAAACTAACTAAAATATGTCTGCTACAGAAAGAGCGACTGTCTTTGTTGAAGGGCAACGAAAGAATGAGCCTGGCCTGCAGGCTCACCCCTTAAGTAAGCTCTGGCTCCGCCCCTACGGCTTCTGAAGTTTAAACAAAAAGAAATCACCACAGTCTAAATGAATTAAACAAAATGTTTTTAAACCTTACCAATAATATTTTAATGAACTAAAACCACACCATATGAAATGATATGAACTAAATGGTGGTTATATAAAATAAATTTACTATTTACATAAAAACTTTTTAAACCAAAACATGTATATATCTATAAACTTATGACAAGTATTTATTTATTTATATATTTTTTTATATATTTATTACCAAGTATTTATTCAAACTGTGTGTAAATTGTTACAACCTCTATATTAAAACCCACAAAACTTATATATTAATATTTAAAATACTTACAAGAAAATGTACAAAAACAAAATAAGTGGGGGTGGGGGAAGTGGATGGGACTAGGGTTAGGAATAGGAATAGGGAAGGGGAGAAGGGAAGGATATAGGGGGGGTTAGGTAAGGGATATGAAGCTCCTCCCTGCACGAGGAGGGCAGGAGCGGTGCACGGGCCATACTGTGACCCTTCCCAAGGCCCACTACGTTATTGCCACTCCGTCTTCCATGTCTGTCACTCTCCAGGTCCAAATTCAGGTAAGTACCTTCCTTAATTAGGCTTCTCAGGTAAGTACCATATTTTAATTGTTTTTTAATCAAATTGTTCTAATTTTCATTTTTCTTTCAGGTTTTCAATTGTTTTTAAATGTTTTTAATAATTGTGTATTCAGACTGTGTTTTTAATAAATTTTGTACTTTCCAATGATTTTTGTCTCCGTGTTGTTTTTATGAAATCCCAATCTTAGGTTTTAAATTAGTTTCTAGGCCATAAATAAACATGAAATGAATAAAATTTAAATAAACCTCCCCCAAAAATAACAAACTAAAATAACAAACTAAAACAACAAACAAAACATTTTTATTGATGATGCATGGCTTGCGCTAGCTTTCGGCGGTGTTGTGCCTTCTTCAGGCTGTGCTCATGCATCAGTGGCCAAATTCAAATGAAGGAGACTTCTCTCTGCCCCTCCTTTTATAGGCTTTCTTGACTCCTCCCTACGGTGCTTTGTGTTTTTCCCTTTTTGGTTTTCTTTTTAGTTTTCTTACTCTACTTTCTTTGGCTTAACCCTATCCTTTTCCTTTCCTTTCTCCTTTCCTACCCTTGCTTTGCCTTCTGTTTCCTTTTGCTCCTAGTTCCTGCTTCCTTTCCTTTGGCTTACATACCCTCAATTCAATTCAATTCAATTCAATTTTATTTATATAGCGCCAAATCACAACAAAAGTCGCCTCAAGGCGCTTCATAGATACAGAGAAAAACCCAACAATCATATGACCCCCTATGAGCAAGCACTTTGGCGACAGTGGGAAGGAAAAACTCCCTTTTAACAGGAAGAAACCTCCGGCAGAACCAGGCTCAGGGAGGGGCGGAGCCATCTGCTGCGACCGGTTGGGGTGAGAGAAGGAAGACAGGATAAAAGACATGCTGTGGAAGAGAGACAGAGGTTAATAACAGATATGATTCAATGCAGAGAGGTCTATTAATACATAGTGAGTGAGAAAGGTGACTGGAAAGGAAAAACTCAATGCATCATGGGAATCCCCCGGCAGCCTACGTCTATTACAGCATAACTAAGGGAGGATTCAGGGTCACCTGGTCCAGCCCTAACTATATGCTTTAGCAAAAAGGAAAGTTTTAAGCCTAATCTTAAAAGTAGAGATAGTTTCTGTCTCCCGAATCCAAACTGGAAGCTGGTTCCACAGAAGAGGGGCCTGAAAACTGAAGGCTCTGCCTCCCATTCTACTTTTAAATACTCTAGGAACAACAAGTAGGCCTGCAGAGCGAGAGCGAAGTGCTCTAATAGGGTGATATGGTACTACAAGGTCATTAAGATAAGATGGGGCCTGATTATTTAAGACCTTGTATGTGAGGAGCAGGATTTTGAATTCAATTCTGGATTTAACAGGAAGCCAATGAAGGGAAGCCAAAACAGGAGAAATATGCTCTCTCCTTCTAGTCCCTGTCAGTACTCTTGCTGCAGCATTTTGGATTAGCTGAAGGCTTTTCAGTGAGTTTTTTGGACATCCTGATAATAATGAATTACAGTAGTCCAGCCTGGAAGTAATAAATGCATGAACTAGTTTTTCAGCGTAACTCTGAGACAGGATATTTCTAATTTTAGAGATGTTGCGCAAATGGAAGAAAGCAGTCTTACATATTTGTTTAATATGTGCGTTGAAGGACATGTCCTGGTCAAAAATGACTCCAAGGTTCCTCACAGCGTTACTGGAGGCCAAGGTAATGCCATCCAGAGTATGAATCTGGTTAGATACCATATTTCTAAGATTTTCAGGGCCGAGTACAATAACCTCAGTTTTATCTGAATTAAGAAGCAGAAAGTTAGCGGCCATCCAGGTCTTTATGTCTTTAAGACATTCCTGCAGTTTAACTAATTGGTGTGTGTTATCTGGCTTCATGGACAGATAGAGCTGGGTGTCATCTGCATAGCAGTGAAAATGTATGCTATGTCTTCTAATGATGCTGCCTAAGGGAAGCATGTATAATGTAAACAGAATTGGTCCTAGCACTGAACCCTGTGGAACTCCATAATTAACCTCAGTGGGTGAAGAGGACTCTCCATTTACATGCACAAATTGGAGTCTATTAGATAGATATGATACAAACCACTGCAGTGCAGTACCTGTAATACCTACAGCATGTTCTAATCGCTCTAATAGGATATTATGGTCGACAGTATCGAACGCTGCACTGAGGTCTAGCAGGACAAGCACAGAGATGAGTCCACTGTCAGAGGCCATAAGAAGATCATTTGTAACCTTCACTAAAGCTGTTTCTGTGCTGTGATGAGCTCTGAAACCTGACTGAAACTCTTCAAATAAACCATTCCTCTGCAAATGATCTGTTAGCTGTTTGACAACTACTCTTTCAAGGATTTTTGATATGAAAGGAAGGTTGGAGATTGGCCTATAATTAGCTAAGACTGCTGGGTCTAGAGATGGCTTTTTGAGTAAAGGTTTAACCACAGCCAGCTTGAAGGCCTGTGGTACATAGCCGATTATTAGAGATAGGTTGATCATATTTAAGATCGAAGAATTAATCAATGGCAGGACTTCTTTGAGCAGTTTTGTAGGAATGGGGTCTAAAAGACACGTTGATGGTTTGGAGGAAGTAATTATTGAAGTTAACTCAGAAAGATCAATTGGAGAAAAAGAGTCTAACTTAACATCAATGGTACTAAGAGTAGCTGTAGATAATATTACATCTGTGGGATGATTACTGGTAATTTTTTCTCTAATGATAAAAATTTTATTTGTGAAGAAGTTCATGAAGTCATTACTAGTTAACGTTAAAGGGATGGTTGGCTCAACAGAGCTCTGACTCTTTGTCAGCCTGGCTACAGTGCTGAAGAGAAACCTGGGGTTGTTCTTATTTTCTTCAATCAGTGATGAATAGTAAGATGTTCTGGCTTTGCGGAGGGCTTTCTTATAAAGCAGCAAACTATTTCTCCAGGCTAAATGATGATCCTCTAAATTTGTGACACGCCATTTCCTCTCCAGATTACGAGTCATCTGCTTTAGGGTATGTGTTTGAGAATTATACCACGGAGTCAGGTACTTCTGATTAGAGACCTTAGTTTTCACTGGAGCTACAGTATCCAGAGTCGTACGTAGTGAGGAGGTGAAATTATTAACAAGATAATCAACCTCTGTTGGGGTAGCGTTCAGATAGCTGCTCTGCTCTGTGTTGGTACAGGGCATTGAAGATGATAACAGTGGGTGGATTATATTCTTAAACTTAGTTACAGCGCTTTCAGAAAGACATCTACTTTGATAAAGTCTCCTCTCCACCGCTGTGTAATCAATTATTGTAAATGTAAATGTTATCAGGAAATGATCAGACAGGAGAGGGTTTTCAGGAAACACTGTTAAATGTTCAGTTTCTATGCCATATGTTAAAACAAGATCTAGAGTGTGATTAAAGTGGTGGGTGGGTTCTTTTACATTTTGAGAGAAGCCAATTGAGTCTAATAACAGACTAAATGCCATGTTGAGGCTGTCATTTTTAGCATCTACATGGATGTTAAAATCACCCACAATAATTATTTTATTTGAGCTCAGAACTAGATTAGATATAAAGTCTGAGAAATCAGACAGAAACTCTGTGTAAGGCCCAGGTGGACGATAGATGATAACAAGTAAGACTGGTTTCTGAGTTTCACAGCTGGGGTGGACAATGTTAAGCATCAGGCTTTCAAATGAATTAAAAGTCTGTCTTGGTCTTTCATTAATTAATAGGCTGGTGTGAAAAATTGCTGCCACACCGCCCCCTCGGCCTGTGCTTCGAGGTTTCTGGTAGTTAGAATGACTCGGGGGTGTTGATTCATTTAAACTAACATAATCATCCTGCTGCAACCAGGTTTCTGTAAGGCAGAGTAAATCAATTTGTTGATCAATTATTAAGTCATGTACTAACAGAGACTTGGAGGAGAGAGACCTAATATTTAATAATCCACATTTCACTGTTTTACTCTTTGGTTCAGATGTGGATACTGTACTGTTCTTTCTTTTTGATTGTTTATGTTTAAGTTGTTTGTTGCTGGTTTTTAGTTTGTTTTTTGTCTTTTTGGAAGCTGACACAGTCTCTATGGAGATGGGTTTTTGGGGGGGTAGCAGGAGGAGAGAAGCTGCAGAGAGGCGTGTAAGACTGCAACTCTGCTTCCTGGTCCCAACTCTGGATAGTCATATTTTGGGGGGTTTAATAAATTTGTCCATATTTCTAGAAATGAGAGCTGCTCCATCCAAAGTGGGATGGATGCCGTCTCTCCTAACAAGACCAGGTTTCCTCCAGAAGGTTTGCCAATTATCTATGAAGCCCACATCGTTTCTGGGACACCACTCAGACAGCCAGCAATTTAAGGAGAACATGCGGCTAAACATGTCACTCCTGGTCTGATTGGGGAGGGGACCAGAGAAAACTATTGAGTCCGACATTGTTTTGGCAAAGTTGCACATCGATTCAATATTGATTTTAGTGACCTCCGATTGGCGTAACCGGGTGTCATTACTGCCGACGTGAATTATGATTTTACTGAATTTACGTTTACCCTTAGCCAGCAGTTTTAAAAGCCAGCAGTTTTAAACATATCTCACCAACATCCCAAAATGACATGATTGACTGTTGTGCCCAGGAAGCTACTAGTGTCATTGTATCTGAAATGACAAAGTCTAAAGTCTATGCCATCATGGCAGATGAGGCAAGGGATGAAAAGGCAGAGCAGTTAGCTGTTTGTGTCAGGTACGTGTCAGAGGGGCAGTGAAGGAGCGTTTCCTTGCACTAGATAAAATCATTTGATGCCCAGTCCATTGCAAATGAGATTCAGCAGCAGATCCAAAACTATGGTCTTGCAGAGCTTAAGTGTGTAGCACAAACATATGATGGTGCAGCCGTTGTGAGTGGCTCCACTGGAGGTGTACAAACACATTTTAGAAGGCTCCATCCTGAGGCTATCTATGTGCATTGTTATGCTCATCAACTCAGCCTGGTTTTGTGCAATACGTGCAGAGGCTGTGGAGCTTTTCAGCTTGTTGGAGTGTGTGTATTCTTTCTTCAGCACCTCCCTAGTCAATCATCATAAGTTCATGGAGACTCAGGCAAAGCTTGGATTGACAAAAACTGAGCTTGTGCAACTTTCAAACACTCACTGGGCATGTCAGTTGCGATCAATCAGTGCAGTTCTTGAGACATTGCCTGCCATTTTGGAGTGCCTATCTGCAATTGGATCCCCCATAGCTGTTGGTCTCAGAGAAAAGCTCTACAAGTTCTCAGCAGTCTATGCACTACTGATGTTTCAGTCGATTCTGTCTGTAACCGAAGGACTCCACAAATTCCTGCAGAAAGAGACTTTAGACCTGGCAGAAGCTTTTATCTGCAAACAAGCTGTGTGTGACACACTTAAGGGCAAACACTCAGATGCATTTGCTGCAGAGTTGTATGAGAAAACCAAGGCCCTGTGTAACACCCACAGTATCCTTGAACCAGGTGCCAAGACAAGGCACAAACAGAGGAAAATGGAAGGGGGGATTTTGTCCTGGAGGCAACTGTGGGTTCACGCACTGAATTGAACAACTCAGACACATTGAAAGAGAGTTACTTTTCCCTTGTGTGGATCGGATGGTTGGCGAGCTTGATCAAAGAATTTGCAGTGTAGATGCAGGGCTGCTAAAAGGCATCCAGGCATGCAGTCCTAAATCTGAGAACTTCTTGAGTGAACCACACTTGAATGAACTTGCAAAGCACTACAGACTTGACCTGAAAAAAGAGGAGGTTCTGGTGGCCAGAAACTTTCTGACCCGGAAAACAGAGGCTGGATGTCCACCCAAAAATATGTTGTCTGTGTCCAACCTCCTTGATTCAGACATGTTTCCCTCTCTGAAGGCAACCATCCAAGTTGCCCTAACAGTGCCTGTCAGCAGGTGCTCGTGCGAAAGGTCCTTTAGTGCACTGCGTTGGCTGCACTCCTGGCTGCATCAAACAATGGGTCAGAAAAGACTTCACAGTCTTGCAGTCATGTCTATTGAAAAAGACACGCTTCAGCATCTGAGTCACAACAGAGTGATTGACCGATTTGCCACTCTTAAAAACAGACGTCATTCTTTGATGCTTCCACCCACCAAGTAACTGGAGATTGCAGCCATAAAAATGATGTACTTTTTTATTTTCAGTTTTTTTTCTTGTTATTGATGCAGCAAACACATTTCCTCTGTTTTCTTGTTGTACTGTATTATAAAACAGACTGAAATAAAACAATAGATCTATTGGTGGCCTAGGATGTTTAATCTGTCCAAAGAAGTAGGAAAACAATTTCTCAGTCTTTGTTTTCTGTTTGTGAAATTTTGTGCTCATTCACTACGTTCGTTCATATCGTGTGCATCTCTTGGGGGCTAAGCCCCCCCTGTCCTTAAAACCTAGTGACGCCCCTGCTTGGAACGATTTCGAAATGCTCTCGAAAGAAAAACTTATGATTCCACAGGGTAATTCCACTTTAGATCAACAGTATACAACCCCACAGTGATACCATATCAATATCAAGTCAGGCTGATTTCGCTTTCCAAAATAAAAGCCTTTTCAAATTGCCCATATCTGACTTACTCTTGGAACTATTTAGATCAATAGTATACAACCCCGAAGTGACACTATATCAATATCAAGTCGGTCTGATTCTGCCTTCCAAAAGGACTTACTCATTTCACAATTTCAAAATGCTCTTAAATTGAAATTTGATGTTTCCACAGGATGTTACATCAGTAGTATCCAATAGTATCCAACCCCACAGTGATACCATATCAATTTCAAGGCACTCTGATTTCGTCTTTCAAAGTATCCTGAGCAGCATGTACTGAAGGTTAGAGTCGTGACTCCAGTGCCTGGTTTGAGTCTCCCCAAAACCATTTCCTGTGTGTCTATATCCTCACTTCTCCCTTCCTGTCTTCTCTGTCCTATACAGTGAAGACAAAGGCCTCAAGTTCTGAAAACTCTTCCCCTTCATCATCTTCCAAATCATCTCTCTCATCTAAAATCACCAGTATTCTCTGAGGAGTGAATCTTTTCACAATCTTGAATGATAAGGATCCAAGTGGGTGAAGTTTATGTATTTGCTGTGTTCTCCCCAATTTGTAGTTGGGACAGAGTGTGAAAAACTCTCAAAAGTCCATCCAGTTTAGAAGAAAAACATTGAGTGAAGTGTTTGTTTCATCATCCTTCACAACTCATCCACCAGGTGTCACAAACTGCAGCAGAACAGTACAAAGCATTACTGGATGGCTGCAGCAACCAGAGTTTTACCTACCTTTGGTATTTCTTGACAGCATGAGCGTAATATTTACTGAACAGAGTCGTCTTCTGTAATCTTTTCAGATTCAGACTCAGAACACTGTATTTATCCCCAAGGGGCAATTAGGATACTGACCTTGCCAACCGTACATACAATGAAGCACTCAAAACGTGCGGCTATCCTAAATGGGCGTTCTTAAAGTCAGCAAAGAGGCACAGAAAAGAAGACCAGACACCAGCGAGGGAGGATAAGAAGGATAGACGCAACAACATTGTCATCCCCTATGTAGCCGGTGTATCAGAAAAACTTAGGAGAGTTTTCTCCAAGCATGACATCCCGGTGCATTTCAGACCCAGCAACACGCTCAGACAAAAACTGGTTCACCCGAAAGACAAAACGCCAAAACACAGACTTAACAATGTGGTGTTTGCTGTACAGTGCAGCGAGGAATGCCCAGACCTCTACATTGGAGAGACCAAACAGCCACTTCACAAGCGCATGGCACAACACAGAAGAGCCACCTCCACAGGACAAGACTCAGCAGTCCATCTGCATCTTAAGGATAAAGGACACTCTTTGAGGATGCCAATGTTCACATTTTGGACAGAGAGGACAGATGGTTTGAAAGAGGAGTGAAAGAAGCATCTATGTCCACTGTGAGCGACCATCTTTGAACAGAGGCGGGGGTTTACGACACCAACTCTCTGCCATCTATAATCCAGTTTTGAGATCCCTTCCCAGACGCCTTAACGCCCACTCACATCCTGGGCCATCTGACCTCAGGAATTCGCATGATAAGGTGGGGCCAGGTTTCACAATGAACACACCCGAAACTCTGGCTGATTGGGACCCACACCCAGTTTCACACCTTGGCTCAGGCGATTAGAGGATCATCAGGGGGTCCTTTTGTCCCTCTGTGGGGGGATACTCCCACTAGGTTTATATCTGGGACTCTCCACCATTTGACCTTAGAACTGAAGAAGCTTCTCGGATGAGAGGTGAAACGTCTTCAAGTAACTTAAAGAAGTCCAGACGCTTTTCTTTGCAAGCTCCTTTGACCACATACAATAATATTGACGACTTTTGACATATATGGAAAGAGCCTTCTCTCCGTCTCGAGGCCAGGTGCCGACTCTCACTTATCTCCTGGAGCAGACTGTCCCTTTCACAGGCATACTTTTGCAGCTACAGGCATTTGCAAACTATTATTCGAACTCCTAGCCTAAACATGAGCCCAACTGTTGTCTGTGTGTGTGTGTGTGTGTCGACCTCCAACGCACTCAGCCTCACCCCGCCCGTTGGCGCTTCTGGCCTTTTACCAGACAGAAGCTCTCTGTGATAGGTGTAATAATCATAACTAAGAACATGTGTAATCTATTGAATAAATGCTTTGATGAAATGATAATTAATGTAATGGTAATGATGATGGTTATGAATAGTCGCAGTAAAATATTTCCCTGATCTCCACACTCCTCCTTTTGACCTCTTGACCACAAGAGGTCACCATACGTTCCGCTGTGTCACTCCTCGGCCCAATCAGCTGCTTCCATGTCCATCAATGGCATCATGGGCCCGTGTCACCGTTGCCAGGTCCACTGCCCTCGCTCTGACCCTCTCTACCCGTCCTCTGGCCGAGGGAATGAGACAACAACCTCTGAGACATGAGACAAAGACAAACACCTTTCCCTACTATGCCTCCCACACTTATCTCCTCAATTGGTCTCCTAATTCTTCAGACTTGGTTCAAGCTATCATGTTTGGGACTCTCTAATCAAAAGCGAGCCTGACTTATGGCCTTGGCTCCCTATTTCGTCTACCTTCAACAATGGTGGGAGTAAAGCTCCCGTGGAATGTGCTCTCTGTCTCCTCTACTATCAGAAAAAGCAAGGTCCTGACTCTCTGAAAACAGTATTCTCAGCAACTCAGCAGTATCGTGCATCATAAAACAATATCATTCATTCACAATAAATCAGCAGTCTAATGTAATACAAATCAGTTTAACAAATGTAATAGTTATCACCTTCTTCTAATTCAGGAGAATAATGCAAACTAAAACTACATAATAATTTCACAATCTTTAATCAGGGGCATAACGTGGCATAAGATAATATAATAATCTCACAGTCCCCCTTTGATCTCTTTTAAAGAGATCACTTACACCCTAGACTCCAGGTTTGCGAGGTCCATTTCTTCTTCTTAGTCCTGAGGCCCTCTGTCCCCCTTTAACGGGTGGACCATATGGGATGACCTCTGTGATTGCGCAGTTCAGATGCAAGAAAAACTATGATTACAACAACAATAATAGGTACAGATGACACTTCCATCACTCTCCAGTTCTCCCACAGCTTTATCTCGGTGCTCCAGTTTCCCCAACCTCATTTTGGTGCCACCTTGTACCTTTCAAACGTACTCAGACTAGAACCTCTGTCCAAGAAGCTTTTAACCTTTACTTTATTGCTGCAGCTATCAGTGTTTTCCAGTCGGGTGATTCTCTGCTCTTCTTTCTTCAACCACAGGGGTTAGTCGTTGCACAGATCAGGGGATTATTCTGCCCCGATTTTCAAACAACGATCTGTGTATTCTGGGGTCACAGCTGTGTCCCCCTTTTTACCAAGAGCCTCTCGAACCTCGTTGGTCTGGTGTTCCTGGTTTTTCGCCAACCCCTTCATGGTTATTGCTGTGTTTATGGGATCCATCCTTTTGAGGTGACTAGCTGGAGCCCAAACTGCATGACCCTCGGCCCCAGTTGCTGTCTCGGCAGTCTCCACGTCTATCTCTGCTGCGAAGGATCCTCATATCTCCGTGACCTCGTCTGGTGTCTGTTCCTTTCTCTGTAAGCCAGAAAACCAAAACACCTCTCTGCCTAACCTTGATAATCTAATGTTATTATTCATTGTTCTACTAGTGATTCAAAATTGGTTTGGCATATTCAGAATGTCCCAGGGACTTATTCTCATCATAATTTAAGTGTGTGTAAGCGTGTTTGCATTTAGCCCTCTGCACTCAAAGTCAATACCTGCAATATATCAGTCCGGACCATCACGCCGAACGAAGCTTATGACCTTCAAAAGACTGAGTGCCAACTCATTATGAGCACATTTGCAATGAGTATATGAAAATAAAAATAACCACTTATTTTAGTAAACGAAATCAAAGACAAATTAACCATTTTTACTTCTACCATTTGCCACCTTTTTACAAAAATCATGTGTTTCTTTCAGCTTTCCGTCCTACGATTTCCTCTCCAGTGCGATACTCAGCTTCTCGTGAACACAGGCATTTTATCCTCTAAACGCTATTCAGTTTATTCCAATCATTAATGCTTAAACATGAAAATCATGATTTATACTTCTCACTGGTTCTCTAAAAAAAGTCTTGAGACCACAGCTGGCGCCGGTATGTTAGCCGCATGAAATGATGGTGGTTTTCTTTGGTGCGAACAACTGCATGTCAATTTCACAGCTGATCTAACAGTCGGTCACTCGTCTCTCAATCTCCCGTTGGAGAGCCACAAGCTTCTCCGAGAGGTTATCAGTTTTGCGCTCAAAGAGCAAAGTCTGAGAACTCACGACCGCCATGAGCTTCTTCAAGATCTTATCCGTGCTGCGTTCAATGAGCCCATTTTGAGAAGTCACGACCCGTCCCATTGTTTCAGTCACAGCGGGCAGCCTTGTGGGGTTTTGAACAGCTGATTCCGCTTTCTTTAATCTTCAATAAGCCAGGGCCAAGCCAGCTCCGATCAGCAAGAACCCTTTGCTGCTGTGAATGTCCGTGCTGCTATATTTCAGTATCAGGCTCTAAATGTACAAATGGATCTGAGAAGATTTCCAATCATGTTTCTACTAGATTTACAGTTTGTTTTCATGTCTTCTGACTCAGAAGGTGGAGCAGGTGGAGCTTACAAGGAGTAAGTGCTGATATAGAAGAAGAGTTGTGTTTTAATGAAGCTATTTAGTTAACCAATAATTGTATTGCAGTGAAGCTTCTGTCTGCTGCACTGCAGAGTCCACATTGTACACTGGAAACTCTCAGGTCAGGATCCAAACATCCGCACTGCTGATCATTAAATGGTATTATTGTATAAACAACCAAGCTTTATAGAATTGGCAGGTGAACTTTTCTTTATCTTTGGATTGCTTAGGAGATTCTTAATTACTGTCTGAAGATTTTTTACAGTCACATATTTTGTTTTAATGGTAAAACAGAATTATTGTTCAGTTCAATGAGCAGGTAGCTGTGAGATTCATAATAATGAGGTATATTTGTATTAAAGATGACTAAACTTGAACAGTAGCTGTGTGAGTTACTTTGTTTACTCATGTGTGCTGATGTTGTGAGTAATTTAAAGCTGAAGTAAACTTGTAATGAGTTTAATAGAGTTTCTGAAGTAAGTGTACTTGGAGATATTTATGTGTTTACTAAAGCACAGGAGCAGGAGGCTGTGTGTAGCATAGAGGAACCCAGACCTCAGCTTTGTCTCCTGGGTTTCTGTTGCTGCTGTTACAGTTTCCCCTCATTGTTCCCTTCATCAGTCTCCTCACTGTTTCATCACTAATACTGATACAGAAAACATATTCTTAGTATCATTAGATGCTGAAAGGTGTCATTCTACTAAGTGCAGAGACTGGTATTAATTTAAATAACTAACATTTTGTGATGTCTGAACTGTTTTTCCATGGCAAGTCACTGAATTAGAAATCCCCGGCCCCGCCCACAGTACTGCAGTACTGTGGGCAGGGCCGGGGATTTCTAATTTGATCTTGTTTGAATACTAGCTACATAGGTCGGTGCTACAACAGCTACATTATTTGTATGATCTCTACTGAAGTCTAACACTGAAATAAAAATGGTATCATTGGCTTGTTGTGGCTGTGATAGCTGTTACTAGGAGAGTTTATTTTCAGGATGTTATCAGAACGTGTGTAACTGGAACATCAAAGTTGTTATCGCAGTGCCAAAACTTTGTCTCTGTCCTAAAACTCTTCACTGAGTCCTCAGACTAAGTGTTCGGAGGTGAGCCCACCTACTGTTCCTCAATAACAGGATTGTCATGAAACAGAGCAGAAATGAGCTGAGCTTCTTTTTCTCATCAATGCGTTCACAGTGAGCCACTTCTCTCTGCTCAGTCTGTAACAAATCAAAGTGTTACTGAATGTTGCTATTCAAACTCAAAGCCATGCTTCCTACACCCACATGGTTCAGTCACACAGGAACTGATGGTAAATAATGTTTGTGTTGTGCACATCGTACAGGTCAGCTGCTCCACACAGATCTCAGGTTTACATGCTGGAACATTGATAATGAAGGATTGTTTATTTCATACAGATGTGACATGAACAATAACACATTCATGAAATCCTGTTAGGAACACAAACACTAGTTTAGCTGGAGAGCATATTTGAATGTAGGATAATGTAGGGGATCATCAACAACAATAATAACTAACCACCACCTCACCATTTGGGTTGATAGCTGCATGTTAATTGATGTAGTCATTTTCTTCTTCCTCCATTTCTTCCTTATTCACATCAGATAAAAAGCTGCACAGAGACAGACACTGGACATGTTTAGCCTAGCTTAGTACAAGGACTGGACCCACGGGGGAACCAGCTCCCATTGCTGGATCAAAACATGAAAACAAATCTGAAGTAAAGTTTTATTGAAGTGAACTGTGGTGGTGCCTGGCAGGGAAAAGGGGAATGATATGTCTTATTGTAAATATAATTATGTAAAAGGCTTAAAAAAGGAACAAACTAAAAAGTTTCAGCTTAAAAAATGAAATCAGTTTCAGTTTATGAGCTCTAGGGATGGGTATCGATAAGATTTTCACGATTCCGATTCCATTTTCGATTCTGTTTAACGATTCGATTCTTTATCGATTCTTTATCGATTCTTTTTAAAAAAGGGAGAACACTAAGGTCGATTAGCTTAGAACTTCGTTTTATATCTTCTCTTTGAACAAGATAGAAATTTAGGAGTAACATGGCCTTACAAACCCAACAGTGAGATCTTAAGAGATCCAGCCTACGGCTCTTCAATGGGGTGTCACAGGGTCCCCAGGAAAAAAAATTGTAAATGTAAAATAATAAAATAAATATTCTTCTGTAGCAATAACAAAGTATAACATCAATTATTCAGCAGCAATTACACAAGAATATCCAGTAATGTCCCTGCCTACAATTAAACACATTCACTTACCGAAAATCATCTGCTGTGGCAAATGGGTGCAAACCTTTTACCACAAACTGAGTCACTGCTCGGTGACATTCGTCTATCCTGGCCTGAAAGGAGATGCTACCGGTACCCGCAGCGAGAACTGCCAGCATCTGAGCCAGACTCTGTCTCTCTCATCATGGTCACCTAAATGCACAGTAATGGCAGGTTTTGTAATAAGGCAGATCGCGCTAACATAATATGCACTGTTAGTTGATTATTTACCTGCCGCATTAACGGGAGAGGACGTGCAAACGTTACCGCTGCTGCTGGGTTGAGATTCACGAGTCCGGAGCGGAATTAAAAACATGACATTCATTTAAGGTCATCATGTGTTTTGTGAGCAAATGCTTTTGCATATTCGTAGTGTTTCCTCCCTTAAATGAAATATCTACTTTGCAAGTATTGCAAGTTGCCCTGTTGTCATCCGTTCTCGTAAAGTATAATCAAACTTTTTGAGCGTTTGAGCCGCCGTGTTTCCTGCCAGGTAAATGACGCTCCGCAACGTGGTGACGTCATTCGGGGCGACTGGAATCGATGAGGGAATCGTTTGCAAAAATGGCAAACAATCCCAAGGAATTGAAACAGTGGGAACCGGTTCTCAACAAGAACCGGTTTTCGATACCCATCCCTAATGAGCTCTGTTTTTCTTTACATTTCTAACCTTTTATATTGAAATGAGCTGCTCATTACTGTTTAGATGACCTGCAAAAAACAATACAGAGCACATTGGGCTGAATATGGAGAGGAAGCAGCACAGTCCAGCTTCACTGAAGCCTTAAAGTCTCTGATATGAAATGGGAAATGAAGCAGCCAGAGCTTTTTAATGAGTGGAAATCCACTGTGACTGTGAGCTGCTGCTACAGCCTCCAGATTAGCCAGGAGCTCATCCTGCTCAACATTTTCTCACCAACTTTAATGGAAGTGTGATGTTTTCAGCTGCAGTGATGGTCAGGGTGGCCTCCCTCTCCTCTTCCTCTTTCATTTGTAAAGCCACTTCTGCTGCTTTCATGTGGAAGTCCTGTAGCTGAGTTTGGGAGAGACTAACAGCCTCGGCAGCAGAGGGGAGAAAGGCTGTAACACCACCACTTTACTCTGTTCTACCTGTCACATCATTTTATCAGGAAACCAATATCTGCTTGTTTTACTATGTTTGGCTTGAAGAGCTAAAATGTAAGAAAGTGTGTGCTGGATAATCCGGCCCAGGATGAGACCAAACTGAAATGGGATTAAATGTCTGTCACATATTTGAGCCTCCATAAATAATGAGTAATAACTGGACTCTCATACAGCGAGACAAAGGCTACGTTCATACTGCAGGTATTAATGCTCAATTCTGATTTTTTCATCGAATCCATTTTTTTTGGTCTGGTTGTTCACACTACAAATAAAATGTAATAGCAAACACGCTCTAGTGTGAATGGTTCGCGGCCCGCATGCGCAATAGAGTACGTCACACACAACGCTTTATGGAAGTAAAAATGGGGCTACAGAGCTGGTAGGTGTTGTTGCAGCAGTCTATCAATTTCTTCAGAATTGTCTCCCCATATGCTAATCAAGTCCAATACCTCAGTTTCTGTCCATTAACTCACTCCGTCTCTGGTTTCCGCCGCCATGCTTTCTCATTTGTCTTTTCCGGCGCTGATAATTGGCATCTGTCTTGTGTCAGTGACATAAATGGTAAATGGCCTGTACTTGTGTAGCACTTTACTTAGTCCCTAAGGACCCCAAAGCGCTTCACACTACATTCAGTCATCCACCCATTCACACACACATTCACATACTGGTGATGGCAGCTACATTGTAGCCACAGCCGCCCTGGGGCGCACTGACAGAGGCGAGGCTGCCGGACACCGGCAACCTTCCGATTACAAGACGAACTGCCAACTCTTGAGCAGTAAAAGACGGATTTAATGCGACGTGACCGTTCAAACAGCAGTCGCTTTCTAAAACATCAGATTCAGTACCACATATGAAAGTGACCCGGGTTGGATTTGAAAATATCGGATTTGTGCTGTTCACACTGTCATACCATGATCGGATATGGGTCGCATAGGGTCAAAGAAGTCGGATTTGATGCGCTTTCGCCTGCAGTGTGAACGTAGCCTAAAATGCCTTTAAACATCAGGGTTATCCTGCTGATCCAAGTCCAACACTGAGTTTGTAAAAACATGTTTGTCAATCATTTTGTTTGGTTTCTGAGGAAAATGATTCAATAACTTGCTGCTAATACACAACATTTCATCATATTTCCTCATAACCCTCTTTTGTCTGACCATTTGATCCCATTTGAATTTGCAATAAAGGATCCACAGAGTTTAGTGACAATAATGACAGTAGATGTTTGTGTGAAAGTGCAGGAAGCAAATGAGTGTGTGATGTTCTTTCAGTGTTGCACTTTGTAGACGGTCCCTGAGCACTGGTCTCACAGCCAGCTGCACATAGAGACCAGTGTTGTTAGTCCAGGTCAGAAGATGACTTGTTGGAATGAAAATGAGCTTGTAGTTTGTCTGCTTTAATAATGTGACTGGAAAAAGGTGTTGGACTTCAAATATGTCCATTTCTTTCACACTTCACCTTTAAAAGTGAAGCCTTGTGGTTCCTGGAAGGAAAAACACGACTTTTTCAAGTCTTTTTCCTGTTTTTATGATAAATGTACGACTTTAATGTGAAACATTCAGAGTTTTTTCTCTTGTTTGTTTGAAGCTGCTTCCTGTTGGCTTCAGCTGTTTGGAGTTTCCATTTTCTAAACTTCTACATTCTGAACCTTCTTCAGCTCTGAACAGATGATGAAACACTGAATGATTTCAAGCACTTTGTCTAATAAACGTACATCTTTCATTCTTTATACAGATTGCGTCTCTGTGGATTGTCAGAGATCAGCTGTGATTATCTGGCAGCAGCGCTGAAGTCCAACCCCTCCCATCTGAGAGAGCTGGACCTGAGCTGGAACAAGCTGCAGGATTCAGGAGTGAAGCATCTGTGTGGTTTCCTGGAGAGTCCAGGATGTGGACTTGAAACTCTGAGGTCAGTCAGCATGTTTTAGTTGTGCTGAGATGAATATGATGTGAAAGTTGTGCTGACACTGTGGATCAGTAGGCCGACAGACATCTAAACGGGAAGTCTTGGTCGGCTTTTTGTAGAACTTCTGATCCCTGATCCTCTGAGTCTGACTCAGTAAATAATGAATAATCTTCACTTCACACTTCAATCAGTTCAGATTTCATTAGCACATTAACTTTAGCATAATCCATTTTAATCCAAACACCTTTCTCTTTAAACTCTGTTTGTCAGTCACAGTATATCCAGTACAATCCTCTTTTTCACTGCGTCACACACATTCACAGATCAGAGTGTCCTGTGTGTGCTCTCATTCACTCACACTCACTCTCATATGGCTGAAGTCTGTTTGTACACAGGCTGTCAGCTGGCCTGAGTTAGGCCTGTCTCTAAAATCATTATTTTATTACTTTTATTCTGATTCATCAAAGCCAAACTCAAACATCTTTATATTTACTGATTATGTTCTCATCAATAATTAACAGTCAGTACATTCAGATATGAATCATAATTCAGTGTTTAACATATTATCACAGATGGACTCCACAGGAGATCTCCTTTATGAAGAAACTGTGAACGTTTGTCCAACAGTGGGAAACATTTCAGAGAACATCTCAGAGAATATCTGTGAAGCAGAAACTAAACATAATAATAGAAGAAAAGCCAAATAATGATCCAAATCCTGCTCTGAGACTATCAGACAGTAAAGGCTTCCAAAGACTGCTCCCCTCTCAGACTTACTGCTGGTGCTGTCCACAGATCAGCTGACCTGCTGGGTCTCCATGATCAGCTTTGTTTCTTGGAGATAAAGGCTGAGCCTTTTAGAGCTTCAGTTCTCCAGAGCAGCAGGATGTCTGAGGTCTGCAGAAACACAAAAACACAGCAGCTAAAAATAGTTGTTCAAAGAAAACGAGGTGGGAGCTGCTGATTCCTGAGCTTTGATACTGGATTAGCTTCAGTAGTTATTCCCATCACTGCTGTGGGAGCTACATTTAGTCACAGCTGATTGTCTTCTTTGAACAATCACAATGACTAATGTTATAAAAACAAGTACACAAAGAACCAATGAGAGTGTAGAACAGGATAAAGAGCTCCTGTGATGGTGGCAAAGAAATGAGCAGCAGACGGCCGTCTACATGTTGTAGTGGTTTACAGTCACCAGGGGCGCCGTCACGGCCACACAGTCAGTGGGCTGCTCTGCTTGTGCTGTTGTTGGTGAAGCTGAAGTGAAAGCGAGTGTTAAAACAATGAAAAGTGTCCACTGCAGCCTCCATCTGAGCTTCTCATGTTCTTCTTCTTTGATCCTCCATGTTTGTGCTGAACGCTGCTGTCGCTCTCTTCCCTGTTCCTGCCCACTTTCTAACCAATCAGCATTGGAGCGTGCACAGCGTCGTCCACACTGAGCTTTGTTGTGAGCACGTGGACTCGTCTGCAGAACATTTCCAGCACAATAACCAGCTGTGCATGCGCCCCAAGCAGCAGCTTCAAGCTCACCTCAAAGAAGTTTAACAGGAAGGACGACTCAGACATCATCCAGCTGTGACCGTGTCCACAGCAGAGTGTCACCGAGGCTTAATGCTAACACGCACACATGAAGCTAATACCACCACGAGCAGCTGCTCAGTGGATTTGGAGGACAAATGTCTGCAGCTTCTCACAGGCAGTATGCAGAATGTGGATCTCCACAAAGACTGTGGAGAGCTCGTCCCACACTCTAAATCCACACTTGTCTGCACAAAACTTCTCACACGTTCCCGTCACAAGTGTCTTCTAAGTGAAGCTACCAGGTTCAGGTCCAGCTCTGTTTATCTGGAGCTGCAGTAGATGATCCATCCTCACAAAGCAACACAGACACCAGATATGCAAACACAGCATCATACAACACAACCAAGAGATCAAAAGAACTCTCTCTGCATTTCTGTGGCTGATGCTGCTGGAAGGAAGCTGTTTGAAACCTTGTTGTTCTGCACTTTGGGACCTGAAGAGGAAACTGAAGCTCTGTGCAGAGGGTTCAATGGAAGCAGCCAAGCGCTGTAAGTGTCTGCTGTACAGGGATGATGGTTCAGCTGTGGCTCAGCACAGTTTCACGGTGTGACTCAATAAAAAGCAGCAGGAACTCAAAGCATGATGCTTTCATCAGTGTGGAAATAAGAAAGTTTCCTGTAACGTGATAGACGCTGGAGATCTTTCACTCACAGCTTTACAGTTTCAGCTTCAAACTTCAGCTTTTTTGTGAAGCTTTAGTGTAGAGCCTTCACCACAGTCTCACTGTGACCTCCTGAACTGGGAGTTTGTTTTGTTTTAGACTCTGATGTTTCTTCTTCAGTTTTTTTTAAATTTCACACAGTAAAACGTGATAACTTTTCCTGTTTTTATGATAAATGTACGACTTTAATGTGAAACATTCAGAGTTTTTTCTCTTGTTTGTTTGAAGCTGCTTCCTGTTGGCTTCAGCTGTTTGGAGTTTCCATTTTCTAAACTTCTACATTCTGAACCTTCTTCAGCTCTGAACAGATGATGAAACACTGAATGATTTCAAGCTCACACTTTGTCTAATAAACGTACATCTTTCATTCTTTATACAGATTGCGTCTCTGTGGATTGTCAGAGATCAGCTGTGATTATCTGGCAGCAGCGCTGAAGTCCAACCCCTCCCATCTGAGAGAGCTGGACCTGAGCTACAACAACAACCTGCAGGATTCAGGAGTGAAGCATCTGTGTGGTTTCCTGGAGAGTCCAGGATGTGGACTTGAAACTCTGAGGTCAGTCAGCATGTTTTAGTTGTGCTGAGATGAATATGATGTGAAAGTTGTGCTGACACTGTGGATCAGTAGGCCCACACACTTCCAGCCCTGTAGATGTGTTCCTGAGCAGTGTTCATGGAAATAATCCAGAGAGCAGGATTCCTTGATGAATGTCACATCTTCTTAAAGTTATAATCCACAGGGAAAACTTTGAAACTGTCAATCTGATATCTAGTCAGCCAATCAGGTGTTTACATGACATTCACTGATCTTCAGCTTCACCTTATTATCAGTCTCTCTCTCTTTCACATCTGAATAATCTTCACTTCACATTTCAGTCAGTTCAGATTTCATTAGCACGTTCACTTTAGCATAATCCGTTTTTACCCTTTAAGACCGGTCGGAGCGGGCACGCTCCATTTTGCGTAACTATTTTTAATCCCTGTAGGACCGGAACCACGTAAGCTAGAGCTTTTTATTTTATTTATTTATTTATTTTTTGCATATGAAACCGGAGGAGTTGTACTTACATCTTATACCATCAGCTTGTCCTCGGTCACGGTTTCCTTCCACATATAGCTTTGCAAAAATTGCATAAAAAGCACTTGCAGCAACAAAAACATAATATTCC
Organism: Perissodus microlepis; assembly: GCF_051167445.1. Taxonomy (NCBI): domain Eukaryota; kingdom Metazoa; phylum Chordata; class Actinopteri; order Cichliformes; family Cichlidae; genus Perissodus; species Perissodus microlepis. The sequence goes on along the minus strand of NC_140471.1, from coordinate 553,723 downwards.
AGAAACACGCTTTGCCGATCCGATCAGCTGTTCGTAACACTTCCTACGTTGGAGTAGACGTCAGTGCGAACTATCGCATGTCCACCATTACCTGCCCGAAACTGGAAGTGATATCATTTTTGTGGAAAATGTAGGGTTTTTGGGTTTTTTTGTTTTTGTTTTTTTACCTCCAGGGCCTTATAAGCCTATACTTGTGTTTTTAAAAGTTATTTTTTACTTTATGACTTTCTGTCTCGTTTCTGTGATGCTTAGAACTCAAACTGCACTGCTGGAAATAGTTTATTTTGATGCACATGCTGGGGTTTTTTTGCAAATTTGGATTATATTTATTTCCATTTTTTCTGCAGTATATAGAAATTGGCATATTTCAAAAATAAAACTACGAAGACACTCAAAATAAATGTGCTGTTGTTGTAAACTATTTTTTGCAACTTTTTTGTATTTACAATGTTGAGGGATAAACCTCTTAAATTTCTCTAACTAGAAGTATATGTAAAAAACAAAACAAAAAAGATTTTCAATTTTTTTGTAGTTTATTGCACTTTTTTGCAATTTATGTAGTTACTATGGACTTAATGCATACATATTATTAAATTTGGGTTATAAGGGTTGTATTGATGTATAGCAACTTGAAATGCTCTCAAAAATGGCACCACAGCATGTGAAAATATAAAGATAAGCTCTAGTGGACTTGGTTCTATGGTAGGTCTTAAAGGGTTTCTCTTTAAACTCTGTTTGTCAGTCACAGTATATCCAGTACAATCCTCTTTTTCACTGAGTCACACATATTTAGAGATCAGAGTGTCCTGTGTGTGCTCTCATTCACTCACACTCACTCTCATATGGCTGAAGTCTGTTTGTACACAGGCTAACCTCAAGAAATTACATGATAGGGTGGAGCTAGGTTTCACAATGAGCTCTCCGCAACCTTGGCTGATTGTGACCTACACCCATTTTCACACCTTGGCTCGTGTGATTAGGTAGAGGATCAACAGGGGGGTTCATGACCAATGTTCCCTCTATTGTTTCATGTGTCTGAGCGAACACACAAACTCCCTGAGCGTCCCTTGGACCACTGTGAGCGACATCAGACGTGTGCACTGTGGTGATGCCAGCATCGAATCCATCCAAGTTACATGATTTATTAAAATCAAATCAAATTACAGCATTTACATTTATGTTAGACTACTTTTAATTAACTACTTTAGCCCACTTACAATGAAAATGTAAAAAAAATCTAGTCATTGACATGTTAAGACTATTGGAAGTAAATATAACTTGAACTCCAATTTCTGTCACAGAACACAGAGTGTTCAGGTAACAAGTCCCCAAAGCAGACTCAGCACACCGCAGCTCAGAACTATGTACAAGTTTTTATTGAACTGAAGAATCTTTTAACAACGTTAAGGAAACGAAAAACTAAGGCTCATGCCACGGGGGGAAAACGAGGAGCGTGGAGCCCAGGAGCACCGTAATCGGGACCGTGGGGAAACTGCAACAGAAAGGGGAGACACAGTTAACAGCACGCAGATTATCAAGAAATGAACAGCTAGACTTCATAAGTTGCCGAGGCTTACAGGTGGAGCAGGACCGTGGAGCTTGGAGGGGAGAGGTGCCCATGAAGGGAATCCTAGGGAGGGAGGCAGTCAGGCAGGAGGACAGGCAGGCCACAGGCTTCCACGCCGAATGCTGGTCACACTGGGAGGAGACTTACAGACTGGCGAGGAGAAGCCGTCAGAGCTGGCTGAAGTAGTCCTCCGGTGATTGCCTCAGATGAGACGCAGGTGATTTGAAGGCGGCCCAGCCCGAGGGTGTGGCCACCGCAGCCTCCCACGGCTCCCTGGATGCCGAGCCACGGGCCGTGACAATTTCGAAAACACAACTTTCTTTCTTTTTTCTTTTTATAAAGCTCTGACTTGTATTATGAATCTGTGGTCTGGGAGAGAGTTTGTAACTCTCTGTCTGCAAAATACAGGATATAATGACCAATGCTGGGCAATTAAGTATATAGTTACTTCTTCAAAAAAGTAACTGAGTTTAGCAAACAACAAAGTTTTTTGCAGCTATTTTTTTAAATGCAGCCAAGGTGTTTTTAAATAAATATTTCAAACTATTTACAGAACAATCAGCTGTTCTGCATCAAATCTGAAATTATTTGTGCCACTCCAAAAATAATTTCTGTCCACTATGAGATAAAGGAGAACAACAGCCTGATACCTGCAGGCCTGACAGCAGCAGATGTATCACTGCTGTAACACCTGTAACATTCAGCAGTCGCCTCATTGTTCTGACACACACAACAAAACTACTGACTACACTACACACTAACTACACAAGATTTGAGCTAAACGTTGCAAATCTCTCACATCTCAAACACGCCGTCACTCCTAAAACTTCCCCCCGTTTCTTAACAACTAGATGCCAAGTTGCCATATCATTTTTTTGATTGGTCGACATGGTACTTTTTTGGATGAATAGGAAAGGGGCAGCAGGGTTGTTTTTGCTCACAGGCTTTCGAGCTTTTTTTCTTATAAAACGCCGTTTTTACCGTTTCTTCCCGCAGTAAATATAAACAACGATAGTATTCAGGAAGAAAACCAAACATTGCATTTCTTTTTATCACAACTCTTGTTTTACGTGGCCGATCAACACAATTTACTAACTGCTATAAAGTCCACACTTTTCCCGTCAATTGTTCCGTCTGTCCTGCTCACATCTCCAATGGTTGTACACGTTGTCATTAACGTGGCTTCACTCCACATCAGCCGCTTTGCTCGCTAAAACACTGACTAACACAGCAAAACAGAATTGTTAAAGTATTAATTTTAATTTCAATTCAGGTTAGATTTTTTTTTGTGCGCAACACAGATTTTCTGTGCACAGAGACCGTGCCAGCAGTGCACCATTGCGCACGTGCGCAGCTTAGAGGGAACACTGTTCATGACCCCCTTGGCGGACTCTCCCACAGGGCTTAAATCTGGGACTCTCCACCATTTGACCCTAGAAATAAAGAAGCTTCTTGGATGAGAGGTGAAACGTCTTCAAGCAACTTAAAGAAGTCCAGATGCCTTTTTTTCTAAGTTCTTTAGATGACTGCGAACCTTCACAGACACTTCATCAGTGTCACTCTCAGAGCTATCAGCCCTTTCCTAAAATCGCAAAGCTCTTCATTGAAATCAAAGATATCTAAGCTGGAATCAAATGAGTCCAAGTCTTCTGCTGATTCAGCATCACATTCATCTTTTGTCCTTGCTCTGCATCCCCACCATGGACTTCATTCCTTTCCAAGCCAGCCTTGAGTGTCCTTTATTCAACTTGTGCTCTGCTTTACTTTTAGACCTGATTTTAGCTGCTTTATCTCTCTTTCAACAAGTTTCTTTGCCTCAATCTTTTTCTTCTCTTCCTCATAACAAGACAGTTTCTTCTGACTGAGAAGATGTTTGAGTGATTTACTAATCCAGGGCTGATTTTTGGGGAAAATAGTTCCTGTTTTCAAAGTAATCCCCATTTTCCCCAGAAAGAAATGTAAGTAGAAATAAATGATCTAAGTGAGAACATGAGCCTTTAAAAAGTCTCTTCTGAGGCTGCTGCCAGTGGTCAAAGCCTCCAACAAAACTCTGTAAGTAAATATGTGATCATAGCTTTAGTTTTTAAATGTTTATTCTAGTTAACACAGATCAGGTGGGAACAACTCAAATAAAATATCAAAAATATTAAGTGGTCATCGGTACTCAGTTTGTTCAATACTGAATACATTGGAGCACAAATTATATTTCTGGGTGTAACTGTTACCAAAGTGCAATTTAGACCTGGCCTGTGATTGTTATCTAAGTGATAATCATCAATTCTACTAAAACGAATACAAAATAAAGAAATTTGATTGATATCAAAAGCACACTGAACAATTCAGTGTTGTTTTACTGCTGTTCTCTCTTCACTTCTTCTCCTCTGATTCTCTCCACATGTTGCTCTGCATCAGTGCTCAGTTTCCTGACAAAAACAAGATTAAATATTGCTAAATATAATAGTATCTCATTACACTTCAACATAAGTGTTTTATTTTTGTAATTGTTTATCTGTTATTTTTCAGACTGAGTCACTGTGACCTGTCAGAGAGAAGCTGTGAAGCTCTGGCCTCAGGTCTCAGCTCTCAGACCTCTAATCTGAGACAGCTGGACCTGAGTAACATCAACCTGAAGGATTCAGGCGTGAAGCTTCTGTCTGAAGGACTGAAGAGTCCACACTGTACACTGGAAACTCTCAGGTGAGATCAAGCATTTTTCTTTCATCAACTGACAGAATTAGCAGATTAATAATAAGGCAGTCCTCTAATAAGAGGAGAAGTGGAGGTGTTTTGAAGGGCAACATACTCTTATGTTAACAAGACAGGGAGTAGTTCCTGGGAACTGCTTCCTTTGTTATTGTCTAAGTAGAAACATGATGGTAAAACAGTGATGAGTTTGCAGAGGTGAATCCACAGCACACAACACAACAATGCTGTTGCGTGCTGAAAGCAGACTTCTCACAGATTCTGAGACTGCAGGTTTTATCACTGTCCAACCAAAATTCACTGAACCAGCAGTAAATGAACGTCCAAAACTACGCTTCATGTTTAAAAAACAGATGATCAGGGGGATTTGTGTTTACATCTTTTTTGTGTAATCTGTTCACCTGCTGTTTCAGCTGTTTGGTGGTTGTTGAGATGGTTTTGTGAACTTTTAGCTGAGATTCTGATATTTCTGTAGATGCCACACATGTCTAATTACTTTGTATAGCATGAATGGCCATAACGAGGTTTTTAACAGTAAGAAAAGTTGTAAAACTTGAGAAAATATAGTTAAAAGTCCAAAACCTTCCACGTCTGGTCGCTTGTGGTAAGGAGCAGATCAAACGAGTAAAGAATTACGTTATAATTATAAATGGTTTCAACAGCACATTCAGGTCTGTGAGACTCATTCAGACACTGAGCCATGGCTCTGTGCTATATGCACATATTTCTGCATCTCTGCCATTCAGACACACTTTATATATAGTTTATTTTATGTAGTATTCAATACTGAACTGTACATTTAGTCTTTTTAAAGGCAGCAATTTGTATTCAGTGTTTTCATAAAAGCCTTATTTTTATCCATTTACTGCTATTAGGAAGAACACGTGAGGTTTAAGACCTGGACGAGTTTGAAACCTTTTGTCCTCCACAATGGAAAATGGGTGGAAATAAAAATGGGTATCACTTTAGCCAGCTCCTAATTTTATCAGTTCTACTCTCAGCATCTCCTATATATCTCCTATATAACTTTTGCACTCAGCTTTGTGGTCTCCAATATGGTAATGGCCTGTATTTGTATAGTGCTTTACTAGTCCCTAAGGACCCCAAAGCCCTTTACACATCCAATCATCCACCCGTTCACACACACATTCACACACTGGTGATGGCAGCTACATTGTAGCCACAGCCACCCTGGGCGCACTGACAGAGGTCAGGCTGCCGAACACTGGCGCCACCAGGCCCTCTGACCACCACCAGTAGGCAACGGGTGAAGTGTCTTGCCCAAGGACACAACGACCGAGACTGTCCAAGCCGGGGCTCGAACCGGCAACCATCACTGAATATCACTGAAATGCAGCCAGATGCTGCTCATTTTGCCTTTTCACTCTTTCCTGACACGCTTGCATTTCGATACAGCTCCCCATTTCACTGTGTACCTGGTCTCTACCACTACCCTTGCTGTCTATGGGACATTTCCGTCTTCTTTCACATAATGGTATGATCCCAGTCTGCCTCTTAAAGTGTTTGGCCATCAGAATAAAATCTCAGCCGTGCTCACATTGATTATCAGCAAGCCTGAAAATTCATCAATATTTGACATATGAAATTATCTCAAGGATCTGGATCTGGCCCACGGGCCATATGTTTGACACCCCTGGTTTACACAGTTTGGTATTCAATGTACAAGCGAGTTAGCTCTCAGCTAACTAGCAGACAAGCTAACTGCTGGGACTGCGTCTTTCTAACAAGAGCGTCAGACACTCAGACTGGTTTCCTTTGTGGATGATGATGTATTCTCACACTGATCCTTCATGCTGATGCTGCCATCCACCCACTGCTCCTGGATTCCTCATCATCATCTCCATCAGCCCTCACAATACTCCACCTTCATCAGCTTCATGTTCAGGAGCCTGGATGGACAGTAATTCTTTCCATGGGTTATGGTGGGACATTGAGAGCTGAAGTCAAACAGAAGTGAGAAATGAAAGACTGATTCATTTCTATTTAGTCTTGTGATGTGCAGCTTTGTTCAGAGCATTAAGGCCCAGCAAAGATTACTGAGGTCATAGAGTCACTGATGAAACCTGTGTGCTTATAGAAACTGAAACCAGATGAACCAGAATAGAAGGACATTAAAATGAAGTGTCAGCTGCACAAAGGCAAAGCTATTCAGTTGTTGGTGTGAGTTATTTAAATGGAGGATGGAGTCAGACTTTAAGCTGCTGGACTCAGTCACTATATCCTGTTCTCATAGAACCTGGATACACAGACTCACCTGTGACACAGTGACACACAGTGTAGGCTACACACACATTAGAAAGTGGATCAGTCACACTTGTACAATCATTTGTTGTGCTGGGAAACCATGAACACTTTGAATCACATTAATGGCTTTGTTACAGCAACATTCAATCATGAGTTCAAAAGTAGTGTATTGTGTACTTATTTTAATAGTACTGCAGTATGAGAAGTGCAACATTCAGTGTGCAGAAACAAATCAGGTGCTTTCTAACAGCAGTGTTCCCTTTAACACAGTAGCAGTTCAAATATTTCTGTCAGTCTGAGCTGAAACATGAATCTAATCCAATCAAATATCAAATCAAAGTTCTTTGCCTCTGCCAGGACGTTAACATTTGATCTACACTGTTAGACTTTTCATCGCCACTTTACGGAACCATGAAATCCATTATTTTCTCAGATGGTTGTACAAACAATAACGATATTGTGTCATATCCATATCATGGCAGACAACATGTGCTCAAGTGTTGGGTTTTCGTAGTTACATTTTGTAGGGTCTTAAACCTACAATGTGAAGTGCCTTGGCATTCATTTTGCTGGCACCATACAAATAAACTGAATTGTAATGAATATAATATCAAGCTCCACACGTCTGCCTTAATATACACTTTGTCCAAAATACTGGCTCACACGACCAAATCAATGCACAAAGCAGGGTCCACAACAACATGGATGAGCGTGTGTGGTGTGAAGGAACTTGACTGACCTGCACTGAACCCTGATCTTGCTTTGTGGACTGAGTTCATTGATTTGTAGGGTGAGCCAATACATGTGACAATTAAAGTGTAAGTAGCTGAAATAATTTTTAACAAACGGGTAAAAGAAGTAAAAAAAATCAAAACTGTTGCACTCAAAAAACCTACTGGACAGAGACAGCGTCTTGCAAGATGGCGAGAGAGCTTGTCTTCATTGTTGCTCGTCTTGTGTAAATGTCCAGAAAGCATGAGCCATGGATCATCTGTGGAGACATGGTTAACAACACATTGGTCACTTAAATTATACAAGAAATTCACTAAAAATGGCAAAAACAGTTACCTAATTTGAAGTTCTCCACTCAAATTCAGTAAGTCGCTGGAGGAAAGTTGTGACATGAGGGTTAATCGCTTCACAGTGGTCCCAGCCTTTCTGCTTGTCCCAACCTTGGAGGTACATTTTGTTCCCTCTTCAGGAGGGATAATAAATAGTAACATACAGTAACATTGAGTTGTAATTTGAAATAATGAGTTACTTAGGGATAATTTATTCATCATCTATCACTATTAGCTAACTGTTCAAACATACCTCTGAATTAGTTCCAATGTTGCACACGCTGACTCCTGGTATTCCAGGTTCAATACATAGAATGAACCAAAGAAGACTGACATTGCATCAGCAAAGATGTTCTCTTTGTCCAGCTCAACAATTACACGCCCCTCTGCACTCACCATCCAGCAGGTGGCGGTCATTGAACTTTGTCCTTAAATGTATAGGGGCAACATGTTGTCATTATGCAACATAAAATAATTTCAATACTTCACTTCTTCACACTGTCTAGATAGTCATAAAGCAAATAGCTACGTACAGTTAATTATTAATGGCCTTATGTACATAAGTCTGTTTTAACATATTATAATTGTACATAATTGGGAATTATTCTGCACATTAAACACACCTAACAAAGAGTCAGCCCAGTTAAATTACCGGAGATGAATCAACTGTATGGTTATTTTGGAGTTTATAGTTTGTGCTGCTGTTAGACTTTACAGTATTGACGTCAGTATTTCTGCTGTTGGTGTAGCTAGACTACTACGTTGATCAGTAATATGTAATGTGAAATATGATATTGTTACTTTGCTGGATTCACTGAGACACATGTCCAACAACCTTGGTTTGTAAAGGAAATTACAGAAATTTGAGCTAACAAAACAGAGACTGGATACCTGTGTCCACGAAAAGCTCCTGTGCCAAACAGAAATTTTAATATGGTCTAATCAGCTCCATTTCATGAATGACTTCTTACCAAGCATAATCAGCCTTGGGGTGCTTGGTAGGTTGCTCTCTGCTTCAAGGGACATCCTGCTAGATGTTTCCTGCCAGAAAAAGAACCAAGACATTTTATGTAACAAATAAAAAAATATAACAGGACAGCAAGCAACAGCATTAAACATAGAGCTGTATGAAAGAAGCTTACATCTGCTAAGACAAAGAGGGAGTCTTCATCTTCCTTGTAATACTTCATCATGAGAAGTATGGCTGCTGTGCCAACCTTGTTGTTGGTCAAAACTCCCTCACTTTCTATCTGCTGGATGAGTGTCCTTATACCAAGGTTCCGTTTGAGCTTCTGGCTGGAGAAATTGTTAATAATCCTTCCGCCTTTGGTTATGAGGGCCTGACCTAAGCGCTCACTGATATCGATGCCTGTGAGTTTGTAAAAGTGGTTCGAAAGACCTTTCCGAGTAAACAAGAATGGCCACTGCTCCTGAATTTCAGCTACTGAAAGTGAGGGACAACTGTTGATAAGCTGCCGCTGAGAAATACCGTATTTCCCGGACTACAAAGCGCACCTGAATATTAGCCGCACAAGCTAAAATCAGGGGAAAATCCTGTTTTGTACATACATTAGCCGCAACTGACTAAAAGCCGCAGGTGTTTCAATGTTGACTTATCATATGTAAAAGAATATGCACAAAGGGAATTGTCAGGAAAGAGATGGCTGTTTGGAGACACGCCCCTTTTATTAATATTTTGAAAAACAAGTTACGGGTACATATTTGCACAACTTTTTAGGTATATGTACAAGTAGCGGTAATTACAAGTACGAAACATGTACTGTGCTTCATAAACGAGTAACAAATGTAGTACATAACAATAACCTACAGCACACCAGAAAAATAGATTCGGCCTACCTTTTAGGCTCAGGTGCAGCGACACGGCTTTAACAAGAAGAAACGTCAGTCATTCACCATCATCTTTCTCTTCTTCCTGCACTAAAACCACCAAAGTCCTCTTCTCCAGTGTCGGATACGAACAGGCTCAGGATGCTTTGTCATCCACTCTCAGCTCCTTTCCTTCGTTGTCACTTTCAAAACCAAACAAATCCTCGTTGTCAGTGTCAGAGGCGAACAGCCTCAGAAGGGCCGTGGCGGTGTCCTCCTCTCCATCATGCAGCAGTCCAGCCCTTTGAAATCCGTTGGTGATCATGGATGTTTTCACACTTTTCCACGCTGTCAGATTCCACCGGTGGAGTTGAGCATAACTTGCTTTTCGCAAGTTTATCGCCGCTCGTCATCCACGCCTCCTGCTGAACGCATAGCGCTACTTTGAAGTTTGTTTTTCGCGCTACTTGTACGGCACTACGTTGCCTGGCGGACGGGCATGTGATCAGACACACAGTATCGGGGTTCAAGAGTGGTATGTTGGTCACATGTCCATGCCTTCCGCCAGGCAACGTAGTGCCGCACAACAGCGAAACAAACAAAACAAATCGTCTTACGATATGACAAAAATCATGGACAATCCATAGAAAAGCTGCACCTGACTAAAAGCCGCAGGGTTCAAAGCTTGTGCAAAAAGTAGCGGCTTATAGCCCGACAATTACGGTATATGTGAGGCACATTCAATTCAATTCAATTCAATTTTATTTATATAGCGCCAAATCACAACAAAAGTCGCCTCAAGGCGCTTCATAGATACAGAGAAAAACCCAACAATCATATGACCCCCTATGAGCAAGCACTTTGGCGACAGTGGGAAGGAAAAACTCCCTTTAACAGGAAGAAACCTCCAGCAGAACCAGGCTCAGGGAGGGGCGGGGCCATCTGCTGTGATTGGTTGGGGTGAGAGAAGGAAGACAGGATAAAGACATGCTGTGGAAGAGAGACAGAGGTTAATAACAGATATGATTCAATGCAGAGAGGTCTATTAATACATAGTGAGTGAGAAAGGTGACTGGAAAGGAAAAACTCAATACATCATGGGAATCCCCCGGCAGCCTACGTCTATTGCAGCATAACTAAGGGAGGATTCAGGGTCACCTGGTCCAACCCTAACTATATGCTTTAGCAAACAGGAAAGTTTGAAGCCTAATCTTAAAAGTAGAGATAGTGTCTGTCTCCTGAATCCAAACTGGAAGCTGGTTCCACAGAAGAGGGGCCTGAAAACTGAAGGCTCTGCCTCCCATTCTACTTTTAAATACTCTAGGAACAACAAGTAGGCCTGCAGAGCGAGAGCGAAGTGCTCTAATAGGCTGATATGGTACTACAAGGTCATTAAGATAAGATGGGGCCTGATTATTTAAGACCTTGTATGTGAGGAGCAGGATTTTGAATTCTGGATTCAACAGGAAGCCAATGAAGGGAAGCCAAAACAGGAGAAATCTGCTCTCTCTTTCTAGTCCCTGTCAGGACTCTTGCTGCAGCATTTTGGATTAGCTGAAGGCTTTTCAGTGAGTTTTTAGGACTTCCTGATAATAATGAATTACAGTCGTCCAGCCTGGAAGTAATAAATGCATGAACTAGTTTTTCAGCGTCACTCTGAGACAGGATATTTCTAACTTTAGAGATGTTGCACAAATGGAAGAAAGCAGTCTTACATATTTGTTTAATATGTGCGTTGAAGGACATGTCCTGGTCAAAAATGACTCCAAGGTTCTTCACAGCATTACTGGAGGCCAAGGTAATGCCATCCAGAGTATGAATCTGCTTAGATACCATATTTCTAAGATTTTCAGGGCTAGTACAATAACCTCAGTTTGATCTGAATTAAGAAGCAGAAAGTTAGCGGCCATCCAGGTCTTTATGTCTTTAAGACATTCCTGCAGTTTAACTAATTGGTGTGTGTTATCTGGCTTCATGGACAGATAGAGCTGGGTGTCATCTGCATAGCAGTGTAAATGTATGCTATGTCTTCTAATGATGCTGCCTAAGGGAAGCATGTATAATGTAAACAGAATTGGTCCTAGCACTGAACCCTGTGGAACTCCATAATTAACCTCAGTGTGTGAAGAGGACTCTCCATTTACATGCACAAATTGGAGTCTATTAGATAGATATGATACAAACCACTGCAGCACAGTACCTGTAATACCTACTGCATGTTCTAGTCGCTCTAATAGGATATTATGGTCGACAGTATCGAATGCTGCACTGAGGTCTAGCAGGACAAGCACAGAGATGAGTCCACTGTCAGAGGCCATAAGAAGATCATTTGTAACCTTCACTAAAGCTGTTTCTGTGCTGTGATGAGCTCTGAAACCTGACATGAAGTCATCAGGTCTCTCCACAGCTCCAGGTCCTTCTGAATTAAAAATTGTTAACAGGATTTGTTTCTTTCCCTCTAAAGAAGCTTGCATTTCCCCCTCAGGAAGTTCAACTGGCTGCCAATTTATACAACCATAGCTATCAACAAGGCATCTAACTTTTTTATGTGAGGTTGCATTACTGTTGGGACTGCAGTCTTCCTCATTCCTGGTTCTCTTTGTTTGACGAAGTCTATGTGTTGTATTATCTTGATTAACATGTTCAACTCTAGACTTGATGCTTGTTAGTAGTGAATAATGTCCACAACCCAGTCTTTCTCCCTTTTCAGTAAAATCTGCAAATGTTTGAGGGTATCTGTTTACAATGATCTTAGCAACCTCTTCACAAGATGCACGTTTAGGGTTTCTGCAGTGAACTTGCATGGCCTCCACAACAATTCTAACCATACTTCTCCTGTCCTCTGGATGACCTCTGTCTCCTCTTGTGATTGCATGCGAGAGTTGGAGTGGAAATCTTTCCCAAGCTCCAGAGTAATGGTGTCATTCAAATTCTTTGGTCTGCCATCTAAAAAAAAGAGAGAGAGATCATTGGAAAAGCAACTTTATATGGCTATTTCAACAAATATGTCCTCATTAAAAGATGAACCCTGCAATTAGGATTGAGTACTAACAGAAAGGCAGTTTTGGGGGACCTTGTCTGAAGATGAAAATCAATCCCAGGACTGCAAAAGAACTACAAACTCAAGGTCTTGCATTGAAAAGTTGAAAAATACATCGTAAAATACTGTATATTTTACAGTTTGTCACAATTCCCACCCTTAGTCCTACCATTACCAACGAAAGGTTACTGGTGTTACATTCAGTGTCTACTTTTGTTTCGTGCATTGCACAGCTGCAAAGATCCTGAAATTCATCTATGATGCTCTGTGTAGTGCTGGTTGGCAAGATCATTTTAGCCTGCATTTTTAAATGACACAAAGTCTGCTAATAGATTAACTGTGTCCTGTCCTTGTATTATGGCAAATCCCCCAATTTCTTGTTGCCTTTACTGCTGAACTGTCTACTTATGTTTTTGAGAAATATGGCTGGAAAATGATGTTCGGACACTGAAGTATTCAGAGCAACCTTCAAATGGACACAATACTTTCCCCCCCATCTTTGATATGAAATCTGATAGGGGCACAAAGAGCTGTGAAGTTTTGTGCAGCATACCCACATCCAGGAACTTGACAGCCGAGGTCACCAGTGAGCTTATAAAACTCCTCCTCAGTGGTCTCCCTTCTTGTTCTGTGATTCCTAGGCATATGTACGGTGGCTGGGAAGTGCAAATCGCAACAAATTAAAAAACCGCAACAAAATACAAAAACCCCACAACAAAATACAAAAACTCCACAACAAAATACAAAAACCCCACAACAAAATACAAAAAGCCCACAACAAATTACAAAAAAACCGCAACAAAATACAAAAACCCCACAACAAAATACAAAAACCCCACAACAAATTACAAAAATCCCACAACAAAATACAAAAAGCCCACAACAAATTACAAAAAGCCCACAACAAAATACAAAAAGCCCACAACAAAATACAAAAAGCCCACAACAAAATACAAAAAGCCCACAACAAAATACAAAAAGCCCACAACAAAATACAAAAAGCCCACAACAAATTACAAAAAGCCCACAACAAATTACAAAAAGCCCACAACAAATTAAAAATCCTTGACGGAAAGGGATTGTCTGAAATACCAGAAGTGACACAAGCGTGATGTCATGAGAGGGGGCGTGGCCAGGATTTTTGGTTGAGGTGCCAAATTTCTGGGCTGAACAAAGCCCTAGCGAAAGAGCGAAAGTACACGGATAACACCAGCTATGGTTCGTACTTGCTGTGCGGTCGGTTGTAAAGTTAGATCGCACGACCGGCAAGGGAATAAGGTTGAAAAGGGTTTATCTTTTCATTCTTTCCCCACCTGGAAGCAACATGAGGCAGCTCATGTATCGGATGTTACCAAAAGAATGCGTCTAGTCTGGATAGCAGCTGTGAGATGAGCTGATATCCAGTTCTCTTCCATCTCCAAATATCTGTTGGTGTGCTCCAGACATTTTCATTCCCGTAAGTTATAGATATGTTCATATCACTCTTTATCCGGTCTTTAAGTCTGACGTCACTAGCCGTGTCTGGGCTCAAACTCAGCTGCACGTCCATAAATCACAGGATCACTGTGGCATCACTGAGAGTTGAAAAACTATCTAAAGTCTTTCATCTTTAATAAAATGATCAGCGTTCTGCTCTGTGTAACAATTGAGTTTATCATCCAGGCATCCATGAAAACGAAACGGAATATATGACATTTAACAGAGTTAGAAATTAGCAGGAAGTTAGCTCGCTAGCTTCCATCTAAATGAGGGATTTTGGAAACAAATTAAAACGTACAGCTCTGCTATCACTTCCAACATAAATGAAGACAGAAAACTAAACAGCAGTGACGTTTGTAGGGTACTGTGAGTAAAATGTGTTTGATTTTCTCCCGAACATTCAAATTAGTGCAATCATAAATTCATTCATGAGGTGCAAATTAGAGTGAGAACATGTGGAGGCTCTGGCTACGTTCACACTGCACGCGAAAGCGCATCAAATCCGACTTTTTTGACCGTATGCAACCCATATCCAATCATGGTATGACGGTGTAAAAACAGCACAAATCCGATATTTTCAAATCCGATCTGGGTCACTTTCGTATGTGGTACTTAATCCGATACATATCTGATGTTTTAGAAAGCAACTGCTGTTTGAATGGTCATGTCGCATTAAATCCGTCTTTTATTTCACTGACACAAAACATATGCCAATTATCAGCGCTGGAGAAGACATTGAGAACACATGAGCGCTTCGTGTGCATCCCGTGCAGATGTTAGTGAAACTGTTGGGAAGACAACGTGAACATTTTATTTATACTGTATAATCTGCAGATTCTGACAGAAATCTGCAACTATCCTTTGAAGCACCGCTCCTCTCTAAAACAACAATAAGGATAATTATTAGGCCATATATAAATAACAAAATAACTTAAAGCAAAATTGGACAACGTAAAGTCTGAAACAAGTCTTTACATTAAGGGCCATCAGTCAAACAATACTGTTTGGTCTGGGTCTAAACAGAGCGCGTTGTGTGTGACGTCTTCTTTTGCGCATGCGGGCCACTTTGAGGGTTCACAAAGGACCGCGTTTGCTGTCACATTTTATTTGTAGTGTGAACAAGCAGACACAAAATCAGATTTAAATTAAAAAAAAATCGGAATTGAGCATTAAGACCTCCAGTGTGAACGTAGCCATAGTGAGTTCAGTGCATTGATGTGACATTGTCCTGAAGGATTTAGTTATTCTCAATGGTTAAAGAAATTGCAATTATTTATTCATATTTATTATAAATAATCCTAATTATATATCTTGCTTCCATGTTTGTGTCCTGTGTCACAAAAAATACATTTTTTACTATAATACATTGATTAATGACCTGCAGAATCTCCTTATCATATTACGTGTCCATAATTGTCACCTAAAGTCAAACTTTATGCTTTCTCCATCTTGAAAGTGATGACATCCTTGCATTACATACTTTAGGTTCATTTTCTGAAGGCAGGTTTCTGACAGAGAACAGGCAGATTTAGAATATAACATGCAGCGTTCTATAGATGGATACATAAAAAAATGAAAAATTACATGTATGTGCTAACTTTCTAAACACTTTGTTACATTTATGATAAAATGGATTTGAAAGTAGATAAAACACATTTATGTCAGCCTTGGCTCATTAGAGTCCTTGTCTTTAAATTAACTTTGTATGTTTCAGGTACTGCACTCTCAAAGACTGAATGAACCAGCATTGTGTCACGGTCTGGCTGGCAGACCGTGGGGAGATGGGGAAATAGGACCCAAACGCCGGACTCTTCAGTGCAACAGTGTTTATTTACGAGGTGGTGAAGTAAACAACAATTAATCCCCAGTTTCCCAGACTCCCGTGTAGTGTCTTCTTCTCAAAAGTCCCCGTGTAGTGCTCTCTGCCCCAGTGTCCCTGCACTCCCCGTGCTCACTGCTCCTTCTCGTCCCACACTCCTCCTGAGGGGAAAACAATAGAGGCAGCCGTTACAACTTATCCCAGCAGGCATACACTCACACTTGACTTGACTTGACTTGCTTGAAGACTGACGTGTAGTCAAACGCAATAATCCCGCGTCGGTGGAAGCTCCATCGCTCATCTAAATAGCTCCCCCGACGAGCCCAGATGAGGAGCAGGTGTGCGGCCAGGACTTCGGGTGTGGCCAGCCCTCAAGTTAGGCCACGCCCCCAGGGCTGAAGGCGCCTGTAACTTGGCCACAGCAGAAAGGCAGTACATACACACACACACACACATCTCTGCCTACATACAGATGTGCCAAGGGGCAGTGCAGACAACACACCAAATAATAATAATAATAATAATAATAATAATAATAATAACAATAACAACAACAGTCATAGTCCCCACTGCCCACGGACCCCGAGTCCCCAGAGCCGGGTCCGTGACACATTGGGTCATTGTGAGCATCACAGGGAAGGTTGAAGCCGCCCACTGCACCTGTATGGCCGGAGTCGTGGAGACCTGCATCCATGGCGCTGCTCTTCTGTTTAATGTAGAAGCAACAGTGCAGATCTGTGGCACAAGGACTGTTACAGATGAACCTGCATGCTGGGTTTTTCTGGGTAATATGACCAAGATACAGCCAGAGGTTGGCCATAAGATAGACTTCTCCTCTTCAGCTGCCCAAAAACGGCTCTGGATCAAAACATAAACAGACCATCCGTATTGAAAGGTAAAAGGAGCCGTCCCCAAAAACGAAAAATCCCACCTGCTAATGTGGAGGAGTTGTCACTGCTATTGGAATCTTTGCTGGAGCACAGTAAAGCTGTGGGTTGTGGGAATGACCCATAATGTTTTATATAGGGATCTAGATTTATGCCTGAAGTGCACTGCCATGTAAATAATTTGCATTTACTGAATATGTACTGACTGAGTACCACTGTTCAAAAGTTGAATAAAGAAACAAACTAATTTTTGCTCTTTTTTTATTAAAACCACTTTATAGAACATCACATCAGTTACAATGTAGAATCCATGTCATTTATAGTTTATAAAGGACAAAATGTTTACACAAAATCATGACAACATTTACACGATATCACCCACTACTAACGTTACTTTATTTACTATCAATTACTTCAATTTATCTTTTGAAAAATTACCGCTATTTATACAGCACAAGACTTAAGAATATTTAACAGGAGCAAGTTTCATTCTCCCCTGGTTTTACTACCACACTGTTCACCAAAACGGCAGCAAACCTTCACCATCTTATCCAGAAGGGTCACCTCTTCACCCTCACATGGAAGGAGTAATCTGATTGGCATGGTGGTATGTTTGAAGCAGGTCCCTTGTGTAGCGTTGGAACCCAGTCACGATGTCATCCATTTCATAGGCTGGTTTGCTGCAATAATGCCAAATAATTAGCAAGTCTATAAATAGAAGGTAGTTCTGCAAAATCACTCAGTAGGATGTTTTTTTTCTAATTTGCTATGACCTCAGAGTGCATCGAAAATAAAACTAATAGGCTATAAAGAGTGATATGAACATATTTAGAACTTACCGGAATGAAAATGTCTGGAGCACCAACAGATATTTGGAGATGGAAGAGAACAGGATATCAGCTCGTCTCACTGCTGCTATCCAGGCTAGACGCCTTCGTTTGGTAACACACGAGCTGCGTCATGTTGCTTCCAGGTTGGGAAAGAATGAAAAGACAAACCCTTTTCAAGCTTATTCTCTTGCCGGTCGTGCGATCGAACATTGCAGCGGACCACACAGCAAGAACGAACCATAGCTATGCTTTCGCTCCTTTTTCACTTAGACCCCCAAAATGGCGGATCGGGCCAAAATCCTTTCCACGCCCACCCCCGTGACACCACGCTCCAAAGCCCTATTAGGCTAATCGTTGTGTCACTTCCGGTATTTCAGACAATCCCTTTCCGTCAAGGATTTTTAATTTGTTGTGGGGTTTTTGTAATTTGTTGTGGGGTTTTTGTAATTTGTTGTGGGCTTTTTGTAATTTGTTGTGGGCTTTTTGTATTTTGTTGTGGGCTTTTTGTAATTTATTGTGGGCTTTTTGTAATTTGTTGTGGTTTTTTTTTAATTTGTTGCGGTTTTTTAATTTGTTGCGATTTGCACTTCCCAGCCACCGTACATATGTGAATGAATGGCAGAAAATGTTCTGAAAGTGGCAGGACAGTTCTCAGTTCCACAAGACAGCCTATAGTTAGCTACATGTTTGTGGCTTTAAACATGTAAACTGAACAATATAAATTTCCGTGCACTGAAGCCACAAAATTTAGAAATACACATAGTTGCAAAAAGTTCAGTGACCAATTACCTTTCCTAAATGACATATGCAATGCGAAAAATAAGAGTATTGTCAATAGGGACCAATTCCCAGTTTTTACATGATCAAAATTATTCACAAAAGGCTTTAATTAACAGAAAATGTGTGCCGACAAAAGAGCAGTGCACAAAAATGAAAAGATATTTGAGCTCGTAGCTTTAATGGGTTTAACATGACTTAGTCAGAACTCCGCACCGTACAGGCAGTACAAGCACACCTGAAAACACTGACCAGCTAACAGCTTTAAGCATTTGGGCGCAACCTCGGGAGTTCACCGATTCACCTGTTGCAAACGTCCAAGTTTTCTATCAAGTCTCATAAATCCATCGGCAACTATTACCTAACTAGTCTTTTGAGTCTCCACATTCATAGATATTGACATTTTGTCTTAGCATTTGAATTAAAATATCCTGGTAGCTTAAAAGTCAAAACAAACAGTAATAAGAACGCATTTCGGACTTCTCTCGAATAAGTGAAAAAAATACTTACCTTCAGACCAGAGGCGGAGGCAGACATTTGATACACCCGGGGCTTAGCCCTAAAGGGTAGTATGTGGGATTTGTTTAATTATAAAACTAGTTTTTAATTAAGCAGCAAGGCAGAACAAAATCAGGGCTGTATCAAGACACGTGGACTAAACCCCAATTCAACCAGACCCAGAACTGATCCGGAATTAAAACAGGACTACAACAGTTCAAAATCAGGACTATTGAGGACTTAACCAAAACAGAACCAGAATCAGAACTAGATGATAGTAGCACTAAAAATCATCATAGACCTGCACTACACTTATTTTTTAATTCTACCAAAGTTCTCTATTTAGATTCAGAAAAGTTTATATAATTATTTAGCCTTGTTGTGCAAACAAGCCTGCAAAACTTAATAAATATAGAATTTGAAAAGTAACAAATGGTATCTAAAAAGTTACACTAGACACTGGATACATGTTCTGATGAGTTTTGGTAAACAACCATGTGACTAACAGGTGTGTCTCACCTGCTCTTGTTCATCTCTGTTCTGTCCTCATTCTCTCTCTCTCTCTCTGTTCCTCTCTCTCTCTCTGTTCATCTCTCTCCCTCTGTTCCTCTCTCTCTCCCTCTGTTCCTCTCTCTCTCTGTTCCTCTCTCTCTCTGTTCCTCTCTCTCACTCTGTTCCCCTCTCTCTCTCTGTTCCTCTCTCTCTCCCTCTGTTCCTCTCTCTCTCTCTCTGTTCCTCTCTCTCTCTCTGTTCATCTCTCTCTCTCTGTTCCTCTCTGTTCCTCTCTGTTCCTCTCTCTCTCTCTGTTCCTCTCTCTCTCTGTTCCTCTCTCTCCCTCTGTTCATCTCTCTCTCTGTTCCTCTCTCTCTCTGTTCCTCTCTCTCTCTGTTCCTCTCTCTCTCTGTTCCTCTCTGTTCCTCTCTCTCTCTGTTCATCTCTCTCTCTGTTCCTCTCTCTCTCCCTCTGTTCCTCTCTCTCTCTGTTCCTCTCTCTCTCTGTTCCTCTCTCTCACTCTGTTCCCCTCTCTCTCTCTGTTCCTCTCTCTCTCCCTCTGTTCCTCTCTCTCTCTCTCTGTTCCTCTCTCTCTCTCTGTTCATCTCTCTCTCTCTGTTCCTCTCTGTTCCTCTCTGTTCCTCTCTCTCTCTCTGTTCCTCTCTCTCTCTGTTCCTCTCTCTCCCTCTGTTCATCTCTCTCTCTGTTCCTCTCTCTCTCTGTTCCTCTCTCTCTCTGTTCCTCTCTCTCTCTGTTCCTCTCTGTTCCTCTCTCTCTCTGTTCCTCTCTCTCTCTGTTCCTCTCTCTCTCTGTTCCTCTCTGTTCCTCTCTCTCTCTGTTCCTCTCTGTTCCTCTCTCTCCCTCTGTTCATCTCTCTCTCCCTCTGTTCGTCTCTCTCTCTTTCTGTTCCTCTCTCTCTCTGTTCCGCTCTCTCTCTCTCTGTTCCTCTCTCTCTCTGTTCCTCTCTCTCTCCCTCTGTTCCTCTCTCTCTCTGTTCCTCTCTCTCTCCCTCTGTTCCTCTCTCTCTCTGTTCCTCTCTCTCTCCCTCTGTTCCTCTCTCTCTCTGTTCCTCTCTCTCTCCCTCTGTTCCTCTCTCTCTCCCTCTGTTCCTCTCTCTCTCTGTTCCTCTCTCTC
Source organism: Perissodus microlepis (assembly GCF_051167445.1). Taxonomy (NCBI): domain Eukaryota; kingdom Metazoa; phylum Chordata; class Actinopteri; order Cichliformes; family Cichlidae; genus Perissodus; species Perissodus microlepis. The sequence goes on along the minus strand of NC_140471.1, from coordinate 533,344 downwards.
TCCCTCTGTTCCTCTCTCTCTCTGTTCCTCTCTCTCTCTCTGTTCCTCTCTCTCTCTCTGTTCCTCTCTCTCACTCTGTTCCCCTCTCTCTCTCTGTTCCTCTCTCTCTCCCTCTGTTCCTCTCTCTCTCTCTGTTCATCTCTCTCTCTCTGTTCCTCTCTGTTCCTCTCTCTCTCTGTTCCTCTCTCTCTCTGTTCCTCTCTCTCTCTGTTCCTCTCTGTTCCTCTCTCTCTCTGTTCCTCTCTGTTCCTCTCTCTCTCTCTTCCTCTCTCTCTCTCTGTTCATCTCTCTCTCTGTTCCTCTCTCTCTCTGTTCATCTCTCTCTCTCTCTGTTCCTCTCTCTCTCTGTTCATCTCTGTTCCTCTCTCTCTCTGTTCCTCTCTCTCTCTGTTCCTCTCTGTTCCTCTCTCTCTCTGTTCCTCTCTGTTCCTCTCTCTCTCTGTTCCTCTCTCTCTCTGTTCCTCTCTGTTCCTCTCTCTCTCTGTTCCTCTCTGTTCCTCTCTGTTCCTCTCTCTCTCTCTTCCTCTCTCTCTCTCTGTTCATCTCTCTCTCTGTTCATCTCTGTTCCTCTCTGTTCCTCTCTCTCTCTCTTCCTCTCTCTCTCTCTGTTCCTCTCTCTCTCTGTTCATCTCTCTCTCTCTCTGTTCCTCTCTCTCTCTGTTCATCTCTGTTCCTCTCTCCCTCTGTTCCTCTCTCTCTCTGTTCCTCTCTGTTCCTCTCTCTCTCTGTTCCTCTCTCTCTCTGTTCCTCTCTGTTCCTCTCTCTCTCTGTTCCTCTCTGTTCCTCTCTCTCTCTGTTCCTCTTTGTTCCTCTCTCTCTCTCTTCCTCTCTCTCTCTCTGTTCATCTCTCTCTCTGTTCCTCTCTCTCTCTGTTCATCTCTCTCTCTCTCTGTTCCTCTCTCTCTCTGTTCATCTCTGTTCCTCTCTCTCCCTGTGTTCATCTCTCTCTCTGTTCCTCTCTGTTCCTCTCTCTCTCTGTTCCTCTCTCTCTCTCTGTTCCTCTCTCTCCCTCTGTTCCTCTCTCTCTCTGTTCCTCTCTGTTCCTCTCTCTCTCTGTTCCTCTCTCTCTCTGTTCCTCTCTCTCTCTCTGTTCATCTCTCTCTCTGTTCCTCTCTCTCTCTCTGTTCATCTCTCTCTCTGTTCCTCTCTCTCTCTGTTCCTCTCTGTTCATCTCTCTCTCTGTTCCTCTCTCTCTCTCTGTTCATCTCTCTCTCTGTTCCTCTCTCTCTCTCTGTTCCTCTCTCTCTCTGTTCCTCTCTCTCTCTGTTCCTCTCTGTTCCTCTCTCTCTCTCTGTTCCTCTCTCTCTCTGTTCCTCTCTGTTCCTCTCTCTCTCTGTTCCTCTCTCTCTCTGTTCATCTCTCTCTCTCTCTGTTCCTCTCTCTCTCTCTGTTCATCTCTTTCTCTGTTCCTCTCTCTCTCTGTTCCTCTCTGTTCCTCTCTCTCTCTCTGTTCCTCTCTCTCTCTGTTCCTCTCTGTTCCTCTCTCTCTCTGTTCCTCTCTCTCTCTGTTCATCTCTCTCTCTCTCTGTTCCTCTCTCTCTCTGTTCCTCTCTCTCTCTGTTCCTCTCTGTTCCTCTCTCTCCCTCTGTTCATCTCTCTCTCCCTCTGTTCGTCTCTCTCTCTTTCTGTTCCTCTCTCTCTCTCTGTTCCGCTCTCTCTCTCTCTGTTCCTCTCTCTCTCTGTTCCTCTCTCTCTCTGTTCCTCTCTGTTCCTCTCTCTCTCTGTTCCTCTCTGTTCCTCTCTCTCTCTGTTCATCTCTCTCTCTCTCTGTTCATCTCTCTCTCTGTTCCTCTCTCTCTCTCTGTTCCTCTCTCTCCCTCTGTTCATCTCTCTCTCTGTTCCTCTCTCTCCCTCTGTTCCTCTCTCTCTCTGTTCCTCTCTGTTCCTCTCTCTCTCTGTTCCTCTCTGTTCCTCTCTGTTCCTCTCTCTCTCTGTTCCTCTCTCTCTCTGTTCATCTCTCTCTCTGTTCCTCTCTCTCTCTGTTCCTCTCTCTCTCTCTCTTTTCCTCTCTCTCTCTGTTCATCTCTGTTCCTCTCTCTCTCTGTTCCTCTCTCTCTCTGTTCCTCTCTGTTCCTCTCTCTCTCTGTTCCTCTCTCTCTCTGTTCCTCTCTGTTCCTCTCTCTCTCTGTTCATCTCTGTTCCTCTCTCTCCCTCTGTTCCTCTCTCTCTCTGTTCATCTCTGTTCCTCTCTCTCTCTGTTCCTCTCTGTTCCTCTCTCTCTCTGTTCATCTCTGTTCCTCTCTCTCTCTGTTCCTCTCTGTTCCTCTCTCTCTCTGTTCCTCTCTCTCTCTCTGTTCCTCTCTCTCCCTCTGTTCCTCTCTCTCTCTGTTCCTCTCTGTTCCTCTCTCTCTCTGTTCCTCTCTCTCTCTCTGTTCATCTCTCTCTCTGTTCCTCTCTCTCTCTCTGTTCATCTCTCTCTCTGTTCCTCTCTCTCTCTGTTCCTCTCTGTTCCTCTCTCTCTCTGTTCCTCTCTCTCTCTCTGTTCATCTCTCTCTCTGTTCCTCTCTCTCTCTCTGTTCATCTCTCTCTCTGTTCCTCTCTGTTCCTCTCTCTCTCTCTGTTCCTCTCTCTCTCTGTTCCTCTCTCTCTCTGTTCCTCTCTGTTCCTCTCTCTCTCTGTTCCTCTCTCTCTCTGTTCATCTCTCTCTCTCTCTGTTCCTCTCTCTCTCTGTTCCTCTCTGTTCCTCTCTCTCTCTGTTCCTCTCTCTCTCTGTTCCTCTCTGTTCCTCTCTCTCCCTCTGTTCATCTCTCTCTCCCTCTGTTCATCTCTCTCTCCCTCTGTTCGTCTCTCTCTCTTTCTGTTCCTCTCTCTCTCTCTGTTCCGCTCTCTCTCTCTCTGTTCCTCTCTCTCTCTGTTCCTCTCTCTCTCTGTTCCTCTCTGTTCCTCTCTCTCTCTGTTCCTCTCTGTTCCTCTCTCTCTCTGTTCATCTCTCTCTCTCTCTGTTCCTCTCTCTCCCTCTGTTCATCTCTCTCTCCCTCTGTTCCTCTCTCTCTCTCTCTGTTCCTCTCTCTCTCTGTTCATCTCTCTCCCTCTGTTCCTCTCTCTCTCTCTCTGTTGCTCTCTCTCTGTTCCTCTCTGTTCCTCTCTCTCTCTGTTCATCTCTCTCCCTCTGTTCCTCTCTCTCTCTCTCTGTTCCTCTCTCTCTCTGTTCCTCTCTCTCTGTTCATCTCTCTCCCTCTGTTCCTCTCTCTCTCTCTCTGTTCCTCTCTCTCTCTGTTCCTCTCTGTTCCTCTCTGTTCCTCTCTCTCCCTCTGTTTATCTCTCTCTCCCTCTGTTCATCTCTCTCTCTCTCTGTTCCTCTCTCTCCCTCTGTTCATCTCTCTCTCTCTCTGTTCCTCTCTCTCCCTCTGTTCATCTCTCTCTCCCTCTGTTCGTCTCTCTCTCTTTCTGTTCCTCTCTCTCTCTTTGTTCCTCTCTCTCTCTGTTCCTCTCTCTCCCTCTGTTCCGCTCTCTCTCTCTCTGTTCCTCTCTCTCTCTGTTCCTCTCTCCCTCTGTTCCGCTCTCTCTCTCTCTGTTCCTCTCTCTCTCTGTTCCTCTCTCTCTCTGTTCCTCTCTCTCTCTCTCTGTTCCTCTCTCTCTCTGTTCCTCTCTCTCTCTCTGTTCCTCTCTCTCCCTCTGTTCCTCTCTCTCTCTCTCTGTTCCTCTCTCTCTCTGTTCATCTCTCTCCCTCTGTTCCTCTCTCTCTCTCTCTGTTCCTCTCTCTCTCTGTTCCTCTCTCTCTCTGTTCATCTCTCTCCCTCTGTTCCTCTCTCTCTCTCTGTTCCTCTCTCTCTCTCTGTTCCTCTCTCTCTCTGTTCCTCTCTCCCTCTGTTCATCTCTCTCTCTCTCTGTTCCTCTCTCTCTCTGTTCCTCTCTCCCTCTGTTCATCTCTCTCTCTCTCTGTTCCTCTCTCTCTCTGTTCCTCTCTCTCCCTCTGTTCCTCTCTCTCTCTGTTCATCTCTCTCTCTGTTCATCTCTGTTCCTCTCTCTCCCTCTGTTCATCTCTCTCTCTCTCTGTTCCTCTCTCTCTCTGTTCCTCTCTCCCTCTGTTCATCTCTCTCTCTCTCTGTTCCTCTCTCTCTCTGTTCCTCTCTCTCCCTCTGTTCCTCTCTCTCTCTGTTCCTCTCTCTCTATGTTCCTCTCTGTTCCTCTCTCTCCCTCTGTTCATCTCTCTCTCTGTTCCTCTCTCCCTCTGTTCATCTCTCTCTCTCTCTGTTCCTCTCTCTCTCTGTTCCTCTCTCTCCCTCTGTTCGTCTCTCTCTCTTTCTGTTCCTCTCTCTCCCTCTGTTCCTCTCTCTCTCTGTTCCTCTCTCTCTATGTTCCTCTCTGTTCCTCTCTCTCCCTCTGTTCATCTCTCTCTCCCTCTGTTCATCTCTCTCTCCCTCTGTTCCTCTCTCTCTCTCTTTCTGTTCCTCTCTCTCCCTCTGTTCCTCTCTCTCTCTTTCTCTGTTCCTCTCTCTCCCTCTGTTCCTCTCTCTCTCTCTCTGTTCCTCTCTCTCTCTGTTCCTCTCTGTTCCTCTCTCTCTCTGTTCCTCTCTCCCTCTGTTCATCTCTCTCTCTCTCTGTTCCTCTCTCTCTCTGTTCCTCTCTCTCCCTCTGTTCCTCTCTCTCTCTGTTCCTCTCTCTCTCTGTTCCTCTCTCTCTCTGTTCCTCTCTCCCTCTGTTCGTCTCTCTCTCCCTCTGTTCCTCTCTCCCTCTGTTCATCTCTCTCTCCCTCTGTTCATCTCTCTCTCCCTCTGTTCCTCTCTCTCTCTCTTTCTGTTCCTCTCTCTCCCTCTGTTCCTCTCTCTCTCTTTCTCTGTTCCTCTCTCTCCCTCTGTTCCTCTCTCTCTCTCTCTGTTCCTCTCTCTCTCTGTTCCTCTCTGTTCCTCTCTCTCTCTGTTCCTCTCTCCCTCTGTTCATCTCTCTCTCTCTCTGTTCCTCTCTCTCTCTGTTCCTCTCTCTCCCTCTGTTCCTCTCTCTCTCTGTTCCTCTCTCTCTCTGTTCCTCTCTCTCTCTGTTCCTCTCTCCCTCTGTTCATCTCTCTCTCTCTCTGTTCCTCTCTCTCCCTCTGTTCGTCTCTCTCTCTTTCTGTTCCTCTCTCTCCCTCTGTTCCTCTCTCTCTCTGTTCCTCTCTCTCTATGTTCCTCTCTCTCCCTCTGTTCATATCTCTCTCTCTCTGTTCCTCTCTCTCTCTGTTCCTCTCTGTTCCTCTCTCTCTCTGTTCCTCTCTCTCTCTGTTCCTCTCTCCCTCTGTTCATCTCTCTCTCTCTCTGTTCCTCTCTCTCTCTGTTCCTCTCTCTCCCTCTGTTCCTCTCTCTCTCTGTTCCTCTCTCTCTCTGTTCCTCTCTCTCTATGTTCCTCTCTGTTCCTCTCTCTCCCTCTGTTCATCTCTCTCTCTGTTCCTCTCTCCCTCTGTTCATCTCTCTCTCTCTCTGTTCCTCTCTCTCTCTGTTCCTCTCTCTCCCTCTGTTCGTCTCTCTCTCTTTCTGTTCCTCTCTCTCCCTCTGTTCCTCTCTCTCTCTGTTCCTCTCTCTCTCTGTTCCTCTCTCTCCCTCTGTTCATCTCTCTCTCCCTCTGTTCATCTCTCTCTCCCTCTGTTCATCTCTCTCTCCCTCTGTTCCTCTCTCTCTCTCTTTCTGTTCCTCTCTCTCCCTCTGTTCCTCTCTCTCTCTCTCTGTTCCTCTCTCTCTCTGTTCCTCTCTGTTCCTCTCTCTCTCTGTTACTCTCTCTCTCTGTTCCTCTCTGTTCCTCTCTCTCTCTGTTCCTCTCTGTTCCTCTCTCTCTCTTTTCCTCTCTGTTCCTCTCTCTCTCTGTTCCCCTCTGTTCCTCTCTCCCTCTGTTCATCTCTCTCTCTCTCTGTTCCTCTCTCTCTCTGTTCCTCTCTCTCCCTCTGTTCCTCTCTCTCTCTGTTCCTCTCTCTCTCTGTTCCTCTCTCTCTATGTTCCTCTCTGTTCCTCTCTCTCCCTCTGTTCATCTCTCTCTCTCTCTGTTCCTCTCTCTCTCTGTTCCTCTCTCCCTCTGTTCATCTCTCTCTCTCTCTGTTCCTCTCTCTCTCTGTTCCTCTCTCTCCCTGTGTTCGTCTCTCTCTCTTTCTGTTCCTCTCTCTCCCTCTGTTCCTCTCTCTCTCTGTTCCTCTCTCTCTCTGTTCCCCTCTGTTCCTCTCTCTCCCTCTGTTCCTCTCTCTCTCTATGTTCCTCTCTGTTCCTATCTCTCCCTCTGTTCCTCTCTCCCTCTGTTCATCTCTCTCTCCCTCTGTTCATCTCTCTCTCCCTCTGTTCATCTCTCTCTCCCTGTGTTCCTCTCTCTCTCTCTTTCTGTTCCTCTCTCTCCCTCTGTTCCTCTCTCTCTCTTTCTCTGTTCCTCTCTCTCCCTCTGTTCCTCTCTCTCTCTCTCTGTTCCTCTCTCTCTCTGTTCCTCTCTGTTCCTCTCTCTCTCTGTTCCTCTCTCTCTCTGTTCCTCTCTGTTCCTCTCTCTCTCTGTTTCTCTCTCTCTGTTCCTCTCTGTTCCTCTCTCTCTCTTTTCCTCTCTGTTCCTCTCTCTCTCTGTTCCTCTCTCTCTCTGTTCCCCTCTGTTCCTCTCTCCCTCTGTTCATCTCTCTCTCTCTCTGTTCCTCTCTCTCTCTGTTCCTCTCTCTCCCTCTGTTCCTCTCTCTCTCTGTTCCTCTCTCTCTCTGTTCCTCTCTCTCTATGTTCCTCTCTGTTCCTCTCTCTCCCTCTGTTCATCTCTCTCTCTCTCTGTTCCTCTCTCTCTCTGTTCCTCTCTCCCTCTGTTCATCTCGCTCTCTCTCTGTTCCTCTCTCTCTCTGTTCCTCTCTCTCCCTGTGTTCGTCTCTCTCTCTTTCTGTTCCTCTCTCTCCCTCTGTTCCTCTCTCTCTCTGTTCCTCTCTCTCTATGTTCCTCTCTGTTCCTCTCTCTCCCTCTGTTCCTCTCTCCCTCTGTTCATCTCTCTCTCCCTCTGTTCATCTCTCTCTCCCTCTGTTCCTCTCTCTCTCTGTTCCTCTCTCTCTCTGTTCCTCTCTGTTCCTCTCTCTCTCTGTTCCTCTCTCTCTCTGTTCCTCTCTCTCTCTGTTCCTCTCTGTTCCTCTCTCTCTGTTCCTCTCTCTCTCTGTTCCTCTCTCTCTCTGTTCCTCTCTGTTCCTCTCTCCCTCTGTTCATCTCTCTCTCTCTCTCTGTTCCTCTCTCTCCCTCTGTTCATCTCTCTCTCCCTCTGTTCCGCTCTCTCTCTCTCTGTTCCTCTCTCTCTCTGTTCCTCTCTGTTCCTCTCTCTCTCTGTTCATCTCTCTCTCTGTTCCTCTCTCTCCCTCTGTTCCTCTCTCTCTCTGTTTCTCTCTCTCTCTGTTCCTCTCTCTCTCTCTGTTCATCTCTCTCCCTCTGTTCCTCTCTCTCTCTCTCTGTTCCTCTCTCCCTCTGTTCATCTCTCTCCTCTGTTCCTCTCTCTCTGTTCCTCTCTCTCTCTGTTCCTCTCTCTCTCTGTTCTCTCTCTCTCTCTGTTCACTCTCTCCTCTGTTCCTCTCTCTCTCTCCTGTTCCTCTCTCTCTCTGTTCCTCTCTCTCTCTGTTCATCTCTCTCCCTCTGTTCCTCTCTCTCTCTCTCTGTTCCCCTCTCTCTCTCTGTTCCTCTCTCTCCCTCTGTTCCTCTCTCTCTCTCTCTGTTCCTCTCTCTCTCTCTGTTCCTCTCTCTCTCTGTTCCTCTCTGTTCCTCTCTCCCTCTGTTCATCTCTCTCTCTCTCTGTTCCTCTCTCTCCCTCTGTTCATCTCTCTCTCTCTCTGTTCCTCTCTCTCTCTGTTCCTCTCTCCCTCTGTTCATCTCTCTCTCTCTCTGTTCCTCTCTCTGTTCCTCTCTCTCCCTCTGTTCGTCTCTCTCTCTTTCTGTTCCTCTCTCTCCCTCTGTTCCTCTCTCTCTCTCTCTGTTCCTCTCTCTCTATGTTCCTCTCTGTTCCTCTCTCTCCCTCTGTTCATCTCTCTCTCCCTCTGTTCATCTCTCTCTCTCTCTCTGTTCCTCTCTCCCTCTGTTCCTCTCTCTCTCTCTGTTCCTCTCTCTCCCTCTGTTCATCTCTCTCTCCCTCTGTTCGTCTCTCTCTCTTTCTGTTCCTCTCTCTCCCTCTGTTCCTCTCTCTCTCTCTGTTCCTCTCTCTCCCTCTGTTCGTCTCTCTCTCTGTTCATCTCTGTTCCTCTCTCCCTCTGTTCCTCTCTCTCTCTCTCTGTTCCTCTCTCTCTCTGTTCCTCTCTCTCCCTCTGTTCCTCTCTCTCTGTTCCTCTCTCTCTCTGTTCCTCTCTCTCTCTCTGTTCCTCTCTCTCTCTGTTCCTCTCTCTCCCTCTGTTCCTCTCTCTCTGTTCCTCTCTCTCTCTGTTCCTCTCTGTTCCTCTCTCTCTCTGTTCCTCTCTCTCTCTGTTCATCTCTCTCCCTCTGTTCCTCTCTCTCTCTCTCTGTTCCTCTCTCTCTCTGTTCCTCTCTCTCTCTGTTCATCTCTCTCCCTCTGTTCCTCTCTCTCTCTCTCTGTTCCTCTCTCTCCCTCTGTTCCTCTCTCTCTCTTTCTGTTCCTCTCTCTCTCTTTCTCTGTTCCTCTCTCTCCCTCTGTTCCTCTCTCTCTCTCTCTGTTCCGCTCTCTCTCTGTTCCTCTCTCTCTCTGTTCCTCTCTGTTCCTCTCTCTCTCTGTTCCTCTCTGTTCCTCTCTCTCTCTGTTCCTCTCTCTCTCTGTTCCTCTCTGTTCCTCTCTCTCTCTGTTCCTCTCTCTCTCTGTTCCTCTCTGTTCCTCTCTCTCTCTGTTCCTCTCTCCCTCTGTTCATCTCTCTCTCTCTCTGTTCCTCTCTCTCTCTGTTCCTCTCTCTCCCTCTGTTCCTCTCTCTCTCTCTCTCTGTTCCTCTCTCTCTCTCTGTTCCTCTCTCTCTCTCTGTTCATCTCTCTCCCTCTGTTCCTCTCTCTCTCTGTTCCTCTCTGTTCCTCTCTCTCTCTGTTCCTCTCTCTCTCTGTTCCTCTCTGTTCCTCTCTCTCCCTCTGTTCATCTCTCTCTCTTTCTGTTCCTCTCTCTCCCTCTGTTCCGCTCTCTCTCTCTCTGTTCCTCTCTGTTCCTCTCTCTCTCTGTTCCTCTCTGTTCCTCTCTCTCTCTGTTCCTCTCTCTCTCTTTCTCTGTTCCTCTCTCTCCCTCTGTTCCTCTCTCTCTCTCTCTGTTCCGCTCTCTCTCTGTTCCTCTCTCTCTCTGTTCCTCTCTCTCTCTGTTCCTCTCTGTTCCTCTCTCTCTCTGTTCCTCTCTCTCTCTGTTCCTCTCTGTTCCTCTCTCTCTCAGTTCCTCTCTGTTCCTCTCTCTCTCTGTTCCTCTCTCTCTCTGTTCCTCTCTGTTCCTCTCTCTCTCTGTTCCTCTCTGTTCCTCTGTTCATCTCTCTCTCTCTCTGTTCCTCTCTCTCCCTCTGTTCATCTCTCTCTCCCTCTGTTCCTCTCTCTCTCTGTTCCTCTCTCTCCCTCTGTTCTTCTCTCTCTCTCTCTGTTCTTCTCTCTCTCTTTTCCTCTCTCTCTCTGTTCATCTCTCTCCCTCTGTTCCTCTCTCTCTCTCTCTGTTCCTCTCTCTCTCTGTTCCTCTCTCTCTCTGTTCATCTCTCTCCCTCTGTTCCTCTCTCTCTCTCTCTGTTCCTCTCTCCCTCTGTTCATCTCTCTCTCTCTCTGTTCCTCTCTCTCCCTCTGTTCATCTCTCTCTCTCTCTCTGTTCCTCTCTCTCTCTGTTCCTCTCTCCCTCTGTTCATCTCTCTCTCTCTCTGTTCCTCTCTCTGTTCCTCTCTCTCCCTCTGTTCATCTCTCTCTCTTTCTGTTCCTCTCTCTCCCTCTGTTCCGCTCTCTCTCTCTCTGTTCCTCTCTCTCTATGTTCCTCTCTGTTCCTCTCTCTCTCTGTTCCTCTCTCTCTCTGTTCCTCTCTGTTCCTCTCTCTCTCTTTCTCTGTTCCTCTCTCTCCCTCTGTTCCGCTCTCTCTCTGTTCCTCTCTGTTCCTCTCTCTCTCTGTTCCTCTCTCTCTCTGTTCCTCTCTGTTCCTCTCTCTCTCTTTCTCTGTTCCTCTCTCTCCCTCTGTTCCGCTCTCTCTCTGTTCCTCTCTGTTCCGCTCTCTCTCTGTTCCTCTCTGTTCCTCTCTCTCTCTGTTCATCTCTCTCCCTCTGTTCCTCTCTCTCTCTCTCTGTTCCTCTCTCTCCCTCTGTTCCTCTCTCTCTCTTTCTGTTCCTCTCTCTCTCTTTCTCTGTTCCTCTCTCTCCCTCTGTTCCTCTCTCTCTCTCTCTGTTCCGCTCTCTCTCTGTTCCTCTCTCTCTCTGTTCCTCTCTGTTCCTCTCTCTCTCTGTTCCTCTCTGTTCCTCTCTCTCTCTGTTCCTCTCTCTCTCTGTTCCTCTCTGTTCCTCTCTCTCTCTGTTCCTCTCTCTCTCTGTTCCTCTCTGTTCCTCTCTCTCTCTGTTCCTCTCTCCCTCTGTTCATCTCTCTCTCTCTCTGTTCCTCTCTCTCTCTGTTCCTCTCTCTCCCTCTGTTCCTCTCTCTCTCTCTCTCTGTTCCTCTCTCTCTCTCTGTTCCTCTCTCTCTCTCTGTTCATCTCTATCCCTCTGTTCCTCTTTCTCTCTGTTCCTCTCTGTTCCTCTCTCTCTCTGTTCCTCTCTCTCTCTGTTCCTCTCTGTTCCTCTCTCTCCCTCTGTTCATCTCTCTCTCTTTCTGTTCCTCTCTCTCCCTCTGTTCCGCTCTCTCTCTCTCTGTTCCTCTCTGTTCCTCTCTCTCTCTGTTCCTCTCTGTTCCTCTCTCTCTCTGTTCCTCTCTCTCTCTTTCTCTGTTCCTCTCTCTCCCTCTGTTCCTCTCTCTCTCTCTCTGTTCCGCTCTCTCTCTGTTCCTCTCTCTCTCTGTTCCTCTCTCTCTCTGTTCCTCTCTGTTCCTCTCTCTCTCTGTTCCTCTCTCTCTCTGTTCCTCTCTGTTCCTCTCTCTCTCAGTTCCTCTCTGTTCCTCTCTCTCTCTGTTCCTCTCTCTCTCTGTTCCTCTCTGTTCCTCTCTCTCTCTGTTCCTCTCTGTTCCTCTGTTCATCTCTCTCTCTCTCTGTTCCTCTCTCTCCCTCTGTTCATCTCTCTCTCCCTCTGTTCCTCTCTCTCTCTGTTCCTCTCTCTCCCTCTGTTCTTCTCTCTCTCTCTCTGTTCTTCTCTCTCTCTTTTCCTCTCTCTCTCTGTTCATCTCTCTCCCTCTGTTCCTCTCTCTCTCTCTCTGTTCCTCTCTCTCTCTGTTCCTCTCTCTCTCTGTTCATCTCTCTCCCTCTGTTCCTCTCTCTCTCTCTCTGTTCCTCTCTCCCTCTGTTCATCTCTCTCTCTCTCTGTTCCTCTCTCTCCCTCTGTTCATCTCTCTCTCTCTCTCTGTTCCTCTCTCTCTCTGTTCCTCTCTCCCTCTGTTCATCTCTCTCTCTCTCTGTTCCTCTCTCTGTTCCTCTCTCTCCCTCTGTTCATCTCTCTCTCTTTCTGTTCCTCTCTCTCCTCTGTTCCGCTCTCTCTCTCTCTGTTCCTCTCTCTCTCTGTTCCTCTCTGTTCCTCTCTCTCTCTGTTCCTCTCTCTCTCTGTTCCTCTCTGTTCCTCTCTCTCTCTTTCTCTGTTCCTCTCTCTCCCTCTGTTCCGCTCTCTCTCTCTCTGTTCCTCTCCGTTCCTCTCTCTCTCTGTTCCTCTCTGTTCCTCTCTCTCTCTGTTCCTCTCTCTCTCTGTTCCTCTCTGTTCCTCTCTCTCTCTCTCTCTGTTCCTCACTGTTCCTCTCTCTCTCTGTTCCTCTCTGTTCCTCTCTCTCTCTGTTCCTCTCTCTCTCTGTTCCTCTCTGTTCCTCTCTCTCTCTTTCTCTGTTCCTCTCTCTCCCTCTGTTCCTATCTCTCTCTCTCTGTTCCTCTCTCTCTCTGTTCCTCTCTGTTCCTCTCTCTCTCTGTTCCTCTCTGTTCCTCTCTCTCTCTGTTCCTCTCTCTCTCTGTTCCTCTCTGTTCCTCTCTGTTCCTCTCTCCCTCTGTTCATCTCTCTCTCTCTCTGTTCCTCTCTCTCCCTCTGTTCATCTCTCTCTCCCTCTGTTCCTCTCTCTCTCTGTTCCTCTCTCTCCTCTGTTCCTCTCTCTTTCTGTTCCTCTCTCTCTCTGTTCATCTCTCTCCCTCTGTTCCTCTCTCTCTCTCTCTCTGTTCCTCTCTCTCTCTGTTCCTCTCTCTCTCTCTGTTCATCTCTCTCCCTCTGTTCCTCTCTCTCTCTCTCTGTTCCTCTCTCTCTCTCTGTTCCTCTCTCTCTCTGTTCCTCTCTGTTCCTCTCTCCCTCTGTTCATCTCTCTCTCTCTCTGTTCCTCTCTCTCCCTCTGTTCATCTCTCTCTCTCTCTGTTCCTCTCTCTCTCTGTTCCTCTCTCCCTCTGTTCATCTCTCTCTCTCTCTGTTCCTCTCTCTGTTCCTCTCTCTCCCTCTGTTCGTCTCTCTCTCTTCTGTTCCTCTCTCTCCCTCTGTTCCTCTCTCTCTCTCTCTGTTCCTCTCTCTCTATGTTCCTCTCTGTTCCTCTCTCTCCCTCTGTTCATCTCTCTCTCCCTCTGTTCATCTCTCTCTCTCTCTCTGTTCCTCTCTCCCTCTGTTCCTCTCTCTCTCTCTGTTCCTCTCTCTCCCTCTGTTCATCTCTCTCTCCCTCTGTTCGTCTCTCTCTCTTTCTGTTCCTCTCTCTCCCTCTGTTCCTCTCTCTCTCTCTGTTCCTCTCTCTCCCTCTGTTCGTCTCTCTCTCTGTTCATCTCTGTTCCTCTCTCCCTCTGTTCCTCTCTCTCTCTCTCTGTTCCTCTCTCTCTCTGTTCCTCTCTCTCCCTCTGTTCCTCTCTCTCTGTTCCTCTCTCTCTCTGTTCCTCTCTCTCTCTCTGTTCCTCTCTCTCTCTGTTCCTCTCTCTCCCTCTGTTCCTCTCTCTCTGTTCCTCTCTCTCTCTGTTCCTCTTGTTCCTCTCTCTCTCTGTTCCTCTCTCTCTCTGTTCATCTCTCTCCCTCTGTTCCTCTCTCTCTCTCTCTGTTCCTCTCTCTCTCTGTTCCTCTCTCTCTCTGTTCATCTCTCTCCCTCTGTTCCTCTCTCTCTCTCTCTGTTCCTCTCTCTCCCTCTGTTCCTCTCTCTCTCTTCTGTTCCTCTCTCTCTCTTTCTCTGTTCCTCTCTCTCCCTCTGTTCCTCTCTCTCTCTCTCTGTTCCGCTCTCTCTCTGTTCCTCTCTCTCTCTGTTCCTCTCTGTTCCTCTCTCTCTCTGTTCCTCTCTGTTCCTCTCTCTCTCTGTTCCTCTCTCTCTCTGTTCCTCTCTGTTCCTCTCTCTCTCTGTTCCTCTCTGTTCCTCTGTTCATCTCTCTCTCCCTCTGTTCCTCTCTCTCTCTGTTCCTCTCTCTCCCTCTGTTCCGCTCTCTCTCTCTCTGTTCCTCTCTCTCTCTGTTCCTCTCTCTCTCTCTCTGTTCCTCTCTCTCTCTGTTCCTCTCTCTCTCTCTGTTCATCTCTCTCCCTCTGTTCCTCTCTCTCTCTGTTCCTCTCTGTTCCTCTCTCTCTCTGTTCATCTCTCTCCCTCTGTTCCTCTCTGTTCCTCTCTCTCTCTGTTCCTCTCTCTCTCTGTTCCTCTCTGTTCCTCTCTCTCCCTCTGTTCCGCTCTCTCTCTCTCTGTTCCTCTCTGTTCCTCTCTCTCTCTGTTCCTCTCTGTTCCTCTCTCTCTCTGTTCCTCTCTCTCTCTGTTCCTCTCTGTTCCTCTCTCTCTCTGTTCCTCTCTCTCTCTTTCTCTGTTCCTCTCTCTCTCTCTCTGTTCCGCTCTCTCTCTGTTCCTCTCTCTCTCTGTTCCTCTCTCTCTCTGTTCCTCTCTGTTCCTCTCTCTCTCTGTTCCTCTCTTGTTCTCTCTCTCTGTTCCTCTCTGTTCCTCTCTCTCTCTGTTCCTCTCTGTTCCTCTCTCTCTCTGTTCTCTCTCTGTTCCTCTCTCTCCTCTGTTCATCTCTCTCTCTCTCTGTTCCTCTCTCTCCCTCTGTTCATCTCTCTCTCCCTCTGTTCCTCTCTCTCTCTGTTCCTCTCTCTCCCTCTGTTCCTCTCTCTCTCTCTCTGTTCCTCTCTCTCTCTGTTCCTCTCTCTCTCTGTTCATCTCTCTCCCTCTGTTCCTCTCTCTCTCTCTCTGTTCCTCTCTCTCTCTGTTCCTCTCTCTCTCTGTTCATCTCTCTCCCTCTGTTCCTCTCTCTCTCTCTCTGTT